>NC_082597.1:85139796-85811070 GCF_030936135.1 Gavia stellata | reverse complement strand
TCCTGACTGAAAAGGTGGTGTGGAGTCATCTTTTCAGAGCAGTGTCACAAATGTGTCTTTGCTCATGGTGCCTGTTGCCCTTCCGTCCCTCCTCCCGCCGTGAGCAGCGGGGGACTCGCTTTCCGAGAGGCCCCACTGCCCTCATGCTTGCTAAAGTCTCGTAGGGTCTAGTTTGAAGTGCGCTGGCTTGAGCGTTGCTTTCCCTGCTAAGTACCTGTTTGCAGAATTTGTTGCATTCTGGTGTTTGGCAGCCCAGGAATGAGTCGCTCTGCTTTATTTTTCTTCTGTATCGCAGCGTAGTAATGCTGCTTGTCTCTTGCAGCATCTTCTGATGAGCTTGAAACTAAGGCGAGGAGACTAGAGCAGACTGGTCACCTCATCGGCTTCTCTGCGATACAGAGCGGGGACCCGTTCTTAGATGTCTTTCAAGCTTGATGGTAAGAAACTCAAGTTGCAAAGCAAGAGATTGTGGAGGTGAAAAGTTGAACGGAAGCAAAACTTGGTAGAAAGCAATGCCTCGTGACACCTAGTCCAGACTTCACAAGCGAGTGTAGCGGTAGCTCATGTTCACACTCGCGCTCAGTGACAGTGTGGGATGCTTTGACCCGACTGAAAGCCACGTGTGGCCCGTTCTCCCTTCTCCTAGCTTTTCCTGTATGTGCAACCCCCAAGTACCGGTACCTGACAGCTCCTGTCTGTCTGTCTGACAGGTCTGCTTGCACCCAGCCACACAAAATGGGGACATCCAGCAGCAGCACCTCAGATTATTCTGGAATAGCCTTTGCTTTGAGATACATTACTTCTTGCTAGAAAGTGGGAAAGGGCCAAAATACCTTCCACGTGACGCGTTTCATAAAAATTCATCTCTGTCCTTAGATCAGCCGATTCTGTGCAAGGCTTATTGCATGCCTGAAGGGCCATCTCCTCGGTTCCTTCCTCTCTGCCTTCCCAAGGTGAATTGCCTTGGTGGGGTGTCGGGATTCCCCTTTCTGCTTGGTAAAGACAGTGTCATATCTGGTGCTGGTGGTAGCCTCTTGCATTTGGGGAAAGCAAGTGAGGAACACTTGTTCCCTGTGGGGAGGCCAGGAGCGAGGTTTGTAGTTGTTGTGGACCCTCGCAGAGCAATATGGCACCTGAGTCGTCCTGCGATAGCTGTCGTGGGTGAACGTGCTTTCCCTTCGCTGTATGGGGTTGTCTGCGCTTGAAGCGTGGTCCTGCCCGCAGGTATATTTAAATGGGAATGTATTTAGGAATGGTATTTCTGTAAAAGGACTGATACATTGTAAGTCTGTAAATACTGGTATCTGTATGTAGATTTCTGAAATATACCTAAAGACTTTTCTATTTAGCCCGAAGGGGTATGTCTCTGTATTAGATACTGCCCAAGAGTCTGACCAGTTCACTGAGTTCCTGGGTGCCCTCCACAAGAGGGTGAAAGCGAGTTTAGCTGAATGTGGTTCCTTCTTCCTCCCCGGGGGAGAGAAAGGTGCAGGGAGGAACTTGAGCTGCACACGGCCAGCTTTCCCCAGGAGGAGCAGTCCTGTGTCTTCTCATGTGCCTGCCAGCCCTGTGCTTTCTAGAACTGTTTTACTTACCCCCATCTGGCCTCAGATGGGAAGACCTAGCTGTTAACCTCTGCCTTCATTTCTGTTACCTGTCCGCAATGGCTTTAGTGTGCCCTAGGCTTGCTGCGCTTCAGTTGTCTGGAAGTGATGGAAGGTAAGGGTTGCTGTCTCCAGCAACTCCCCTGATGTCCTAGGAGCAAGTGTAGTGCTCCGCGGATGCTTTTGTAGAGCTCTTAACAAGAGCGGTTGCTGGTGATGAATTGGGAGAATACTGGGAGTGACATGAGAAATCTCTGGGGCTTCGTAGAATGGGGTAGGTCGGGGTTGGGGGGTGGTCCTCCCGCTGCCGTCTGGTCTGATTTCCTGCTCAGAGCAGGTGCAGTCAGATCATGTTGCTCCAGGCTATGTCCAGTTACGTTCGGGGTATTTCCAAGGAGGGAGATTCAGCATCATCCCTGGCAACTTGTTCCAGTGCTTGGGCAGCCTCGTGGTGAGCAACTTCCCTTGTCTTGAGTCAGAATCTGCACCTTGTCCATTGCCCCCTGTCCTGCCAGTGTGCCCCTCAAGAAGAGTCTGGCTTTGTTTCCTCCAGTGAGGGAGAGGAGTAGGAGTGAGAAGTGGGGCAAACACCCCCCCAAAACACACACCCAACCCCCTGCCCACACACCTCTGCCCTGTGTAGCATCTTCTCTATAGCTTTTCCTTTGTCCTTTGCCAGTAAGTTCCCTTGCTGTTGAGCAGTGGCTTGCATTTCCCTTAGGCTTCCTTCTGCTTCCAGGAGCCTTCCAGAAGTCCTTCCTGTTGTCCTTCATCTCTTCCTAGTTTGCCTCCAGCTAAGCTGCGGCTTTCCACAGTCCATTCCTGTATGCTGGCGCGATGTCTCTCTGTTCCTCCTGGGTATCCCATCTCTGTCTGCGCCTCGTGTGTTCTTCCTTTTTGGCGTTTGAGGTGTCTCAGGAGTTTCCTGTCCATCAGTGCTGGCCTTCTGCTACTTGTGACCGACTCTGTGTCTTGGCATGGACCCTTCTGGTGCCTGGGGAGGTGGGGGCTGTGGTCCTTGAAGTTCAACCAGTTGCCCTGGGCCCCTTTGCCCTCCAGGCCGGTCTCCTGTAGGCTCCTGCCTAGAAGCTCTTCAGGAAGCGGCAGTCTGCTCCGCTGAAGTCCAGCGTTGAGGTTCTGCTGGTTTGCTCACTTCTCTCGGGTTCTTAAATTCTACAACCGAATGGTGGCTGCAGCCCAGCGTGCCCTTGACCTTTGCATGCTTGATCAGTTTTTCCATGTCTGTGGACAAGGAGTCCAGCGGGGAGTGGAGACGGGTGCCCCCTCATTCTGCTTTCACACATGGGGTGTGAGATGATATTGCTCTGTGCTGCTGTCCCCTGGACGCCTCCTCGCTGCCCCCGGCACCGTGCCTGCAGGGTCGGAGAAGGCTGTGGTGGTGTATGTGGTTGCAGGCCTTCCTCACTGGGTTAGCCAGCCTGCTCGCAGAGACTCTCTTGCCCGCTCAGTCGAGGAAGCCCTGTCCCTGGGCCGGCAGTCCTTATTCCTTGTGCTCCTCGAGGAAGGGTCCTGCGGTCATAGGAGCCGAAGCCCTGACTGTGCCACCAGCCCAGTGGTGCTAAGCAGCAGGATGTGTTTGCTCCTACTTGAGCCTTCCTGAGGACAATCCTGCCAGAGCCCTGGGCTCTTCCCCCTGGATGTCGTGGGGATGAGGGCCTGATGAGCCTCCTCAGCCTCCCTGGAGCATCGTGGCCCTGAGCACCCAGTGAGCTGCAAGCCACTGGAGAATTCAGGCCAGGTTGGCAGGAGGGTGCCTCTACCTGGCTGCAAGAGGAGAGCTCTGATAGCTGCCAGCCCCCCGGCAGCCTTGCCTTGCCTTGCCTCATCCTTCTGCCTGTGCTCTACAAAGAGGGCATTGCCTGTGTACGGGCAGGAGCGCCCCACCGTCCCCTGCCTCTCTGGGTCTGTTGTGCAGATGAGCAGTGTATGTTCTAAGTCCAGAGTCATCTCCCTGCTCTCTAGACGGCCTGTACTCCACATACAGGCAGGAGAGCCCTGTACTTATGTTACCGAAAATCGTAATGAAGAAACCTCTCCAAACCAAATGATAGTTTAGAAAGCCGACATTGGTTTATTGCAGCTCCGGGTGCAAGGGGGATTTCTCCTCCTAGCATGCATACCGGGTTAAAATCATGACAGGTATTTAAAACAGTTAACAAAGTTAGTTACGCCTACTGATCCTACCCCTAAATTAACTCTTGGTTAGTACCTTTCTTACTTCATCTTAAAGATACAGTTCTCTATTAATTCCCTACACATGCTCAGAGAATGGGGGCTTATTTGGGTTGGGGGCTCTTCTAACTGGGAGGTGAGGTTTTTAACATTGTACTGAGACTATAATGAGGCAGGTTAACTTTAGGGCACTATTTTGGCACTCTCTTTTTCTAGAATTTGTCCTTGCGTTAATCATTATTGCTAGTTAGTGGAGAGTTAGTGGAGACAGTTTTTATATTTGTCTAAATACCAGGTGCATTTTTTATGAAATAGCTTCTTTCCATTCTTTCCATTCTTTTTCACTTGTTTTTGACCTTGTGTTTCGAGATGTTCTGTAACACACAGTACTTGTGTGCACCAAGTCTTTGCTCTGCCAAGAGAAAAGCCTCACGTCCCCTGCTTGTGTGCTTCTATAGGCAGAGTGTGCCTGATGTACAGAGACACTCCCCTTTCCCCCCCCAGCCTCCCCAGATTTCACATGCTGGTGGGTGGGAAGGCCCTGCCTCACCTGGCCCGTCTCTGCTCCATCAGCAGAATACGTTCTGCATCCCAACAGGAAAGTGGTGTGCGGTGCTCTCCATACGTCTTCTCTGTAGAGCCATTTTATAGTCTGTCTGGTGACGGAAGGCTATTGCCCCACCTCACTCTTCTGTTGGTTTCTGTTCCCTGTACAGCCAGCGCACACTGTATAAGCAGATCATAAAACCCAGCCTTGGCAGTATCTAGTCTATGACTAGACATGCTTTGCCTGCATACAGTCTGTCTACAGATGAAATAGAGTCCGTATCCGGAGAGAAAAGCCTCACCGTCTCTCTTCTGATAGGCAGAGTACATCCTGAGATACACCACATCCTGAGAAAGCAAGCCTGGCTTTGCCTGTCTGTGCGTAGTCTTGAGGAAGATGGTATGTAGTCTGTATAGTGACAGAAAAGCCTGCCCTTGTTGCTGGCATGTCGTGTGTACACAGGTGGTCAATAGTCGAAGTAGAGGTAGGTGAGGCGCTGCTTTTCTATGTACGTTTGTTACATTTAGCCCCTGTATTCTCTGTGCAGAGAGAGAAGCCTCTTGTTACCTTGCCTGCATATATTCCACATATGCATGGGCTGTATTCTAAAGAAAAGGCTGAAAAGCCTTCCTCTCCTATCAAACATATTCTGTAGAGATAAACCAAATCCTCCTTTCAGCCCTGTGTGTATTTGGTAGTTAGGATCTCTTGTGCGTACAGACAGAAAAGCGTGACTGTATGGGTCTTCTGTAGTCTTCTATGGAAAGAGGCTCTCTTCTGGAAGCAGAGAAGACCTGCCTCAGCTCTTTGGATCTACTCTACAGACAGACAGGACGTATTCTGTGTAACGGCAATACGTGAGCTCTGTGCTGACGGAAAACCATACCTTGCCCCTCTCTCTGCCTATGTCTGCACGTAAAGTATGTGTATTCATGTCCGTGTGCTCCAGGTCAGGACAGCATACGCTCCATATGCAGAGGGAAATGCCCTTCCTCCCTTGGACTTGAAAATGTCTGCGTTCCGTGAGGAGACAGTATCAATTCAACATAAAGGCATCGACATTCATATTCACCATAAAGACAGAAAGCGTAGCTTCCCCTGTCCTGTCTGACTGCTTTAGTGTAGTACGTACCCGACTGACACATCGTACGTCTATTCTGCACGCTCCATGTGTGTGCTCTGTGTAGAGAGTGTATCTAGGGAGAGAAAAACGTGGTTGTGCTACGTGCGTCTGTATACTTTTTTTATGCGTAGATAATCTATCTTCCGAATCGAGAGAGGAAAAAAGCCTCAGCGAGATGAGATCAGCTGAGGCAGATAGAGGATATTGTGTCTGTGAATGTTCTGTATAGCCAGTGCATGGGGGGTGTGTATCTGTGTTGGTGAAAGACATATATTTCTTTGTATCTCTCTCTGTCTATCCGTATATGTTCTCTTTATATTTGCTGCATGTGTTCTGTGTATCTCCTATGTATGTAAACGCATCTAGATGGTGTCCTAGCTGTGTGCATTTTGTATCCAGGCAGAAGTTCCCTTGCTTGGGCGATGCAGTACTTGTTGTGTATGTAGAATGTACACAACCTACAGACAATGTAAATGAAACGAAGCAAGCTTCAGCTAAGCAAGGTGAGGCTTTTTTGTTTCCACTAAAATACATACTCTCTTGTTTATGCCCCGTTTGTATATGCAGAAATCTCAGCCAGACTCTTTGGAGTGTAGGCAGTAAACATACTGTCGAGTTCTGTTCAACCTATAGAGGGAAAGCAGGGACATAGTCCAAACCCTTTTGTCCGTCCGCCGCGTCTCTGCTGTCTGAATGTCTTCTAGCTGCAGGCCGGGGAACTGGGCTGAGCCTCTGCGTCGCCACAGACGTGGACTTTGTGCTGCTTGTGTATCTCTTGGGTAGCAGGTGAACAGCGAGGGTGAGGTCAGAGTGACCAGAGGAGCAGAAAGGTGGCTCCTGGGTGAACCGGGAGCTCTCCAGGTGGTCATTTGAAGGGGCCAAGGGGAATGTTTTGGGGGCCACCTTGTATCTCGGCCAGAAAGGGCCTTCTGTGAGTTGCAGGTTTCTTCAAGGGCAGAGAAGTGGGTTGTGCCCCGTGGAGGTGCCACCTGTGAAGGGTGAAAGCTCTCTAGGAAGCATTAAGAGCGGTGGGCCGCAGAGTTGACTAATCCCTGTACCATCAACAGGAGGGTTCTGGGAAGAGGTGCGGCATTTGTGTCCCCATCAGGTGTAGCCCGGTGAGGCGCAGGCAGTCTTTCTGTTGTGGGAATGTGCAGCGTGGCTCTTTGGCACAGCAAAACGAGAGAGAAATGAGGAATTTCCCAGGAAGCCCTAGGAGATGAAGAACTGGGATGCATTCAAGGAGTTTCCCAGGAGTTGCTAGGAATGACTGTCTCCTAGGAGATTGGCAGGAACATGGTACATTTGTTGGCTAGGAATTTCCAAATGGGAACAAAGATACCTGTTCCACTGCTGTTTTCTAGGATTGCCCACAGTCTAGGATTGCCCACACTAGTTTTGAAGCATGTGAGGAGCACATCACCATATGGCTCTGGAGGAGCGCTTCACCGTTTGGTTTTCCTCGCGGTCCTGCACCGTTTGGTTTTTTGGGAGCTGTCCACACAGGGGATTTCTTGGAGCGCTCTATCTGGGGCTTTTTGGGAGCTGTCCAGGCCAGGCCTTGGGAGTGCTTCACCCCGGTGCTTTTTAGGAGTGCTCCATCACTTGGGTGTTTTGGAGCTCTGCACCCCGGGGCTTTTTTGGAATGCTTCACCATTTTGTTTTTTGGAAGCCCTTTATGGAAGGGCTTTATGGAAGGGCACTGTTTTCTGGAATGCTACACCACCTGGGGTTTCTGGAGTGCATCACCTTGCCACCCCAGAGGAGTGCTTCACCGTTTGGCTTTTTTTGGGAGCCCTCTATGTGGGGCTTTTCCGGCTTGCTTCACCGGTTGGATATTTTGGAGCGCTTAACACCGGTGCTTTTTCGGAGTGCTCCATCCCGGGCTTTTTCAGAGTCCTCCATCGTTGTGCTGTTTGGAGCTCTGCACCCTGGGCTTTTTGGGAGCGCTCCAACCAGGCACTTTTTTGGACTTGTGCACCCTGAGGCTTGTTTGGAGCGCGTCACCATTTTGTATTTTGGGATCCCTCTACAGTTTTGCTCTTTACTGCAATATTACAACAGCCAGGACTTTTGGAGTGCTTCACCGCTCTGCCCCGGAGGAGAGCTCCACAATGTGGTTTTCTAGGAGCCGTTGTCCATTTGGTTTATAGAGGGGACAGCTGCATCGTTTGGTTTTCTTTTTGGAGCTCTGCAACCAGGCAGTTTTTTGGAGGTCGCCACGCTGGGGCTTTTTTAAAGTGCTTAACCAATTTGGTTTTTTGCAGCCCTTTTTGCTGTATACCGAAATAATACAACACATGGCGAGTGCCCCCCCTACGAGAGGATCGCCGCGCCGCCTCCTTGCCCCCTCGCCGCAGAGGGTCGCCGTGCCGCCCACTTGCCCCCTCGCCGCAGAGGGTCGCCGTGCCGCCCGCTTGCCCCGCCGTCGAGAGGATCGCCGCCCACTTGCCCCGCCGTCGAGAGGATCGCCGCGCCGCCCGAGAGGATCACCGCGCCTCCACCTTGCCCCGCCGCCGCAGAGGATCGCCGCGCCGCCCGCTTGCCCCGCCGTCGAGAGGATCGCCGGCCACTTGCCCCGCCGTCGGAGGATCGCCGCGCCGCCCCAGAGGATCGCCGCACCGTCTGCTTGCCCCGTCGCCGCAGAGGATCGCCGCGCCGCGGGCTTGCCCCCCGCGACGAGAGCATCGTCGCGCTGCCCACTTCCCCGCCGTCGAGAGGATCGCCGCGCCGCCCGCTTGCCCCGCCGTCGAGAGGATCGCCCCACCGCCCGATTGCCCCGTCGCCGCAGAGGATCGCCGCGCCGTCCGCTTGCCCCGCCGTCGAGAGCATCGCCGCGCCGCCCACTTCCCCCTCGCCGCAGAGGATCGCCGCGCCGCCCGTTCCCCCGCCGTCGAGAGGATCGCCGCGCCGCCCGCTTGCCCCCCGCGACGAGAGCATCGTCGCGCTGCTCACTTGCCCGGCCGTCGAGAGGATCGCCGCGACGCCCGCTTGCCCCGCCGCCGCAGAGGATCGCCGCGCCGCCAGAGAGGATCGCCGCGCCGCCCGCTTGACCCCCGCGACGAGAGCATCGCCGCGCCGCCCGCTTGCCCCCCGCGACGAGAGGATCGCCGCGCCGCCCGCTTGAACCCCGCGACGAGAGCATCGTCTCGCTGCCCTCTTGCCCCGCCGTCGAGAGCATCGCCGCGCTGCCCGAGAGGATCGCCGCGCCGCCCACTTGCCCCGCCGCCGCAGAGGATCGCCGCGCCCCCCGCTTGCCCCCTCGCCGCAGAGGGTCGCCGCGCCGCCCAATTGCCCCGCCGTCGAGAGCATCGCCGCGCCGCCCACTTGCCCCCTCGCCGCAGAGGATCGCCGCACCGCCCGCTTACCCCGCCGTCGAGAGGATCGCCGCGCCGCCCGCTTGCCCCGCCGTCGAGAGGATCGCCGCGCCGCCCACTTGCCCCCCGCGACGAGAGGATCGCCGCGCCGCCCGCTTGCCCCCCGCGACGAGAGGATCGCCGCGCCGCCCGCTTGCCCCGCCGCCGCAGAGGATCGCCGCGCCGCCCGCTTGCCGCGCCGCCGCACAGGATCGCCGCGCCGCCCGCTTGCCCCGCCGCCGCAGAGGATCGCCGCGCCGCCCGCTTGCCCCCCGCGACGAGAGGATCGCCGCGCCGCCCGCTTGCCCCGCCGCCGCAGAGGATCGCCGCGCCGCCCGCTTGCCGCGCCGCCGCACAGGATCGCCGCGCCGCCCGCTTGCCCCGCCGCCTCAGAGGATCGCCGCGCCGCCCGCTTGCCCCCCGCGACGAGAGCATCGTCGCGCTGCCCACTTGCCCGGCCGTCGAGAGGATCGCCGCGACGCCCGCTTGCCCCGCCGCCGCAGAGGATCGCCGCGCCGCCCGAGAGGATCGCCGCGCCGCCCGCTTGCCCCGTCGCCGCAGAGAGTCGCCGCGCCGCCCGCTTGCCCCGCCGTCGAGAGGATCGCCGCGTCGTCCGAGAGGATCGCCGCGCCGCCCACTTGCCCCGCCGTCGAGAGCATCGCCGCGCCGCCCGCTTGCCCCGTCGCCGCAGAGGATCGCCGCGCCGCCCCCTTGCCCCCCGCGACGAGAGCATCGCCGCGCCGCCCGCTTGCCCCCCGCGACGAGAGCATCGTCTCGCTGTCCTCTTGCCCCGCCGTCGAGAGCATCCCTCGCCGCAGAGAATCGCCGCGCCTTCACCTTGCCCCCTCGCCGCAGAGGGTGGCCGCGCCGCCCACTTGCCCCCTCGCCGCAGAGGATCGCCGCGCCGCCCGCTTGCACCGCCGCCGCAGAGGATCGCCGCGCCGCCCGCTTGCCCCCCGCGACGAGAGCATCACCGCGCCGCCCGCTTGCCCCGCCGTCGAGAGGATCGCCGCGCCGCCCGCTTGCCCCGCCGTCGAGAGGATCGCCGCGCCGCCCCCTTGCCCCCCGCGACGAGAGCATCGCCGCGCCGCCCGCTTGCCCCGTCGCCGCAGAGGGTCGCCGCGCCTCCACCTTGCCCCGCCGCCGCAGAGGATCGCCGCGCCGCCCGCTTGCCCCGTCGCCGCAGAGGGTCGCCGCGCCGCCCAATTGCCCCGCCGTCGAGAGCATCGCCGCGCCGTTCGCTTGCCCCGCCGTCGAGAGCATCGCCGCGCCGCCCACTTGCCCCCTCGCCGCAGAGGATCGCCGCGCCGCCCGCTTGCCCCGCCGTCGAGAGGATCGCCGCGCCGCCCGCTTGCCCCGCGGCCGCAGAGGATCGCCGCGGCGCCCGCTTACCCCGCCGCCGCAGAGGATCGCCGCGCCGCCCAATTGCCCCGCCGTCGAGAGCATCGCCGCGCCGTTCGCTTGCCCCGCCGTCGAGAGCATCGCCGCGCCGCCCACTTGCCCCCTCGCCGCAGAGGATCGCCGCGCCGCCCGCTTGCCCCGCCGTCGAGAGGATCGCCGCGCCGCCCCCTTGCCCCCTCGACGAGAGCATCGCCGCGCCGCCCGCTTGCCCCCCGCGACGAGAGCATCGTCTCGCTGCCCTCTTGCCCCGCCGTCGAGAGCATCCCTCGCCGCAGAGGATCGCCGCGCCTCCACCTTGCCCCGCCGCCGCAGAGGATCGCCGCGACGCCCGCTTGCCCCGTCGCCGCAGAGGGTCGCCGCGCCGCCCAATTGCCCCGCCGTCGAGAGCATCGCCGCGCCGTTCGCTTGCCCCGCCGTCGAGAGCATCGCCGCGCCGCCCACTTGCCCCCTCGCGCAGAGGATCGCCGCGCCGCCCGCTTGCCCCGCCGTCGAGAGGATCGCCGCGCCGCCCGCTTGCCCCGCCGCCGCAGAGGATCGCCGCGACGCCCGCTTGCCCCGCCGCCGCAGAGGATCGCCGCGCCGCCCGCTTGCCCCCCGCGACGAGAGCATCGTCGCGCTGCCCACTTGCCCCGCCGTCGAGAGGATCGCCCCGCCGTCGAGAGGATCGCCGCGCCGCCCCCTTGCCCCCTCGCCGCAGAGGATCGCCGCGCCGCCCCCTTGCCCCGCCGTCGAGAGGATCGCCGTGCTGCCCGCTTGCCCCGCCGTCGAGAGCATAGCCGCGCTGCCCGCTGGACCCCTCTCCGCACAGGATCGCCGCGCCGCCCGCTTGACCCCCGCGACGAGAGCATCGCCGCGCTTCCAACTTGCCCCGCCGCCGCAGAGGATCGCCGCGCCGCCCGCTTGCCCCCCGCGACGAGAGCATCGTCTCGCTGCCCTCTTGCCCCGCCGTCGAGAGGATCGCCGCGCTGCCCGCTTGCCCCGCCGCCGCAGAGGATCGCCGCGCTGCCCGCTTGCCCCGCCGTCGAGACGATCGCCGCGACGCCCGCTTGCCCCGCCGTCGAGAGCATCGCCGCTCCGCCTGCTTGCCCCGCCGTCGAGAGGATCGCCGCGCCGCCCACTTGCCCCGCCGTCGAGAGGATCGCCGCGTCGCCCGAGAGGATCGCCGCGCCGTCCGCTTGCCCCCCGCGACGAGAGCATCGTCTAGCTGCCCTCTTACCCCGCCGTCGAGAGCATCGCCGCGCTGCCCGAGAGGATCGCCGCGCCGCCCGCTTGCCCCGCCGTCGAGAGCATCGCCGCGCCACCCGCTTGCCCCGCCGTCGAGAGGATCGCCGCGACTTTCGCTTGCCCCGCCGTCGAGAGGATAGCTGCGCCGCCCACTTGCCCCGCCGCCCGAGAGGGTCGACGCGCCGCCCGCTTGCCCCCCGCGACGAGACGATCGCCGCGCCGCCCGTATGCCCCCTCCGACGAGAGCATCGTCGCGCTGCCCACTTGCCCCGCCGTCGAGAGGATCGCCGCGCCGCCCGCTTGCCCCGCCGTCGAGAGGATCGCCGCGCCGCCCGCTTGCCCCGTCGCCGCAGAGGATCGCCGCACCGCCCGCTTGCCCCCCGCGACGAGAGCATCGTCGCGCTGCCCACTTGCCCCGCCGTCGAGAGGATCGCCGCGACGCCCGCTTGCCCCGCCGCCGCAGAGGATCGCCGCGCCGCCCGAGAGGATCGCCGTGCCGCCCGCTTGCCCCGCCGTCGAGAGGATCGCCGCCCACTTGCCCCGCCGTCGAGAGGAGCGCCGCGCTGCCTGAGAGGATCGCCGCGCAGTCCCCTTGCCCCGTCGCCGCAGAGAGTCGCCGCGCCGTCCGCTTGCCCCGCCGTCGAGAGGATCGCCGCGCCGCCCAGGAGGATCGCCGCGCCGCCCGCTTGCCCGCCGTCGAGAGCATCGCCGCGCCGTCGAGAGGATCGTCGCGCCGCCCGCTTGCCCGCCGTCGAGAGCATCGCCGCGCCGCCCGCTTGCCCCGCCGTCGAGAGGATCGCCGCGCCACCCCCTTGCCACCTCGCCGCAGAGGCTCGCCGCGCCGCCCCCTTGCCCCGCCGTCGAGAGGATCGCCGTGCTGCCCGCTTGACACCTCTCCGCACAGGATCGCCGCGATGCCCGCTTGACCCCAGCGACGAGAGCATCGCCGCGCCTGCAACGTGCCCCGCCGCCGCAGAGGATCGCCGCGCCGCCCGCTTGCCCCGCCGCCGCAGAGGATCGCCGCGCCGCCCGCTTGCCGCGCCGCCGCACAGGATCGCCGCGCCGCCCGCTTGCCCCGCCGTCGAGAGGATCGCCGCGTCGCCCGAGAGGATCGCCGCGCCGTCCGCTTGTCCTGTCGCCGCAGAGGATCGCCGCGCCGCCCACTTGCCCCGCCGTCGAGAGGATCGCCGCGCCGCCCGCTTGCCCCTCGCGACGAGAGCATCGTCGCGCCGCCGGCTTGCCCCGCCGTCGAGAGGATCGCCGCCCGCTTGCCCCGCCGTCGAGAGCATCCCTCGCCGCAGAGGATCGCCGCGCCTCCACCTTGCCCCGCCGCCGCAGAGGATCGCCGCGCCGCCCGCTTGCCCCGTCGCCGCAGAGGATCGCCGCACCGCCCGCTTGCCCCCCGCGACGAGAGGATCGCCGCGCCGCCCGCATGCCCCCTGCGACGAGAGCATCGTCGCGCTGCCCACTTGCCCCGCCGTCGAGAGGATCGCCGCGCCGCCCGCTTGCCCCGCGGCCGCAGAGGATCGCCGCGCCGCCCGCTTGCCCCGCCGTCGAGAGGATCGCTGCCCACTTGCCCCGCCGTCGAGAGAATCGCCGCGCCGCCCGAGAGGATCGCCGCGCCGTCCGCTTGTCCTGTCGCCGCAGAGGATCGCCGCGCCGCCCACTTGCCCCGCCGTCGAGAGCATCGCCGCGCCGCCCGCTTGCCCCGCCGTCGAGAGGATCGCCGCGCCGCCCGCTTGCCCCTCGCGACGAGAGCATCGTCGCGCCGCCGGCTTGCCCCGCCGTCGAGAGGATCGCCGCCCGCTTGCCCCGCCGTCGAGAGCATCCCTCGCCGCAGAGGATCGCCGCGCCTCCACCTTGCCCCGCTGCCGCAGAGGATCGCCGCGCCGCCCGCTTGCCCCGTCGCCGCAGAGGATCGCCGCACCGCCCGCTTGCCCCCCGCGACGAGAGGATCGCCGCGCCGCCCGCATGCCCCCTGCGACGAGAGCATCGTCGCGCTGCCCACTTGCCCCGCCGTCGAGAGGATCGCCGCGCCGCCCGCTTGCCCCGCCGTCGAGAGGATCGCTGCCCACTTGCCCCGCCGTCGAGAGAATCGCCGCGCCGCCCGAGAGGATCGCCTCGCCGTCCGCTTGCCCCGCCGCCGCAGAGGATCGCCGCGCCGCCCGCTTGCCCCGCCGTCGAGAGGATCGCCGCGCCGCCCGCTTGCCCCCCGCGACGAGAGCATCGTCGCGCTGCCCACTTGCCCCGCCGTCGAGAGGATCGCCGCGCCCCCCGCTTGCCCCCCGCGACGAGAGCATCGTCGCGCTGCCCACTTGCGCGGCCGTCGAGAGGATCGCCGCGACGCCCGCTTGCCCCGCCGCCGCAGAGGATCGCCGCGCCGCCCGCTTGCCCCGCCGTCGAGAGCATCGCCGCGCCGCCCACTTGCCCCCTCGCCGCAGAGGATCGCCGCACCGCCCGCTTACCCCGCCGTCGAGAGGATCGCCGCGCCGCCCGCTTGCCCCGCCGTCGAGAGGATCGCCGCGCCGCCCGCTTGCCCCCCGCGACGAGAGGATCGCCGCGCCGCCCGCTTGCCCCGCCGTCGAGAGGATCGCCGCGCCGCCCGCTTGCCCCCCGCGACGAGAGCATCGTCGCGCTGCCCACTTGCGCGGCCGTCGAGAGGATCGCCGCGACGCCCGCTTGCCCCGCCGCCGCAGAGGATCGCCGCGCCGCCCGCTTGCCCCGCCGTCGAGAGCATCGCCGCGCCGCCCGCTTGCCGCGCCGCCTCACAGGATCGCCGCGCCGCCCGCTTGCCCCCCGCGACGAGAGCATCGTCGCGCTGCCCACTTGCCCCGCCATCGAGAGGATCGCCGCGCCGCCCGCTTGCCCCGCCGCCGCAGAGGATCGCCGCGCCGCCCGCTTGCCCCGCCGTCGAGAGGATCGCCGCGTCGTCCGAGAGGATCGCCGCGCCGCCCACTTGCCCCGCCGTCGAGAGCATCGCCGCGCCGCCCCCTTGCCCCGTCGCCGCAGAGGATCGCCGCGCCGCCCCCTTGCCCCCCGCGACGAGAGCATCGCCGCGCCGCCCGCTTGCCCCCCGCGACGAGAGCATCTTCTCGCTGTCCTCTTGCCCCGCCGTCGAGAGCATCCCTCGCCGCAGAGAATCGCCGCGCCTTCACCTTGCCCCCTCGCCGCAGAGGGTCGCCGCGCCGCCCACTTGCCCCCTCGCCGCAGAGGATCGCCGCGCCGCCCGCTTGCACCGCCGCCGCAGAGGATCGCCGCGCCGCCCGCTTGCCCCCCGCGACGAGAGGATCGCCGCGCTGCCCACTTGCCCCGCCATCGAGAGGATCGCCTCGCCGCCCGCTTGCCCCGCCGTCGAGAGCATCGCCGCGCCGCCCACTTGCCCCCTCGCCGCAGAGGATCGCCGCGCCGCCCGCTTGCCCCGCCGTCGAGAGGATCGCCGCGCCGCCCGCTTGCCCCGCGGCCGCAGAGGATCGCCGCGCCGCCCGCTTGCACCGCCGCCGCAGAGGATCGCCGCGCCGCCCGCTTACCCCGCCGTCGAGACGATCGCCGCGACGCCCGCTTGCCCCGCCGTCGAGAGCATCGCCGCTCCGCCTGCTTGCCCCGCCGTCGAGAGGATCGCCGCGCCGCCCACTTGCCCCGCCGTCGAGAGGATCGCCGCGTCGCCCGAGAGGATCGCCGCGCCGTCCGCTTGCCCCCCGCGACGAGAGCATCGTCTAGCTGCCCTCTTACCCCGCCGTCGAGAGCATCGCCGCGCTGCCCGAGAGGATCGCCGCGCCGCCCGCTTGCCCCGCCGTCGAGAGGATCGCCGCGCCGCCCGCTTGCCCCGCCGTCGAGAGGATCGCCGCGCCGCCCGCTTGCCCACTCGCCGCAGAGGGTCGCCGCGCCGCCCAATTGCCCCGCCGTCGAGAGCATCGCCGCGCCGCCCGCTTTCCCCGCCGTCGAGAGCATCGCCGCGCCGCCCACTTGCCCCGCCGTCGAGAGGATCGCCGCACCGCCCGCTTACCCCGCCGTCGAGAGGATCGCCGCGCCGCCCGCTTGCCCCGCCGTCGAGAGGATCGCCGCGCCGCCCGCTTGCCCCGTCGCCGCAGAGGATCGCCGCACCGCCCGCTTGCCCCGCCGCCGCAGAGGATCGCCGCGCCGCCCGCTTGCCCCGCCGTCGAGAGGATAGCCGCGCCGCCCGAGAGGATCGCCGCGCCGCCCGCTTGCCCCGCCGTCGAGAGGATCGCCGCGCCGCCCGCTTGCCCCGCCGTCGAGAGGATCGCCGCGCCGCCCGAGAGGATCGCCGCGCCTCCCGCTTGCCCCCCGCGACGAGAGGATCGCCGCGCTGCCCGCATGCCCCCTGCGACGAGAGCATCGTCGCGCTGCCCACTTGCCCCGCCGTCGAGAGGATCGCCGCGCCGCCCGCTTGCCCCGCGGCCGCAGAGGATCGCCGCGCCGCCCGCTTGCCCCGCCGTCGAGAGGATCGCTGCCCACTTGCCCCGCCGTCGAGAGAATCGCCGCGCCGCCCGAGAGGATCGCCGCGCCGTCCGCTTGCCCCGCCGCCGCAGAGGATCGCCGCGCCTCCCGCTTGCCCCGCCGCCGCACAGGATCGCCGCGCCGACCGCTTGCCCCGCCGCCGCAGAGGATCGCCGCGCCGCCCAATTGCCCCGCCGTCGAGAGGATCGCCGCGCCGCCCACTTGCCCCCTCGCCGCAGAGGGTCGCCGCGCAGCCCACTTGCGCGGCCGTCGAGAGGATCGCTGCGCTGCCCGAGAGCATCACCGCGCTGCCCGCTTGCCCCGCCGTCGAGAGGATCGCCTCGCAGCCCGCTTGCCCCGCCGTCGAGACGATCGCCCCGTCGTCGAGAGGATCGCCGCGCCGCTCGCTTGCCCCGCCGTCGAGAGGATCGCCGCCCACTTGACCCGCCGTCGGAGGTTCGCCGCGCCGCCCGAGAGGATCGCCGCACCGTCTGCTTGCCCGGCCGCCGCAGAGGATCGCCGCGCCGCCCCCTTGCCCCCCGCGACGAGAGCATCGCCGCGCCGCCCGCTTGCCCCCCGCGACGAGAGCATCGTCGCGCTGCCCACTTGCCCCGCCGTCGAGAGGATCGCCGCGCCGCCCGCTTGCCCCGCCGTCGAGAGGATCGCCGCGCCGTCCGCTTCCCCCGCCGTCGAGAGCATCGCCGCGCCGCCCACTTCCCCCTCGCCGCGGAGGATCGCCGCGCCGCCCGTTCCCCCGCCGTCGAGAGGATCGCCGCGCCGCCCGCTTGCCCCCCGCGACGAGAGCATCGTCGCGCTGCTCACTTGCCCGGCCGTCGAGAGGATCGCCGCGACGCCCGCTTGCCCCGCCGCCGCAGAGGATCGCCGCGCCGCCAGAGAGGATCGCCGCGCCGCCTGCTTGCCCTGTCGCCGCAGAGGATCGCCGCGCCGCCCGCTTGCCCCCCGCGACGAGACCATCGCCGCGCCGCCCGCTTGCCCCCCGCGACGAGAGCATCGTCTCGCTGCCCTCTTGCCCCGCCGTCGAGAGCATCCCTCGCCGCAGAGAATCGCCGCGCCTCCACCTTGCCCCGCCGCCGCAGAGGATCGCCGCGCCGCCCGCTTGCCCCGCCGTCGAGAGGATCGCCGCACCGCTCGATTGCCCCGTCGCCGCAGAGGATCGCCGCGCCGCCCGCTTACCCCGCCGTCGAGAGGATCGCCGCGCCGCCAGCTTGCCCCGCCGTCGAGAGGATCGCTGCGTCGCCCGAGAGGATCGCCGCGCCGTCCGCTTGCCCCGCCGCCGCAGAGGATCGCCGCGCCGCCCGCTTGCCCCGCCGTCGAGACGATCGCCGCGCCGCCCGCTTGCCCCGCGGCCGCAGAGGATCGCCGCGCCGCTCGCTTGCCCCGCCGCCGCACAGGATCGCCGCGCCGCCCGCTTGCCCCGCCGCCGCAGAGGATCGCCGCGCCGCCCGAGAGGATCGCCGCGCCGTCCGCTTGCCCCCCGCGACGAGAGCATCGTCTAGCTGCCCTCTTACCCCGCCGTCGAGAGCATCGCCGCTCCGCCCGCTTGCCCCGCCGTCGAGAGGATCGCCGCGCCGCCCGCTTGCCCCGCCGTCGAGAGGATCGCCGCGCCGCCCGAGAGGATCGCCGCGCCGTCCGCTTGCCCCCCGCGACGAGAGCATCGTCTAGCTGCCCTCTTACCCCGCCGTCGAGAGCATCGCCGCGCTGCCCGAGAGGATCGCCGCGCCGCCCGCTTGCCCCGCCGTCGAGAGGATCGCCGCGCCGCCCGCTTGCCCCGCCGTCGAGAGGATCGCCGCGCCGCCCGCTTGCCCCTCGCGACGAGAGCATCGTCGCGCCGCCGGCTTGCCCCGCCGTCGAGAGGATCGCCGCCCACTTGCCCCGCCGTCGAGAGGATAGCCGCGCCACCCGAGAGGATCGCCGCGCCGCCCGCTTGCCCCGCCGTCGAGAGGATCGCCGCGCCGCCCGCTTGCCCCGCCGTCGAGAGGATCGCCGCACCGCCCGCTTGCCCCGCCGTCGAGAGGATCGCCCCGCCGTCGAGAGGATCGTTGCGCCGCCCGCTTGCACCACCGCCGCACAGGATCGCCGCGCCGCCCGCTTGCCCCGCCGTCGAGAGGATCGCCGCGCCGCCCGCTTGCCCCGCTGCCGCAGAGTATCGCCGCGCCGCCCGCTTCCCCGCCGTCGAGAGGATCGCCGCGCCGCCCGCTTGCCTCGCCGTCGAGAGGATAGCTGCCCACTTGCCCCGCCGTCGAGAGGATCGCCGCGCCGCCCGAGAGGATCGCCGCGCCGTCCCCTTGCCCCGTCGCCGCAGAGGATTACCGCGCCGCCCGAGAGGATCGCCGCGTCGTCCGCTTGCCCTGTCGTCGCAGAGGATCGCCGCGCCGTCCGCTTGCCCCGCCGTCGAGAGGATCGCCGCGCCGCCCGCTTGCCGCGCCGCCGCACAGGATCGCCGCGCCGCCCGCTTGCACCGCCGCCGCAGAGGATCGCCGCGCCGCCCGCTTGCCCCGCCGTCGAGAGCATCGCCGCGTCGCCCGAGAGGATCGCCGCGCCGTCCGCTTACCCCGCCGCCGCAGAGGATCGCCGCGCCGCCCGCTTGCCGCCCGCGACGAGAGGATCGCCGCGCCGCCCACTTGAACCCCGCGACGAGAGCATCGTCGCGCTGCCCTCTTGCCCCGCCGTCGAGAGCATCGCCGCGCTGCCCGAGAGGATCGCCGCGCCGCCCACTTGCCCCGCCGTCGAGAGGATCGCCGCACCGCCCGCTTGCCCCGCCGTCGAGAGGATCGCCGCGTCGCCCGAGAGGATATCCGCGCCGTCCGCTTGCCCCGTCGCCGCAGAGGATCGCCGCGCCGCCCGCTTGCCCCGCCGTCGAGAGGATCGCCGCGCCGCCCGCTTGCCCCCCGCGACGAGAGCATCGCCGCGTCGCCCGAGAGGATCGCCGCGCCGTCCGCTTGCCCTGTCGCCGCAGAGGATCGCCGCGCCTCCACCTTGCCCCGCCGCCGCAGAGGATCGCCGCGCCGCCCGCTTGCCCCCTCGCCGCAGAGGGTCGCCGCGCCGCCCGCTTGCCCCGCCGTCGAGAGGATCGCGGCGCCGCCCGCTTGCCCCGCCGTCGAGAGCATCGCCGCCGCGCCCGCTTGCCGCGCCGCCGCAGAGGATCGCCGCGCCGCCCGCTTGCCCCGCCGTTGAGAGGATCGCTGCGCTGCCCGCTTGCCCCGCGGCCGCACAGGATCGCCGCGCCGCCCGCTTGCCCCCCGCGACGAGAGGATCGCCGCGCCGCCCGCTTGCCCCGCCGCCGCATAGGATCGCCGCCCCGTCCGCTTGTCCCCCGCGACGAGAGCATCGCCGCGCCTCCAACTTGCGCCGCCGCCGCAGAGGATCGCCGCGCCGCTCGCTTGCCCCGCCGCCGCAGAGGATCGCCGCGCCGCCCGCTTGCCCCGCCGTCGACAGCATCGCCGCGCCGCCCACTTGCCCCCTCGCCGCAGAGGATCGCCGCGCCGCCAGCTTGCTCCGCCGTCGAGAGGATCGCCGCGCCGCCCGCTTGCCCCGCCGTCGAGAGGATCGCCGCGTCGCCCGAGAGGATCGCCGCGCCATCCGCTTGCCCTGTCGCCGCAGAGGATCGCCGCGCCTCCACCTTGCCCCGCCGCCGCAGAGGACCGCCGCGCCGCCCTTCTGCCTTCTCGCCGCAGAGGGTCGCGCGCCGCCCAATTGCCCCGCCGTCGAGAGGATCGCCGAGCCGTTCGCTTGCCCCCCCGTCGAGAGCATCGCTGCGCCGCCCACTTGCCCCCTCGCCGCAGAGGATCGCCGCGCCGCCCGCTTGCTCCGCCGTCGAGGTCATCGCCCCGACGCCCGCTTGCCCCGCCGTCGAGAGGATCGCCGCGACGTTCGCTTGCACCGCCGACGGAGAGAATCGCCGCGCCGCCCGCCGCCGCAGAGGAGAGCATCAGCATTTGGGTTGTTTGGGAGTCCTGCACCTTTTGGAGTATTTGTTGGGGGGTCCTGCACAGTTTGCAGTAATTTTTGGAGGGACCCCTGCACCGTTTGCAATAATTTTTAGGGAGCTCTTCACCGTTTGCAGTAATATTTGGGGAGCCCTGCTCCTTTAGGAGTAATTTTTGGAAGGACTCCTGCATCCTCGGTCTTTTTTGGAGCTCTATACGCTTGGTCTTGTTTTGCAAGGGTCACCGTTTTGGGTTTTGGGTGCCCTTTGTGTTTTTGCTGTTTTTTAGAATATTATAAACCCCGTCATTTCTGGAGCGCATCACTCTGCTGCGCACCCCCCCGCCAAAGGAGAGGATCACTGCGCCACCCTCCCCCCGCCTCCGGAGGAGAGGATCACCGCACCGCCCCACCGGAGGAGCGCATCACCATTTGGCTTTTTTGGGAGTCCTGCACCGTTTGGAGTAATTTTTGGAGGGAGCCCTTCACTGTTTGGGGTAATTTTGGGCAGTCCTGCACGATTTCGGGTATTTTTTTGAAGGAGTCCTGCACCCTGCGGTTTTTTTTAATCACTCCAATTTGTCACTTCTTGGAGCTCTGTACCCTTGGTCTTTTTTTTGTGTGCATCAGCATTTTTTGGGAGCTTTTTTTTTTTTTTTTTTAAATATTACAAAACCCGTGATTTCTGGAGCGCATCACCACGCCGCCCCCTCGGACGAATGCATCACCATTTGTTTTTTTGAGAGCCGTTCACCGTTGATTTTTTTGGATGTTCCTGCACTGTTTTTTTTTTTTTCTGGGAGCTCTCCAAACCAGTTCTTTTTTGTACCTCTGTACCCCGGGGCTTGTTTGTAGCGCGTCACCATTTCGTTTTTGGGAGTCCTTTACAGCTTTGGTGCCTTTTGGAATTTTACCAAACCCGTTTTTTCCAGAGACCTTCACAGCGCTGCCCCGGAGAAGTGTATCACCGTTTGTGTTTTTGGGGAGCCCTGCACCATTTGGAGTCATTTTTGAGGATTCGGCTTTTCCCCTATTTTTTTGATATTCCGAAACACAGATTTTCTGGAGGCCTTCACAGCGCTGCCCTAGAGGAGTGCATCACCGTTTGTTTTCTTGGGGAGTCCTGCACCGTTTGGAGTTTTCTTGTAGGGAGTCCCGGACTCTGGGGCTTTTTTTGATTGCTCCAACCTGGCACTTTTTTGGAGGTCTGTACCCCGAGACTTGTTTTGTGTGTGTCACCATTTTTTTTCTTGTGATCGCTTTACAGCTTTGCTGCTTTTTGGAATAGTATAAACCCCGGAATTTCTAGAGGACTTTGCATCCCTTCCCTGGAGGAGTGCATTACCGTTTGGTGTTTTTTTGGGGGAGTGCTGCACCATTTGGTGGTTTTTTGGAGGCAGTCCTGCACCCTCGGGCTTTTTTGGAGGAGTCCTGCACCCTGGGACTTTTTTGCATCCCTCCAACCTGGCGCTTTTTTGGAGCCCTGTACCCTGGGTCTTGTTTTATGTGCGTCATCACCATTGTGGTTTTTGGAGCCTTTTACAGTTTTGCTATTTTTTGGAATATTACAAAACCTGGGATTTTCGGGGTGCATCACAGGGCCACCCCAGAGGAGTGCATCCTCATTTGGGTCTTTTTTGGGAGAGTCCTGCACCATTTGGGTTTTTGGGAGATCTCCAAACCGGCAGTCTTCTGGAGCTCTGTACCCCGGGACTTGTTTGGAGTGCGTCACCATTTTGGTTTTTGGGAGCCCTTTACAGCTTTGGTGCCTTTTGGAATATTGCCAAACCCGCTATTTCCAGAGGCCTTCACAGCGCTGCCCCGGAGAAGTGCATCACCATTTGTGGTTTTGGGGAGCCCTGCACCATTTGGAGTATTTGTTGGGCAGTCCTTCACCATTTGGAGTTGTTTTGGAGGGAGTCCTGCGCCCTCGGGCTTTTTTGGATCCCTCCAACCTTGCACTTTTTTGGAGCTGTGCACCCTGCAGCTTGTTTTGGGTGCGTTCGTGTTCGGGGCCAGCACAGTGCGGTAAGTTCTGCCTCTTCGGAGTAGCCACGGTATTTTTTTTTTTTTTCCCAAACATTCTGTTACTTCCTCAGGATCCTGTAGTTGTTGGGAAGTGAAGTTCCAGAGCTTTGGAGGTGAGTTCTCTAGATACCTGCCCATATTCTCCCCCAGGGCCGTGCCACCCATGACCATACTCTCCCGGAGCCTGGGTCATATTCCTAAATTGCTTCAGTACAGAGACCAAGTACCGGATTAAGCTCAAGGTCAGTGTTTTAATAACGAATCTGCCAGGCAAAACATCACTAATCACTACAGAGCAGAGCAAACTGGAAAAGCCAACACCAATCTTTAACAGGTAGAGCAAAAAAGAAGAGCACAGTGCAGATCAAATTAATGTCGAGAACAGCTGAATCAATATCGTGACCTGCAACTGTTAACAGACGTAAATCGCTTCTAATACGCTCTGTTGAACCTTCGAGCCCCACGTCGGTGCCAAAAAGGACTGTCGTGATTTAACCCCAGCCAGCAACTAAACTCCACACAGCCGCTCGCTCGCTGCCCCCTGCCCCAGCGGGATGGGGGAGAGAATCGGAAAGGCAAAAGTGGGTTGAGATAAGAACAGTTTAAGAAATGAAATGAAATAAAACAATAATGCCAATGTTAATAATAAAAATTGTAATGAAAAGGGAAATAACACCACCACCACCACCACCAATTAAAACCCAAGAAAGACAAGTGATGCAAGGGAAAACAACTGACCAGCCCGTCCCCGAGCAGCAGTCCCCCGGCCAGCTTTCCCCCTGGTTTATATACTGAGCATGACGTCATGTGGGATGGAATATCCCTTTGGTCAGTTGCGATCAGCTGTCCCGGCTGTGTCCCTTCCCAGCTTCTTGCGCACCCCCATCCTCCTGGCTGGTGGGGCGGTGTGAGGAGCAGAAAAGGCCATGACGCTGTGCAAGCACTGCTCAGCAGTAACAAAAACACCTCTGCGTTGTCAACGCTGTTTTCAACACAAATCCAAAACATGGCCCCATACTCGCTACCATGAAGAAAACTAACTCTATCCCAGCCAAAACCAGCACGACAGGTCAAAACATTCCAGGAGATGCCTGGGAGGAGTCTCGGGTGCATCCCTGAAGAGAGAGCTTCCTCTAAAGAACAAAAACCGTCTTGGGAAGCTTTCTTGGGGGAGTCTGGGGCTGCTACCCGAGATCTCAGGTCCCTGAAGGAGAGGAGAAATACTCCGGGACGTGCCTGGGAGGCGTCTCAGGTGGATCCCGGAGGAGGGAGCTTCCTCCAAAAGAGGCCCAACACCTCAGGCAGCTGCCTGGGAGGAGCCCTTGGTTGCTGCCTGGGCTTACGGACACCTGCCAGAGGACGAAAACCACCTCGGCTGTCCGTGCTGGGAAGCCCCTGAGGTGCCTCCAGTGGAGGGAGGGAAGGGCTCAGGCAGCGCTGGTGTCCCCTGCAGCCGGGGCAGCCCTGGGCCCTGGGCGGCAGCTCTGGCTCCTGTTACAGGACATCGTGAGAAACAAGGGTTAAAAGTAAGAAAGAAAAGTGTAGAGAAGATACTTTGTAACAGCTGCACCTGCTACTTAGACATATTAGAGGTAAAGACTGTCTCCACTGACTCTCTGCTGATAAAGTTTGTCTTCACTGACTCTCTGCTAACTAGCAATAATGATTAGCGCAAGGACGAATCGTAGAAAAATAGAAAAGACTGCCAAAATAGTGCCCTAGAGTTAACTTGTCTCATTATAATCTCATTTTAATACTAAAAAACACACCTCCTAGCTAGAGAAGCCCCAACCCAATTTAGCCCCCTACTCTCTGAGCATGCGTGGTGAATTAAAAGAGAACTGTAACTTTAAGATGAAGTAAGAAAAGTATTAACCAAGAGTTAATTAAGGGGTAGGACCAGGAGGCGTAACTAACTTTGTTAACTGTTTTAAATACCTGTCATGATTTTAACCCGCTGTGCATGTCAGGAGGAGAAATCCCCTTGCACCCAGGACCGCAATAAACCAATGTCAGCTTTATAACTCTCTGTGAGCTGTGAAGTTTGTTTCCACGTGTCAATTTTGGCAGCCCAGATGGGACCCTCTCTGCCCGGCTGCGGGACCGGCTGAGAGGGGGACATCCTCGTCGCGCCCCAAGATTTCTCGGAGGACCTCCCTCGCTCGGCCGATCACTGCAGGGACAGACACGGACCATCAGCGGACCCGGTGTGTTAAGGGAGGGGAACCTGTAAGTCGTGAGGAGACGTCCTACGGGAGGTAAAGAGCGTTGTGCTCGCCCTGGGTGGGATTCGAATCCAGAAGTGAGGGCGCGGGAACCCCTGGATAGGGAAGTACGCGGGCGCGGGAATCCCTGGATAGGGAAGTACGCAGGGGGGTGCTCTTCGCTGAAATTGCAGGAGTGAAGGATACCTACACGAACGCGGGAATCCCTGATTAAGGGAAGTACGCGGGGGTGCTGTCGTTTGTACCAACTATTATAACCCATGGGAATTGAAATTTGTATTATTGTGGCTATAATTGACATTTTATGATAGTCATTACAATCTATATACTTAGGAAGTTTTGTGCCCGGTACCATGTATTCTGTGAAAAGTGCTTCATTATACAATTAATGTTGTTGTAAGTTGGGTGAGTGTTTGAGTGAGTGAGGCGCAGTCGGACTGCGGGGCGAGTGCGGAGTCCTGATCCGCGGTTCCGCGTTCTCTGCGGGGAGAGCGGCCGGAGACGGACGAAGCGTATGACGGACTGTGTTAATCGAACCGATTGTTAACCCTTATTGTCCCATACACAGGTATCAGGATTTTTCATGCAACCCAATATATGTTTTTGAATGTTTTGGTTGTAAACAGAACGTTTGAGTACGGTTTGGGGACGAGACGATTTTTGGTGTAGTGGGTGTCAAGGAAACTGGTCTAAATGGAATAAGATTGAGCGCTCAGGCCAGCTTAAGCAAGTGCTTTGTAGAAGTATAAAAGGTATAAGGAATTAGTAAGAATGTCGCTGGTATGGAGGGGGATGTAGAACAGAATAGTGACGGGTTTATTTGGCGTGGAACATTGATTTGCCATTGGTGTTGCTTGTTTGTTCGTGCTAAGTGTTTGGAGTGTCATAAGTACATTATTTCCTTTTCAACAATTGTCTTGAATTTCGGTGCATTCGCTGTGGGGCGAGTACGCCCTTGTGTCTTTTGCCTCGGATAGGGTAGTATTGCTGTCAGTTCAATCAGGTTGTATTGTTAGGCTGAGGAATAAGCCCCTGCGGGCAGGGTGTTCATTATGGGAGGTAAACAAAGGGGCGGAATCTTGAAAAGGAGCCCTCTAGGCTGTATTTTAGCTCACTGGGAGGAGATAGGAGAGCTGCCAGGAGGAAGAGTGAGCAGAAAGACTTTAATAAAATATTGTCATCAATGGTGGCCTTTGTATAAATTGGATGATGAGGAGAAATGGTCCTTCAATGGAACCTTGAATTAGAATACCTTGTTGCATATGATGTTGTGTTTGAGGGGGAGCCGGTGCCGTGTTTCCCGGGTGGGGGGGAAGCAGGGAAACGTCCCCGCGGCCTCCCCCGGCTGGGGAGGGAGCTGGAGCCCAATAAAACCGCTGTGACGAGGCCCGAGCGCGGTGCTGCGTGGTGTGTGCCCCAACCAGCGCCCAAGGGGGCCCCTCCCGCCTCAGCGGTGCTTCTTGGAGGCAGCAGCCCCGCTGCTCAGAATGACAGAGAAAGGGCAGACCCTGTCCTTGATTTTATTTGCTCAAGATGAAACCTATCAACCAAGCTTTAACACCTACGGATGATGATTTTGTAACGGTACAGGAGCTAGTGGCCAAAGTGAAAAGGGGTATTTTTTAAAAACCTCTTAAATTTAGATTGGGAAAAGAATTGGGAATACACAAATTCTTATCTGTGCCTAAGTCACCAAAACCTCTATTGGGGTGAGACTTATTGGAACAACTAAAAGCGGAAATAAAATTTGAGAAAGGAATTAAGGAACTAATTATAAATGCATTAGACGCGGCTCAGACTAATGTTTCTACAGCACTTAGTTGT
Organism: Gavia stellata; assembly: GCF_030936135.1. Classification (NCBI taxonomy): domain Eukaryota; kingdom Metazoa; phylum Chordata; class Aves; order Gaviiformes; family Gaviidae; genus Gavia; species Gavia stellata. Next base: position 85,785,145 of record NC_082597.1, on the reverse strand, counting down.
ATCTAAGCTCAATTATGGATACAGACAATAGCAGCTGCAATCATTAGGGAAGGTGAAGACGGAATCCTACCAAAAGAAATCCGAAAAGTGATTTGGAATAACACAACGAAATTCAAATATTTGCGTTTGCAACTTTGTTAGTCTTACAGGATGTGATTTTAACTACACGGCTCCTGTTACTACTTATCAATTGCTACAGTTTAATTATACGTTGATTCAGGACATACAGCCCACCCCTACTGGAATGAATCTCCCTCTAATAAGAAAACTATTGCATCACGAAGATTTAAAAAGGTTGTTAAAACAAGTTGAAGAAAGTGGAAGAAAGACTTTAATTACTGTCCATCATGATGCCGAGGAAATACACCAAGCAGTGGAATGAGTGAAGTCAGAGGGAGAGCACCATTGGTGGGATGTGTTTAGGGGTTATTCCCTGCCAGCTACCAAAATCTTGAACATAATGACCCACCCGATATTGGTGACAACATTAACAATAGTAAATCTTATCCTTTGGTGTAAACTCAAGGAACTTACTGGGCAAGTATGGACACTAAAAATAATAATGAAACATAACGAACCACTTTTAAAAGCCAAAGAATTTGCTTAGGGGAAAGAAAAGGGGAGAATGTTACAGGACATCTTGAAAAACAAGGGTTAAAAGTAAGAAAGAAGATGCTTCATAACAACTGCACCTGGCACTTAGAACTATTAGAGATAAAGACTGTCTCACTAACTCTCTGCTAACTAGCAATAACGATTAGCACAAGGACGAATCGTAGAAAAATAGGATGGACTGTCAAAATAGTGCCCTACAGTTAACTCGTCTCATTATAGTGTCATTAGAATGCTACGGAACACACCTCCTAGCTAGAAAAGCACCAACCCAATTAAGCCCCCTACTCTCTGAGCATGTGTGGTGAATTACAAGAGAACTGTAACTTTAAGATGAAGTAAGAAAGGTATTAACCAAGAGTTAATTAAGGGGTAGAACCAGGAGGCGTAACTAACTTTGTTAACTGTTTTAAATGCCTGTCGTGATTTTAACCCGGTGTGCATGTCAGGAGGAGAAACCCCCTTGCACCCGGGACCGCAATAAACCACTGTCGGCTTTACACCTCTGTGTGAGCTGTGAAGTTTGTTTCCGCGTGTCACCGCCCCCTCGAAGGCCCTCGCACAGCACCGTCCTCTTCGCCAGGACGCGTGTCCCAGCGACCGGGGTGAGTCCCCGTCCCCGTCCCCGGGGACACCCGAACCCCCTCGCTGTGGCGCGGTCCCAGACACGGCAGGAGGGGCGGCCGAGGGGGTGCGGTGCCTCCGCCCGGCAGAGTGGCGGGCGGGTCCCGCAGGAGAGAGCTGCTTCCAGCACCGCGGGAAGCTCCCCCGGAGGGGCCTGGGGCCGCTGCCCGGCTGTGGCGGAGAGGCGCGGGCCGTGGCCGGGGCGAGCTGCCCCGCAGCCGGCCCGGCCCGCAGCGGAGCGGAGCGGAGCGGAGCGGCAGGTCTGGGCGCAGCGGGGGGCTCCCGGGGCGGGAAGCGCCCGGGCCGCGGAGAGAGCCGCCGGCAGCTGCCGCCAGAGCCGCCGCGAGGCCGGGGCGGGGCCGGGGCGGGGCCGGGGCGGCGGCGGGCGGTCGCCCCGCGCTGTAACGGACAGGAGCGGCCGGTGGCCGAGGGGAGCCGCTCCGGAGCCGGCCCGGCCCGCAGCGGAGCGGAGCGGCAGGTCTGGGCGCGCCGGGCCGCGGCCGCCCCCGCGGCTCTCGACAGCGGCCGGGGCAGCGCTGGCGCCCGGAGCGGGCGAGGCCGGCGTGGCAGCCGGGAGGAGCTCGGCTGCGGTGCCCCGCCGGCAGAAAGCCGCGTCCTCTGCGCTCGCCAGGCCGGCGGCGGCAGCCGGAGAGAGCCCCCCCGAGAAGGGGCAGCCGCCCGGGCCTCGGGCTGCCGGGCGTGCCGGAGCCTGGGGCTGGTGCCGGCGGGCGGGAGCGAGAAGAGCTGCGGAGGGGTGACCCAGCGGAGCGCCTGCTCGGCCCGGTGGGAGAGCTGCGGGGGGAGGTAGGAAGGTCGGGGGGCGTCGGGGGGCTGAGACGGAGCTGGGCTGGGGGAGCCGCGCGCCGGAAGAAAACAGACGGAGCCGGTCTGTTAACACATGTCCCTGTGACTCCTGTCCCCATCACAGTTTGGGGTTTTTTGATAATGGGAAGGCCGACACGGCACCAGGCCAGCTGGTGTCGGATGGGATTTCTCAAAGGGGGAAGAGGGTCTTTGCTGCCAAGCTAGCGGGTCTCATTGACAGAGCGTTAAACTAGACTTGGAAGGGGAGGGAGATGATATCAGGCTTGCCCTGACAAGCTGTGGGATGACACGCCAAGGTTAGCGGGACAGGGTGCTAGCGAGGGCCCTCGGCCCGTTGCTCTGAGATGTGCTGGGTACAGGGCAGCAGACGTGAAGTCTTACGGAGATGAGCCGGGGGCTCCTGAGGTAATAGGAGCCAACAAGGAAACAACAGTGAAATCACAGAATCATAGAATGTTGTGGGTTGGAAGGGACCTTTAGAGGTCATCTAGTCCAGCCCCGCCCCTGCCATGAGCAGGGACATCTTCCACTAGGTCAGGTTGCTCAGAGCACCGTCCAAGCTGACTATTTCCAGGGATGGGGCATCTACCACCTCTCTGGACAGCCTGTGCCAGTGCCTCACCACCCTCATTGTAAAACATTCCTTCTTATATCAAGTCTAAATCTACCCTCTTTTAGTTTGAAGACATTACCCCTTGTCCTATCGCTACAGCCTTGCTAAAAAGTCTCTCCCCATCTTTCTTATAAGCCCCCTTTAAGTACTGAAAGGCCGCAAGAAGGTCTCCCCGGAGCCTTCTCTTCTCCGGGCTGAACAATCCCAACTCTCTCAGCCTTTCTTCATAGGAGAGGTGTTGCATCGCTCTGATAGTTTTCGTGTCCCTCCTCTGGACCTGCTCCAACAGGTCCGTGTCTTTCCTGTGCTGAGGACTCCAGAGCTGGATGCAGTATTCCAGTTGGGGTCTCGCCAGAGCGGAGTAGAGGGGCAGAATCACCTCCCTTGACCTGCTGCTCACGCTTCTTTTAATACCTCAAAGGAATTAATGTGTGTTCCTCTGAGGAGGTGACATGCTGAAGTGCCTCTGCACCAATGCATACAGCATGGGCAGCAAACAGGAGGGGTTGGAAGCCACTGTGCTGCTAGAAAGCTACGACCTAGTTGCCATTACTGGAGGAACTCCATGACTGGAGTGGGGCTATGGATGGCTGCAGGCTGTTCAGAAGGGACAGGCAAGGAAGGAGGGGGTGAGGGCTTGCCCTCTATGTCAAGAAATGGATAGATTGTGAAGAGTTGTCTCTGGAGGACAGCCACGAGCAAGTTGAAAGCTTGTGGGTGAGAATTAGAGACTGAGGAAACAAAGGTAACCTTATGGTTGGTGTCTACTACAGGCCACCAGATCAAGGGGAGCCTACTGACGAAGCCTTCTTGCTCCAGCTACAGGAGGCATCGCACTCGCAGGCTCTCGTCCCGCTGGGGGACTTCCACCACCCCAACATCTGCTGGAAAAGTAGCACGGTGAGCTGTAGGCGATGCAGGAGACTCCTGGAGAGCACTGAGGATAACTTCTTAAGCCAGGTAATGGACAGCGTGTCGTGGATGGCGTGATAGATGCACTTTGCTCCTAAGAGAGAAGCAGCAATATGTTTATTGATATCAAACTTTGTTAAATTGCTGTTTCATAGTAAATGTGACAGTGTTTTAACACGATTCGATGGCAAGGGACACTTGATTATTTACTGCATAGAGCTAGCTGTGGCTGGATCCAAACTTAGTCTTGGACTTGGTCAACGTTTTATGTCTAAAGGATTATATGTGCACAAGCAATCGAAGATATAATCTTAGTGAAGCTTACAAAGTTTAGCAAGCTATTAGTCACTTACTGAGGATCTGCTGCGGCAAGGACTCTCCCAACACCAAGGAGTAAGGGATCTCTGCGGCAGGCGTAACCTTGGGAGGCGTCCCTGCTCAAGGGGAGATCTCGTCGTGCAGCCCGCTGCCGTGCAGGAGAGCTCAAAGGGCTCTTGGGCTGCTCACTGTTTATGGGGGTAAGATGACTGACTCCTAGTCGTATTTGCATACCGACCACAGAGATCTTAGTTTCTTTCTTCCAGATTTGGCTTGAGTGGGACTTTGACCAGCACTGTGGTTAGGTGGGCGCATTGCCCACATCAGCCCTTGGCTATTGTGTTGTTATCTGTCTCCCGAATCCACTTTGAGCCGGATGCAGCCATCACGACCAGACGCAGCCATCACGACCGCCACTGGTGTTTATCGCTCGAGCAGAGTTAAGGGCGATAAAGGTCAGGTTGTGGAGGTGGGCTAAGCACACAATGTCACCCAGCCCCACTGGAGCGGGTGCGATACTGGACCTGACGGTCACCAATGCAATTGAGCTAATTGGTGACATTAAGAGTGGAGGCAGCCTGGACTGCGGTGATCATGCACTGGTGGAGTTCACAGTCCTGAGGGATGTGGGTCAGGCAAAGAGTAAAGTTAGAACCCTGAATTTTAGGAAAGCAAACTTCCAGCTGTTCAAGGAATGAGCCAATAGGAGCCCCTGGGAAACTGCCCTCAAGGGCAAGGGAGCAGAACAGAGCTGGCAGATCTTTAAGGACACTTTCCAGAGAGTGCAAGAGCTCTCAATCTTCAGGTGTAAGAAATGAGGAAAGGAAGGCATGGCTGAGTTGAGACCGGCTGGTCAAACTAAAGGGCAAGAAGGAAATGCACAGGCAGTGGAAGCAGGGACAGGTATCCTGGGAAGAGTATAGGGACGCTGCCCGGTTGTGCAGGGATGGGGTCAGGAAGGCCAAGGTGTGGCTGGAGCTGAACTTGGCAAGGGACACAGAGAATAGTAAGAAGGGCTTCTACAGGTATGTCAGCCAGAAAAGGAAGGTCCAAGAAAGCGTACCCCCCTGATGAACATGACTGGGAAACTGGTAACAACGCACGAGGAGAAGGCTGAGGTACTCAGCAACTGTTTTGCCTCAGTCTTCACGGGCAACTTCTCTTCCCACACCTCTCGAGTGGATGGACCGCAAGACAGGGACTGAGGGAGCAAAGTCGCTCCCTCTGTAAGAGAAGATCAGGTTTGTGACCCCCTGAAGAACCTGGACGTACATAAGTCTACGGGACCTGACGAGATGCATCCCGGAGTCCTGAGGGAATGGGCTGATGTAGTTGCCAAGCCACTCTCCATACTGTTTGAAAAGTCACGGCAGCCAGGTGAAGTCCCTGGTGACTGGGAAAAGGGAAACATTGCACCCATTTTTAAAATGGACAGGAAGGAGGATGCTGGGAACGACTGACCTGTCAGCCTCACCTGTATGCCTGGGAAGATCATGGAACAGATCCTCCTAGAAGCTATGCTAAGGCACATGGAGGACAGGGAGGCGATTCGAGACAGCCAGCATGGCTTCACCAAGGGCAAGTCTTGCCTGACCAACTTAGTGGCCTTCTATGACGGAGTGACTACAGCAGCGGACAAGGGAAGAGCTCTGGATGTCATCTACCTGGACTTCTGTAAGGCCTTTGACACAGTCCCCCACAACATCCTTCTCTCTGAATTGGAGATGGATTTGATGGAAGGACTGTCCGGTGGATGAGGAATTGGTTGGATGGTCGCATCCAGAGGGCAGTGGTCAACAGCTCAATGTCCGGATGGAGATCAGTGACAAGCGGTGTCCCTCAGGGGTCCATACTGGGACCAGTGCAGTTTAATATCTTCATCAGTGACATAGACAGTGGGATCAAGTGCACCCTCAGCAAGTTTACAGATGACACCAAGCTGAGTGGTGCAGATGACACGCCAGAGGGATGGGATGCCATTCAGAGGGACCTGGACAAGCTTGAGAAGTGGGCCCATGCGAATCTCATGAGGTTCAACAAGGCCAAGTGCAAGGTCCTGCACCTGTGTCGGGGCAATGCCCGGTATCAATACAGGCTGGGGGATGAATGGATTGAGAGCAGCCCTGCAGGGAAGGACTTGGGGGTACTGGTGGACGGAAAGCTGGACATGAGCTGGCAATGTGCGCTCACAGCCCAAAAGCCAGCTGTATCCTGGGCTAGATCAATAGCAGCATGGCCAGCAGGTCAAGGGAGGTGATTCTGCCCATCCACTCTGCTCTCCAAAAGAGGAAAAAACGTCTTGGGTAGATTCCTTGGAGGAGTATGGGGCTGCTACCCTGGGTCTCAGTTCCCTAAAGCACACGTGAAAAAACTCCTGGAGATGCCTGGGAGTCATCTTGGGCAGATCCTGGAGGAGAGAGTTTCACCCAAAGGACAAAAATATACTCTGGGTGCTTCCTTCGAGGAGTCTGGAGCTGCTACCCGGGATCTCAGGTCCTTGAAGCAGTGGTCAGAAGACTCCAGAAATTGCTTTGGAGGAATCTGGGGTGGACCCGGAGGAGAGAACTTCCTCTAAAGAAGAAAAAACATCTTGTGAATCTTTGTTGGAGGAGTCTGGGGCTGCTACCTGGGATCTCATGTCACTACATCAGAGGTCAAAAGACTCCAGGACATGCCTGGTAGCAGTCTCGGGTGGATCGCAGAGGAGAGAGTTTCCTCCAAAAGAGGGAAAAACTTCTTGGGTATCTTCCTTGGAGGAGTCTGGGACTGCTATGTGGGATTTCACATCACTAAATCAGACGTCAAAACACTCCAGGAGATGCCTGGAAGGAGTCTCGGGTGGATCCCAGAGGAAAGAGTTTCCTCCAAAGGAGAAAAATATACTTGGGAAGCTGCCTTGGAGGAGTCTGGGACTGCTACCGGGGAACTAATGTCCCTAAAGCGTATCTCCAAACACTCTGGGATCTTCCTGAGAGGAGTCTAGGGTGGATCCCAGGGGAGAGATCTTCCTTTAAAAGAGAAAAATCATCTCAGGAAGCTTCCTTGGAGGAGTCTGGGGATGCAACCTGGAATCTCATGTCCCTGAAGCAGAGGTCCAAACACTCTGGGAGATGCCTGGGAGGAGTCTCGGGCAGATCCCTGAGGAGAGATCTTCCTTTAAAAGAGAAAAAATATTTTGTGAATTTTCCTTGGAGGAGTCTGGGGCTACTATGTGGAGTCTCAGGTCCATAAGAAGTGGTCAAAAGACTCTGGGACACGCCTTGGAGTAGTCTTGAGTGGATCCCAGAAGAGACGTGTTCCTCTAAAGGAGAAAAAACATCTCAGGTAGCCTTCTTGGAGGAGTCTGGGACTGCTACCTGGTATCTCAGGACCATAAAGAAGAGGTCAGAAGACTCTGGGACATGCCTGGGAGGAGTCTCAGGCATATCCCGGAGGAGAGATCTTCCTCTAAAGGAGGAAAAACATCTGAGGTAGCTTCCTTGGAGGAGTCTGGGGCTGCTACCCGGGATTCCACGTCCCTAAATCAGAAGTCAGAACTCTGTGGGAGATATTTGGGAGGAGTCTCAGGTGCATCCCAGAGGAGAGAGTTTCCTTTAAAGGAGAGAAAAGACATCTCGGGTAGCTTCCTTGGAGGAGTCTGGGGCTGCTACCTGGGATCTCATGTCCCTAAAGAAGAGGTCAAAAGACTCCGTGAGATGCCTGGAGAACTCCTGAGGAGGATGAGGATTACAATGAGTTCTGAGGAGAAGGAGAAGGGGGAGGAAGAGGAGAAGAACTCCTGAGGAGGAAGAAGAAGAGGAGGAGGAGGACAAGGACACCTGAGGGCATGGAGGGCTCCAGGAAAAAGGAGGAGAAGGACTCCTGAGGCGGAAGCAGAGGAGGAGGAAGAGAACGATGAGGAAGAGGATAACTCCTGAGGATGAGGAGTAGGATTTCTGAGGAGGAGTATGAAAGGGAAACCTGAAGACAAGGACTCCAATAGGGGAGGAGGAGGAGGATGGGGAAGACTCCTTAAGAGGAGGAGGAGGACTCAAGAGGAAAAGGACTGTGGAGGAGGAGGAGGATGACAATGACGACAACTCCATAGGAGGACAAGGACTCGTGAGGAAGAGGACTCTAGAGGAGGAGGAGGAGGAGGAAGAGGAAGAGGAGGACACCTGAGGAGAAGACCTCCTATAGATGAGATGGAGGAGGACACCATAGGAAGAGGAGGACTCATGAGGAAGGGGAAAAGGAGTCTAGAGGAGGAGGAGGAGGAGGAAAACTCCTGAGGAGATGGAGGAGGAAGAGGAGGAGGACTCCTGAGGAGGAGAATCGAGACAAAGAATTGAGTCCTGAGGAGTAGGAGGAGGAGGAGGACGACACCTCTAGAGTAGAAGGAGCACTCATGAGGATGAGGACTCCTGGGGAGCATAAGGCCAGCTGAGGAGGAAGAGGAGGTGGACTCCTGAGGAAGAAGAGAAGGAGTCCTCCTCTTGAGGAGGAGGTTTCCTTAGCAGGAAGAGGAGGACTCCTGAGGAAGAGAAAGAGAAGGAAGACTCCTGAAGAGGAGTACTCCTGAGGAGGATGAGGACTCCTGAAGAGGAGAATTCTGTACAAGGAGTCCTGAGTAGGAGAAGGAGGAGGATTCCAGAGGAGGAGGAATAAGAAGAGAATGACGAGGAAGAAGATAACTCCTGAGGATGAGGACGACTCCCAAGAAGGACAATCTAGAAAAGGAGGAGTCCTGAGTAGGAGCAGGAGGAAGGCTCCTGAGGAGGACGACTTCTATCGAGTAGAAGAAGCACTCATGAGGACAAGCGGGAGGACTCCTGAGGATGATAAGGCCTCCTGAGGAGGAGGAGAACTCTTGAGGAGAAAGAAGGAGTGGACTCCTGAGGAGGACGAGGAGGAGGATTCCTTAGGGGGAAGAGGTAAACACCTGAGGAGGAGGTGAAGGAGGACTTCAGAGGAGGAGGCGGCGGAGGAGGAGGAAGAGGAAGAGGACTCCTGAGGAGGAGGAAGATAAGGAGGAGTTCTGAGGAGGAGTACTCCTGAGGAAGAGCAGCACTCCTGAGGAGGAGAACTCTGAAGAAGGAGGCATCCTGTGGAGGAGGAGGAGGAGAAGAAAGAGGAGGACTCCTGAGGAGGAAGAGAAGGAGAAGGACTCCTGAGGAAGTGAAGGAGGAATCCTGAGGAGGAGGAAGAGATGGACTCCTGAGGAGGAAGAGGTAGAGGAGGAGGACTCCTGAATAGAAGGACTCCTCTAGGAGGAAGAGGAGGACTCGAGAAGAGGAGAACTCTGAAGGAGGAGGAGTCCTGAGGAGGAGAAGGAGGGGAACTCCTGATGAAGAGGTGTAAAACTCCTGGACAGGAAGAGAACTTCTGAGGACTCCTGAGGAGGAGGAGGAAGAGAAGGAGGAGGACTCCTGAAGAGCAGGACTTCTGAGTAGGTGAAGGAGGACTCCTGAAGAGGAGTACTCCTGAGGAGGACGAGGACTCCTGAGGAGGAGAATTCTGTAGAAGAAGGAATCCTGAATAGGAGAAGGAGGAGGATTCCTGAGGAGGAGGAGGAGGAAGACGATGCCTTAGGAGAAGAAGGAGGAAGAGGAGAAGGACTCCTGAGGAGGAGGAGGACTCCTGAGGAGGAGAATCTAGACAAGAAGTGCTGAGGAGGAGGCAGGGTCCTGAGGAGGATGACTCGTATGGAGTAGAAGGAGCACACATGAGGATGAGCGGGAGCACTCCTGAGGAGGATGAGGAGAACTCTTGAGGAGAAAGAAGGAGTGGTCTCCTGAGGAGGAAGAGAAGGAGAAGGACTCCCGAGGAGGAAGAGGAGGAGAAGGACACCTAGGAGTTGAAGGATGAATCCTGAGGAGCAGAAAGAGATGGTCTCCTGAGAAGGAGGAGGAGGAGTCCTGAGGAGAAGAACTCTTTTGAAGGAGGAGTCCTGAGGAGGAGAAAGAGGGGAAGTCCTGATGAAGAAGTGGAAAATTCCTGAATAGGAAGAGAACTTCTGAGGAGGACATAGGAGGACTCCTGAAGAGGAGGAAGAGAAGGAGGAGGACTCCTGAAGAGGAGGACTTCTGAGTAGGTGAAGGAGGACTCCTGAGGAGGAGGAATAGAAGGAGGACTCCTGAAGAGGAGTACTCCTGAGGAGGACAAGGACTCCTGAGGAGAATTCTGTACAAGAAGGAGTCTTGAGTAGGAGAAGGGGGATTCCTGATGATGATGAGGAAGAAGACGACTCCTTAGGAGAAGGAGGAAGAGGACGAGGACTCCTGAGGAGGACGAGGACTCCTGAGGAGAATTCTGTACAAGAAGGAGACCTGAGTAGGAGAAGGATGAGGATTCCTGAGGAAGAGGAGGAGGAATAAGAATATTCCGTAGGAGAAGAAAGAGGAAGAGGAGGAGAAGGAGGAGGACTCCTGAGGAGGAGAACCTAGACAAAGAGAAGTCCTGAGTAGGAGGAGGAGAAAAGGGTCCTGAGGAGGACGACTCGTATAGAGCAGAAGGAGCACTCATGAGGACAAGTGGGAGGACTCCTGAGGAGGATAAGGTCTTCGGAGGAGGAGGAGAACTCTTGAGGAGAAAGCGGGAGTGGACACCTGAGGAGGGCGGGGAGGAGAATTCCTTAGGGGGAAGAGGTAAAGTCCAGAGGAGGAGGTGAAGGAGGACTTCTGAGGAGGAGGAGGTGGAGGAGGAAGAGGACTCCTGAGGGGGAGGAAGATAAGGAGGAGTTCTGAGGAGGAGTACTCCTGAGGAAGAGCAGCACTCCTGAGGAGGAGAACTCTGAGGAAGGAGGCATCCTGTGTAGGAGGAGAAGTCCTGAAGAGGAGGACACCTGAGAAGGGGGAGGAGGAGGAAGAGAAGGAGGACTCCTGAGGAGTTGAAGGAGGAATCCTGAGGAGGAGGAAGAGGAGGACTCCTGAGGAAGAGGAGGACTCCTGAGGAGGACTCCTGTAGGTGGAAGAGAAGGACTCCTGAAGAGCAGAACTCTGTTGAAGTCCTGAGTCCTGAGGAGAAGTCCTGAGGAGGTGGAGGAGAGGAAGTCCTGATGAAGAGGTGGAGAACTCCTGAATGGGAAGAGAACTTCTGAGGAAGTACATAAGAGGACTCCTGAGGGGGAGGGCTGCTATAAAGGAGGAGGAGGAGCAGGACTCCTGAGGAAGATGAGGACTCCTGAAGAGGAGGAGGAAGAGGAGGACTCCTGAGAACAAGGACTTGTGAGGAGGAGGAGGAGGGCAAGGACTGCTGAGGAGAAGTGGAAGAGGAGGAGAGGGGGCAGGAGGCATCCTGCGGAGGGGGAGGACTCTGGATAGTCACGCCGTCGATGCTGCAGTCGTTACCCAGCGCTCCTCCAGTGACGGGTGGCAGCGGCAGAGCCGCGGCAGAGGCCGTGTCTCGGTGCCGGTCCCGCTGCCGCACACGGCCCCTCCTCCCGGCGCACTTCGCTCCGTGGCGGCGGGCAGCAGCCCCGCTGCAGCGTGTCCCTGCGGGAGCCCCCGCCCCGCAGCTCCCCGCCCCTCCGCCCCGCGGCCCGGCCCGGCTCCGTCCCCGTCCCCGTCCCCCCGCCGCCCCGTTCTCCCCCGGCCCCGCTCCCCGCCGGGCCGCGCTGCCGGGGCTCCCCGTGGCGGGGGCGGAGCCGGCCTCAGCGGCGGCTCATGAATATTCAGCAGCTGCAGCTCGGGTTCAGAGCAGACCCGGGTCTGCGGAGGGAAGAGCTGCCGGGTCCCGCTGGGTGAGCCGCCGTGCCGGGCTGGAGCAGCACCGCAATGCCGGCAGAGCTCTGGTCCCTGGCTGCCTCCTGCCCCGCAGCCCGGTCCCCCAGCAGCGTCCTCTCCCCTCTGCCAGCCTGCTTGCCCTGGGACTGAGCTTGGGCTCAACCTTTTGTTCCTCATTAGTGCATCAGGGGTTTACCGGGGGTTTTGTTTGTTTGCTTGCTTTTTATCTGCCATGCTCTGTTAAAACCAAAACCCCAAACCCAAACCCTTACTGTAGCTCTTTGGATTTCTGGCATTAAATTAGGTGGTGTTTTATGGGCTGAACTAAAGGAAGTCTGTAGGATTTCTACCCAGGAGGGAAGTGACCAGAAAGGACTGTCCTGGTACGCTGCTGCCAGCCTTCAGTCTAGTGAAATGGCTGGTCGTGGTGTATGTTTGTTGCAAATACTCTGATTTTTGAATAATCAAGATTTGATCATATAGAAAGGTTAAGTTTGATTAATAAATAAAAGAATAAAATACAAAGGTGTAAGTTAGGATTGTTAAGTTTGAAACAATAACCATAGGAACCTGACCAGGGAGTCACTGTTCCATATTAAGGACCTAATTGTAGCGAGATTGAACGATGAAGAGTCGAATAGAGCAGTTTTGTCTGGGTCCCATAACAGTGTGACCTGATATGCACCAGTGATGCTGCTTGGAAAGTTCCTTACCTTTCCCACCTTGATTCGAATGTCAAGAATGCCAATCAATAGATATTAATGGAAATAGCCATTGATTATTTTAAGTACGGACATTGATAGAATGGTATAATCAAGAGAGCTATTAATGAAAAATTAAATTATATATATTCTGTATGAAGGTAACGAGGTATTACTTATCTGTGATTTAATCATAAACTAACTGCTGAACAATGTAGTATTGTGAATAGGTAGGATTTGCTTGTCAAGAGAATGATAAGTTGTAGGCCTGGTCAGTAAATGGAGGAAAACTTAGGAAGATTCCAAGAATGGAATTTTGCAACCAACCTGAGCCTGCGCAAAGATGGGGTTCGACTAAAGGACACCATGAGGAAGACTATGGCCGACCACCAGAGGACCTTAGACAACCACCTGTGTCCCTGGAGGCGCATGCGTCACGAGCATTTACATATATTAAATGAGTTCTCAGAAATGGTATGAGTATGTTAATTGTTTCTTGGAAATGTGATGAATATGTATACTTTGATTGTGTATAACTTTTGTAGCGGAGAAACTAAGCACGCACACGAGGTGGAGCGATCCCCTGTGCGTCCAGTGCTGCAATAAAGAAGTGCCTGCTAACCTACGTACATTTTGTAGGTGAGTTTTTCTGTTACAGATTTGTAACATGTTTAACAGTCACGTAACCCAAATGCATGTTAAATGTACAAGTTTTGCCCTTGTTGCTGATCTGTCTCGGAGATAATTCTCAGGAGGTCATAAATGGTATGTTCTGCTGTGCTTTAAAATAACCTGTCGCCAGAAATGTCTTCCTTAGTGCCTGCGCAGAGCAAGAACCTCCAGAAGCGAGGGCGTGCTGACCCTCGGGCAGCTTCAAAGCAACGAATACTTGTAAATAGGTTAAAAATCCAGTCCCCTGGTAGCAGTGTGTCTAAGTCCACCTGACTCCACATTACTCAGCACTCAGTTAGAAGTTTTTGTGGGTAGGGGTGGATGAAGTCGATATACTCTAGAGGGAGGTGCTAAAACTGGCCAGGCAGTTTATCTAAATAAATCAAAATTTACCTTTGAATGGAGTGGCATGCCTTTAGATGTAGGGGGGTGTATTGCTTTTTCCTTCTTTTGTCTGAGCACAGCGCAGTGAGAGGTGTTTCCACCTGGGGGAGGGAAACTCATCCAACAGCCATCATCAGCCTCAGGGCTTGTGGTCCTTGATGGAATCGTTAAGTGCTTGAGTGCTTGGGATAGCTTTAGTTGTGTGGTGCTTCTCATTCTGCTCCCAGCTTTTCCCATTAATGTTTGCTCTTTGGTTAATTTGTCTGTGCAGTGTTTAGTAAACATTCTCCATTCAGAGCTCTGAGTCCCTTTTTTTTTTTTTTTTTCTTAAAGGCAGGTAAACTACATGTGCCTTTCTTTGAAACCCCATGAATAGCTCTGGAGTTTACCTTGGGGGCAGGGAAAATAGGGACCCTTTAGAGTAGAGAAGAGAATTTAATAGGGGAAGCACTTCAGTGATATGCTGCTTGTGAGGAGGAAAGTACCTGCTTCAACTTCTTTTGGTAGCTTCTGCATTGTTTAGCAATGACTACTTAAAAGACTGACTACTTCAGCAAAAGAAGAAGAAATCACTTCTGATTTCTGTGTCTGACTGAAAGAACTAACCTGAACATACAGAAAACTGATGTGAAGAGCCATTTTTGGTCATTACTGGGTCATCAGTGGTGGCCTTTGTATAAATTGGATGATGAGGAGAAATGGCCCTTCAATGGAACCTTGAATTAGAATACCTTGGTGCAATTGATGTTGTTTTTGAGGGGGAGCCGGTACCGCGTTTCCCGGATGGGGGGAAGCAGGGAAACGTCCCCGCGGCCTCCCCCGGCTGGGGAGGGAGCTGGAGCCCAAAAAAACCGCTGTGACGAGGCCCGAGCGCGGTGCTGCGTGGTGTGTGCCCCAACCAGCGCCCAAGGGGGCCCCTCCCGCCTCAGCGGTGCTTCTCGGAGGCAGCAGCCCCGCTGCTCAGAATGACAGAGAAAGGGCAGACCCCGTCCTTGATTTTATTTTCTCAAGGTGAAACCTATCAACCAAGCTTTAACACCTACGGATGATGATTTTGTAACGGTACAGGGAGCTACTGGACAAAGTGAAAAGGGATATTTTTTAAAAACCTCCTTAATTTAGATTGGGAAAAGAATTGGGAATACACAAATTCTTATCTGTGCCTAACTCACCAAAACCTCTATTGGGGTGAGACTTATTGGAACAACTAAAAGCAGAAATAAAATTTGAGAAAGGAATTAATTAAGGCACTGATTATAAATGAATTAGATGCGGCTCTGACTAATGTTTCTACAGCACTTAGTTGTATCCAAGCCCAATGATGGATACAGACAATAGGAGCTGCAATCATTAGGGAAGGTGAAGATGGAATCCTACCAAAAGAAAGCCGAAAGGTGATGTGGAATAACACAACGGAATTTGAAAGGAGATTCTAATCGTGGTGGCATTTGGTTAATTTTACCTTTGACCCTACTAACAACACAGCTCCAGCTTTTGTACTAACAATATATAAAGCTTTAGTATATAACATACACCCGATTGTTGTGCTAGGATTAAATTACCATGGAACTGTACTTTGTCCCCCAGAACATAGGGTATGGGCTATGAAAAACAGGAATAAGTGGCAAACTATTGATGCCGAGGTCTGTGTCGTACGAGACCAGCAAGGATTTATTTGTGAAGGAAACACCATCAAAGGGCAAGATACTTGTCTTGACACTGACCAAAATGTTTGTCACTTTGAGGTGCATCCCAACGAGACCCTAAGAACCATCATAATTTACAGGGGTATGGGATGTGTTTGTCTGAGAAGTCAGTGTGATTTTGTACAAGTAGATGATCAAATGGTGGACACGAGCAACCATTCAAATATTTGCATTTGCAACTTTGTTAGTCTTACAGGATGTGATTTTAACTACCCGGCTCCTGTTACTACTTATCAATTGCTACAGTTTAATTATACATTGATTCAGGATATACAGCCCACCCCTGTTGGAATGAATCTCACTCTAATAAGAAAACTATTGCATCACGAAAATTTAAAAAGGTTGTTAAAACAAGTTGAAGAAAGTGGAAGAAAGACTTTAATTACTGTCCATCATGATGCAGAGGAAATACACCAAGCAGTGGAACGAGTGAGGTCAGAGGGAGAGCACAATTGGTGGGATGTGTTTAGGGGGTATTCCCCGCCAGCTACCAAAATCTTAAACATAACGACCCACCCAATATTGGTGTTACTAATAGCTATGACAACATTAACAATAGTAGATCTTAGCCTTTGGTGTAAACTCAAGGAAGTTATTGGGCAATTATGGACACTAAAAATAATGATGAAACATAACGAACCACTTTTAAACGCCAAAGAATTTGCTTAGGGGAAAGAAAAGGGGAGAATGTTACAGGACATCTTGAAAAATAAGTGTTAAAAGCAACTCAGAAGAATTAGAAGAATGTAAAGAAGATGCTTCATAACAACTCCACCTGGCACTTAGACATATTAGAGATAAAGACTGTCTTCACTAACTCTCTGCTAACTAGCAATAACGATTAGCACAAGGAGGAATCGTAGAAAAATAGAATGGACTGCCAAAATAGTGCCCTACAGTTAACTCGTCTCATTATAATGTCATTAGAATGCTAAGGAACACACCTCCTAGCTAGAAAAGCCCCAACCCAATTAAGCCCCCTACTCTCTGAGCATGCGTGGTGAATTAAAAGAGAACTGTAACTTTAAGATGAGGTAAGAACAGTATTAACCAAGAGTTAATTAAGGGGTAGCACCAGGAGGCGTAACTAACTTTGTTAACTGTTTTAAATGCTTGTCGTGATTTTAACCCGGTGTGCATGTCAGGAGGAGAAATCCCCTTGCACCCGGGACCGCAATAAACCACTGTCGGCTTTACACCTCTGTGTGAGCTGTGAAGTTTGTTTCCGCGTGTCACCGCCCCCTCGAAGGCCCTCGCACAGCACCGTCCTCTTCGCCAGGACGCGTGTCCCAGCGACCGGGGTGAGTCCCCGTCCCCGTCCCCGGGGACACCCGAACCCCCTCGCTGTGGCGCGGTCCCAGACACGGCAGGAGGGGCGGCCGAGGGGGTGCGGTGCCTCCGCCCGGCAGAGTGGCGGGCGGGTCCCGCAGGAGAGAGCTGCTTCCAGCACCGCGGGAAGCTCCCCCGGAGGGGCCTGGGGCCGCTGCCCGGCTGTGGCGGAGAGGCGCGGGCCGTGGCCGGGGCGAGCTGCCCCGCAGCCGGCCCGGCCCGCAGCGGAGCGGAGCGGAGCGGAGCGGCAGGTCTGGGCGCGCCGGGCCGCGGCCGCCCCCGCGGCTCTCGACAGCGGCCGGGGCAGCGCTGGCGCCCGGAGCGGGCGAGGCCGGCGTGGCAGCCGGGAGGAGCTCGGCTGCGGTGCCCCGCCGGCAGAAAGCCGCGTCCTCTGCGCTCGCCAGGCCGGCGGCGGCAGCCGGAGAGAGCCCCCCCGAGAAGGGGCAGCCGCCCGGGCCTCGGGCTGCCGGGCGTGCCGGAGCCTGGGGCTGGTGCCGGCGGGCGGGAGCGAGAAGAGCTGCGGAGGGGTGACCCAGCGGAGCGCCTGCTCGGCCCGGTGGGAGAGCTGCGGGGGGAGGTAGGAAGGTCGGGGGGCGTCGGGGGGCTGAGACGGAGCTGGGCTGGGGGAGCCGCGCGCTGGAAGAAAACAGACGGAGCCGGTCTGTTAACACATGTCCCTGTGACTCCTGTCCCCATCACAGTTTGGGGTTTTTTGATAATGGGAAGGCCGACACGGCACCAGGCCAGCTGGTGTCGGATGGGATTTCTCAAAGGGGGAAGAGGGTCTTTGCTGCCAAGCTAGCGGGTCTCATTGACAGAGCGTTAAACTAGACTTGGAAGGGGAGGGAGATGATATCAGGCTTGCCCTGACAAGCTGTGGGATGACACGCCAAGGTTAGCGGGACAGGGTGCTAGCGAGGGCCCTCGGCCCGTTGCTCTGAGATGTGCTGGGTACAGGGCAGCAGACGTGAAGTCTTACGGAGATGAGCCGGGGGCTCCTGAGGTAATAGGAGCCAACAAGGAAACAACAGTGAAATCACAGAATCATAGAATGTTGTGGGTTGGAAGGGACCTTTAGAGGTCATCTAGTCCAGCCCCGCCCCTGCCATGAGCAGGGACATCTTCCACTAGGTCAGGTTGCTCAGAGCACCGTCCAAGCTGACTATTTCCAGGGATGGGGCATCTACCACCTCTCTGGACAGCCTGTGCCAGTGCCTCACCACCCTCATTGTAAAACATTCCTTCTTATATCAAGTCTAAATCTACCCTCTTTTAGTTTGAAGACATTACCCCTTGTCCTATCGCTACAGCCTTGCTAAAAAGTCTCTCCCCATCTTTCTTATAAGCCCCCTTTAAGTACTGAAAGGCCGCAAGAAGGTCTCCCCGGAGCCTTCTCTTCTCCGGGCTGAACAATCCCAACTCTCTCAGCCTTTCTTCATAGGAGAGGTGTTGCATCGCTCTGATAGTTTTCGTGTCCCTCCTCTGGACCTGCTCCAACAGGTCCGTGTCTTTCCTGTGCTGAGGACTCCAGAGCTGGATGCAGTATTCCAGTTGGGGTCTCGCCAGAGCGGAGTAGAGGGGCAGAATCACCTCCCTTGACCTGCTGCTCACGCTTCTTTTAATACCTCAAAGGAATTAATGTGTGTTCCTCTGAGGAGGTGACATGCTGAAGTGCCTCTGCACCAATGCATACAGCATGGGCAGCAAACAGGAGGGGTTGGAAGCCACTGTGCTGCTAGAAAGCTACGACCTAGTTGCCATTACTGGAGGAACTCCATGACTGGAGTGGGGCTATGGATGGCTGCAGGCTGTTCAGAAGGGACAGGCAAGGAAGGAGGGGGTGAGGGCTTGCCCTCTATGTCAAGAAATGGATAGATTGTGAAGAGTTGTCTCTGGAGGACAGCCACGAGCAAGTTGAAAGCTTGTGGGTGAGAATTAGAGACTGAGGAAACAAAGGTAACCTTATGGTTGGTGTCTACTACAGGCCACCAGATCAAGGGGAGCCTACTGACGAAGCCTTCTTGCTCCAGCTACAGGAGGCATCGCACTCGCAGGCTCTCGTCCCGCTGGGGGACTTCCACCACCCCAACATCTGCTGGAAAAGTAGCACGGTGAGCTGTAGGCGATGCAGGAGACTCCTGGAGAGCACTGAGGATAACTTCTTAAGCCAGGTAATGGACAGCGTGTCGTGGATGGCGTGATAGATGCACTTTGCTCCTAAGAGAGAAGCAGCAATATGTTTATTGATATCAAACTTTGTTAAATTGCTGTTTCATAGTAAATGTGACAGTGTTTTAACACGATTCGATGGCAAGGGACACTTGATTATTTACTGCATAGAGCTAGCTGTGGCTGGATCCAAACTTAGTCTTGGACTTGGTCAACGTTTTATGTCTAAAGGATTATATGTGCACAAGCAATCGAAGATATAATCTTAGTGAAGCTTACAAAGTTTAGCAAGCTATTAGTCACTTACTGAGGATCTGCTGCGGCAAGGACTCTCCCAACACCAAGGAGTAAGGGATCTCTGCGGCAGGCGTAACCTTGGGAGGCGTCCCTGCTCAAGGGGAGATCTCGTCGTGCAGCCCGCTGCCGTGCAGGAGAGCTCAAAGGGCTCTTGGGCTGCTCACTGTTTATGGGGGTAAGATGACTGACTCCTAGTCGTATTTGCATACCGACCACAGAGATCTTAGTTTCTTTCTTCCAGATTTGGCTTGAGTGGGACTTTGACCAGCACTGTGGTTAGGTGGGCGCATTGCCCACATCAGCCCTTGGCTATTGTGTTGTTATCTGTCTCCCGAATCCACTTTGAGCCGGATGCAGCCATCACGACCAGACGCAGCCATCACGACCGCCACTGGTGTTTATCGCTCGAGCAGAGTTAAGGGCGATAAAGGTCAGGTTGTGGAGGTGGGCTAAGCACACAATGTCACCCAGCCCCACTGGAGCGGGTGCGATACTGGACCTGACGGTCACCAATGCAATTGAGCTAATTGGTGACATTAAGAGTGGAGGCAGCCTGGACTGCGGTGATCATGCACTGGTGGAGTTCACAGTCCTGAGGGATGTGGGTCAGGCAAAGAGTAAAGTTAGAACCCTGAATTTTAGGAAAGCAAACTTCCAGCTGTTCAAGGAATGAGCCAATAGGAGCCCCTGGGAAACTGCCCTCAAGGGCAAGGGAGCAGAACAGAGCTGGCAGATCTTTAAGGACACTTTCCAGAGAGTGCAAGAGCTCTCAATCTTCAGGTGTAAGAAATGAGGAAAGGAAGGCATGGCTGAGTTGAGACCGGCTGGTCAAACTAAAGGGCAAGAAGGAAATGCACAGGCAGTGGAAGCAGGGACAGGTATCCTGGGAAGAGTATAGGGACGCTGCCCGGTTGTGCAGGGATGGGGTCAGGAAGGCCAAGGTGTGGCTGGAGCTGAACTTGGCAAGGGACACAGAGAATAGTAAGAAGGGCTTCTACAGGTATGTCAGCCAGAAAAGGAAGGTCCAAGAAAGCGTACCCCCCTGATGAACATGACTGGGAAACTGGTAACAACGCACGAGGAGAAGGCTGAGGTACTCAGCAACTGTTTTGCCTCAGTCTTCACGGGCAACTTCTCTTCCCACACCTCTCGAGTGGATGGACCGCAAGACAGGGACTGAGGGAGCAAAGTCGCTCCCTCTGTAAGAGAAGATCAGGTTTGTGACCCCCTGAAGAACCTGGACGTACATAAGTCTACGGGACCTGACGAGATGCATCCCGGAGTCCTGAGGGAATGGGCTGATGTAGTTGCCAAGCCACTCTCCATACTGTTTGAAAAGTCACGGCAGCCAGGTGAAGTCCCTGGTGACTGGGAAAAGGGAAACATTGCACCCATTTTTAAAATGGACAGGAAGGAGGATGCTGGGAACGACTGACCTGTCAGCCTCACCTGTATGCCTGGGAAGATCATGGAACAGATCCTCCTAGAAGCTATGCTAAGGCACATGGAGGACAGGGAGGCGATTCGAGACAGCCAGCATGGCTTCACCAAGGGCAAGTCTTGCCTGACCAACTTAGTGGCCTTCTATGACGGAGTGACTACAGCAGCGGACAAGGGAAGAGCTCTGGATGTCATCTACCTGGACTTCTGTAAGGCCTTTGACACAGTCCCCCACAACATCCTTCTCTCTGAATTGGACTGTCCGGTGGATGAGGAATTGGTTGGATGGTCGCATCCAGAGGGCAGTGGTCAACAGCTCAATGTCCGGATGGAGATCAGTGACAAGCGGTGTCCCTCAGGGGTCCATACTGGGACCAGTGCAGTTTAATATCTTCATCAATGACATAGACAGTGGGATCAAGTGCACCCTCGGCAAGTTTACAGATGACACCAATCTGAGTGGTGCAGATGACACGCCAGAGGGATGGGATGCCATTCAGAGGGACCTGGACAAGCTTGAGAAGCGGGTCCATGCGAATTTCATGAGGTTCAACAAGGCCAAGTGCAAGGTCCTGCACCTGTGTCGGGGCAATGCCCGGTATCAATACAGGCTGGGGGATGAATGGATTGAGAGCAGCCCTGCAGGGAAGGACTTGGGGGTACTGGTGGACGGAAAGCTGGACATGAGCTGGCAATGTGCGCTCACAGCCCAAAAGCCAGCTGTATCCTGGGCTAGATCAAAAGCAGCATGGCCAGCAGGTCAAGGGAGGTGATTCTGCCCATCCACTCTGCTCTCCAAAAGAGGAAAAACCATCTTGGGTAGATTCCTTGGAGGAGTGTGGGGCTGCTACCCTGGGTCTCAGTTCCCTAAAGCACACGTGAAAAAACTCCTGGAGATGCCTGGGAGGAGTCTTGGGCAGTTCCTGGAGGAGAGAGTTTCACCCAAAGGAGAAAAATATACTCTGGGTGCTTCCTTCGAGGAGTCTGGAGCTGCTACCCAGGATCTCAGGTCCTTGAAGCAGTGGTCAGAAGACTCCTGGAATTGCTTCGGAGGAGTCTGGGGTGGACCCGGAGGAGAGAACTTCCTCTAAAGAAGAAAAAATGTCTCAGGAAGCTTCCTTGGAGGAGTCTGGGGCTGCTACCTGGGATTTCACGTCACTACATCAGGGGTCAAAAGACTCCAGGACATGCCTGGTAGCAGTCTTGGGTGGATCGCAGAGGAGAGAGTTTCCTCCAAAAGAGGGAAAAACTTCTTGGGTATCTTCCTTGGAGGAGTCCGGGACTGCTACGCAGGATCTCACATCACTAAATCAGAGGTGAAAACACTCCAGGAGATGCCTGGGAGGAGTCTCGGGTGGATCCCAGAGGAAAGAGTTTCCTCCAAAGGAGAAAAATATACTCGGGAAGCTGCCTTGGAGGAGTCTGGGACTGCTACCCGGGTACTAATGTCCCTAAAGCATATCTCCAAACACTCTGGGATCTTCCTGAGAGGAGTCTAGGGTGGATCCCAGAGGAGAGATCTTCCTTTAAAAGAGAAAAATCATCTCAGGAAGCTTCCTTGGAGGAGTCTGGGGATGCAACCTGGAATCACAGGTCCCTGAAGCAGAGGTCCAAACACTCTGGGAGATGCCTGGGAGGAGTCTCGGGTTCATCCTGGTGGAGAGTGCTTCCTCCAAAAAAGGAAAACCTTTTCGGGTAGCTTCCTTGGAGGAGTCTGGGACAGCTACCCGGGATCTCATGTCCCTGAAGCAGAGGTCAAAAGGCTCTGGGAGATGCCTGGGAGGAGTCTCGGGCAGATCCCTGAGGAGAGATCTTCCTTTAAAAGAGAAAAAATATTTTGTGAATTTTCCTTGGAGGAGTCTGGGACTGCTACCTGGTATCTCAGGACCATAAAGAAGAGGTCAGAAGACTCTGGGACATGCCTGGGAGGAGTCTCAGGCGTATCCCGGAGGAGAGATCTTCCTCTAAAGGAGGAAAAACATCTGAGGTAGCTTCCTTGGAGGAGTCTGGGGCTGCTACCCAGGATTCCACGTCCCTAAATCAGAAGTCAGAACTCTCTGGGAGATATTTGGGAGGAGTCTCGGGTGCATCCCAGAGGAGAGAGTTTCCTTTAAAGGAGAGAAAAGACATCTCGGGTAGCTTCCTTGGAGGAGTCTGGGGCTGCTACCTGGGATCTCATGTCCCTAAAGAAGAGGTCAAAAGACTCCACGAGATGCCTGGAGAACTCCTGAGGAGGATGAGGATTACAATGAGTTCTGAGGAGAAGGAGAAGGGGGAGGAAGAGGAGAAAAACTCCTGAGGAGGAAGAAGAAGAGGAGGAGGAGGACAAGGACACCTGAGGGCATGGAGGGCTCCAGGAAAAAGGAGGAGAAGGACTCCTGAGGCGGAAGCAGAGGAGGAGGAAGAGAACGATGAGGAAGAGGATAACTCCTGAGGATGAGGAGGAGGATTTCTGAGGAGGAGTATGAAAGGGGAACCTGAAGACAAGGACTCCAACAGAGGAGGAGGAGGATGGGGAAGACTCCTTAAGATGAGGAGGAGGACTCAAGAGGAAAAGGACTGTGGAGGAGGAGGAGGATGACAATGATGGCAACTCCATAGGAGGAGAAGGACTCATGAGGAAGAGGACTCTAGAGGAGGAGGAGGAGGAAGAGGAGGACACCTGAGGAGAAGACCTCCTATAGATGAGATGGAGGAGGACACCATAGGAAGAGGAAGGACTCATGAGGAAGAGGACTCTAGAGGAGGAGGAGGAGGAAGAGGAGGACACCTGAGGAGAAGACCTCCTATAGATGAGATGGAGGAGGACACCATAGGAAGAGGAAGGACTCATGAGGAAGGGGAAAAGGAGTCTAGAGGAGGAGGAGGAGGAGGAAAACTCCTGAGGAGATGGAGGAGGAAGAGGAGGAGGACTCCTGAGGAGGAGAATCGAGACAAAGAATTGAGTCCTGAGGAGTAGGAGGAGGAGGAGGACGACACCTCTAGAGTAGAAGGAGCACTCATGAGGATGAGGACTCCTGGGGAGCATAAGGCCAGCTGAGGAGGAAGAGGAGGTGGACTCCTGAGGAAGAAGAGAAGGAGTCCTCCTCTTGAGGAGGAGGTTTCCTTAGCAGGAAGAGGAGGACTCTGAGTAGGAAAAAAGGAGGAGGACTCCTGAGGAAGAGAAAGAGAAGGAAGACTCCTGAAGAGGAGTACTCCTGAGGAGGATGAGGACTCCTGAAGAGGAGAATTCTGTACAAGGAGTCCTGAGTAGGAGAAGGAGGGGGATTCCGGAGAAGGAGGAGAGAATGACGAAGAAGAGGATAATGCCTGAGGATGAGGACGACTCCCAAGAAGGACAATCTAGAAAAGGAGGAGTCCTGAGTAGGAGCAGGAGGAAGGCTCCTGAGGAGGACGACTTCTATCGAGTAGAAGAAGCACTCATGAGGACAAGCGGGAGGACTCCTGAGGATGATAAGGCCTCCTGAGGAGGAGGAGAACTCTTGAGGAGAAAGAAGGAGTGGACTCCTGAGGAGGACGAGGAGGAGGATTCCTTAGGGGGAAGAGGTAAACACCTGAGGAGGGGGTGAAGGAGGACTTCAGAGGAGGAGGCGGCGGAGGAGGAGGAAGAGGAAGAGGACTCCTGAGGAGGAGGAAGATAAGGAGGAGTTCTGAGGAGGAGTACTCCTGAGGAAGAGCAGGACTCCTGAGGAGGAGAACTCTGAAGAAGGAGGCATCCTGTGTAGGAGGAGGAGGCCTGAGGAGGAGGAGAAGAAAGAGGAGGACTCCTGAGGAGGAAGAGAAGGAGAAGGACTCCTGAGGAAGTGAAGGAGGAATCCTGAGGAGGAGGAAGAGATGGACTCCTGAGGAGGAAGAGGTAGAGGAGGAGGACTCCTGAATAGAAGGACTCCTCTAGGAGGAAGAGGAGGACTCGAGAAGAGGAGAACTCTGAAGGAGGAGGAGTCCTGAGGAGGAGAAGGAGGGGAACTCCTGATGAAGAGGTGGAAAACTCCTGGACAGGAAGAGAACTTCTGAGGACTCCTGAGGAGGAGGAGGAAGAGAAGGAGGAGGACTCCTGAAGAGCAGGACTTCTGAGTAGGTGAAGGAGGACTCCTGAAGAGGAGTACTCCTGAGGAGGACGAGGACTCCTGAGGAGGAGAATTCTGTAGAAGAAGGAATCCTGAGTAGGAGAAGGAGGAGGATTCCTGAGGAGGAGGAGGAGGAAGACGATGCCTTAGGAGAAGAAGGAGGAAGAGGAGGAGGACTCCTGAGGAGGAGGAGGACTCCTGAGGAGGAGAATCTAGACAAGAAGTGCTGAGGAGGAGGAAGGGTCCTGAGGAGGATGACTCGTATGGAGTAGAAGGAGCACACATGAGGATGAGCGGGAGCACTCCTGAGGAGGATGAGGAGAACTCTTGAGGAGAAAGAAGGAGAAGGACTCCTGAGGAGGAAGAGGAGGAGAAGGACTCCTAGGAGTTGAAGGATGAATCCTGAGGAGCGGAAAGAGATGGTCTCCTGAGAAGGAGGAGGAGGAGTCCTGAGGAGAAGAACTCTTTTGAAGGAGGAGTCCTGAGGAGGAGAAAGAGGGGAAGTCCTGATGAAGAAGTGGAAAATTCCTGAATAGGAAGAGAACTTCTGAGGAGGACATAGGAGGACTCCTGAAGAGGAGGAAGAGAAGGAGGAGGACTCCTGAAGAGGAGGACTTCTGAGTAGGTGAAGGAGGACTCCTGAGGAGGAGGAATAGAAGGAGGACTCCTGAAGAGGAGTACTCCTGAGGAGGACAAAGACTCCTGAGGAGAATTCTGTACAAGAAGGAGTCCTGAGTAGGAGAAGGGGGATTCCTGATGATGATGAGGAAGAAGACAACTCCTTAGGAGAAGGAGGAAGAGGACAAGGACTCCTGAGGAGGACGAGGACTCCTGAGGAGAATTCTGTACAAGAAGGAGACCTGAGTAGGAGAAGGATGAGGATTCCTGAGGAAGAGGAGGAGGACGAATAAGAAGACTACTTAGGAGAAGAAGGAGGAAGAGGAGGAGGACCATTGAGGAGGAGGAGGAGGAAGAGGAGGACCCCTGAGGTGGAGAACCTAGACAAAGAGAAGTCCTGAGTAGGAGGAGGAGAAAAGGGTCCTGAGGAGGACGACTTGTATAGAGCAGAAGGAGCACTCATGAGGACAAGCGGGAGGACTCCTGAGGAGGATAAGGTCTGAGGAGGAGGAGAACTTTTGAGGAGAAAGCGGGAGTGGACACCTGAAGAGGGCGGGGAGGAGAATTCCTTAGGGGGAAGAGGTAAAGTCCAGAGGAGGAGGTGAAGGAGGACTTCTGAGGAGGAGGAGGTGGAGGAGGAAGAGGACTCCTGAGGGGGAGGAAGATAAGGAGGCGTTCTGAGGAGGAGTACTCCTGAGGAAGAGCAGCACTCCTGAGGAGGAGAACTCTGAGGAAGGAGGCATCCTGTGTAGGAGGAGAAGTCCTGAAGAGGAGGACACCTGAGAAGGGGGAGGAGGAGGAAGAGAAGGAGGACTCCTGAGGAGTTGAAGGAGGAATCCTGAGGAGGAGGAAGAGATGGACTCCTGAGGAAGAGGAGGACTCCTGAGGAGGACTCCTGTAGGTGGAAGAGAAGGACTCCTGAGGAGAACTCTGTTGAAGTCCTGAGGAGAAGTCCTGAGGAGGTGGAGGAGGGGAAGTCCTGATGAAGAGGTGGAGAACTCCTGAATGGGAAGAGAACTTCTGAGGAGGACATAGGAGGACTCCTGAGGAGGAGGACTGCTATAAAGGAGGAGGAGGAGCAGGACTCCTGAGGAAGATGAGGACTCCTGAAGAGGAGGAGGAAGAAGAGGAGGACTCCTGAGCACAAGGGCTTGTGAGGAGGAGGAGAAGTGGAAGAGGAGGAGGAGAGGGGGCAGGAGGCATCCTGCGGAGGGGGAGGACTCTGGATAGTCACGCCGTCGATGCTGCAGTCGTTACCCAGCGCTCCTCCAGTGACGGGTGGCAGCGGCAGAGCCGCGGCAGAGGCCGTGTCTCGGTGCCGGTCCCGCTGCCGCACACGGCCCCTCCTCCCGGCGCACTTCGCTCCGTGGCGGCGGGCAGCAGCCCCGCTGCAGCGTGTCCCTGCGGGAGCCCCCGCCCCGCAGCTCCCCGCCCCTCCGCCCCTCCGCCCCGCGGCCCCGCGGCCCGGCTCCGTCCCCGTCCCCGTCCCCCCGCCGCCCCGTTCTCCCCCGGCCCCGCTCCCCGCCGGGCCGCGCTGCCGGGGCTCCCCGCGGCGGGGGCGGAGCCGGCCTGAGCGGCGGCTCATGAATATTCATGAGGGCGGGCGGGGCCGCGGCGGGGCAGGTTTTTGGTGTCCGTGAGGGTACGTTGTGTCCGTAGGGTTTGTCGGTCGGATGAACGGAGGGAAAGTTAATTTCCGCCCTTTAGTTCAAGTGTGGAAAAAAGGACACGCTCAATGCTTGCTGCTCTTTGTGGTGACGTGAATTGGGTGGTTTTAGGGTGATGAAGCAGCCTCAGAGTGGTGTTGCAGAGGGTGGGAGCTCCCGGAGCCAAGGTGCATCCATCAGAAGCCGGCACGAAGCCGGGAGGCGAGAGCTGGCCCCGGGCGGGTTCTTGCCTTCTGCCTGCGGGACGGGTTTCCACAGCTCGCGGGTGCTGGGAGAGGCTGGGGGTGGGCACGGGGGTGTCCTGGGGCCCAGCGCCTTTGCAGAGCCTTGCTGCTCCTCTGGCTTCCAGGATGGAGAGAGTTCCGTTTCTGCGGTGAGCTTTTCAGTTGCACGTTTTTCAAAAGACCAAGTCTGGTTTTTCGAGTTCGAACATTCAGAAAATAGTCTCCTTACACCTGCGGGCAGAGCAGAAATCTGAAGTCATTAAGGTACAAGAAGTAATTGGAATGTGATGAAAGTTTCCATGTGCTGGGAAGCTGGGAGTGCTTCCAACTGGGAAATGCGGCAGCAGCACTTGCTCAGAGACTGGAAATAACTGCAGTAATGTTGTGGCTGTTGATGGCTATAAATGCGATGTCACTAATTGCCATCGTTTTTCTCTGCAAGCTTGTACCGCCTGATGTGCTGCCAGCCTGCCGGTTGTCACCTCGCTGCTGGGTGACCGCTCCTGGGTGCTTCTCTGGGGTCCCCTGTGCACCCAGGCTTTTAAGGCAGCCTTGCTGCTGCCCCTTCCCGGTACCCAACCCCTGACCCAGCCCTCCTGCCCCAGTGACACACATCCCTGGGCAGCCTCGGCGAGTCCCAGGTTCCTTCCTTGCAGCGGCTACTCTGCGCTTCTCCTGCGCCGTCCTTCTGCCCAAGGGCAGCTCCTGGGGCTGCTCCTCATCCTACGGAGACAACGGGGACTGTCACAGGCTGCTCTGTGCTGTGCGCTTCTCACAGCTGCATCTTCTTAAATGTTGAAAAACACCTGTGTGAAAATAAAATTAATAATCAGAATAATTGATAAGGAATTACTAACCAAGTATAAATCGAGATTTAAACAAAATAATTCTCCTCTTCAGAATGCTTCTGTAGTTCAACTTGCCTATTTCTTGCCAGAGGAGGCAGCTGGTGGTTCAGGTGTGGTTTTGGGATGGGGTGGGCAAGAGTAAAGAATTGAGAAAAGATCATCTTGCTGACTACAGGGCACTCCGACTCCGACTGAAACCTTGTCATCCCTGCCCCCAGAAGTGGCACCTGCACTCCTTCCCTTCTATGGTCAGTTCTGTTATAGGTTTGTCCAGATCCCTGAGGAAAAGGCTCCGGAAAAGGCTGCCGAGACACCCGGAGTGACCCTTGGAGGAGCTGTACATGTCTGTGGTGGGGACATCTGTCCAGGAGAGCTCCTCCGCAGAGAGTCCCCTTCCATCCCATGGTGACCTGGGTAAGCCAGGGCTTACTTTAGTCTTGCTTGCAGGTCTTGACCTTAGGCAGCTCTCCAACCTCGTTGTTCCAGTATCATCCCTCTCTCCGCATCTGCCCTCTTGATGCAGTTAAGGATGTCATTCTCCACTCTGAGGATCCAAAAGGGGCCGACCCCAACTGTCCTCCGTCCTGTGCCAGGCTCAGCCTTGGAAACCAGCTGGTCGCATCAAGGAGCTCTGTCAAAGGGTGGGAAGTTTAAGCAAGGAGCATGGGGAGGCATGGCCCTAGTTTAGTTCTGGGGGGGGGTGTTTGAGACAGCATTCCCAGAAAAAGTCACAGACATCCCTCCACACACCCTTCTCTCCCTCCATCCCTGACTAGTCAGGTAGCCCCAGCTCCAGCTGTGCTCCTCTGGCTCCAGCTGTGCTCTGCCCCTCGCCTTTCACCTTGGGGTGCAACGGGTGGGGAAGCCACTGTGCATCCCAGAGCCTTCCTTCAGCCCTTGGATGAGCAAATTTCCCCTCTCACCCCTCCTTCCTTGCCGGAGAGCCCTCACCCATCGCTGCTCCTTGGGGCTCAGGGTGACAGGGCCGGCCTGTGGTGGGAAGGCAGGGAAATCTGTTAGCCATTGGGGGATGCCGCAGCTGAGGTGGGGTTTGTCCTGGCCTCTGGAGGGATTTCTGCCTGAAGTTTTGAGAGCAGCAACAGGGACGGCCACATCTGATGCGTCACCCATGGCACCCGTTCTGCTCCTGGAGCAGGGAATGTCCGACAGCCCAATCTCTGGGTCCCAGCACCCCAAGAGCCTAGGCTGCCCCCAGCCCTCCATGCACAGGGAGTGCCTGGGGACCCCTCACCTCCCACGGAGGGGGTGTGGCACAATGGGACAGTGCAGCCTGGCTGTGCCCTGGGGGACCGCAGCTGCAGGATTGGGGCTGTGCTGGCCTGGGGCTCCTGGGGGCACTGGGTCCCTGTGGACCAGTGTCACAGGCTTCCCTCCAGCCCCCCCACCCAGCCCAGAGCTTGCTCCTCTCCCAGGAGTGGGGCAGGAGGGGGCTGCTTGGGGGGAAGCGAGGTGTCAAGAGTTACGCTTGTATTTGTTCAGAGGAGACTGTGCTCTGTAAATAGCCCGTCTTCAGCGGCTGCTGGGGTTGCTGTAGTTGCTGTTACTGCTGTCAGGAGAGCTCATAAAACAGGCTAGCAGGCAGAGCTCAGCCCCTTTCAGCTCTTGCCTACTGGAACCTTCCCACCCCACAGGTTCATCTGTTTTCTGGGCCTGGCCTGATATGAGAGACCTCCCCCAAAGACATTTATCCCCAGGGACTCCACTCTGCAGGGACCTCTCTCCCCATGTCTCTGGCTTCTTGGTCCTTTGCTTTCTTTCAGGAGATGCAGCTGAACCAAGGCGTCTGGTCCATGTGAGCAGCAAGTCAGGGGGAAATAGGAGTTACCGGCAGGGCTGAGAAGCTCTGTGGGGTTGGGAGGAGGCTCAGACCATTTGAGGGCAGTGCAAAGCCCGATGTGCAGGGAGCCAGGGCTCACACGTGCCTCAGACTGACCTGCAGCAGTGGGGCAGGACAGGGGTCCCTCTGAGCCCCCCTCATACAAATGCCTGCTGCTGGAGAAGGTCCAGCTCAGTCGCTTGCCCCGTGCCTGGCACACTCACCTCCCAGGACTACCAGAGCCCTCAGCACAGCTGGTGCCCAGGGAAACCCCCAGCACCTCGGCCCTTGCTGGTGCCCCCTCCACAGCAGGACCCTCCCCAGGCCTGGTGTTCCACCCAGTCATGGGCTCGACTCCCTCTTCCAGCTCCATCCTCACCTCTGTCAAGAAACGTGACTGTGCAAGGCGGGAACACGTGTTTGAGCAAACTTTGCAGAGTCTTCAGTTAGGATCATACATATGGTGGGACCCCCAGGACAGGGGACCAGAGGCTTACATGGGCTCGCATTGGGGCCAGGGTGCCCAGCAGCCTGAGGGACGAAACCGCATCTCTGCTGGTGGGCTCCCTGTGTGGAGCTGCCCCTGCCCCACGCAGATATGCCCAGGCCCGCCGGGGCTGGGGACCAGCACCAGTGGGGCTTGTGTTACTGGGCAGGGGTCCGATGGGTCAGCTAGACGCCTCTGCTACACTCTGTCCCTCTGCTCCACCCCTTTAAGATCCCCCGACATTCCCCAGTTGTCCCCCAGTGCCCCTCTTCGGTCCCCTGCCCACATCCCTGTAAACTTCTGTGCCTCCCTTGGTCCCCCCCACCCATCCTCCAGTGCCCCCTACTCCCCCCAGTGCCCCCCTTTTCCCCTGCTACCGCCCCACTGTGTCCCTGGGTAAGTGCTGTGGGGGGTCTCAGAGTGGCAGGACACCGGAGGGGCAAAGCCTGCTGTGGTGGTATGGTCAGGGCTGTCCTGGGCTGTT
This sequence comes from Gavia stellata, assembly GCF_030936135.1. Classification (NCBI taxonomy): domain Eukaryota; kingdom Metazoa; phylum Chordata; class Aves; order Gaviiformes; family Gaviidae; genus Gavia; species Gavia stellata. The sequence continues at coordinate 85,754,608 of NC_082597.1, read as the reverse complement.
CCCTGCGCCAGCCCTTGCTGGTGCCTGAGGTGGTCATGCTGTGGTGGGAGGAGTAGCAAGGGGATGGGGGGATAGAGTGCTCCCTCAGCAAGTTTGCAGACGACACCAAGTTGGGCGGGAGTGTTGATCTGCTGGAGGGTAGGAAGGCTCTGCAGAGGGATCTGGACAGGCTGGATCGATGGGCTGAGGCCAACCGGATGAAGTTCAATAAGGCCAAGTGCCGGGTCCTGCACTTGGGTCACAACAACCCCACGCAACGCTACAGGCTTGGGGATGAGTGGCTGGAAAGCTGCCCCGCAGAAAAGGACCTGGGGGTGTTGGTCGACACCCGGCTGAATATGAGCCAGCAGTGTGCCCAGGTGGCCAAGAAGGCCAACGGCATCCTGGCTTGTATCAGAAATGGTGTGGCCATCAGGAGTAGGGAGGTGATCATGCCTCTGTACTCGGTGCTGGTGAGGCCGCACCTCGAATACTGTGTTCAGTTTTGGGCCCCTCACTACAAGAAGGACACTGAGGTGCTGGAGCGTGTCCAGAGAAGGGCGACAAAGCTGGTGAGGGGTCTGGAGCACAAGTCTTGTGAGGAGCGGCTGAGGGAGCTGGGGTTGTTCAGTCTGGAGAAGAGGAGGCTGAGGGGAGACCTCATCGCTCTCTACAGCTACCTGAAAGGGGGTTGTGGTGAGGTGGGTGTTGGTCTCTTCTCCCAAGTGACTAGTGACAGGACTAGAGGAAATGGCCTCAAGTTGCGCCAGGGGAGGTTCAGGCTAGATATTAGGAAAAAGTTCTTTACTGAGAGAGTAATGAAACATTGGAATAGGCTGCCCAGGGAGGTGGTAGAGTCACCCTCCCTGGAGGTATTCAAGGAGCGTGTGGATGTGGCATTGTGGGATGTAGCTTGATGGGCATGGTGCTGTGTGGTGTTGGGTGGGTTGGTTTTTGGTGTGTTGTGGCTTGTTGTTGTTGTTGTGTGGTGGTGTTTTTGGTTGTGGGTTTGTTTTTTTTTTTTTTTCAGGTTGGACTTGATGATCTTACAGGTCTTTTCCAACCATAGTGATTCTGTGATTCTGTGATCCTCCCATGGGCAGTGGGAGGGCACGGCAAGGCCCCAGGACCCCATGGGGAGACCCCTGCTCTGGGGTCTGTCCCAGCATGACTCTATTGTCCCCAGCCTGGGAAGATCTGAGACAGGCCGTGCAGCTGGCAGCCCCCAGCCTCGGCGTCGCCCATGTGTGGTCCCACCAAGCACAAGGGTGCCATCAGGGAAAAAAGATACACTGCCCTTTAGGCATCTTGTGCTGAGCTTTATTTAATTAACTCCTTGGTGCTGGCTGGGGCCAGGTATCGTGCAGAGACTCCTCTAAGCGCCTGCCTCACTTGCGGGTCCTTCTTGTCCTGCAGCTCCAAGAGAGCTGTAACAACACAGGCAGTGCCATGGGGACCTGGTCCCGGCCAGGTATTCCCCTGGCCGTTCCGCTCCAGGGACCTTTTCTCCAGGGATCTTCCCACAAAAAAAGACATCCCAAGGAGCAGGATCTCACTAAAACCCTCTGAACCCTTCCTTCCCCACCCCCTGCCTTACCTCAGCAAAGAAAGCTGTAGCTGTCACCCGCAGCTTAACTGAGCAGGAATCCAGCCATGGGAAGAGGCTCTTCACCAGAGAGCGGGAGACGAGCCCAGCCTGGAACAGGACGCTGCGCAGGGGACACAAGCGAGGAACACACAGTTACCCAGGAAGGCCAAAGGCTGGGTCGCCAGAATTCACGTGCACCGATGCAGACACTATTCTTTAGCTCAGGGCGGCTTCCCAGGCACGCCAGAAGGGTCGCGGCAGGCATTTTCCTGGGCACAGCTCCGCAGGAGGCAGCCACATGCATCCCTGGGGCTCTTACCTGGTCAGGAGACGCACCCCCTCAGGGTAAGCCAGGGGGTCTTCCAGGTGAGCCCACACTTCCCAATTCATGAGCAGCTGCATCCATTTCTGTGCCATGCATTTGCCTAGCACCAACTCTATAGCTGAAAGGAAAATCCTGGCAGAAGAAACAAAACACAAAATAAACAAACACCAGCAAAACAAAACAAATCACAATAATAATACCACCACAAATCCAAAGAAATCTCAAATTGCAGCAGGTTAGGGGAAGACTTATCTTTAGCAGAGTTAAATATCCCTGAAATGATGCTTCACAGCCTTCAACACTGCAGCTAATGACACTGGCATTTTCGTCATGCCGCAAACCCACTGAAGCCGAAGAAAACCCACGCTCCTAGGCTTACTCCATGCCTGATACTTGCCAAGGCAGCACCCAATACCTCTTCCCACCAGCATTTTGTGAAGAATGACACCAGTGCCCACGAGAGCCTCTGCTCCCAGCGGGGGCCCATGGAGGGAGTGTAATGCTGGTGTGCATGCAAGGGTATGCAGCAGGCAAGATGACAGCCGTCCACAGCACGAGCTGCCTAAGACCTTCCTGCCTGGGAGCTGGAGTTTCCCCATGAAGGAGCAGAAGTAAAACCAACCACGACGACCGGTCTGCACATCTAGGAAGCGGGGCAGGTGAAGCACTCCCTCAGCCCCGCCAAGGCACGTGCCTTGGCCAGGGGAACCAAAGCCAGCCCCTCCATCTGCCCCTTCGTCTCCTTACCTGCATGGCTTCTCCTCAAGCACCTGGCCCTCGAGGAACAGTTGTCTCCAGCCGTTCATGGGGGAAAGGAGCCTCTCCTTGCCCAGCGTTTCACTGGCCCACCTCAGGAGGCTGGGAAGGAGGTGGGGAAGCAGCTGCCTGAGCTCCTCCGTGCTCCTCAGGGCAAGCACCACTTCGGAGATGGCACGGGTGATCTGCAGAGAAACGTGACCATGAAGCACCTCTTCAGGCAAGGCCTTTTCCCACCAGCCTGGTTCCCCTGCCTGCCTGGGGCAGGGGGGTTACTGTCCGCAATTGTCACTTCTGTGACAGCCTTGTGGCTCAGGAGTGCAAGGCTGTCCCGGCTCCCCACACTGCTTGAGGCCGGCCCAGCACAGCGCCCTGGGAGTCTCCAGGGGCATCTACAAAGGGCACCTGTCTCCCTCGCGCCAAAGTAGGAGTTAGAAAGCAGATGCAAAGCTGCAGAAACGTGTATGCCATTGAACGTACCATCAGAGTCTCCAGAGCAGTCTGATGGTTGTGCTGCTCACAAGCGGAGTCGTCGGTCCCCAGGCAGTTGTCTCCTGCTTTGTTTAGTTTCTCTGCTAAGCACCTCAGGACCTGAATCCGAATGGTGCTTCTCCCCAGGCTCCTCCACAGCTCCACTGTGTCACTGCAAGGGAACAGATGTTCACCCCTGAGCCCATATCTTCGCAGTCCTGCAGTGCCCTCAAACCCTCTCCTCGCCTGCAGTGGGGCTTACAACGCCCCGCTCACGGCCGAGACACAAGCACGCAGTCTTGCAACACTCAAGACAGCTCAGGCAGAAAAAAGACCTGCTTCTTAACTGGACCCCCCCCAAGTGCACGCAAGCTGTGGGGTCTCTGTTTGACTACAGCAGGGAAGTGGGTAGTGCACGTACCTGTCCATGGGCAGACCTTTCTGGAGGAGGCTGCTGATGACGGGCTCCAGGTGAAAGTGGGCAAGGACAAACACGGCCCAGAGCAGGAAGGGCCTGTGGGTGCTCTGCTGCATGTAGGTGCAAAGGGTGTTCAGGATTTTTGGCACCTGAATGGAAGAAGAGGAGAAAGAAGGGCTCAGTGCATCCTTTACCCCCTCCTGCGGGGCCCAGACACAGTCATTCAGCACAGGAGCAGTGCCTGCTCCCGTGACACAGGGTCCAGACCTCGCTCGAAACCTCACCCCTTCCACCCTGCCTGACCCTGGCTCACGTCTGGAGCTGGGTGTGCTCTTGGCAATTGTGCACACACGCACACATGCATGCACATGTGCACGCATACACACACTCACACGCACAGACTCAGTCACTGCATGCCCCTGGGCCCAACTGTATGAGCAGCTGTGTGCCCTTGTGCACACAGAGGACACATTTCACACCCAACGCTTGAATAACTCTCCCCACGTGTCAGTAGCGATGCAAGAGCAAAACCAAACACGCTCTTTGAGACCCTGAAGATGCCTTGCAGGGCCTCTGCAAGGGCATGTGACTCCTTCAGTAGCCCCTTGGCTTGGCACACAGGCGGCATTTCTTGAGCCCATGCCAACTGCACAGGGTGTTGTGCAACAGCCAACAGGAGAAAAGACAAAGTCAAATGGAAATAAAGGTCTCCTTTACCTCCTGCAGTATTTCCTTCCTGCATTCCACCAGGAAGATGAACACCCACTTCCATAGTGGCTTCACACACGCGGGTGTGACATGCAGGAAGCTGTCCAGGACCACAGTCAGAAAGTCCGTAGCCTGTGCTGGAGGGATGCACTTGCAAACAGCCTGGAGAGAAGTCAGGAACAGGAGAGACCACGTCACAGCTCTGCTCCAGCAATTCAGAATGGAAAGGAAACTTGACAGGACTGTTAGTTTGGCAGTCATGCAGGGGGAAATCACTTTTTCCTCCTGCTGTGCATACGGTGCTGTTTACATCTGATGCAGCTACCCGATTGGGAAGTGTCTCCCCCACCATGATGTTTGCTTATTATGTACCAAATTTGTATTCTGACAAGAGCACTCGCACACGCACACATACACGGTATCTGCTCCAGCATGCCTAAAGGACAGTCTTGTCTCAAAGCCTCCTGCTACTTGCTAACAACAGCCATCCTGGACAGCTTGCTCTGGAGACGAGAGACTCTGGAGGGGAGCAGGGAGATGTGCAGGAGCCCAGGAGCTGGGCCCCCACCCCGCTCTTTTGGGGCCAGTTACCTTTGCTATTTTGGTACAGGTCTCCACCACAGTCTCGGTGTCTGGGCTGTTCAGCTCCTCACAAAGGCACCTGATCTCATCTGCCTGAGGCACCACCTTCATGGTTGCGGCTGGAACAAACACCAGGAGAAAAGGGGAGTCACGTCTACAGAAACCCAACTGCTGGCCCCAGATACTGCTAAAGGACAACCCAAGGGGTGGCAGTGAAAGCCACAGGGAAACCCAGGGCCCTCCTGAACTCAGTGCAGCAGGAATTCCTGAGCCTGATAAATGGCTGACAAATCCCAGGCTGGAAAGAGCCCTCTTCCTCCTCGAACCATTTGTTGGGGCTTCAGGGTTTCAGCAGCTACTGGCCTCTGATCCCAGCAGCTGTGTCCCCTATTCCCACACAGGCCACCATCGTCTCTGGGAGGCAGGAAACCTCCCCGTGACTGCCTCAGCACAGGCAGAACCTGCTGCCTGAAGAGGAAACGGTTCAAACACAACCCTTTGCAGCACGCCCTGGGCCTGCAGTTCAGATCCCTCCTCCCTGCCCCGTTTGCTCTGGGCAGCAAATTGGTTTCCTCTCTTGTGCTCGGCAGGAGATTCCTTCCCTGGCAGCGATGAGTTTGGAGACTGCCTGGGGAGTTGCCTGTTTCTCCAGGCTCAAGGCAGGGAGCAAGGGGGAAGGCACCCTCCGAAATGTTAGGGACCTCATCCGAGCAAGTTGTCTGACCACCCTCTGTCTCTCCTGGAATGTGGAGGGGGAAGAGACATGGAGGGGAACAGTCCCCAACATTGGTGACAACATCCTGCTCTCAGACAGCGGTGGGGGATGGCCCTGATCAGCCAACCTCACATATGTGCCTGGGAGGTGGGACTCAGCGACCCTCTCCCAGGGATCCTTCCTGAGATGGCCGGGGAGGCAGAGGGCTAACAGGGTGGGGGGCAGAAAACCAGCCAAGGACATTGCCTCCCCCTTCCCTCCTGGGGACGGGGCCTGGCCCTGCAGGATCCCAGTGGTGCCAGGCCGGGAAGGGAGGGAGGATCAGCGTCCGCTGTCCTCACCTTGCATTTGGAGAAGGTAGCCAAGGCAGACCCATGCCCTCTGGCAGGACGTGGCCAGGCAGTCGCTGGTCAGAGTTGCCAGCAGTCCCACCAAGGAGACGAACTGCTCGCAAGGACGTCCTCTCTGCAGGGGAGAGCAGCAGGAAAAAGGTCACAGGCAGCCCCAGCACCTGCTCGCCTCTACCGCCCATCCTGCTCCCTGAGCAGCGACCGGGCAGAGGGGCAGGCAGAAGGGCTGCCCCATAATCCCAGGTGCCCTGAAATCCAGCAGCCAGTTGGGCAGAGCTCCCTTCGGGGCCATGAATGGTGGGAAGGGGGCACGAGGGCATGCAGGGGGGCTCTACTCACCATGAGCTCGAATCGCTCCTTGCAAGCTCCCAGCACATGGGCACAAACCTGCAGGGCTCTCTCCCGCTCCCATTCGTTGGCTGAGGTGAGCCAGCCCTTCAGGACCTGAGGCAGGGTGCATCTCTCACACAACAGGCATCTTTCTCTCCCGGAGATCCCTCTCCCCCTCCCTCCTTCTCTGGCCCCTTCCCAGCATGGCCCCCAGCCCCACTAAGCACTGGCACTGCTGCCTCCACTGCCTCGCTCCCTCCACCCGCCTCTGCCCTGAGCCCGTTGTTGCTTCCCTGCCAGCTTTTCCCCACTCCAGCCTTCCTCCAGGCTGCTCTCAGCCAGCTCAGGGCTGGCTCTGGGCTTTCCCTCCATCAGGGCCCACTGCTCTGCCTGGCCAGAGGCTGCAGTGGCCGGGCGCTCCCGTCCCCCAGCTCAGCCCCTGGCCCCGGCCAGAGGCACAGCCTCAGAGTGAGGAGCCAAAGCCCCACTTTCCTGTAGCAAAGGTATCCAACTCTAACACCCTCTAAGGCCTCAACCCTCTGCCCCCATGACCCTTTCCCTGTTGCCCCACGGCTACTCACATGGACCACGTCGTCAAAGCAGGCAGAGGTCTCCTCTGCCTCCAGAAGGGTTTCTATGAGATTGCCCAGGTCTTCCATGCATCTCCTGTGCAGAAGCTGAAAGCAGGAAAGCAGAGCTGAGTTTCCGCATCATGGGGGCTGCTGGGGCACACTGAGGTGGGATCCTGACCCAGGGGCGGGCGGGCACTGGCTGGTGCTTACCTGCATGTTCACAGCTGCCCTCACTGTCCCCCTGCCCTTTTTCATCCGCTCCTTGGAAGGACAGGACAAGACAGTCTGGCAGCACACTGCCAGCAGCTTGCGATTTTCCTCCCTGCTCAGAGGTGGCCTCAGCTTGCTGGACAGAGGAAAAAGGAAGAGAAAACAGAAAGGAGATTTACTAACTGTCTCCAGAGTGGCTCAAACCACACCTGGGTTCCTCCTAATCGAGGGCCCCAAATCCAACACCCCCGCCCATGCCAGCGAGCACTGCCTTCAGCGCCAGCAATTCCTGCCTCCTCCCAGGCAGCAGGCAAACCCCTGCCCCCAGGTTAAGGAACCTCGGGGGCTCCCTTCCTGTGGGAGACACCCGACATGGGGAACACCCTCCCACTCCACAGCCCCAGCAGCTCCCGGCCCCATGCTCAAGGCCACTGGGGCTGCCCCAGCCAGCTGGGATGGGGTACACTGGGAGTCCCCACAGCCCGAGGAACAAACCTCACCTCAACTCCTCCAGGGCCTGGAACACTCCGTACACCAGGGAGTCCCAGGGCTCCCCCTTGATCCAGTCCTGCAAGTCCCAGAGAGAGAAGCACAGAGTTGGCAGGGGCACGGGACGGCCCTCCCGCCTCCCCTGGGGACAGGCTCTGCTGCCAGGCCTGGGCAGACACTGCCCCGTCACCCCCACGCATCCCCAAAGGCACTGCAGGAGGGACCCTGCTCCCCAGCCACAGCCACCCAGCACCAGCACTCAAGAGCCCCACCAGCTCCGGACACAGCTCCAGGAGCTCACGTGAAGCCCAGAGACCATCGTGCCTCTGGGGTAAGGAGTCCGATGGCACAGCCCAAAACTCCCCCGTGCGACCGCCCCGGCTACAGGCACTCACCAGCAAGGTCCACGTTGCCTCCTGCTTTAAGGACAGCTCAAAGCTGCCGCAGTCGCCCACAGCCTGGATGGCACAGCTGACCTCGGTGATGCTCTGCACCAGGGCGAGCTTGAGCTGCAAGTCCTGAGGCCAAAGAGAGCAAAGCACCCCTTCAACTCTTTGAAGGGCTGAGAGGTGGAAGAAGAGCATGGGCAGGGGAAACCCATGGGGGGCTGGATCTGGACGTTGAGGACAAACCCTTCCTTGGGAGATCTTTAGAAAGGGACCGTCCACCTCAGTGCACCCCAGCCCCAAGGGGCTGGAGCTGGGACACCCAAGCATCCCTGCCCTGCACGCCCCATGCTCCTACCCTCTGTTTAGCTCTGGAGAGCTGCAGGATGTTGCCCACAATTTCTTTATCCACGCGGGGGAGCAGCTGCTCCTTGGGGGCACGCAGTGCAATGCCGCTGTAGGTGCGCATGAGAGCAGCACGAATGGCCTGGGCGCTCTCCATCTTCTGCTGCTGCTGTACCTGTGTCAACAGAGATGCCGGAGAGGTCAGCCCCGGAACTCTAGCAGGCTCCTGCAGCAGGCCCTGCCCTGCACCCTCCCCAGCTCCTTGTTTCCCTGGGCACCTCCCAGCAGCTCCCCAAGCCACTCCTCGAGCTGCGAGTTCCAGGGCCAGAAGTTGTTCCCATCCCACAGCTTGGGATCTCGCATGGGGATGGGGATGAGGTGCAGCCAGCATCGCACACACTGCTGGCTCTTTTACCACTGATTTGAGAGGTCGGGGAGCTGCCTGGAACCTTTCTGTGGAAAGGTATCTGACAGAGCCTGTCACGGTCCTGCTCAGACACGCAGCCCGTGCTCGTCAGGGGTGCAGATGAGCCCACTCTGCTCACCTCCCCAGGCCAGGCTGCACCGCTCTCTCTGTAGGGCCCTGCCCTGCCCTGAAAGGCTTCCCCACAGCCCCCAGGTGGGGAGCAGAGCCAGTGAGACTTCACCAGGCTCCTGCTCTTGGCCCTCAGCTTTGGGGAAGGGTCAGAGTGTCACACCGTGCCCACCCCCTTGTCGCCAGCTCCTGCTGAAGTTAAGTCAGGGGCAAGGTGGCTGCAAGCAAGCAACCGCTGCAGCTGCCCCAGCTGGGTGGCTCTGATCCACCCGGTGTCAAACCCCCTCCTCTCCAAAGACACCTCAGGGGCCCCAATGTCAGGACGTCCCCTCTGAAACAGAGGTCTCGGCTAGCTCTTACACGAATGCTTATCTAAAGGCAGCTGCCACAATTTAGCTGCTGCAGGTGTAGAAGTGAAAGAAGGCCAAAAAAGGAAAGCCAAACAGGGAAACCCTGGCTCCTTTACCTTCCAGCCCATGGAAGTCTGATAAAACCAGCCTCTAGTGAAAGCGGTGGAGAACATGGTCACCGTGTCCAAGACCAGATGGAAGTGGCTCTCAGCCGTGTGGGACACAACAGAAACCATTCCCTGCAACCACAGAGAAACAGGGAGTTGGCTCCAGCCCAGGCACTCGGCCATGGCCAGCAACAATGGCCAGGCAGGACGTTGCAGCAAGGGGGAAATGGCAGCATGGGGGAAATCGAGGTCTGGAGCAGCCCTGCCTCTCCCCCAGGAACAGGCAGGGGATGCGCAGGACAGGAACATCACCTCACCTGGGCTTCAGACAGCTCCACAGGGTTTGTCTCCTGCAGGAACCTCAGCACCTGCCCTTGGACGTGTCTGAGATCCCGACAAGCTGCCAGCACTGTCCCAAGGGCCTTGTACAGGAAAAGCTGCAAGAGAAGAGGCCACGTCCGAGATGTGGTCACGGCCCGACCTGTCAGGAAAGGTCTGGCCCCAGACAGACCCGACCACCCCTGGTGGTAGCCAGCCACTGGAGTAGCCCAGGGAGGCGCATTTTGGGGGCAAGAGAAGGGGAAGCAATGAAAACCGCCTGTGTGGGCAGAGCCCCAGCCCTGGCGCGGGGCAGGAGACACACCTTCTCCCAGGAGCCGGGGGCAGAGCTGCCCAGCTGCTGGCTCAGCTCCTGGCTCAGGCCCATGGTCCAGGCCCTGTCCTCGATGGGCTCCAGCGACGCTCGCAGGAACTGTGGGGAACAGAGAGGAAGCGAGTGTTCCCCTGCCCTTGGCCAGGATGCTTTCTACGCTCGCATGTCCCGGGACACTGCTGAGGGGAGCTACTGGGAACGGCAGACTCTTCCCCTGCCCCACCCAGCCCTCTTTTCACCAGCCTCCCTCTTCCCCTAACACCTCAGGCGAGACCCTCCCGGCATGCCAGACATAGAGGAGGAGGCAGTGCTAAGGCGTGTGCCACAGCGATAGAGGGCATTAGCCATCAGCCGTGGCACGTGCGCAGACAGCAGCTCCTCTGAGCGGGCAGGCACCTACTGCGGGGGGAGGCACAGGGCACTCAGGAGGTGCCCCCACCTCCTGCTGCCTACACAGGCAGCCCCGAGCTTCCTCCCACAACTTTGTCTGTTCCCTCTTCTCCCCCTCTATTTGTGACACCCCCCAAGGATGCTGTACCTTGAGCACACGATGCTCCCACTCTGCAGAGTCCAGGGACCTCTTGGTTTTCCCTAGAAAGCAAGAGGAAGCAAAAGCCCTCGCTGCTATTTAAGCTCACACCAAAGACGAGCCCTGTGGTCTCCTCTGCGGTCAGACCTCCCAACATTCCCAGGCCATCAGGCTAGAAAGGGCCTACAAGCACCTACACCAAAGCCCTTGTGAGGCCAAAGACACAGGAGGGATCCCAGGAACATTTGTCAGGGCCACTGATTCAAGCTGTGGAAGGACGCGCTGACTGCGGCAGATCCCCACTGCTTGACTGCAGCTCCCAGAACAACTCCGACCACTGCGTGCCAGCGTGCATTGGCAACACACATTTTCTCCTTAATGACCCACCACTTTCTGCCCATTTGCAGCCCTTCTCCCAGGCTATTGCCAAGGACAGCTGCTGCAAACCTGGCCTGGCCTGGCAACTTGGTTCTCCAAAGCCAGGGGCTGCACCCCCTCCAGGAGCACCAGTCCTGTCCCTCCCCCAAACACCTTCCCGGCCAGGACATGGGGGTGCCGCCAAGACCTGCCCTCCAAAAGGACATCAACAGCCCCATCCATCCCCTGGGCCAAATCGACACTGGGGGTTGGCTGCCCCCAGCCTCAGCTTTGGCTCCCTGGAAGGGGAAAGGCTGCAGAGCAAGTGCTGGGGAACTGGGGACAATTCTCCTCCGTCACGCTGGGAAGCTGCATTTTCCTGCTCCCCTTCCCTCCCCCCAGCCTCTCCCTCCCCACCCGCACTTTACCTTCCAAGTACTGCAGCAGGAGGGGGATCTCGGTAGTCCACACCACCCCCAAGGCTCGGTGTATCCTGCCATGCAGGGCCTGCAGCAGCTGCAAGGCAGCGACGGCACGTTCACCGCTCTTGTGAGGAGCTGCTGCCACCACCTAGGCGAGGGCAGGAGAGAAGGGTCACTCCTGCCACCAGAGCTGCAGTTTTTCCCGGGAGGGAGGGAGGGAGGGATGGAGGGATGGAGGGAGCTCGATGCCGCTCCTGCACCCGGGGTGCTGCTAGCCCCAAGAAAGGAGTGGGATACCGGACAGGCCCAGGCAGTCTCAGGCACACTGCCTCCTCCTTGGGGGATCCCGGCACTGGCCTCAACAGCATCTCTGCCCTGGGCTCCCCCACCACCCCTGGCCAGAAAAGCTCTTTCCCCCGGGCCCCACTACTCACCAGCAGTCGAGCCAGCAGGGCCTGGGGAGCCGGCAGCCGGGCTGTGGGGAGGAAGAAAGGCTGGGTGAGCCAACAAGCCCCCTCCGTGCCCTGCCCATCGCGCCTCCGATGCCCCACACAGGGCTGAGGGCTGAAAGCAGCTGTGCTGCCACAGCGCTGACCCGGGAGAAATCCACAGGGCTGCCCAGCATGAGATGAAGGCAGCTCCAGCATGGCCAGGAATGGGCCCCAGCTCGCCAGGAGAGTGCTGCGAGCAGGAGAGGCAGGCCTCTGCGCTGGGCAAGGGGCAATGCAGGGCAGAGCCCCTCATGCCCAGCAGCAGAGCCTGGCTCCGCCCTTTGGTTCTCCCAGGCTTCTGCTGAGGGCTGGCAGGGTGCATGTAGACACAGACTGGCCAAGCCCCTGGCTGAACCCATTAGCTTCTACCTCGCTCCTGGGAGTCCAGGGTATCCGGGTCCTCCTCATCTTCTTCACACCCTGCGCTCTCCCGTCTCTCAACTAGGGCTCGGAGACAGCGGGAGAGCGGGATCAGCATGCCGCTGTACTGGGCTGGCACCACATACTGCAGCAGCCTCGGCCACAGGAGCTGCAGAGAAGAACCAGGCAATTCACCACATCAGCATTTCTATTCAGCTCGAAGACAAAAGTGACAGTCTGCGTCTCCCTGAGCCTTGTGTGCTTCAGCACATGTGAGGGAAGAGGTTCACAGCATGGGGAAGCATGAGGAAAAATGCCCTGAAGGCAAGAAGTGGCCACAGCAGCAGGGCACAGGGCGACTTACTTTGGTCATCCCTCTCAGAGAGACGTCCAGCGAGCCCAGGATGTCCACACACAGGGCTCGAAGAGCTCCTTCCTCCGGTGTTACCCAGGCAAAAAGGCCTCCTGCCACCTGTAAGACAGAGTTGGCAAAACCCCTGTTACTCTCAGCTCCCGACCGACAAGGCGCCAACCTCCCAGGAGCACTGACCTCCTGAAGGAGGACAATGACAGCCAGACCCAGCTTGGGAACCAGTTCCTGGACCCTGGGAAGGACTAGGAAGCCTGGGATCAGGGAGAGACACTGCTTGTCTGCACGGTTCCCCAGGGCCCAAATGCTGCTGTCGTGCCACTGTGAGGAACGTGCCCTTCAGCAGGGCTGTGTTTGATGCCAGCCCTGGCAGCAGCACGCCCAGCCTGACAGATGTGGAGGAGAAGCTGGCTCCTTCCTTTGCCCTGCTGACAAAGCAGAGCCTCCCCGAGCCCTGGAGCAAAGCAACGCACACAGATCCCCCCGTTGGAGGGAGGCTCTAGCCAGAGGGAAGATCCTCAGCATGTCAGCAAAAGGCTCAGCCATGCCCATCCTTCATCTCCTGAGCACCCAGCTGGAAACACTCACCAAAGGGACTGCCAGACGGCCTGTCCCCTTGCCAGAAGGGATGCGGGTCCCCAGACTGCTATTGGATGGGCAGGGCGTGCTTTGGAGGACCAGAGTATGAGAACACCACAGAAAGATCCTCTAGCCAGGCCCATCTGTCTGCACTGGCTGTGTTTTGTTGATTGTCTGTGAGCGCTTAAGGATGGAGAATCCTGTCCCTAGAAGGCCCCTCCCTTTGCAAGGCAGCTTTGCTGAAGGTGTCTGTGGGCACAGCTCAGCCTGTGGGGTGCGCAGGCAGCCCCACAGTCCCAGGTGGCACGCCCGGGTGCAAACCCTCATCATTCACTGACATCTCCACCAACATCAGCACAGACACCCATGAGGAACAGCCAGTTGGAGGTCATTCCAATGGCAGTGCCAGCGCTGATGGCCCTGCAGCGTGGAGCTCTTCATGCTCAAGGATGCCTGCAGGAGCTCTCAGCACAGGCCAGGTACCGTTGGGAGCCCCAGGTGTCCTGCTCTGCCCTTACCAGTCTGCCTGAGGTCCGGCTGAACTTGTTGAAGATGTGCTCCACCACATCCCATGCCCAGCAGCTCTGGGAGCCGGAGCTGAGCAGCTCCCGGATGAACTCCAGAACTGCCCTCCGCACCTGCCAGGGGAGAGCGTGGTTACGGTCCTCCTGTTCAAAATCCAAAGGGAAGCCGCCTTTGCTTGGGGGCAGCCTTTGTGGCTCGTGGAGAGATGACAAGCGCACGGCAGAAGCTTTCGCTCCGGCCATCAGGGCTGGGCTTTAGCACCAGGCTGGACGGGCATTTGCCCCACAGAGCACAGCGACCTCCCCGCTCCACTCTGCCAGCTCTCCCCGGGGAGGAGCCATCACCCACTGCCTGGGCAATGCGCCGGCACTTCCCCAGGCACCCCAGCTCTGCCCTGAGGGAAAGGCTTCCTCTGCCTCCCCTGGTGGCACTGTCCCTTCCCAAACCAGCTCACCTGGGCACTGGGGTGGTTGCACACTGACTCCACGGCCTCCATCACCTGGGGCAGCTTCTCTCTCACTGCAGGTGCTGGAAGAGATATGGAGAGGTGTGCATTGAGGTAGAGCCCCAATGGCAGAAGCTTCCAAGTTTTTCGCACACCAACGGGACAGAAAAGCGGGGCCTGACTCTGACTTCACAGGAGGCAGCGGCATAGCCAGAGGGACTCCATTTCTAGAGGCACAGCTGTTTTATAGGGACTGAAAGCTATGGTAATATGGTAACACAGAGCATGTGAGAAATGACTTGGGTACAAGCAGCTCCTGTGCACAGCAGCCCACCCGCCCACCCACCAGCCTGCCCGTGTTACTGAGCTTGGAGCATCATCCCTGGTGTGCCACCATTTCTAACTGCCGGAGGAGAGCTCGAGCCCTGTCGCAGGGCGTCAGCTCGGCTGGGGGACCCGCTCTTTGCAGCTCCTTTTGGGTGCAGGTGCACCGCTTTCAGCCCGTTCCTGCTCTCAGCCCAGCAGCCCCAACCCCTGCCTTCTGTCCCTGGCCCATGGCACTGACCGTCAGAGTGGGCCAGCGCTCCCAGCAGGCCCAGGGCTGCCACGCGACCGGCCTTGCTCCCACCGCTCTCCGGGGAGTGCAGAAACATGCCCGTCTCCTCAGGGCATATTCGTGCTGCAGGGAAGAAATCGCATTCTGCACTAGCAGGCAGCTGCCTCTGACTGCCGAGGACAGGGAGAGAGCCGCCACAGCACGACGGGGGATCGCCCAGTCTCCTCTCCTTACCCTGCAGCGCGATGCAGCGGGGAAGTTCTGCCTTAGGGGCCAGGCCAGGCTCTTTGGTCACGTCAGGGAGCTGTGGGAACAAGGTCTGTTTTAAAGAAATCTGCATCAGCATTGAGGGGGACTGAAAAGAAAGGGTGCTCTCTGCCCTCCTCTCCCAGAGTCCTGCTGCGACTTGGCTGAGAGGGAAATCACTGTGGGAACAGGGCTGCCCCTCAGGCCCATTCCGAACAGCCAGGATCAGGCCTCCTGCAGCCTTAAGGAACCTACGTGGCACCTGTCTCACAAATCCTGGCGTGTTCCTGGCCTGCAGGAAGGTCTGTGAGACAACG
This sequence comes from Gavia stellata, assembly GCF_030936135.1. Lineage (NCBI taxonomy): Eukaryota > Metazoa > Chordata > Aves > Gaviiformes > Gaviidae > Gavia > Gavia stellata. Next base: position 85,739,543 of record NC_082597.1, on the reverse strand, counting down.
GGGGAGGAAGAGGAGGCTAAAGCTACCTAAAGGCACATCTGGGAGAAGGGGAGTCCCTAACAGCAGCTCCCAGGGAAAACCACAAACCCTCCTGGATGGGGCTTCTTGTTTGCCCTCCCCTCAGAGCAGCATCGGCAGGGTCTCTTTCCTCTGAACAGAGCCCGCTGTTGACAACTCCGTTTCCCGGCACTTCCCACTCATCAGACCTCAGCCCTCACTGGACGGGACTGGACACGGCCCTGGGCATTAGGGCAAAGCTCTTCCCATGCACAGAGCGCTACAGAGATGGCAATGCCTCCCTTCCTGAGAAGACGAGCCCCGGGGACTCTTGCCTCCCTTCTGGCCCCTCCCCGCATTTCTCTTTTCTTGCCCAAAGAGTGCGGGGAAGTCTCAGGCCTCCTCTGCTCTCCCCCTCCCTGTTCCTTCTCTAAGGCCTTCCCAGCTCCTCCTGGCACCCCACAGCTCCCCAGTGCCTCGTGGGCACTCGCGCAGACCCACCCCAGCAGCCACGCCGGGCCCTGCGCAACACCTCACCTTGTTGACCCGGGAGGTGTCTCGGACCTCCTGAGATTGGTGCAGCAGCCAGAGGAGCTGCTCCCAGGCATGCTCGCGGTGCTGCTCCTCACGCAGCAGGACCTCCATCATGGCAGCCACCGCCCTGAGCACAGCCTGCTTGTCCTGAAGAGGGAAGGGAGAGGCTCTGCTTGGAGGGCTGAAGGTCTGCCTAGCACTCAGCATCGCCTGCACACCAGTCTGCCCTTCCCACTGGGAGGGGTTTCCCTTTCCCTTCTGCCCTGCAGCAGAAGGGCTCACTCCAGAGGAGAGAGAGCAGTTCCCCACGCTCGCACCCCAGCCCTCCCTGCAGAAAGGCCCCAGGACTCAGCTGCTTCCTGCCAGAGAGCCTCCAGCCCCAGGCACAGTGACAGCAGGCTCCCGGCCTGGGATGCTTTCTCATTCAGACCGCTCCCTCCCCTCACCCCTCTGCTCGCACCCCACCAGCCACAGACAGACCCACCAACGTGGACATCCCCGCTGTGGCCCCAGGCGTGGAAAGCAGCACTTCTTACCTCTTCTTCCTCGCAGCCCAGCCAATTTACCAACACGTAACAGAAGACTGGGTAAATGTCTTCACAGAGCTGCGCTTCCACATTGCGAGGGAAGGGGCATTGCTCCCGGCTGCCGAAGTATGTATTGACCCCTTTTGACCATTGCTCCAGAACTGCACCAGGAGAAAGGGAAGGGCAGCACGTGAGAGTCTGCAGCAGGGACGGAACCTTGCACCCTCACCCAAGCCTGCTCTAAGGATGGTCCCAGGCTCGGCAGGGCTCAGCCCAGGACCAGATCTGCATCTGAGGCCAAGCTGTGCCCTTGAGGTGTCTGGTTTCAAACACCCCACTGTTTCTCTCCTCCTCCCCATCCTTTTCCTCCTCAATGGCCTGTTCCCCTCCAGTATTTCCCAGGGGAAACAGGGGAACAGAAGCCATGGGAAGGGACCCAGGAGTTCCCCTGTGCAGCACCGTCGCGTCCTACCCACAGAAACCTCCGGGGCTTCTCCCGCTCCTTCTGCACACTCACAGAGGTTTGGGATCGCCAAGGCCTGACCTCGCTGTGGGCTGACACCTGCCATGTTCCCTCTGAGATCACATGGAGGCATCAAAGGCCACCCCAGCCCCTGACCCTGGGACCCCAGCTAAGGAGGGGACACTCACCACTGCAGACAGCGCGCAGGATCCGGCCACTCCCCACCCGGCTCAGCATGGCACGCAGGGCAAGCAGCGTCATTCCCACGAAGGGGATGCACCGCAGGGCTGCAGAGAAGGCAGGGACAGAGGGACCGAGAGGGTCAGTGAGAGACACGGGAGACCGGGGTCGATCCCTGGCAAGGCTGGGGCTGCTGGGCCATGTGGGACATGCCAGAGGGTGTGGGGAGGGCTGCCTTCCCCAAGGGGGACACAGGAAAGCCCTTTAGGGAAATGGGGAGGACAGTGCGGGGCAGAGACCCTGCGGGTTTGTCTCCAGTGGGTTCCCACCCTCCAGGAACCAGGACTGGGCTAGTAAGGCAGAGCTGCCGGCCAGCCCTGGCACAGAGCAAGGAGGCACGGTAACTTCATAGCCCCTCAGTTCAACACAGAGCCTTCAGGAAGGGGGATGATGCCTTCTCCCCGTTATCACAGACCCCTACCCAAACCAAGAGGCCCAGGGTGCCGTACCATAGCTGCGGGCCATTTTGCCCAAGGTGAGGAGCACGATCTCATCAGGGACCTTCCCCATGGCCTTCAGGTGGCTCTGGAGCTCGGACATGACAAAGTGGAAGTGGGAGCGGGCCAGAGCCACCAGGACGTTGCTAGCAGCCATCTTCACATCATCTGTCACACCCTGAAAAAGTGCCACAAGTTAAACACTCCCGAGAAAAAGGCTGAGGCACTCGGACAGGCTGAACACCCCTGCCTCACCTGCAAGACCCCACGGGGCAGTTTGCTCAGGCCGGGCGCCTGCTGCCTCTTGTACCCTGGGGTAGGCGAGCAGCTCCCCAGTGAGGCGAGGGAGGCTTTTCCCTGACACAGCCGTGTGCTGCTGCCTTCTCTCCCTCTCTGCGGAGATGCCAGGAACAAACTGACACAGACTTGAGACCCCCTGGGGCATCTCCATGGGGCTGGTGGGTTCCCAGGGCTGTTCCTCAAGTGAGCTTGAACCCAGCTCTCGCTCAGTTAGAAACAGCCCCGCGTCCACCTCTCTGCACTACTCTCTGCATTTCCTCTTCAAATTCCCTATAAGGACGAGTCCCCTCAGGACCTCCGCTGGGTCTGAATAGTTGAGGAACATCTCTGTGCTGCTCTATATTTCCCCAAAAAACAGGGGCAGAGGCAGGCTGCTTTGGCAGCCTTGAAAGAGAACAAGCTCACCTGGGCTGCTCGCATGTCACTGGACACCTCTGCTATCAGGCGGTTCACGACACCGCTCTGCAAACTGCCATCGTCTCCCTGCAAGACACTCTCCAGCTCCCGGTATGTCTCCACTCGGTCACCCTGGGGACAGACAACAAAGGGGAGTGATGGACTTGCTTTGCCCTCGTTGTCAGGGACCCACGAGAGAGACCTACTGCCCCCCAAATCATCTGTGTGACACGGGCATGAGGTACGCGCTGCAGGCATCGGTCAGGACAGCCATGGGGAACGGCAAGATCTTCTGCGGCACCTCTAACACTACCAGAGAGCCAGACAGGGAGGTTGATTCCACCAGGGTAAAAGGCCGTGCGGGAGCCTAGGAAGTCGGTCCTGAGGATGGGGGATGGTGGAGGTCAGACGGACAGTGCCAGGCGAGGAAGGGGAAGACGTGGGAATGAGACCATGCCCTGAGGAGGGGAAGCCATGAACACCCTGCACCTTGGGGCACAGTGTCACTCCCCTCGTGCTGGGGAGGCACTGGGACAGTTCTGGAACCAAAGCTAAGGTGGGGCCTTGGACACTTGGGCAAAGGTGCTGGAGAGATGCTGGGATTTATGCCAGAGGCTTTGCCTTGTCCAGGAGAGCACTGCAAGCTCCCAGGGAAAGGAGGGAGGGAGCAGTGGCATTAGTCCAGCTGGAGCGGCAGGATCGGCGCTTGGGGATGAAGGGCCTGCAGGAGGGCAGAAGTGCCATCAGGCGAGATCCCCCTCTGCCACAGCACCTGGGGAAGTCAAGGGCTTGGAGGAGAGCCCTCGAGCCCCCTTGTCTCACCTCATGGTCTTGCAGCCGCTTTAGCAGAGAAGCCCCAATGGCCGCAAAGGTAGTGTTGGCTTCAGGGACAGCCTCCTTTGCCCTGCCTCCATCCTCAGGATGTGCAGGGCTGGACTGGGAACACATGCATGAGCAGAGAGCTGGAAGAAAAGAAAGAAATTGTTTTGCTGGCTGCAGGGCTTTGCACCAGGGAGGGGGGAGGATCTTCCAGCCTCTCCCAATACTAACAGCCTGTGCTGGGCTGTACTGGCAAAAGGGCAGTCATTGGGATGAGGGAAGGGAGTCTTCCCCTCACTGCGGCACTGGGAAGACCACACTGGGGGACTGGATCCATTCTGGGCTCCCCAGTGACAGAATGGCAGCAATGCGCTAGAGTGCGTCCAGCACGGGGACCCTGAGCCGGGTGGGACATGGACATGGGGCCCTGCAAGGAGGTGCTGGGAGGGCTGGGGCTTGGCAGCCCCAACAAGAGCCGGCCGGGTCAGGTCATCTTTGAGCAGTCCCCAGCTGCCCCACGGAGGGCAGGGAGAGGATGGAGCCAGAGCCCTCTCGGAGGTGCCTGGCAGCAGGATGAGAGGTGACGGGGACGCAGCCCCCAGCAGGCATCAGCCCCCAGCCTCCCGCCAGCCCCTCACCTCTGAGTGCTCTCATCCTCCTCAGGGCAGCAGGATCCCCCAGATGGACGCACTGCTCTCTCTGGGTCCTCCTCCTGCGAACGCCATGAGAAACTGGGGCAGCACCAGCCCCCTTGGGAAGATATAGAGCCTGCCCACTGTGACACCACTGCAGGGCGCGGCGCCTCACAGAGGGCTGCTGTGACACAGGGACACGTGCTGGGGACACGCCGCGGGGCGGGGACCAGACACGCAGCACCCTGCGGATCCCCACAGGCCCCGAAATGCAGGATTTCCCCATTCTCCATCACTTGAACTAACTCGTGGTCCTCGAAGAGTTTTAGCAATGACTTTCTCCCGAGAGCCCTTCCCAGCCCCGTCCCCGATCCACGTCCCCCTCCAGGGACCCGAGGCAATGTGGTCTCAAGGGGACTGACCTGACCTTCTGACCTTCCCTTTGCATTGTCTCTCCCTGGTTTTCTCCAAAGAGGAGGCTCCTGCCTGTGTCTGTGTGTGCCCTCCCCTACGTTTCTTCCAAGAACATTGGCTCCATTCTCCAGCCAGGACCGAACTGCAGACAAACTAATATTTTAGCTTTTCCTGGTATTTCTGAGGCCCATACCCTTGGATATACCTGGTTCTGGATTTCCTCAGGCACTTCTGAGCTAACAGGAGTATCTATGAGGGCCAGACTCAGAAGTTCAATTAGCTGGTCATCCCCACTCGAAGTTCTACTTTTCCTTTCTCAAATTTTATTTCCGCTTTCAGTTCTTCCAATAAGTCTTACCCCAATAAAGGTTTTGGTGAGTTAGGCACATATAAGAGTTTGTGTATTCCTAATTGTTTTCCCAATCTAGTTTAAAGAGGTTTTAAAAAGTACACCTTTTCACTTTGGCCAGTAGCTCCATTTACTGTTACAAAATCATCATCCGTAGGTGTTAAAGCTTGGTTGATAGGTTTCACCTTGAGAAAATAAAATCAAGGACAGGGTTTGCCCTTCCTCTGTGATTCTGAGCAGCGGGGCTGCTGCCTCCGAGAAGCACCGTTGAGGCGGGAGGGGCCCCCTTGGGCGCTGGTTGGGGCACACACCACGCAGCACCGCGCTCGGGCCTCGTCACAGCAGTTTTTTTGGGCTCCAGCTCCCTCCCCAGCTGGGGGAGGCCGCGGGGACGTTTCCCTGCTTCCCCCCATCCGGGAAACGCGGTACCGGCTCCCCCTCAAAAACAACATCAATTGCAACAAGGTATTCTAATTCAAGGTTCCACTGAAGGGCCATTTCTCCTCATCATCCAATTTATACAAAGGCCACCATTGATGACAATATTTTATTAAAGTCTTTCTGCTCACTCTTCCTCCTGGCAGCTCTCCTATCTCCTCCCAGTGAGCTAAAATACAGCCTAGAGGGCTCCTTTTCAAGATTCCGCCCCTTTGTTTACCTCCCATAATGAACACCCTGCCCGCAGGGCTTATTCCTCAGCCTAAGAACACAACCTGATTGAACTGACAGCAATACTGCCCTATCCAAGGCAAAAGACGCGAGGGCGTACTCGCCCCACAGCGAATGCACCGAAATTCAAGACAATTATCGAAAAGGAAATAATGTACTTATGACACTCCAAACACTTAACACGAACAAACAAGGAACACCAATGGCAAATCAGACAGACACTCGTCCGTGCTCCACGCCAAATAAACCCATCACTACCTCTACATTTCCCCCCCACATACCAGCGACATTCTTACCGATTCCTTATACCTTTTATATTTCCACAAAGCAACTGCCTAAGCTGGCCTGAGCGCTCAATCTTATTCCATTTAGACCAGTTTCCTTGACGCCCACTACACCAAAAATCGTCTCGTCCCCAAACTGTACTCAAACGTTCTGTTTACAACCAAAACATTCAAAAACATATATTGGGTTGCATGAAAAATCCTGATACCTGCGTATAGGACAACAAGGGTTAACAATCGGTTCGATTAACACAGTCCGTCATACGCTTCGTCCGTCTCCGGCCGCTCTCCTCGCGGAGAACACGGAACCGCGGATCAGGACTCCGCACTCGCCCCGCAGTCCGACTGTGCCTCACTCACTCAAACACTCACCCAACTTACAACAACATTAATTGTATAATGAAGCACTTTTCACAGAATACACGGTACTGGGCATAAACCTTCCTGAGTATATAGATTGTAATGACTATCATAAAATGTCAATTATAGCCACAATAACACAAATTTCAGTTCCCATGGGTTATAATAGTTGGTACAAACGACAGCACCCCCGCGTACTTCCCTTAGTACGCCCCGTCTGCGCTCCGCACTCAGCCCCCGGCGCGGCGGCCGCTCTCACGCCATTCCTCGCCGCGGAGCGTGGGACTGCGCGTGCGCAGTGATCGTCCGGCTCCGGGTCGGGACGGGGCTCTGCCCCGCGCCGGAGGGGCCGCGCGCTGCCGCCGGGAAGGCGCGGGACTTTCTTCAGGCCGAGCGGCCGCCAGCGCTGCAGACGCGGGGGGGCGGCGGGGGGGAGCTGCCGGCTGCCCTCCCGGCGCTTCCCCCCGGGCCGCGGAGCCCCTCGCGGGGGGTCCGCAGACTGCCCTCCCGCACGGCGCGGGCGCGGACGCCGCCTCTGCACCGACGAGGCGGCGGCGGGGGCCGGCGCCCTGCCCCGCCGGCCCGCTCCCGGGGCGGGCTCGCGGCGGGAGAGCCGCCCCCGAGGAGGGGCCCCGCCGCGGAGGGCCGGTCCCGCCGGGCCCCCCGGCCCGCGCTGAGGGCGGCGGGGCGCTGCCGGAGCCCTCCCCGGCGCGGGAGGGGCGGGCGCGGCTCGGCGGAGGTGGGGGGGGCGGCGCCTTCCCGCGGGGGTTCGGCTCCGCTTCTTCCCGGGTGGACGGCGTCCGGGAAAGGTCTTCTCCGGCACGGAGCGGGGCGGGCGGGCGGGCGGAGCAGATGCGGGGCTGGGGAGCGGCTGCGGAAGAAGCCCCGGCTGGAGGTGCTGGAGAGAAGGGGGGCCCTGCCTCCTTCCCTCGGGCCACCCCTCGGGTTTGCTCGCGGGGTGGGTGCGCGGGGCGAGGAGCCCCAGTTCACGTCCCAGGTATGAAATTCGTGTCTGATTTACTTCGTTTAGTTCCTGACGGCTGTGGATCCTTCACCGACGTGTGTTTGCGATGCTCGTTTAGTGCTGAAAATGGCTTCAAACACGTTTGAAACAGAGATCTCGCCAGCTTGTGTTCTGCTGGCACTGGCACTGGACAGGTACGTCTTTGTGTAACACCACCACCCCCAAAAAAAAACCCCACTCCCCCCTGAAACTGAAGTCCAGTTCTGGACCCCTTCTGTGCCTTTTAGCGGGGAGTAATTTCCTTTCAGGTGATGCGGGTCCAGACGTATATCCTGTGTCACTTCACTGTTGAGCGCACAGACTTCTTGTAAACCTCAGCTGCTCAGGTCACATCCTCTGTCGGTGTCGGAATAAGAATTTCAGGTAAGACGGATTGATGTCTGCGTGCTGCTGGTGTTGTATTTGGGAGATCACAGATGGCCTTCAGCTTTGAGGATCAAATGTAACCATGAGTCTAAACAAGAAGTAGAAATACCTTGTCCCAACTCTCCCCAATTCACCAGCTTTAAGGTTTTTAAGTGAATTGGCCTCTGTATTCCTCGTCCCTCTCATGCTGTCGCTGGGTCAAGAGGACTACCCACGGGTGTAAGTCCAGGCATGTGTCGGAGACTTTGCAGGATTGAGGGCAGGTTGATGAACAGCAAGGAGATGTTTCCTTTATACACTTGTGGCTTTTATTCTGAGCTGAATCAAAGTGATTCATGTTCACGTCTGTCTTTCAAGCCTGGAAAGTGTCCCACAGCTCCAATCCTGGACCAAGTGCTTTCTGGGGAGGATGGCATGGTGGGCTGGTCCTCCGTCCCTGGGAATGATTCTCAGGGGTGGTCTGGTTTTCTAGAGCTGCTGAATTCTTGTGCAGAATTCAGCCCCTGCACAATTCAATCTTGGTTCTGCAGAGCTGGTAATGAGAGGGGTGCCTGGGTCTCTGCTGGTGGGGTGGGTGGGTGGGTGCTGAGAGCTCGGCTGTGCCTGTGATTGCTGCTGCTGCTGTGGTTCCTGGATTCACACGTGGATGAGATCTGAACACAGTCTCTGATACAGCTGTTCTCCGTCCGTAGGAGAATCAAATGCTGAGACTGAGCTACTTAACCTGAACCTGCTTTTTCTTCCAGGGAAAGTGCTGCACGAGAGTAAAAGCCTTGTCACTGAGGAGCCACAGCATCGGCTGGATGTTATCTCTCTCTGGAGATAACTTCTTCCTGGGCGTGAGGGGGAAAAAGGTGATGTCTCTCAAGAAAACCCATCGCCTCTGAAGAGACAAGAGATCTTTTGTCTCTTCCTTTCTGACGAAGAGACAAATATTGCAAGTGAAAGACAGAAAGCAGACCAAGCGAGAGAGCCTGTGTCTGAGGAATGTCAAGCGAAAGCTGAAGAGAGGTGTGTGGTACCAGAGAGAAAGAGCGATCGGGACTGCCGGACCGAAAGCAAGGCTTCCTTCAAAGTCCCTTCCAAAAGCAGCGGGGAGAAGCCTGTTGCGAGTGAGCAGCTTAGCTTCAGTTTGAGAGTTTCTCGTGGTTGTAGTGGAGCGGTTGCCAAAATACTTCCTTCGCAGGTATGCTAAAGTTTCTGTGTTTTAAAAGAATTTAGCAAAGGTGAAGGGAGATGTGTAGTTTATTTGTCATTTCAACTGTGTGTTGTACGTTCTAGACTAACTCACTGCTGGGAGCTTTTTCTGTATTTTCTCTAAAAAAACCCATGCTTAACCTGCATTTACCTTGAACAAGTGGAAATACAAGGGCTGTTGTTAATTTCTGGGCACTGTTCCCCTGAGTATTTTCCAAATCAATGCCTTTTACTGAGGAGAAGTAAAGGTAAGAGGTTGAGGTGTCTGGGCTTGTGGAGTCCCGGGAGTGACCTGAGAATAGTTTCCAGCTACTTAAGGGCTGTTGGAAGGCCAGTGGAGCCGGACTTCTCTGGGTTGTGGCAGCCTGTGTAAAAGAAGGGGCAAAACCAGACTTGCAGCTTGGGCGGGCTCTGGTTGGGCCTTGGGGAGAACTTGTTCCCCAGGAGGGTGGTGCAGCCCTGAAATGTGTCCTGGGGGGTGGACCTTGGCCCTTGGGAGAGAGGGGCCCTTTCCGTCCAGCACTGTTCCCATCTATAATACCTTTGTCCTGTGAGGAAAATAAAAAAGATGAACCAAGAAACCCCGTGTAGCTGCAATTTATGTAGATCTCTCTTACTTGAAGAGAACAGTAGTATAACTAGATGATTTTTTTTTCCCTACTAAAGCTGTTACCGAAAATTGTAACGAAGAAGACTCTCCAAGTGACAGTTTAGAAAGCTGATGCTGATTTATTGCAGTGCTGGGTGCATGGGGGATTTCTCCCACACCGGGTTAAAATGATGACAGGTATTTAAAACAGTTAACAAAGTTAGTTTTGCCTACTGGCTCTACCCCTTAATTAACTCTTGGTTAATACCTTTCTTACTTCATCTTAAAGTTATAGTTCTCTTTTAATTCACCACGCACACTCAGAGAGTAGGGGGCTTAATTGGGTTGGGGGCTTTTTTCTAGCTAGGAGGTGTGTTCTTTAGCATTATAATGAGGCTATAGTGAGACAAGTTAACTCTAGGGCACTATTTTGGCAGTCCATTCTATTTTTCTAAGATTCGTCCTTGTGTTAATTGTTATTGCTAGTTAGCAGAGAGTTAGTGAAGACAGTCTTTATCTTTAATATGTCTAAGTGCCAGGTGCGTTTGTTATGAAGTATCTTCTTTACATTCTTCTTACTTGTTTTTAACACTTGTTTTTCAAGATGTCCTGTAACAACAGCATTAATTGCAACACAGTATTGTAGCTTATACTTCCATTCTTAGGCCATTTCTCCTGATCATCCAGAGTATACAAGGGCCACCAATGATTGCAATATTCTACCAGCTTTTTCCGAGTGAGGGGATCACCCCCAAAATTGCTCCAGTGGCTTAGTATACATCCCAGAGGAGGGCACTTAAGAATTCCCCCTTCAGTGGATTGTTTAACTATCATTATGTAAAATTACCACGTACGTGTGCCCAAGCCAAACCAAAATGCAGGCTCCGGGCGTCCCCGTAGTAGCGTACAGATTACACAAAACTATACAGTAGTGCACTCCCGATATCAATACCAGCAACTTAACAATGCTTACTAAATTCAGATACGACTTATTGGCAAGCAACCAATACCAATTTTAATATCAAATACCAATGTCGTCAGTGTCCCAGAGAGCTGTCGCAGAAACTCACCCGACCAGGGAATCGGAGGGCCTCCACAAAAATACTCCGAAGCGTGCTGGAGTCCTCACGATTCCTCTGGTCTGTTGAGATTCTGTTGAGACCCATCAGGGTCACCAAATTCTGTTACCGAAAATCATAACTAAGAAAACTCTCCAAACCAAATGACAGTTTAGAAAGCCGACATTGGTTTATTGCAGCGCTGGGTGCATGGGGGATTTCTCCTCCTAACATGCACACCGGGTTAAAATCATGACAGGTATTTAAAACAGTTAACAAAGTTAGTTTTGCCTACTGGCTCTACCCCTTAATTAACTCTTGGTTAATACCTTTCTTACTTATAGTTCTCCTGTAATTCACCACGCATGCTCAGAGAGTAGGGGGCTTAATTGGGTTGGGGGCTTTTCTAGCTAGGAGGTGTGTTCTTTAGCATTAGAATGAGATTATAATGAGGCAGGTTAACTCTAGGGCACCATTTTGGCATTCCATTCTATTTTTCTAAGATTTGTCCTTGCGTTAATTGTTATTGCTAGTTAGCAGAGAGTTAGTGAAGACAGTCTTTATCTTTAATATGTCTAAGAGCCAGGTGCATTTGTTATGAAATATCTTCTTTACATTCTTCTAATTCTTCTTGCTTGTTTTTAACACTTGTTTTTGACCTTGTTTTTCAAGATGTTGTGTAACATTTCCCCCCTTTGAAACTTACAGATATATTTTATAATTTCCCTAAGTCTCAATCCTTCTTACTTGGATTTCACCAACTAAATAGAAGGTGATTAATCTTGTCACACATTCTCAAATCTATCCCATCCTCTTACAACCTGGAAAAAGAAATAGAATATAAAATATTTAAATTCTAACCTCATTATGCACGCAATAATACTATTAATACCCTAATACTATCAATATTATTAATAATAATTTCTAAGAGCCTTATTGAAGCAATTCTGTGGAAAAATCAGTTATCTTATGCATAGTCGATACCAAATCTTCTCAGTGGTTTAGATATTAGTTCAGTCTGAAGTTCTGGTATTATCATTGTTATCAGTTCAGCGATGCAGTTAGGGTCATTAATTGCTGGTATGTGATCATGGTTTAGGTTTGGCAACTTTGTTTTTTTTCTTAATTCTTTGGTATCAATCCCTCCTTTTGAAGTAGTTAGATTTTTACTACTTCCGTATGTTTCTTTCAGTGGTTCTTTTAGTACAGCCTATGCAGATTCCTATAATAATCACAATCACGATCACATAAATTACTCCCTCCAGCAATGTAGCTAACCATCCTTTTAGAGACCACCCACCTAATTCTTGGAGAATTTTGTTAAACCAATTATTTTCCGCTGCCTCTTTTATCGCTCTATTGTCTTTTGCAACTTTTCTCATTTTGTCTAATTGTTCTTGGAGTTGATCAGTGATATTTGGGATGTGGATACAGCAGTGCTCTTTGTCTAACTTAAGATATCCACACACTCCTTGTTCTTTGACTAATAGCAAGTCTAAGGCCAGCCTATTTTGTAATGTCATTTTAGTGTTAGCTTGGATTTGTTTGTTGATAATTTGGAATCCTTTCTGAGTGGCTCTCGATAAGGCTTCCACCTGCCAAGTCAGATTTTCTATTAACATTGGATTTTGTAAAGCCCTGGTAATGGGAAACTTTGGAGTCCCCACTCAAATTGTACTGCTGCAGAAGGCTCCCTCCAAGTATCGGGGTCCTTTTCTGTCTCGCTATCTCTTTTAATTCGTCCCCAATATTGAGCTTTGATTGGATTCTTTTTCCATATAGGACATAAGGTCAGTAATCCTAAAATCACTTGTCTAGTTATTGTACTAAGTCGTAGTCAGGTAGTCCAATATCCATATGATGTAACCCAGGTCGTGTAGCCTGGGGATGGAACGTCTTGTTTACAATCATTAGTTGAAAAATTTTGGTTTTTACAACATTCTATCATTGTCAAGTAGAATTTAGGATTGATATTTCACTCTAATTTAGAACATTGGGGCACATCCAATTGGTTCAGCTAACATAAGTAGCCTTCGTTCCCCAATTAAAGCACCGATCCACATTCCCTATATATTTCCAATGTCCTTCCAAAGGTCTAGTCCAAATTTTGAGTTCTGTTCTAAGGTTAGTACATTCTGGAGCGGTGGTTACGTTAGGTACTGTATTATTAGTGACACAGAGTTTCAGTAATCCTGCGGCCTGTCTGCCAGAGGCTGCCAATGCTATTTGCAGAAAATGGCCATCTAAGGGGTGTGATCCCTTGGGATGTTGTTTTTCCGAGCCTCTCCCAAATACTGTTCTGTGGTCCCCTGATCTCCAAAAAGTAGCATCTTGTAAAACATGGCTTCCTCTCTGTCTACATTTCTTGTCTTTGAATAATAAGAGACACTGGCCTGCTTAAAGGCTCCTGTGATGTTGTCATATTCCTCTAGTAAAGATAAATTTACCGGTATAGTGCCCCATGGGATGGGCTGACTGGCCAAGTGAGGGATTGGGATGCATGCTGTAACACTGGTAAGATTATGCATTTTACCAAACCCTTGTATCAAAGTTAGAATTAGGTTTTCATCCAAATCTGTATTGACCTCTCCATGGCATCCAGCCACTTCATCTGAGCCTCCTGGCAAATTTTACTTCTCTGTCTTTTTAGGCTTTGATTCATTCTTTCTACTTTTCCACTTGACTGAGGTCTCCATGGGGTATGGAGAGCCCATTTTACCCCTAATGCTTTAGTCAAACTTTGAACAGCTTCTGCTATGAAGTGTGGGCCCCTATCTGAAGATAGTCCTATGGGTACCCGCAATCTTGGTATTATTTCCTTAAATAGCACTTTCACTACTTCTTTTGCCTTGTTGGTGCAACAAGGGAAAGCTTCTGGCCAACCTGAGAAAGTGTCTAACGTTACTAAAAGATCTCGGTATCCATTTTTCCGCGGTAATTCGGAAAAATCTATTTGCCAATAGTCTCCTGGACTGTTTCCTCTCTTTGTCACCCCTGGTAAAGGTCTTCAGGGTAGGTGAGGATTATTCTTCAGGCATAACTCACATTTCTTCACTGTGCTCTTAATTACTGCAGTCATTCGAACACTTAGCACTTGTGTTTTTAGTGCTTCCACCATTGTTTCAATTCCCTAGTGAGTTTCTTGGTGTTGTCTATTGGCTATTTCACACACGATTTCTTGTGTAACTATTACTTGGTGCGAAGGAGTCACCCACCATCCTTCTTGATTTTTGTTTGCTTTCAGTAGGTTAGCCAATTGATTGTCTTCTGGTGTATATTGCAGACTCTTAGGTCCCAACCTCTGAACCTTTTCTGGCAAAACTAGCAATATTTGACCTTCAGCTGCTTCTCTCGCAGCTCTGTCTGCCTTGTGGTTCCCTATATGCATTGGGCTATTTCCAGTTTGATGTGCCTTGCAATGCATAATTGCCACTAATCGGGGTAGATTAATTGCTTGTAATAGTTGTTGGATCCTTGGCCTGTATTTGACTGGGGATCCCTGAGATGTGAGGAGTCCCCTTTCTTTCCAAATGGCTCCGTGAGCATGCACCACTCCAAAGGCAAATTTTGAATCTGTCCATATATTAACAATTTCACCTTTTGACAGTTCTAATGCTCTCAGTAAGGCTATGAGTTCTGCTTTCTGGGCTGAAGTGTTAGATGGCAGAGCTTTGGCCTCAGTCACTTCCTTACCAGTTACTACTGCATAACCTGATTTTTGTGTTCCATTCCGCATAAAGCTGCTACCATCTATGAACAGGTCCCAGTCTGCATTTTCTATTGGTAGGTCTTTCAGGTCTGGTCTGCTGGAGTGCATCTGTTCTACAGTTTGCGGACAGTCGTGTGCTAATTCTTCTCCAGCAGGATCAGTAGTTAGGAAGGTCGCTGGATTCAGGATCGTGGTTACTTTCAGCTCCACATCGTCTTGTTCCAGAAGAACGGCTCGGTATTTCAGCATCCGGCTTGGTGACAACCAGTGTCCTCCTTTTTGTTCCAGCACTGCTGTAACTGCATGGGGTACCAATACAGTTAATTTTTGCCCAAGCGTCAATTTTCAGGCCTCTTGGATCAGTAATACTGTAGCCGCCACTGCTTGGAGACATGCTGGCCATCCTTTCCTAACATTGTCTAGTTGTTTTGAAAAATATCCCATGGGTCTTCTCCAGGATCCCAGCTTCTGGGCCAATACCCCTGAGGCAATATGCAGTCTTTCATGCACAAATAATTCAAATGGTTTTTCCAAATTCGGAATGCCTAGGGCTGGAGCATTCATTAAAGCCTGTTTCGATTTTGTGAATGCATCTCTGCACTCCTGAGTCCAGAAAAGGAGATTTCCTTTCCCTTGTACAGCTTCATATAGGGGTTTGGGAGTGAGTCCGAAATTTATTATCCACAGGCGACACCATGCGTCCATTCCGGGAAATGCGCTGAGCTCTTGTTTTTCCATCTAGGTTCGGGGATCTGGCAAATGGCCTCTTTTCTTTCAATTCCAAGACTACGCTGGCCCTGGGAAATTGTGTACCCCAGATATATTACCTCCTGTTGGGCGACCTGTGCCTTTTTCCGGGATACTTTGTACCCTGCCAACCCTAAAAAGTTTAGGAGATCTATGGTAATTTGCATGGAATCTTCCTTGTTACTTGCTGCTAGCAGTGTGTCATCTACATACTGCAGTAAGGTGATCTTTTTATGCATCTTTTGCCAGTTTTCTAATTCTTTGGCTAACTGATTTCCAAAGATCCTAGGACTATTCTTAAATCCTTGTGGTAATACCGTCCAGCACAAGTGAGTTTTTCTACCGGTCGTAGGGCTTTCCTACTCAAAAGCGAACAGTTCCTGACTCTCAGATGCTAACGGAAGGCAAAAGAATGCATCTTTCAAGTCCAATACAGTAAACCATTTGTGTGTTTCCTTCAGGGTGGCCAAGAGAGTATACAGGTTTGCCACTATTGGGTGAATGTCCTGTGTTATTTGATTTATAGCCCTTAAGTCCTGGACCAACGTATACTCTTCTGCATGCGGCTTTTTAATTGGTAAGATCGGGGGATTGTATTCTGATTGACATTCTGTTAATAATCCAAAATTTACAAATTGTTCTATTAATGGTTCTAATCCTTTTCTTGCTTCTAATTTAATTGGATACTGTTTTTGTCTTACCAGTCTGGCGCCTGGTTTCAACTGAACGATTACTGGTTCTGCTGCTCGGGATTGTCCTGGTGTTCCTGAAGGCCATACTAGAGGGGTTACAGCATTTTCAGCTGCTTCTGGTATTTCCTGTAACTCGGCTTCCTTCTGTAACATAAAAACTTGAGGATCCAAAGCTTTATTTTCAGGAATATGGATTTGGATTTTTCCTTTTGAAAAAGTAATTTGTGCATTCAATTTACTTCATATGTCTCGTCCTAATAGCGGCACAGGGCAATTAGGAATATAAAGAAATTGATGGGTAAACACCCTTTTCCCAATTCCAAACTTCAAAGGCTGGAAAACCAGCCTATTTTCTTTCCGCCCTGTGGCACCAATAATTGATGTGCTTTGATTACTCAAATTAGCCTTGCCTGTATTCAATACTGAGTAAGTGGCCCCCATATCTACTAAAAATTTTACTTTTTCATTCCTCAACTTTACTATAACCAGGGGTTCTGTTGGGGAGGGTTTCTGAATCTTCCCCTGGTCTCCCTCAGTCTGACTCTAATGTCATCATGTTAACAGCCTGACTTGGCATTTCCTCCAGGCCTTGTCCTCTTAACTGTGGACGCTCCCTTTTCCAGTGTCCTTTCTGCTTACAGAAAGCACACTCATCTTTCTCCAAGGATATTCCGGCCCTTTGTGCTTTACAGGGAAATCTTCTCCCCTTCTTAAATCTGTTATCACATATTTAAGAATTATCATTAAAATCCACATTCGGCACACAATCTTTATAAACTTCACTCACAGCAACAAAAAGAATTCCCCACACCAAAATCAAACCCACAATTACAACAGCAGAAATCCCCATTCATCCCACTCTCTAACATTGTCCAGTCCATGCTTTGCCCATTACCTCTCCCAATTACTATCCTTATCTCAAATTCCTCCTCCTGTTGCTCTTCTTCCCATTTCTCTTTATATTTCTTGCATCACCTGCTGATGCTACGTGCTGAACCACAACGCTTAGGTGTTTTCTTATTTTCTGCCTCTAGTGCCAATACAGCACTTTCACCTTCAATTGAGCCACACTCCCTACGTATATCATAATTATCTCGCAACACAAAGAACAAATTCACATATGGTATCTCATGACATTTTCCTTTGCATCTACAGAACAGCATTAATTGCAACACAGTATTGTAGCTTATACTTCCATTCTTAGGCCATTTCTCCTGATCATCCAGAGTATACAAGGGCCACCCATGACTGCAATATTGTACCAGCTTTTTCCGAGCAAGGGGATCACCCCCCAACTTGCTCCAGTGGTTTAGTATACACCCTAGAGGAGAGCGCTTAAGAAGTCCCCTTCAGTAGATTGTCCATCTCCCACTGTATAAAATTACCACGTTTGTGTGCCCAAGCCAAACCAAAATCCAGGCTCCGGGCGTCCCCGTAGTAGCGTACGGATTACACAGTCGTGCACTACCAATACCAATAGCTCAACAACGCGTACTTAATTCAGATATGACTTCCTTGCAGGCAACCAATATCAATACCAATCCAATACCAATACTAATGCCAATACCAATGATGTTGTTAGTCTCCCAGAGAGCTGTCGCAGAAACTCACCCGACCAGGGAATCGGAGGGCCTCCCCGAAAACACTCTGGTGCGTGCTGGAAAATCGTAGCGAAGAAAACTCTCCAAACCAAATGATAGCTTAGAAAGCCGGCATTGGTTTATTGCAGTGCCTAACATGCACACTGTGTTAAAATCGTGACAGGTATTTAAAACATTAAATAAAAAGTTAGTTACGCCTACTGATCCTACCCCTAAATTAACTCTTGGTTAGTACCTTTCTTACTTCATCTTAAAGATATGGTTCTCTTTTAATTCAATACGCATGCTGAGAGAGTAGAGGGCTTATTTGGGTTGGGGGTGTTTTCTAGCTAGGAGGTGTGGTTTTCACATTACAATGAGATTATAATGAGGCAGGTTAACTTTAGGGCACTATTTTGGCACTCTATTCTATTTTTCTAAGATTCGTCCTTGCGTTAATCGTTATTGCTCGTTAGTGGAGAGTTAGTGAAGACAGTTTTTATCTTTAATATGTCTAAGTGCCAGGTGCATTTGTTATGAAGTATCTTCTTTCCATTCTTTCCATTCTTTTTCACTTGTTTGTGACCTTGTGTTTCGAGATGTTCTGTAACACTGTGGCAGTACCTTGCTGCCTGAACCTCATCCAGAGCCTACCCATCTTCTTGTGCATTGTCTCCAGGCAATCACAGCCTCAGTTACTGCCCTGCTAACCTCTATGTCAGACATTCCCCTTGAAATGGGATTATCTTCTTGAGGCTTCTTTTCTTCTGCATTTACACAAGGACAGCTGGCTGGATTAAATGGTTTCATAGTATTAAGGAAAAGGAAAACCTAGGAAGCATTACACTTGTTGGGGCCAAGGACTTTGTTTTAAAAAGCAGTGGGGAAAAAACAATTTACTCTTTTCGGGTTTCATGGCTGTACCGCTAATGTCAGTGTCTCCAAAATGTAGGCATATGAAATCTTGTCTTGATTCAGAGCTGGAGTAGAGAAGCAGTTCAGGGTTTTGAAGTGAGCTGTAAACTAAGCAAAAAGTGAGGAAACAAAATGGATTCCCAGCATGGGAATAAAAAGGGAGAAAGGAAACCCAGGGCTGTGCCTTGAGGTCTGTGCTACCGGAAGGATCAATGTTCTCCCCTGCAATGTGGGATTGCATTGCTCAGAGGAAGGCAGGGGGAAACATGGCTGAAAGGGGCCAACTTTATTGTCCTCCTTTTTTCAGAAGGAAACAAGTATGAACCCTGCTTGGACAAAGAGGATTATGGGCTGCCTGTTTGGGACTTCATGATTGGCACTTCATGAGGTTGCAGTTAAGTAAATGATCTCACTGCAGTTATTCAGGAGGAAAAGTTTTGATAGCATCTAAAATGAATGAGTGTTGCAGTCGTATTCCTTTCTTTAACCAAGTGCTGGAGTTTTTCCTTTATGGGTTGAAGTGGGGGTAGTGGATGCTCCCATTTGCATCCCTGTGATGGTGTAAGCTGTCTGTGTCAGCACTTCCCTGCTCTCCCTGGATCCTCATTGCAGCTCTGGTCATTGCCTTTGCTGTGGCTCTGTCCTCTGCAAGACGCCAGACGTGTCCAGTTATTCTGTGGGTTTGATCTGGTGAGTGCAGCACTGGTGACAGAAAAGCTGCGTTTCTGATGTGCCTGTTTCAAACCCGCCCAGGGGCTCTGGTGTTGGTGTTCAGAAGCTAGACAGTGCCTGTGCTGTCAGCTCTCATCTCAGAGCCTGCAGCAGGGCTTTTGGGGATGCTGGCTGAGAGTGCTCTGTGTCCCTCTAGCACTGCAGCAAAGGAGAGGTTACTAATGCAACATGGCTGCCTGTTGCCCTTGGCTGTATGCTCTTTTGTTTCTGCAGGAGGGTAAGAGCTATGTAAACAACGCTTCTCAGGGGATGGGGGGAAGGATTTGGAGCCCTGTAGAGCAGCTCCCTGCATGGACTAACTGTTACCTGTGCCTCTAAGGAGACCAGGGCCAAGAGCCTGGTTTGGTCAGACCCTGCTAGGGTGGAGAAGGGTGGCTTGTCTGAAGTGCTGAGGTGGGTGGCTTGCTTCTGTGCTGGGCTGTGTGCAAGTGTGATCCTCCCCTCTCTGCTTCCTTGGGACTAGCTGCAGTCTGTGCTGCTTGAAATGTGTCCTTTGAGCCAGAAACTCAGGCAGCCAACTGAGAGCCAAGTGTGAATTGGGAATGGTGGCTCCAAGGTGAACCTGATGGTGAGAGTTGGATATTGTGAAGGAAAACAGAGGTGAGCTCATGGGGCAGAGAGGGTGTTGGCAAGGGGAGAGGGGCTTGTTGGTCCCTGTGGGGTTGTATGTACAGCCCCAGGAATGGAGAAGGAGCAGTGGTGTAAACCCTGTACCTCCTCTGAGTTTATGGTCCTGAGCTACCGTGGTGGTGTGAATTTCAGCTTCTGGGCTCTCTTTTTGAAAGCATGGGTCTCCCCTGGGGAAGATGGCTGATGCATCATTTTGTGGCTAGCTTGCAAGCGTTCTTGGAACTGATAAGCCCCGTCCTGAGGAAGAAGCCTGGAAGAGACGTCATCTTCCCTGTCTCAGCTACACCTGTGCATCTGGCAGCAAGCTCTGTGAGAGGGATGGTCTATCTTATGACTTTTCCACCTCGAAGCATGGTGAAGCCCAGGACTGGGTCAGAAAGCAGTGGCTGCAGTCTTCTACATCCTGCAGGGCATCCTGAACCATGTGTGTAGGTTTGCAAAGTACGTACACCCATGTTGATTTTAATTTCAGGTCCGTTGCTGTTTAAAAATGGCAGCTGGGCAGGGCTGCCTGGTGTCTGTATCCACCAAGAGCCATGGTTATGGTGGAGAAGCTATGGGACAAGCTGGCTGTGGCCTCCCCCTGCTCAGCTGCCAGCACTCTGGCTGGTAGCGTACAGCTGCAGCAACACCTCCCCACTGTGCTCTCTGGGAACGCAGTGTATTCCTAGCCCTCAAAGTCCCCGTTAGCTAGAAAAAGTAATAATCTGCAGTGTTCACCTTCTGTGCCATCAGAAATTAAGCAGCTTTGGCAGAACGTGTGCTTTGCAAAAGGCCAGAGTCCACTGAGGGCTTTGTGTGCAAAAGCCGAAAGAATCCATGAAAGCTGCTTTTTGCAGAGAGCAGCGGTCCCCTTCAGCTTGCTCACCAGGGTCTCCGAGGCTCCCTTTTATGGGGCTGCATCAGCTATTCTGTGCTGCCTGCCAGGATTTTGTCTGGATGTTTAAGGCCCCGGCAAAGGGAGTTGACCTCCCTCGGGGCTGGGAGCAGGTTTTGCAAGGGTTACCCAGGCTCTCCCTCTAGTGATGGGTGCTGCAGGGAGGCTGAAGAGCCTGGCTGAGCGCAGGGATAGAGCTGGGGCCCTCTGGGTGCTGTGCTTCTGTAGCCTGGGTGGCTGAAATTAGCTCCTGCAGAGTGTCTTGGTGTGCTCTTCCCAAGTGGTGACCTCTTCAGGGCTGTCATTTGGAATTTCCACAGTGATAAACCGTGTTGCTGTGTGTGCTGGTGTAGTTGCCCTCCAGGTGATGGGCTTGGGTATGTCCAGCCCAGGGTCTGGCAGGAGCAGATGGAGATTTGCCGGGAGTTGAAATAAAGGGAGTTAATGTATGGGAGTTGGGATGTGGGAAGAGGAGCCAAGGAGAAAAAGGCTTTGGAGTCAAGGCACGTGCATAAAAAAATGTCAGCATATGTTTCTCCCTGTCTGGCATGTTTGAGCTCCCCTGTCCCAGGCTTCTCTTGTACTGTGAATTCTGCTTTACTTTGGATCGAACCTGTCTAGGAAAAAAAACCTGCCTAAACTTTGTGCAACATCTGTAAGATCTTGCTGGGTCTTAATCTAGATGAGAAAGTACAGTGAAATAGCCAGGCTATGGGATCCATATCCCAATGTCCACCTGGTAGAGTGGGGGTGAATAAGCTGGCCTTTGCTGATGTGAGGCAGATGGAAGGAAAGCAGTGGCTGGGAAGAACTGCAGGTCCCATCTTGCCCTGGCTACCCGACCTCAGAGCCCTGCATTTCCGTCAGTTAATGAGTGGCTCGTCTCTGTGGCAGTGTAGGGAACATAAGGCAAAAATGAATTGACGCATGGTGGGAGGAGGATGAGCCCAGGTTGTGCTCATGCTGAAGGCACCGGAGGGTGATGTGCTGCATACCAGGGGTGACACTTTATTGTGTGCATTTGTATTTTGTCGCTCAGTCCTTGGAAGAGACTGTACGCTGAGAGGCAGATGTTCTGCTATGTGCCTGTCCTGTGGCACAGGGTGAGCCCTGCCTGAAGGCTTGGTGTTCCCCAGGAGTGCAATGCACGTGCTCCCAGGTGAAGTGCGTTAACGGCTGTGGGTCTTCTCAGGTCTAGTTATTTAGGCAGGAGCCTTTTTGTTGGAGAGCAAGTGGGGGGAAGAGGAACAGGTGACCTGTTCTTTTAGATAATGATTTCACACTTTGCAGTCCTGTGGCATTTGCCCAAGGCTCAGTCAGAGTTTGAAGTGTCCTGGATGGCTTCTTAATGAAATACCGTTGATGCTCACAATGAAGCAGGAATTAACCTCCAGATATCTGCTTTGGAAGTGCTCTTGTTTGCCATCTGAGGCAACCTGAGTATTCCACCATGATGGAAACAGCCGGTTCCGTTTTCCTAGTCGCAGAAGCATCTCTGGCCTTGAAATGGGCATGAGGGATTTGAGGAGAACTGTGCAAGCCCTGAGCTCCCTTCAGCCCTGTGTCAGACCCTGCACAAGAGTGCTGGGCAGAGGCACTGGGGTGAAATGCATCTGTTTGAGTGGACCAGCGGTGTGCCCAGTAATGGAGCTCAGAGCCCATCTGGAGCTCCTCAGGGAGGGAGTGAGGGGGAGCCTGGCTTCAGCGAAGAGTGTAGAGCTGTGTCTGTTGGGCTGTGCTTGTTGGGGTGTACTTATTACAGCGCTTCCCTGAGAAATGACGAGGTTGGCTGTGCCGGTTTGTGCATCGGTGTCGCCTGTGCCGAGCGCCGTGCCACAGGCAGACTGGGAGGTGGGAGGTGGCAGCCGAGCAGGGGAGCGGGTGGGACTGGGGTGCGAGTTATCACCCAGAGAGCAGGAGAAGAGCAGATGGTCCCTTCTGAGGGCAGTGCTGGCACCTCCGTGGGGCGTGAGTTGATTTTTGGGCTCTGTTGGCACACGGGCTGTGTCCAGGTGGCGTGTGGCTCTTTTCACGATCAGTGCTGCGTGCTTGCTTGCTTGATGTTAGAGCTGGCAGAGGGGATAGCCCTGGGAGAAACCCTTTGGGCTCTGCCCTGAGTGTCTCCAATGGCTGCTCTGTTTCAGGGTGACCCCCGCAGGGATGTGGCCGTGCTGGAGCTGGGAGGAGGGTGTGTTGGAGGCAATTCCCGCACATGCTTGCCGTGGCCATTGCAGGCGTTCCCTGCGCGGCTGTTCCTGCTCTGGGATGAGGCCCTGCTAGCCGGGCCTCTGCAGTGCCCGTGCCCCCAGAGATGAGGGAAGCGCAGCTGGTCTCTGTGGTGCTGGGGCAGAGGCTCCCTGCCGAAGCCGTGTGAGCTCGTGAAGCCTTTGGCAGGCCTGGGCTCTCTCCGTGCTCTCTGGCTGTCCCCTCCAGCCAGCCGGCAGACGCAGGGGGACCGCAGGCGGCCGCGGCTCCTCAGCGGGGCCGTCCGGGCGCTGAGCGCCGCGGGCCCCTCCGCCTCCGTGTCCGTGTCCGCCCTCCTGTCCCGAAGGCGGCGCCCCCCTCCCCTGCCGGCGCCCGGCCCTTGGCCGTTGCCATGGCGGTGTTGGGGAGTCCCGGTTGCCTTCGGCAGGAGGGCAACAGCCCGTCTGGCAGCGGGGACCGGGGTGTGAGTGTGCCCCGTGTGCCCCGCGGGGGGGAGAGGTGGGGGGACGCTGGTGACCCCCCGTGCTGGGGTGGTGGTGGCTGTGTCCCCTCCCCGGAGGAAAGCGGGAGGCGGTGCCAGTGCCCAGGGTGCTTTTTTGGGGAGGCTTTAGGGGTGAGGTTGCAGGTGGAGCAGAGTGGGGCTGTGGTGCGGGGTGAGGTGCCCCCGGAGGCTGCAGCCCTTTCTCTGTGTGGGGAGGGGGAGTTGGGGCCCCTTCTTCCCCCCAGGGCTGGACGGGGAGCGAGCTTTGCTCCCTGAAGGAGAGCCTTCCCAAACTTCTCCCTTTTTCCCCCATGGGATGCCGATGTGGGTTAAATGTGGAGGGGGATGGAGGCTGCCTGCCTCGCCGCTGCTGGTCTTGCCCCCCTCGTCTCGCACGTGGGCTTTCGGATGTTTTGGCCTTAAATCTTTGTGTGGCCCCGTCTGTAAATGAGGGACAAGACGATTTATTCTCGCTCTGTCTATAAAATGCCGTGAAGGCTTATGATGCAAAATGCAACAAATGGCCTAGCTCGAAGCGACTGCGCAGCCAACTCCCCCTGACTGTCCTTTCCTTGCCTTCTAAATCCATAGGTGATTTCCTGAGAAGCAACTCCTGTCTACGTCGAGGGAAAATCCAAAGGCTGGACTACTCCAGGCGGGTGCAGATTGCTCCTAACAGGTTGTCCAGCCTTGCCCCCGACTGAAGGGTGGGAAATAACTCGGTGAAGCCAAAGTCTGCTCTGTAGCACCTCGGGGTTACAGCCAGTGCTGTAGTGTTACAGGAGTAATCCAGTCAATAGGGAATATTTGCTGTTCTGGCGGCCAGTAACGTATGTGTGCTGGATCATTGGGTACGAGGCTGGAGCCAGCCAAAGTGAGGTCGTGGGGTGGTAGTCCTGCCTCTGCTTACCTGTCTGCTGTTTAGCACCTTTGAATTCAATTAGTGTTGATGTTTTTCCAGAGCTTGAAACTCCTTTGAGATCTGGGCATGAATACGCATAAATATTTCACTCGGAAGGTTTTGAAAATTGAGATTAAAAGAGCTTGGCTTGGCTTGAGGTTCACAGGAGCTTGTCAGAGAACTCGGCTGATGCCTGACCTCTCAGGGTCCTGACTGGTGAAGGCAGCTGGTCAGGATGTGAACATCATCAGCTCTGACCCTGCCTATGGCCGCTTGCTCCTGACCTGAGGACCCATTCATAGTCCTTTGGTTTCTGCTTTTCCACTCCAAAGTTGCTGGCTGCATGGAAGTAAATACTTAAGGCAGGAGCCACAGTTGTAAATTATAGCATGTGGAGCTGTGGAATCTCCAGCAGACCCTTGGAAGGGAGCTTGGTCCACCTCACTGTTAGCTGAGAGTTGAAGTTTATTAAAAGAAAGAACAGGAAGGTATAACACTAGGCTCCTATTAACTATCTCGGCTGTGGTAGAGCTTTTGTAATAAATGGCAGGATGACAGTACCAAAGTGATAAAATACAGAGGGAGTGGACTATAAAGGTGACGGGTGATGCTTCCTGGGTAGCAAGACTTGATTTAGAAAGCACTCAGCCACTTAGCAGTGGGCTGGAGGGACAAGAGATTAGTCCTGGAAATTGTGCTTCTCCTTTCCTGGCTTCCTTGAGATGCTGATTCTATGGTAATGATAGCTAAGCAGGTGATTTCTAGTCACAAAATGTGATCTTGCTACCTAAGCCTGATCAGGGCAAGAAGATTTAGCTGAACAAAATTGTTCAATAGCATCCTGATTCTCACTTTGAACAGATCTCCTGTCTGACTCTTCCAGCAAAGTGTAATAGGAAGGCAAACTAACCAATTAGTTCAGAGAGAGATGGTTTATCTTTGCAGAAGAAAGAAGAAAGAGGATTTATTGTGTACAGAAGCAAGACTGAGCCACTAGTCTCTGCTGCTACAAGAAAAGATGTGTATAGCGTGTTGTAGTGCAGAGTATCTGCAGAGTATCCCCAGCCTTTAAGTTTGGAGGGCGATGGGTTGGTATCGGACCAGCTCAGAGGTTGGTGCTGCTGCTTCAGCACAAGTGACGTGGGGTCCCATGAAATAAGAGCACTGGCACGTGGCATAGTGCCAGCCACAGGATCTGTATAGATATGAAGCTGTGCCTTTAGGTGAAACTTCCCGTTTTTTTTCTTAACGTCCATCAAGAAATTTCCTGTCTTTTTCAGCACAGCGTCATCAGAGAGCTGTTTAGTTTTATTTTGATGAGGGAAGCTGTTGGACACATGCACAAAGGGATCTGGATGCTTAAGGGCCGCATCAAAGTGCTCACCTTAACTTTTTCCTCAGCGCAGCTTTTGCCAAGCTCACGGGCCCTGAAGGGCCCCTCTGTGCCTGTATTTGTGCTGCTGAGCCTTCTGAATTTTCCAGGTCTTGGCACAACTGAGCTTGTGTGAAGACCTACCTTGTGCCTAGTGATACTTTGGCCTTATGACCCTAGCCCATATCATGAGCCAGGTGGTGTTCAGAGATTAATATTGCTGCTCTAAAGAGACAAGGTGAAGGTGCTACTTTGTACCCCTAATGTAGGTCATGGCCAAAAATAGCTGGGAGCAGAGCGGTCCTGTGCAGACCCTTCTTTTCTGCCTAGCCTGAAGCAGGGAGTCTGTGGTAGCTGTGAGCTCACATCATGAAACAAATCTTTTTCCTTCACTTTGAAGATGATCTTGGTCTCTGATATTTTTTTCCTCTGCAGACTGCTTATGCATTGCATGTTAAATAGTCGTTAGCTAAATGACTTTGTGATCCAGGGAGCAGAGCCCCCCAGCCAAGGCTTTTCTTTAGCTCTCAAGCATCCTAGCGGCTAGCTTGCAGGTCAGGCTTTTTCTTGCTTGATTTCTCCAGGCAGCAGTGCTAGGAGATGTGGCAGTGACCTTGTCTGCGCTGACAAGCAGGACTAAGGAATGGCTTTGTCCCCCTCCGTCTATCCGGGTGGGCAGGAAGGTTTGCGCTGGAAAAACAGACGGTGAGTTTGATAGCGGGAGCACAGCCAAGCATGGGAGCAGGGTTGTTGGGGCTGATGAGAGCAGGTCGAGGTACCAGCATTGGGTTTGGCATTGGGGTGCTCAGGTGCTTGCAAGCCTTGTATGGGTTTCGTGTCACTTCTACCATGCAGCTCCTTGAAGGTATTTTGTGGCCAGCAGTTTCCCTTTGTCAAGGCATTTCAGTGGCGTTGTAAACCACCAGAGATGAGACCAAGTGGACCAGTTATGCCACTGAGAAAGTTCAAGGCAGAAAGCATCGTTTCCACTCCAGCCTAGAGCTGAAGAAATCCCAAAGCCACAAATGCTTGAACATGCATCTGTTCCCTTGGTGTGGAACTGGTTAAGGTGGTAAACCTCCAGTCTTTAGTGGGTTAGTGGACCTTTCCTATCATGCTGCTTGCAGGATGAGATGCTGCTGTTTTGAGAAGCTTCTCCGCACAGCACCCTGAGCACTGCCCAGTGCAGTATCTCGCCACGTTAGAGCAGGGGGAGCTGAGCAGCAGAGAAACGAGCAGACTTTAGCTAATGTCAAGCTCTGAACTCTGCTTCTTTGAGGTCCTGGTAAAATCGTCCTGGTCTGCCTGGCAAGGCTGTAACAGTTGAGGAGAGGGGACGCCGGGCAGCCCAGTTCCCAAGTCCTGTCAGTTGCCTTGGGGGTTCCACTGGGTTCTCGGAAGCCGCCGGTACTGTGTCAGTTATTGCTGCGCCGGTGGGAGCACGGTCACACCAATGGCTCCCTGGCCAGCTCCTGTCCCTGCAGGCTGTCCACAGCCACCAAGTAGCCCATGGTGATTCAGGAAGCAAGAGTGGGCGCTACGCAAAGTGAATCCTCCAGGAGAAGCGTGAATTCCCTGTCCTAAGGGAGTGTCGGGCCAGCGGGCAGGAAGGAGGCAGTTTTGTTGTCAGGAGGGCCAACAGCAGGGATGCAGCAGCTGTGTGATACTCAAGTCTGGGGAGGTAGAAGGTTTTTTAATGGGTTCTAAAATTGTTGTGCAACTTGCAGGGATGGTAGAGACTTGTAGCTTAGCTGTAGATACCAGGGTAAAGGGAGCCTTGGGGAGGAGGCTGAAGCTTAGATGTCCTTGGGGATCTTCAGCTTGGCGCCCTGCTCTGACACATCTTGGTTTCCTGAGACGTGTTAGGAATTTCTACCCCAGTCCTGGGCATATTTCTTCATTGCTTTTCTAGGTGGTCTTAGCTGTTGTGTCCTGGCACCTGTTAACCCATGCTAATTGTAGGATAAGGATACTGGAGAAGAACTGCCATTAGGATAAAGTCTTCAGTGGCCCGGCTGTCACATATTTGCATTTATACTTGAGCTAATTGCTCATGTTCCTTTAACGGTTTCATGCTTTTATTTCTGCTGTTACAGCCTCTAATGCCTGTAGGGAGCCTTAAGTTTGGGTGTTAATAAGTGAAAATGTGGGCCCTCATTCGCCCTGGAGAAATGTTCTTGGGCACTGTGGTAATTTCATGCCTGGAAGGAGTCATATTTGCTGGATAATTTTTGTAACTTAAACCAACCAAATTAGCCTTGAGAAACAGTAGTTCTTAATCAGAGTATTGAACTCTGCGCTCCATTAGTTAGAAGCATCACCAGGCTCCTTGCACGAAGGGTGGACATCGGGTTTGCAAAGTCGGCAAGTGGTCTGATTTTATTAATGCTGGGGGCAGCAGCGATCCCTGGGTTTAAGGTTGTTCATAGTACTCTGAGCACTTAGTAGGGTCAGGCACACAGTCACATCAGGTCAGCTGCCCTGGCCAAATGAAGCAGCTAAGTGACATTTACCTTCCTTCTGTTCCCACCGGAAAACTTGTGAAGAGGAATAAAGGCCAGTTTGGCTACTACTAGAGATTGGGTTAATAATGCCAGTAAATGGGATTCCAAAAGTAATGGAAGTGGGGGAAGGTGAGAAATGCCAGCAGGCCCTGGTGTGTGTTTGCGGCTCGTGGGACTGCACCCACAGAAAAAGGCTGTTTTGGCTCAGGGAATGTTTGTTCTGGGGTTTTACTGCTATGAATCTTGACTGTGCCACTTAAATATGGTCTAATCATGGAACAGGGTGGGGAGGCCTTATGTTTTCCACTTCGGAAGGATGCTGCAGCCTGGAGACGTGGGTGTGTCCTCTGGGTCTGCCATGAATGGGATTCTAGAGCTTCAAAGTTCCATTGTTGCTCCTTCCAGGTGAGCTGAGAGATGGCCACTGGCAAGATCCATCTGTCCA
Source organism: Gavia stellata (assembly GCF_030936135.1). Classification (NCBI taxonomy): domain Eukaryota; kingdom Metazoa; phylum Chordata; class Aves; order Gaviiformes; family Gaviidae; genus Gavia; species Gavia stellata. Next base: position 85,711,098 of record NC_082597.1, on the reverse strand, counting down.
TGGGATCCTCCAAAATGGCTGATGGATTCCAGAGCAAAGTGGTAGCACCTCGTTTTCCAAAGCTAGTCAGAGAGACAGAGGAGTCTGTAACTGTAAGTACCTGCTGTGGCCGGGCAGGACCTGTGTTAGGGCTGGAAACTCCCGCTGTGTCCCTCCTTCGCCTTCCCTTCGTGTTGTCTAGCAGCACTGTGAAGCTGGACACCACCTCCCCATCGCTTTGCTGCCCGGCTTCTGCCGGAGGTGGCTGTCATGGTGCAGTGGGGAATGGAGTGCGTGCCGCTTTGGGGAAGGTCCAGAGTCTTGCCTGGATGCCAAGTTAAATGAATGTCCTGGGCATTGCACTGGAATAGCTGAAGTGTGAGTGTGTGCTTCGTTCCATCCTCTTTGTGTGGGCAGTAATATCTTCTGTCACGTAGGCATACTTGCCAGTGCTGCTCTGACTGTACCTGCCCTCCAGGCAGCCGGGCATGTGGTGGGCTGCTCGAGCTCTGCCTGAAGACTTAAGAGATGTGGCTGGTCCCAGACAGAACAGGTTGCAAAACAGTTATTGTATCTCATATCCTGTGTGGAGCACAGATCCAGCCCTGCTAACAGCAATGGAGTCAGGGCGATTCCTCCTTCCCATCCACAAACGTCCCCTTTGCTGACTGGAGCTCATTTGACTGGAGATGACCTAGTGCTCAGGCTCTGTCAAGGAGATATCTCCGTGTACTTTTGCAGAGGGGTCTGTGAGGCCAGAACAGAGAGAAAACAAGTGCTAATTAAGAAGAAATAACTAAAACTTGGACCCATTCCTCTCCACGTCAGTCTTGGCACAACGCTGTTTTTCTGCTTTCCTCTGACTCGCCCAGCCAGTGACATCTCCACACACGTGTTGGTTGTGAGCATTGTGCAAGGATAGAGTTTGGGGATTTCTGATAACTCCTCGCCACTCTCTTCAAAGGTCAGTGGCTCAATCCAGCAAAACTAAAGAGAAAACAAATGCCCAAAGAGCAGAAATCCCCAAACATGTCACATCAAATCACGAAGGAGAAGCTAACGGGGCAGAGTCACTTGGTTAGAGTGTGTGTGTTCGGCTCTGTATCATTAATTTACTGATGTTAAATATTTCAGCAGGTAACTTAGGGGACTTCCAGGACTATCCTAGTGGCTGTGATCACAAATTATTCGTCAGTGGCACTTGAACAAGAAAAGCCTTTCTGAACAAAGGCATTTGTGTAACTCTTGCTGGTGTTTTGCATTTCAGCTGACTCCCTCGGCCTTCCTGAAGGAGATGTCTCTCACCACCGTGCAGAGGCTGGCCAGCACTCGGGAGATGAGGCGGCCCCGGATTATCCAGCTTCTAGACAAGAGTGAAAGCTCCCATCGAAAGGTAGCCTTTTCCTGCCCTTTTCCTTGCTGTTCATGACATTTGAAGAGGGTGCGTGCTTGTGACAGGCCTGCCTCCAGCTTCTCTGAATACCTCGGTGACTAGGTCCTGTTGTCCTTTCAAACTCCTGAGTGACTAGTGATAGAACAAGAAGAAATGGCCTCAAGTTGCACCAGGGGAGGTTTAGGTTGGTTGTTAGGAAAAATGTCTTTATGGAGAGAGCAGTGAAGCATTGGAACAGGCTGCCCAGGGAGGTGGTGGAGTCACCATCCCTGGAGGTGTTCAAGGAACCTGTGGACGTGGCACTGCGGGACATGGTTTAGTGGGCATGGTGGTGTTGGGGTGGTGGTTGGACTTGATGATCTTACAGGTCTTTTCCAACCTTAGTGATTCTGTGAACTGCTGGTGGTGGTGGAGTTCCTTCTGCTGGGGGAAAAGTAAAACATTTTTCCCCGGTGAGACACTGAAGTCCTGATATGCTTAGTAGCCAATACGAATAACCTCTGCTGAACTTGGTGGGTTTTGCTGGAATTTAGCTACCAGTGCTAAAGCACGATACTGGGGGAAGGCTGGGGCAGGAGGCCAGGGCGCGAGCTTGCCATTTTCCATCCTCCTGCTGAAATAGTCACATCTCGCTTCGGTACAGTTGCTGGCAAATGCTTGGGGTCATAGGACTCCCTCAACAGTGGCAGCATTGGCCTTTGAAAGCTGAGGGCCTACGGTAATTATTCAAGATTTAACAAAACCAATTGCATTAATGCTTTGGGTTGGAACAGTGTGTGGGACCTTGCAGGGTGTTAGAATTTGCAGGGTGCCAGATATACAGGGGAATCATGCTGGGCAGAGGTGACATGGAGGTGCTTTATCTGGATCAATGTTTACTTTAAAGCTGCTTTTCTTACAGGACTGCTCAGTACAACACGCAGTCCAAATGGGTAGATTACTGAGGTAGGCTGTTGAGTGGAAAATTGCCAGCCAGAGACCTGTAACGAATTGGTTAAGGATTGCCCTAGACAGCACGGGAGGTTGGGAATGCGTCAGACGAGTGCGCAAATAACTGGCAGTGTGCCGCAGCCACACATGGAGACCTGCCCATGTCTTTTGAGTGGGAACAGTGCAGCTGGAAGAGGGGAGACAAAGCAGGGAGGAATTTCCTCTAAGTAATGCCTCTGCTCTGTAAGCATTTGCTGTTTGTGTATGTTTTCAGCCATGCTTCTGCAGTGGTGTTAATTAAGAGCAATAATAGAATACAATAAAGCATCCCTTTTAAAGCTCATGGGAAAAGGAGATACCAAGTCCAGTCTTACTCAAGTTGCCCAGTAATGCTGAGAAAAGAGCTGAACCTTATCACCATCCAATGTTCACGTCACATGTCTTTTTCCTAACTACTGTTACTTTCTTGTTGGCCTTACCTTCTCTGGTACTGTTCTCTTCTTACTGATTTCTAGGCTCTATATCAAAAAATGATATCTGGGGATGTGTGGGACTTGGTCTCTCTGTCTCAGAGTAAAGATCATCCCAAAATGGTTTCCCACAGAGTCTCACGTAAATTCTTGGGTTTCGCTTGCTCCATGAGCGTTCATGGCTCTTTCAGTAAGTGCTCCAGAGCTGTGTGACCCCATTAGCACAGGGCTTTGCTGGAGGTAAGCGCTGCCTTGCATTTTGGAGAAGGAAACCTGGAGCAACACCTCCCAAAAGAGCTTCTTAGCTTGAGCCCGCTCAGCGTGGTCCAGAAACTTTTGCTGAGCTCAGAACACAGGGGGGTGAGCTCCTGTTTCCCTAGTGAGAGCTGGGCAGACGTACTCACCAAGAGACTGTACTTCACTGGAGATCAATATAGGAATCTCATTCATGAATCTTCTTCCCAGCAGCTGAACCTCTCACTGCTCTCTCTTGCATCTCCAGTTCTCCTCAGTTGACCTGGAACAGAGCTTGTTTCAGCCTTTTTCATCAGAGGTGGTGTTTCAGAACTACGTCCCCTGCGAGGTCTATGAAGCGCCGCTGATTCTGAGGAACAATGACAAGGTAAGTGCTGGGATGTGGAGGTTCAATGCTGTGCTGGAAGAGGAGAGCAGTGTAGTTCATGTGGTATACAGCATAGCAAGTTATCTGCTGCAGCGCAACACGTCAGAATAAAATGTCTCAACACCTTTATTTTGCAAGATGGTGGAAATATTCCCATGCTGGGGCTTCTTCCCCTGATTTTGGCCATGCGTTGGTGGTATCTAGCCCAAAGGAGCTTTTCTAGTCAGCACCCTTCCCCTTGAAAGCCCCGGACTGAGGGGCATGTCGAGGGCTGCACAGTCCGTACCTGCCCTCATGCTTTACCTCGAGTGTGTATCACGTCCTGGTGGCTCCTTGGTTAACTTTGGTTTCTGGCAGGGCATCTCTGCCTCTCACAACCTGTTTAGCTGCCTCTGCAGCTCACTGTCAGAGCACAGGGGTTGAGTCTTCTCCGCTTTATGCTGGAATAAGTTAGAATTAGTGGTGTTAGCACTCCAGAAAGGGTGTTTTGAAACAGCAGTGGAAACGGACTGGTTTAGCAGGAGCAGTGGGAGGCCTTTAGGGGCCACTTTAGGCTCCTGTTAAGTGTAATTCAGTTCTGCCCAGGTTTTTCTAAGGCAACATGGCTCCCTGCTTTACCTTTGGAGAACCACAGCCCATCCACAGTAACATGCTCTTGAAGGTCTCCACCTTTACTTGAAAAAATTGTGATCGTTTTGAGATTTCCCAAGGAAGTTGAGAAGGGAAAAGTTGAAAAACATCAGCAATTTTCTTCCACTGTAAAGAGGAGAATTGAGACCTTCTGAATTTCAGCAGGGGAAACATTTGCTTGAGTGAGGCATGTGCCAAGAGCAAGCTGGTGGGAAAAGACAGGAGCAAGGAAAGGAGCTGAGTTAGAAGGTGCTCTGGGAGAGAACTTTGTACAGGCAAGGGTTTCTCTTGACACTTAGCAGTAAGTGTACTGGAAGCAGAGAAGGATCAGAAAAAGAAAGGTGTAATTAAAGACAGTCTTCTGTACTGAAGAGCAAGATGTATCCCTGAGAGGAGGGTAGGATGGGAAGGTGGAAGTGTGCACGAGAGCGGGTGAATTATCCCCTTCTCCAAATCTACCTGTTGGGGGAAACAAACAGGTGGACAAAAAACGCTGTCAGGGCATATGGCAGGTGGAGGAACAGCAAGAGAAGTCAAAGTATATTGTGAGATGCCAGGTTTTGACAGGGACATGGTTGAAAAGAAGACCCTTTGGCAAGGGAGGATGCAGGCGTGGTCCCTCAGTTATTCCTGGAGAGTGCTGTGCCATTCCTGGTCTGGCGTTCAGCTCGGGGATATTGGAAAGATGCAGCGTGGATGCCCATGCCCCAGGGATACCATTCATGTGGTCCACAGTGATTCTGGGCACTTTTTGCTGTAGGTGTCCTTTCCTGATTAAAGTGTGCCTCAGTTTGTCTTTCGCTATGGCTCTGCTTCATTCCCACTAAGTCTTTTGGCTTCAGCTCCTCCGTTATCCATGTAGCACTTCAAAATGTTTGTCTTAGCCAAGTACCAGCCAACAGGCAAACAGTTAATTTGCTCTATTCCTGCTTCCTCAAGTGGAAAAGAACATCTGCATCAACATTTCTGCCTTTCCCAGTAAAAAATCCTAAACTTGTACAGCTGCACCTTGGGATTTGTATGCCCCGTAAAGAGGAGGCAATGTGTGAACTGTTGATTTTTTTTCCAAAACGAATTTGTTTTGAAGCTAGTAAGACCTCAACCATTGGATAGTGCTGGTGTGAAAGTAAGATCGGCTCTAAGGAAAATCCTTGGCATATTTAAGTACACAAATTTAGAGATGATAGTCCCAAGAGAGGTTATTACATTTTACTTTCGTTGGCTTTTGATAATGTCCTAGAGAAAAGCAACATGTGCTCTGTCTCAGTTTTCTCACCAGTTTCCCAGATTCTTCTGGATCATACTGACTTATACTGCATGGTAGCCTGGTGCTGTCTGCTCCATCAAAATCCAGCTGACAGCAAAGTGTATTCCAAAGAGAGGCTCTGTAATCATTCCAATACAGAAGCGCTTTGCTACCTACTTCCTGTTTGTACCTGTGTTTTGTACAAGTGCTTTTCTGTCTTCAGGCTGCTCCTCACGTCTTCTGGGTGGCTTTTGCTGAAGGTCTTAACTCCTCTCCCAAGGGACTTGGTGACCAAAATGTTTGTCTGCAGTGTGAAATTGGCTCTGGGAACTCGCTGCCCCAGGGCATTGCTGGGAGCAAAGGGCGTTTGGAGAGTTCAGGACTGCCTTGGCCGTGGGTTATCAGGCTCGGGTGGGTGGTGCAGAATGAATCTCCACTTTTGCCAAGCCTCGTGTGGGTTCGTTGTTTCTCAGTGAAGCTGCCTGTCAGTCAAAATCACCTGTTTTAGACTTTCTGAGATGAGATTTGGTGCTCAGGGGTTGATATCCGTGTGCTAGAAAATGCCTGTGTGCAGTCTCTGTGTTTGTGGCATCCCAGAGGGCAGAAACTTGCAGCAGGGTGCCTGCAGGGACTCCCGGGTGTGGGGAGGAATGCCCAGAGATCTGCCTTGCCTGCACTGGCAGCTGCCTGGCTACAATCAGCAGGCAGCAAGAGCCTCTGGAGAGCTGAGATTGGCTTTTAGTAATGAAACCACACTGTGAGTCAGTGCTGGTCGTGTATCTCAGGGCAGAAAATGCCTTTGAAGCCCATAATTGATAGGCACAGCCTGGGGGGTCATCTGGCTTGCCGTTATTGTGGTAAGTTGACTGCTCTGATCTTCTGCATCAGCCTTTCCTTGTAGAGTATCGTGCTTCTTCCTTGCTTCTCTACAGCCCCCTTTAAATTCTCTTAGCCATCTCCTTGTTTGTGGGGTTGTCTCTTTGTTTTCCTGTGTTCCTCCTTTTGCTCTTCAGCTTGCTTTTATTCCCAGCAAGGCCACAATGTCTGTGGTCTCCTTCTCTTGTTGGTCTGCCTGCACGATTCTGTAGCATTGCAGCTTGACTGCCCCGCTCAAACCCGGTATGTTAGAAGTGAATTTCTTCCTTGCCCCAGTATAACACATCCTGTTTTGCCTTCAGATAATACATTCCCCCTTTAGAGGTGTGATGGCATGGATGTGCGCAGGCAGAAGCAAGCAGGTTCTCTGGGTTTGTTGACTATGTGGATGACTTGATTCTGGTATGGTATCGCCATGCTGCTGGTGTCTTATCTGCTTGGCACTTCCTTCACAGCAGGGCATTGCCCTACTGCCTCTGGCCTGGAGCTATTTTGCCCCGGCAGAAGGGATTCAGGTCCACCCTTGTGTATTATGTGTATGTACCTCGAGAGGTAAAAGTGCTTTGGAAAGGTGGTTGAGGAAGGATGTCACCAGGGCATGGCTAGGTCTCTTCTCCTCATGTTTCCACAGCTGGCAAAGTCATAGTTTCATGTCTTTCCTGCAGGTTCCTCGGCTGGTGAAGGTCGTCTTGGAGAGCTCACCTTATTTCAAGTTGATCGGCCCCAAGGATGTGTACCGTAAGGTAGCACCTGGCATGCGTTCCACTTTCCGCATCCTTTTCACCCCTGAGGAGAACAAGGTGAGACTGGAGGTGCCAAGAGGTTGGTGCCTTCAGGGGAAGCTGCACCTGCAGGGCCGGATTCAGACCAGGGCATCTGGTGTGGGTTTTGTGGAACTGTCCTGGTTTTGGTGGGGTTGCACTGGATCTAGAACTGGGAGTGCTGGCACATTTAATGTAATGTCTATTGGCTTCAGGGATAACAGAGTCTACTGTCTGTGCTGGGGCAGCCTTTCAAGGTGTTGGTTTCTAGTATCTGTCCGTTGCTGCATAATTATGGGTTTGCTCCACTAATTATAAATACAAAGGTCTGTTTAAAAGTGACCTGTTATTTGGAGGACCCAAAGTGAGCCTGATCAGAGTGAGGACCACCACCTTTGAAAACTGCTGTCATCCTAATGTGTATCATGTTGGACGCAGTAGTTGGACAGCTGAATGTTATGTCTAAAGTAATCACTTTTTTTGCACATTGGTTCTAGTCCACACCCTGCTGTGAGGTCTGCTCCAGGCTGCAGCTGGTCACATCTTGGCATTGCAGGGTGCTGCTAGGCGCTGCACAGGGACTCGCAGGCTGTGCTTTCCCTCCCTGTGCTTTCTTGAGCGTTCGTGAGGGAAGGTGCACGTGGAAGAGTAGGAAAGTGTCAGGGAGGGGTGTTGATAAGATGTTTAGCCATCTCAATGGCAGGGGTTTAATTCTTATGGAAAATCCTAGAGGCATGAGTAGATCCAGAGAGCTTTTCTCTTTCCTACCTGGCAGCCACTTCCCTGCCTGGCTCTGGACTGGAGCAAAGATGATGCTTTTTCATCCTCTGTGTTTCCAAGCCTTGCAGCCGTGCTGTCTCTGAGGATACTTGCCTGCCTGCGATCCAGCTGCGAGTCTAGGGGAGCGGGAGTGCTGTGCCCATGGCAGAGAGCCAGCCTGGTGCAGAGACACTGAGCTCTAGATGTCCTTAACTCAGCAGGAGGTTGATGTGCTGCAGATGACGGTGAGACATCTGCCTGGCAGAGCACATATAGCAATAAAGGGGCAGGTACAGTCTGCAGGCAGACACCTTACCCCAGAGCCTGTGGGCAGTAATACCACTGTCGCTGTGTCTTCATGCATGTTATTGTGGTTGCTCTGTCACCTGGCACCTATTCCGTGCCACACATACTTTTGCTTGGAGGTTTGAACATCAGTGCCGTGGCCCTGGCAAGTGCTGTGATGCGAAGGGTCAGTGCTGTTACCTGGAGGCTTGTTAATACAGAGGATTTAGTACCTGGCACGGAAGGGAGGAAGCATTGCAGGCAGACAAAGACAGGCAGGCTGAATCCTTCTGCCAGCATCCTGCTACCTCTTAGCACTGTTTTTTGCATGACTTGGTTGGAGAGGCAAGGTTAGGAGATAGCTCTGAGCCAGCTGATGGTTCTGCACCAGGCCAGAAGTGCAACATCTCTTTGGGCAAAGCTGTTTCCTCATCTTCCATTTGCAGCTTAGATTCAGTTTAACACTTTGTCATATCCTCAAACAGTACGGATATAGAAAACTAAAGAGGAAATGCCCTGTGGTGCCTGGCTCCTCATGCTTGTGAAATAATCTGTTCCTTTGGAGGGACTGAGAAACTATTTAACATCATTAATATTTAGGGTAAAAATTATGTTGGCCTCGGGCAGTTCTCCATGCTACCCAAGTGACACGAGAGCTTAATGTCACTGAGGTAGGCTTTGCAAAGTACACTGGTGCCTTTAAAATGTGATTTATTAGTATAAATTAATGTTAATTTTTGGGGTGGAAGAGGTAAATGGGTGCCCATGAAGGGCGGCAAAGTGCTGCTCTTCAAGACATCACCACAAGTAGAAGTAGCGTGAGATAACCCCCAAGAGCACTGATGTCCAATGCTTTGTCCCTTGTCTTGCCCTTGAACTGGCGAGTGTCTGGAGTAGGGAGCTGTGCCAGCGAGAGGTCCTCCTCACAGCTTCGGCGACACTCTGGCGGGTTTCTGCTGAACTGGGTTTTGTGCCCAGTGCAGGGGTTGTGCAGGGCACTGGGAGAGGGGTGCGTGCTGCTCAGTGAGGAGCACGTGGGGGTTTATACAGCTGAATCAGAATTTTGTACAAATCGAACATTTTGTCTCGTCCTTGGTGGAGCGTGAGTCAGCGAAGTACCTGAGTGCTGTAGCTCAGCTAGAAATGCATCAGTAGCATGGTCAGGAGGTGCACAGCACCTTGAAAACCCCTTAGCGAAGAGGCAGGCTCTGGGAAATGGTTCTCAAAAGCCACCTGTGTTGGGCTTGCAGTTGCTTGCATGCAGAATATCTGTGGTTTAGCTGTGGAAGGCTTATGAGTGCTACCTTGGCACAACCTCTGCCTCTCTGCTGCTCCATGATCCACCAGGATTGTGGATAACCCAGTGAATCGGGATGCAGGTACAAACCCCTCTGTCAAGGTTGGCGAGTCTTCCTGGTGTGGAGCTGGTTTCTATAATTCTCTTGATTTGAATCTGTTCTTCCCCAGGGTACGTCTGACTTCAGTGAAGTCGCTCACGATTCAAGGGAGTAAAATTGCAGCTAAGCCCTAACTAAAAGGACCATGGGAGTTGTTAGTGGCTGAAATGCCACGTGCCATGCAGGCCTTTCTTGAAAAATGAGCAGTTTCCTATTGTCTCGCAGTCATTTGGGAATGTGCCACGTGATTGGACTGTCAGAAAGTGAAGAAATAGCTGACATGTCTCTTTGTTTATTGGCACTTGTGTTACAAATATGAAATGCTAATTCTTCTGTTGGGCAACATACGCAATTAGTTGTTCTTGCTGCTTTTGATTTACGCATTTCTGTTTTATGGCTCCGGTTGTACAGCGGGGGTGTTCTCGTGCCACCTGTGTTCCCAGGTCTCCTTGCGCGATGGTCTGACAGTCTCTGCCTAACTGGAAACCATCGTGGAACTGACTGGCAAATAAACAACGGCCAGAAATACTGGCATTTGTGTGTCCTTTAGGCTTATCAATAGATTATCTTAAAGGAAGAAGGAAGGAAGAAGACTATAAAACCACAGCACAGCCTATTCTGTTTTGTCCTCTTGCTCTTTTCACTGTAGCAATACAATATTTTCAGGCAATCCAAGTTCAGTCGGTAAGGTCTGCAAAATTCATTACCGATGCTCAGTGGAGGCTGAATCAATGCTCATTGATTAATATGAAATATGACAGGATGATGAGTTATTGCATTACTGAAATGAACTCCTTTAAAAGTCATTCCAGCCCTGTTAGATGTTTTGTAGCACACGGAAGCTATTCCAAGTATACTTTTAAGAACACTCGGGGGAGGAGGAAAGGGGCAGAATATCAAGGCAAATGGCCCTGCGCAAAATGAACCTGGAGTGAAGGGACTGATTTCAAAGCATCCTGTGACTTGGTAGCTGAGGGAGGCAGGAGGAGGGGTACCCCTTCTCGTCTGAAGCCACCTTCATCCTCCAGCCTCCCTTCTCTCTTTTAACAGCCCTTATTTTCCAGCCTTGATGGTATCATGGTTTCAGCAGGGAGCTTGCCCTATTTGACTTACTATGCTACCTCATGCTACAAAGAGCTCTTCTTTGCAGTTGCCTGCTGCAAGGAACCCAGTGAAGTGTTTAGGATTGGTTCTACAGTAAAACTGACATCCGAGTTTGCTGGCGTACTGGGCAGTTAAGGCTGCTATCCCTGTGACAGTAATGAATGTTAGCCTGAGTTTGCAAAGAGCTTGAAGTGACACCTTTGATACAAGCAGTTGCTTTAATTTCAGCGGGTGCTAATTCAAATGCCATTGGTGATGCTTTGCAGGCCAGAGCTTGTAACTTACTGCTTATCAAAGGGGAGTAAGAGAAGAGGAACCACTGTACAATGAACTGTATTTTCCCTGAAATTGAGAGCGGAGCTGTATGAAGCATGAAGTTGTATTTTCATGAAAATCTATAGCCTGAAGCTGCATCTAAACACAATGGTCTTTAAACCACAGAAGTGATGCAACCCCTCCCTCACCCAGGCATGTTTACTTAGAGACCTGGTTTTAAACAGCCTCCTAAGGGTTTGCAGTTGCAAAGTCAAACAAGATTTTAAACTGGCTTGGACTGTACCCCTAGACTGTGAGTAAGTGCATAGCAGAGTTCGTAAGACAGGGCAGTGCTGCAGTGGAGAATTGCAGCCTTGATCTTCTTCCAGGGGAGGGCGGTTCAGCTTTCAAAAGCTTACGGGACCATGGATTCACAGCAGTGTGAGCAGCCAGCTTCTGCCTAGCACCCCTCTTTCCTTGGTTTCCCCGCCCCGTTTGGCCTGACGCTGCATTCAACTTTGCTGCGAGGTCCCACTTTGGGGTCCTAGAGCGCGGTTGAAGGGTCAGCATGTGCTGAAGTGCTTTGAGTCAAGCTTTGTACAGGATGCACCGTCCCAGGGCGTCCCTGGAGAAGTGGCTCAGCACACAACATGCGTGTCCGTGAATGGCAAGAGGCAGCTTTCTCTCTCAGAGGTCGCGGTTGTCTCTGTGAGGCCAAATCCTTGTTGCTTTAGCCTTGTCTTCGCACACCTGGAGAAGTCCCTTCCCCAGGCGCTGCTGTGCAGGCAGTCCCAGTGCCCCTCACCGGCAGCGGAGCTGGGAAGGCTGCCTGTGCTTGCTTTTGGGGAGGATTGATTCCTTGGGCTCTTACTTACATTGCTGCTGATCTGCTCCTTAGCGATGACAATGACTTGAAAATTATTTCCTTTTACTTCCCTCAAATGCCTCCAATTGTTGAAGTTTTCTTTTTTCTTTATCCCCCTGCTGATCTGAACTCCTTGTGTCCTCCTCTGTCTACCTGGCATCTGGAAGGGAGAGATAAGTCAATATGGCATGCCAAGACTTAATAAGGCACACAGATTTCAATTGGATTTACAATGCCTTTGTTACAGTAGTGTGGCCAAAATAACAAAAAAAAGTAAATAGGATTCTTTATTTGCTAATGCAGTTTCTGAGGATCTAAACAGTCCAGGATGTGAAGTACCCAGCTAATAGGTGCTTTAAATTCACATGGACTGCCCATAGCTTTTATTTTAGAGGGCTTAGGCTGCAAGGTTGAGTAAAAAATTGCTAGTTCAGAAGGACTTGCTGAAGAGGAAACGCATTCCTGAAATATGATATTCCAGTCTGTAGGTCGTTTGCTGCAGTTCCTTTCCTGGTATTTTACCTTCCAAATATGAGAATCAAAAGCCCTTCTGCAATATCCAGTGTGAATATTTGAGATACCCAGAATAAAAGATCCTTCTTTATTCTTTTTCCACCTTGGATGTGACCGCGTCTGTTACTGCAACCTTAAACCCCAGCCGAGCAGGTGGTTGGTAGGCGCTGGGTGTTAGCTGTTGTGCTAAAGCTGTAGCTATGTGTCTGTGCCTCATCTGGCTGCTGTAGGTCCCTTCCAGGCTTGGAGAGGGTGGGTATGGGAGCAGGAAATCCCAAGGGCAGAGGAATCCGAATCTTGTCTGGTTGAGGGGGTTTGCTGCTGTGTGCAAATCCTAAATTGTCTGCTTGCTGCTTCAACAATTATAAAAATACCAAACGAGATAAAAGCACTGAGGGGAAAAAAGATCAGGACAGCAAGTAAGTGCTAAGAGGCAGAGCTTTTATCAACTGGTCAATAAGAGCTGCTGGAGGTAATGGCTCCTGGCCCTACTAAACAGTTTTACCACTGCTTTCAGTGGGGGGCAAGGTGATACTTCCAGCACAGCTATGCCACACCGTAGATCTGGAGATCGATCTGCTCAACCCTACAGCAGAATGATTTTGGTGATTTGATTCACCTCCCTACTGCTAAATGCCAGACAGCTTGAGGGGGGGGGCTGTCTGGCTCTTTTCTGAGCAAGCCGATGACTGGAAATAGCAGAGCTGAGTTTGCTCTGGTCAGGATGTCTGACCTGCCTCAGGTAGGCGTGCTAGCAAGGCAGCAAGTCGCTTATTCTGGAGACTGTACAAAAGAGAGGTGATGAAGACATCAGTCATGCAGCAGAGAGGAAGCAAAGCTGTTTGCTGCCTCCCCTGAGGTTAGGAGGAGATGTAAAGGGAAATTGAGATTAGACAGAGGAAGAGCTCTCTTTAAGCCTAGGGCAGAGCTGGAACAGGCTGCTGAGGGCAGGGGTGGAGTTGTTAGTGCTTTCAAGTACTTGTCAAACATCTCTTGAGTAGTTTGGGTACAGAGCTGAGCTGGTTCTGGGGTGGGGAGATGGATCAGATAACCTTTTAAGGGTGTGTGTCCCCAGCTTTGTCTCCATAATGCTATGGGAAGGGGTGGGAAATACACCTGTACCCTACACTCAGCTGATGTAAAACAATTATCATGTCCAGCTTGTTAAGTATTTCACCAGACTGACTCTTGATTGTGCATGTGGCAAAGTCCTTCTGAAAATGTACCTGAGCATCTCCTGCCAAGCTTCAAGGAGGTCACTGCATTGCTGGGATTGGAGTTGGCTCTGTGGCACAACTGGGTTCTTAGTGGTACCTTTAATAGTCTGCAGTGGCGATCAAGGCAGGTTCTTGTTACTGCTGTAATCCCTTACGTGAAATGACTCTATTTTGGTGCCTCAGAATCCAAGTGTCAGATGATTTTGTCTGGATCTGGCAGCTTGCTGGGAAAGCAGGTGACTCAAGGGGGTTGTTCCTTCTTTGCGAGTTAGGAGCCCTGTTCAGGTCATGCTACTGGACTGAAAGGTCATTAAGGCAAAAGGACTATTACATTATTGAATGCTCCTGTTAGAGTCCTAGAAAACAGCAGCTTTCCTTCTGCCGTGGGGATGGTACTAAATGCACTGTGCTGAGATTGTTTCTTTCCCTGCAGGATTACTTCCACCAGCTCACCTGCATCACGGAAAGGGAAAAGTTTGTTGTGCCGATCCGAGCTATAGGTGCCCGAGCCATCCTGGACTTCCCTGACCAGCTGAACTTCAGTGTCTGTCCAGTCAAGTACAGCACCCAGAAAACTTTGCTGGTTCGCAACATCGGGAACCGGGAGGCCCGCTACCGCATGAGCACTCAGAGGTAAAGGAACTCAACATCTTGTGCAAACCACTGTTGTGTGATAATATAGCTGGTAAACAGTAACAAAAAGGAATCAGAGCATCTGAGCTGCTGTATTGCAGCCACAGCTGGAAACAGGCAGGACATGTGGGTCTGGCAGTTGCTTATGGTGTCTTAAGCATGATACAACCTTTGATAAAACTCTGCAAGCTGCAGCAAAGTTTTACACTGCAGTGGTGTCTCCAGCACAGCATCTCACTAGACCAATTCTGTTAGCTTGAAAGAACAAATAAAGGAAGGCAATCTGACCGCCCTTGGGCTGTATGGGATAGTGCGTGGCAGATGACAGCTCTAGGGAGCTTGGTTATGTAGACCAAACGCAGTGTTAGGAAATGGCCAGCTATGAGCTGGTGGAAGAGCCATTTAAGAGTTTATCAGCAGCTGTGTCTATTTTAGCAAGTAATTCTGAGCAATTGGAGATCAGCAGATGAAAGCTGAGGGTACTGAGGCCCTGACAGTAACACTGTGTGGTCCAGGAACTTTGTTTTCCAGTAGGTTTTGTCTGGTCCTTGGGACCAAAATATTCTTAAGTAGAATGAGCTCTTAGGTGGAGATGAGCAGACACTGGCTTCAAGACTGCAGTACAGCCCCAAAGCAGAATGCTACTGAGGGCACAGGCAAAAGATGCAGCAAAAATCTGGTGCATGGATTGGGAGCATTTTCTCCTAGAGCTTTATCTCCCCTAGGTTTCCTGGAGAGTGCTAGAATGTTAGTAGTTAGCTTGCAACCTGCTGATGGTAAGTACCTTCTGAAATGGTTGCATACCACTCTCAGCCAAATACACCCGTGCTCTGGGAGGCCACAAGCACAGGGTATTCCGGTGGTCCCCTGATCAAATGCCTGATATGAATTTTGTTGCGGACAGCCTGTGCTGTTCCTTTTGGTCTCAGAAGGCAGTCACCGGTTTTGCAGTTTGCTGAATTGGAGAGGGTAACGAGTTTTTTGACACCGCATCTGCAAGGAAACCAGTTCAGTTGGCTGGTAATGAGTTGAGAGTTGCTTGGTCCCAGAGGTCTCGGTGTAGGGGCTGAGGTCAAGAACGCAGCGAAGACCCGCTGTCTGACTTGGTGCACCTGCGTTGCCTCAATTTCTTCCCCAGGAAAACAGGGCTCGAAAGAAGACTTCTTAACTTTTGTCCTGTGAAACGTGAGCGTCCAAGAGGAGCTTCCACCAAAGCCTGGCAAAGCTATTTAAGCAGGCTTCCAGGATGCTCTTTAAGCAGGCTGCTGCTTTTCACCATGGAGAATGCATAGGCAGGAACTTGTAAATCAGTGTACAGTTTTCCTCTGGGATTTCCAGGTCTGGTTGTCACAACTAAAATAAATCCCCAGTAAAGTCTAGTGTCTTTTTGCAGTGTACTTGCCAACTATTCTATTGAGTGATGCAGCGTATGTTGAATCCTGCTTGATACAGATTTTAAGACTGTTCTGAACTTCAGCAATTAGGTATTTCAGTCCTGATTTGCAATAAAGCAATGGGAAACATTACGAAAGTTTTGTTTCAAACTACACAAAAAAGTAGAATTCTGAATAACCGGATTGCATGTTTACAAAGATCAAAAGCTAATATGATTTCCCTTGTCAGCTGAGGGCATCAGTCATCTCTTCCATTTCATTATGAACTTTTGAAAGCCAGTTTGAAATTTCAAACAGATGATTTAAATCTTTGAATATAATCAGCATTTTGTTCTAATTAAGACACTCCTACTTTCATTTGGATTTCTTTTTAAATACTCTGAAGTTCCTGTGTTTCTGCTCTCTCTTTTTTATTTTTGCTTTAAGTGTTCAGCAAAATGTCATAATGAATTCTTCATTGGGAATTTTCTTAAAGGTTGAGTTCCTCTAATGCCTGTCTGTCTACCATCTGCCTATACAGACATGCACAGATGCATAGGAAATATAATGAGAAATTTGAGGAGTATGTGAAATGGGATTGGGCTGATTTAGAAGCTAAAATCGTAGAATAACTTTGGAAGGGACCGCTGGAGTTCATCTGAGCAAGCACCCTGCTCAAAGCAAGAGCAGCGTCAAAGTTTGATCAGGTTTGCAAGCAACACATCTTGCTACTCCGGACCTTTTTGTGTTGAGCTTTGAATGTCTTCAAGGTTCCCTCGCTGCTCTGGGTCTCTGTTCTAGTGTTTGACCACCCTCATGGTGACAATTTTTTTTCTTAATATCTGCTCAGATTTCCCATTACAGCAACTTATGCTCATTTTCCCTTATTCTACACTGTACATCTCCAAGAAGAGCCTGGCCCCATCTTCTTTACACCTTCCCTTTACGTGGTTGTGAACAGCCCTAAGATCACGCTTCATCTTTCCTTCTCAGGACTGTACAAACCCATTTATCTCAGCCTGTCCTGTGCTCCAGCCCCTAAGGTCCTCTTCTGTAGAAATGCTTTCTATCCCACCAGTGCTCAGCCTGCACTGCTGGAGGTTATTCCATCCCAAATCCAGGATTTTGCCTTTTTCCATCCCTGAACTGCACGAAGTTCACATCGGCCTGTTTCTCCGGCCTGTTGTGGTTCCTCGGAGCAGCCCAGCCCTCCAGTATGTCAACCACTCCCCAAAGTGTGGTATCCTCCAGCACATTTTGAGTGTTCCCTCCTGTTGACCAGGTCAGGATGTCCCCTTGCAGCCCAAGACCAGAACAACCATGTTCTCTCTCTGCGATGAGGCTGTGGTGTGCCAGGAGTGGTCATTGCAGCCAGTGCTGGTGACTGTACCGTATGACATGTCATCACTGCATTGCACCAACTCTTTTCTTGCTGTCTGAGTGCCTCTGGACCCTCTACCATAGCTGTAAACTTTCACATTATTGACTGAGTCTCTTGATAGCAGTGATCAATGGTTGATTCCTTGCTGCTTGTGCTATGAGAAGTTGCTCAGATACCTACCACTGAGATCCCAGGTGAGCCCTGGGGTTCTAGCAACCCCAGCAGAAAAGAATTGACCTCCCAGCTGGCGTGACAAGCTGGCTTGAGAATCAGACTGATACACCGCTCCACAGGCTGGTAGATATTAGCTGGCAATTGTCTTTGAACAAATATATTTACAGAGGCTTTCACAAGAGAGGCCATTTTCCTACTAACGTTAGGGGATTAATTTCCCTGTTGTAGAGGCTATGACAAAGGCTGCATCATTATTACCAACAGAGGTAGTGAAGGTTTAATGTCACTAATTCTTTTGAATGACTTTCATAATAACTTGGTGATTAATTATTATCACAGAACACTTAAAACTGTGCTTTGGAAATGAACGAGTTATGTTACCTGTCCTGGAGAGCTTACAGTGTAAATGAGATGCATAATCAAGAGTTAGGGAAAGGAGTGCCAGCCTTACAGACTGAATTTCAGGACTGTTTTAGTCTTTCTTATTTAGAGGAGAATTTAAGCAGCTTAAGTTGAATGTATGCTTGACTTCTGCTGAGTAAGGATGCGGTGTTGTGTTAAAGGCACTCTTAATATCACATAATAGCTTTGGTGTGTGTTGATACGTACAAGCACATGCATGCATACGAGAGAGGGAGGAGGATTAGTGGAGTAGAAGGGAATGAGAGATCTGTCTAAGTTTATAGACCCATCAGCTGCCCTCTGTCCTTTACTCTCTATCTGCACAATTGAAGCTTCTATCTTAGTTGCCCCAACTTTTGTTTTCTGGCCTGAGAAAATTCAGGGTCTTGCCCATTTGCAAGCCAGCTGCAGATGCCACTCTTTCCTAGTCCCTTGCGCTGCTCATATCGCTTCTCTTGGCCTCCTTTTTCTGGATTCCCTTCTCTATAGCATCAAGCGTTACCTATCTGCTTTCACCTTCGGTGCATTTTTCAGCCCATCTCCCATCCTAACCTTTCCTCTGTCAGTATGGACAGCTCGGCTCTTACATCTGGTCAGTTCATGATGTTCCCTGCCTGTTACTCATTTATCTAAGGACTTCGTTTTCTGTTGTGCATTTCACTCGAAGGAAGACCTCTTAAGTGAATCTGTGGGGCCAATACAGCCTCCTTCTGCTGCTCCTTGTTCAGAGCTCTCCCTTGCCATGGTGTCTACCAGAAAACATGGCCACATTTTAACCACTTTCTGAAAAAGGAAAAAACCCACTAAAAGCACTCATCATGCAGTCTGGCTTTGTGCCTGTCCTCTCTCTGCATGTCCATACCCAGCTCTTAACTGCATAGCTTGGTAATAATAATAATAGTATAAATATAGAAAGTCTCTTTCTGTCGTTCTCATTGTTCAGGCAGGATAATGAGTTTCTTCTCCATGACATTCAGGGAGATAAATGTCATTCCAGTACATTTGAGTTGAAAATGGTGTCTAGAAGATCTCAGGGCAGCACTGCCTTTTTCTGACGTTACAGACACTGTACTATGCCATGCTATAGGTCTAGAGAGGATCAATCTGAGATAAGATCCATTTAGGAATGTCCCCACCAAGCTCTGAAAGCCCAGGTAATTATCACAAATCACACGGAATCATTAAGGTTGTAATGACCTGTAAGATCATCAAGTCCAACCATCACCCCAACCCCACCATGCCCACTAAACCATGTCCCCCAGTGCCACGTCCACACGTTCCTTGAACACCTCCAGGGATGGTGACTCCACCACCTCCCTGGTCAGCCTGTTCCAATGCTTCACCACTCTCTCAGGAAAGACATTGTTCCTAATATCCAGCCTAAACCTGCCCTGGCGCAACCTGAGGCCATTTCCTCTTGTCCTATCACTTGTCACTTGGGAGAAGAGACCAGCACCCACCTCCCCATAACCCCCTTTCAGGTAGTTGTAGAGAGCGATGAGGTCTCCCCTCAGCCTCCTCTTCTCCAGACTGAACAACCCCAGCTCCCTCAGCCGCTCCTCATCAGACTTGTGCTCCAGACCCCTCACCAGCTTTGTCGCCCTTCTCTGGACACCCTCCAGCACCTCAGTGTCCTTCTTGTAGTGAGGGGTCCAAAACTGAACACAGTATTTGAGGTGTGGTCTCAGCAGTGCTGAGTACAGGGGCACGATTATTCTACGAGTCACAGCGCTTGGAGCCCCCTTGCATCCCTCCCTGTAGTACCCATAGACTACATGGAGGCATGGGATTGAAAAATTACATTAAGACGTACAAAGACCATCCAAGAATATGAAAATAGAGCCTAGGTGCAGTGAAAGAGGGAAAGATAGAGCTGTGGGATGCTGACTCTACACAGGCTTTTTCAGCACAGGGATGGAGTCTTGGATGCTTTGACCTAACAGACTGGGTTTACTGGAATAGTGACACTGCTTGACTTTGGCTGCTATACCATTACTAAATGTATTGTATACTGAGATGAAATGATCTTTGGGTTTTTCCTGCAGTAGATCTTAGTGGACAGATGAGGCAATTCAATCACCAGTAGATTTTACTGCCTTCCATGGGGTTGGAGGTAGCTTTGGATGAAATCGATTCTCCCAAACTCAGGTGATTTTATAACACAAATTAAGGGGTCAGTAGACCAAAGAAAGTTTGGTTGTAGAAGGTAAACATAGCATGGGACTTGAGGAAGGATATTGCAGCCTCCCTGCACACTGCATTTGCTAAATGTTTGGTTGCAGGAGAAAAGGTGGCATGGTGGCTTGAGAGCCTGACTTGTCAGCTTTGTTCACTCGTCAGTTGTGTTTCTAAATTACGTCAGGAGTATTTGGCCCTTGGTGTCCTCATGGGCCATAACTTTTGCCCAACTCTGTAAAGAAGGGGGGCTGATGCGTGGAGAAAGTAAGCAAGATGTAAATGCCAAAATATATAATTATGAAATTGCTTACCAATCTAGCGTTGATCTTTTTCTAAAGGGCAATAATAGGCAAGATCTCAGCAGGTACTGGTGGGAAGGTCACTCCTAAATTGGTGTGGCTAGATGAGTTTATACAAGCTGGGGATTGCAAAGTACCATTGAGAGATCTGGGCTTGTGAAAGTTTAGGTGTCATACAACAACACAAACGTCCAAGTGGACATAGTTAAGAAGCATGTTGGAAGAAAACAAGCTATTAAAAAAAACCTGCAAGCCTTGTCATTCCTGTTTTTTGGGAGCAGTAGTGATTCATTAAAAGGGTAGATTGAATGGGACCAGAATTATCTTAAAGAACAGCTCACAATTTATGGATAAAAGGCCAAAGTTTAGCTTGCCAGCTTCATCTCTTGGCAGTGGTCTTCATTTGGCTTTCACAATGCGTCAGGGATGTCTCCGTAGTATCTCTTCTTATCTGTAGGCTGCAGGGAACAGCTTAGTGATGTTGACTGAAATTCGGAGGAGTTAGGTTTAGCCATGGAGCTTGCATCTTTGGGTCTTGGAGAACCTGGTCTATGTGAGGGATAATGAGCTCTTGCTACAGCAGTAACAGAGTTGTCTTGTGGGTACAGCATGGGGTGGGGTGTAGGAGATGCAGTGTCTGATTTGTGCTCGGTTTCTCAGTCCTGAGAACAGAGTCCTGAACTTGGCTAGATCCTCTTCTGAGAATTTGAAAATAGGAAGATACTTCTTTCTCAGGCGTCCCCTGAAGTCACCCGCAGGAGTGTTATTCCCATCCCAGCCATCTGAGGGCATGAGTACCTAGACATGGGGAAGGAGTAGGAAGATGATGGGATGGGAGGCAGTGCTGAAGTGTTGCCAGGAGTCCCCTTCCTTAGCTAGCAGCTTTTCTGTTCTGGCAACGCTTCTGGCAAAAACAGAAGGGGGGGAAAAAAAATCCGTGCCTTTCCCACGGCAGGCCATGATCCCCCCCACGCGCCAGCAGAGACCTGCAGCAGTCCTGGCGTAACCACCAGTGGAGGTGCAGCACCATGTAGAGCAATCCGGTTCTGAGGCTGGTGGTGCCTTGTCTTTCCTCCTCCTCCTCTCTCTCAGAAGTCTCAAGTCCAGCACGTAAACATTGCAGGCCCAATGCTTCTCCATTAGTCAGCGGTAATGTTCTCACTAGTTGTAATGGGAACAGGTCAGGCCCCTAATCACAGTAATATCTCCTTAACGAGCAGAAACTCCAGCAATTTCATCAGCTGTCACTACTTAGGCGAACAAAGTTCAGCTTGCGCGTGGCTCCAGTTTTTCTCGTTATTTCTGTGTGCGCATTGCGTTCTCTAATCACAGTAAACTCTCCAGAACATGGTTTTA
Organism: Gavia stellata; assembly: GCF_030936135.1. NCBI lineage: Eukaryota > Metazoa > Chordata > Aves > Gaviiformes > Gaviidae > Gavia > Gavia stellata. Next base: position 85,690,000 of record NC_082597.1, on the reverse strand, counting down.
CGGTGACAAATTGACCACCAGCAAAGCACTAAACCCAGTAACTTTTGTTTTCTAAGTGGGGCTGCACAAGAGCCATGAGCTGCTGTTGTGCAGAAGCATGTTTTACCTGACTTAGCCCTAAGCAGCATTAAAGCATCGAGTTTTGTTTCTATCAGCCAAGAGCTGTTTACCTGGTGACAAATCATAACTGCTCATATTAAATCCACAGTATGCCAACACATTTTCATAATTATTTCCAAGACATTGCACAGACTTTGTCTGGTGGGCCAGGCAAACAGTTACCGAGCTTGGATTACAACCCGGAGTCCCAGATTGCATTGCTTGTGAACAGAGAGAAGACCTCCTGTTAAACTCGCCTTGCTATGCTCCTGTTAATGGCGCTTCATTTCGCTAGGGATTTAATCATTCAGGCTGTAAATGGGATACTCCTTTTGTGTCTGGTTTCCATGCCATGGGATTGCTCCGATCTGCATTTGCACTCAGATTTTTCTGATTATTCATTTTCTTGGAGCATCTTTCATTGAAATGCTGATAAAATGTGCCCTTTCTTAGGCTAAAACAGAATGTTTCCAAGGTAAAAAGAAAAAAATGAATTCTGCAAATTAAACCATAATTAGTCTCTGGTCTTCAGAAAAGACTTTTTTTCTCTGTCTGATTTCTAAGCTGTAATCTCATTGGAACAGGTATTGCATCTTTTGAGGTGAGGTTTCTAGGTGGCAGGAGAAGACAGATTCCTGAGGAAATCAGCCCCAAGTTGTGCATGCAAATAGCTGTTACCATTTTTGTGCTCTTCCGAAGCCGTTCTCTGATCGTATTGCTAGCAGTTGGACTCCTGAGGCTGCAGAGAATCAGACGCAGAGCATGGGGGAGATGAGGTCATTTTATGCCATAGGATCTTCTGAGGGCTGGATCTCTGCAGAAGCAGGAGTCAGTTGCTCTGTTTCTGATCCTATATGTTTTGTTTGTCTTCTGCTGGCTGTGGTTTGTTTGCTCCTTGCTTGCGCAAGTGAGCTGAAGGGAACTAGACTGCCAAAGGAATACAGTCCCCAAATCTCCCGCAATAGTCCTGATAGCTCTCTTTGCCTTGCAGCCCTTTCTCCGTCGATCCCTCCGTTGGGACTCTTGGGATTGGTGACGCCATGCAAGTGACAGTGGAGTTTCACCCACTGAAGACCAGGGACCATTCCAGGTCCTTGGTAGTTCACTACGACACAGGTAAGTGCTGGGCGCTGCGTGGTGCACGCTCTCTGTGTCCTTCAAAGCAGAGCCCTTTCTAAGCAGAATAATGTTAAGTTTGCTTTGTGGGCAACTTCTAAAACATTTTCTTCCAAAACCTCTGCATGTTTCAGTGCTTAGAAGTGAGCAGATAAGGGGCAGAGGCTGAGCCTGTCCTTGTTCTGTATGTCCTGTGCACTGGTCCCTCGCTGGGGGACCCTGGTGTCAGCATGGTGTTCTGCACCCAGCACCTCCTCGTGACAGTCTTCTACCATCATTCCCCGTTGTCCCAGCCACCTCAATTCCCTGTCCAGGTGTACCTGCCCTGCCCCAGCTTTACCTTGGATAAAAGTGAAGAATAGTTGGTGTTGAGGGGGTTGTTAAAGTAGATCCCCTCAAATGGGAATGAGATTTTGGAATGCTGTTTTTCTGGGAGTTGCTGAGTGGAGGAGGGAGAAACCTTGACTCACCATTGCAGCCTGCATATGTATGCGTGAGGTTTTATTCCTAGACAACGCTATGTTTGAAGCATAACACGGGGAACACACGTCTCTGTTAGACTCTCTCCAGTGCCCGCTGTCTCTTACACACCTCTGTCCCATGTACTGCTTCTCCATCGTCTTGCTACAGACCTTTTTTTCCATGTTGCCCTCTACCCATCTACAGCCCATGCTTCACAACATCAGGACTAAAGTAGCCAGGACTTGAAGGCTCTTGGGATTTGTCAGAAAGTGCTCACTGCCTCCCGAGATAGGTGTAAAATTTAGGCTAGGGTACGAGAAGCCAAGATCGGGCCACAGAAATACTGTTCAGCTTTATAAGTTGCTTTAGGAGTGAGTGGGAAAAACTCAAGAAGAAGGTGCGACATGTTAAAATGCTTCTGTTGGCCTTGGTTCAGCAGAGTTATCTTGTGATGCTGAACGAGACGCTTTCTCCGTTGCATGAATGCATTTTGGTGTGCGTTTTCTTGCTGGAAAGAGAGGTTTATTTTGTCCCTGTCCCTGAATGTTGGTCCTGGGAAGCGTGATGTCCTAATCTAGGTGATACTGTGATGCTTTAGCCCAGCAGTGAACATTTTAGTGTTTCGCGTTTGTAGAAGTTATAAAAATGCTCCTTTATCTTCCAGATGCTCTTTGTGGCTTTGAGTTATCACAGCTTTGTTCAATATTTGTCAGTTAGTAACGTATTCCCAGAGAATGGTTTATGCTCACTCTGAGAAGCTGATGGGTTTGGGTAACACTTTCTTGAAAGAACTACTGAAATTTCAGGTAAAGAAGCACAAAAAGTGCCTCATTTGTATGCATATAGAGAATTTATAGGATAAAATTCAGAGGGCTAGATCTTTCTCTGGGGTAAATCAGTAGTAACACTAGAGGTTAGGGCTGTAGGGTTTATACTTTGTGACTGAGAAGACTGAGTGAATAATTAGGGCCAGGATCTTCATGGCTTGCTTTGAAAACCTGAGTCTTGTTCTTACTGAAACACCTAGTTCCTCTGTGGTTAATCTTTGCCGAAGCAATTTGCATGGCTGGACCATGGAGATCAAACTATCTGCTGGCTCTGATATGGGCGATCTCGCAGGAACACGTGCAGCTACCTGGGAGATAAACCTAGGATTTGATTCCCACCTGTCAGTACAACACTGCAGTTATTTTTAAATAAACCATGGAATAAGAAGGAGAGCAAGGGAATAATTAAGGGATTATCTCTCTAGTGTTGAAGCATACAAATAAGTAAAAGGCTGCTGTGATTAATTGCTAAAGTGAAACCCAAACATTTAATCAATCCGTCTTAAAAGCTGCTTATTGCAGGTGTAGTGCAGAGCACCAGAAAATGTTACCCAACCTCGCGTGGCAAGCCCTGGCTAATTTGTCCTCCACTAAGTCAGACTCCCTGTGACTCGCATACAAAAAGCAGCTGCGTTGCTCTATCAGAGCCACCAACCGACTGTTTATTACGAAACAGAAGTGCTAAGAGCATCACAGAGGTTTAGGATGTTGGAAGGCATTTTCCTTGCTTTGCTGTGTATCTGTATTGACTTGCTCAGCTCACAAGTGGCAGTAGTTCTCAATAAATCATGCTGTTGTGAGTGTGACTTACGCAGGATCAGGTGCATGTTGCATTGATTTAATTTTTGCTGAAGTTGGGTCAAATCTGTCTCTAGCATTGCTTAAGCAAACGTGGAGCTCTTCAATGTCAGTAAGTCACAATTTTCCCTTCTCCTATTAATTGGTTGATTTAAATTGTGCATCCTTTAGACTGCCCTGGCTAGGAATGTAGGTACTGTCCCCTTAATAGACAGTATGTATATTGACATTCCTGTTGCTACAAACTTTACAGATGAGTGTGAAGGTAGTGTCTTTGCTGCTAAAAGCATAATGATTTACAACGGAAAATTTGATCTTCGGTGCTTTACATGTCCAAACTCCTCCATCTTGCCCCATGCACCTGTGTCTGGGTGTGAAAAATCCCTGCCCATCCTGAAATGAAGGTGACTTGGGATGTTCTGGGCTCCTCATCATCATAAATCATAGAATGGTTTGGGTTGGAAGGGACCTCCAAGATCATCTAGTGATCCTCTCTATTCATCATCTTCATGATGGTATCAGAAGGGGTTTCTGAAGCCTGCATGCCAAGCAGACGTACGGGTTTGGAAAGGGTTCTGCACTCAGGACCACTTGAAGGTTGGTTGGTGGCTTGGCCCTTCCCAGGTGACACTTAGCCCACCCCATGTGGATGTGGGAAAATAAGTTTATGGAGTTAAGTCTCTAGTTTCAACCAAGTCATTATTCATAAAGCTTAGATATTCTTGTAGCTCTCAAGCAGTTCTCAAGTGAGGCACCCAAGCTGGTTGCCCTGAGTGCTGCTGTGTTTGTACATCAAACCCAATTTGCTGCAGTCAGAACGTTCATTGCAACCTGACGGCATAGCACAAGCTTGGGGTGGGAGGGTGAGCTTCGCTCAGGGACACGTGGTTAAGGAGATGCGTGACACCTTCCCAGAGCTGTGCCGGAGCTGCAAACAAACTCACCAGTCCCATAGCACCCAGAAACCTGAACGTCTATGGCAATCCTCCACGGAAGTAAAGGAGGCTGCCAGAGACAGGAGGTGCTGGAGAGACGGTGGGAACTGTGGAAGGAGAATCACTTCTCTGCTCAGAGCTCCCTAAATCCTGACTCACATTAGACTCCTGTCTCCAAGAAGTACCTACTCTGGTATGATGGGTGGCCTTCAAGGTGTAAGACCAGATTCTGTGCTTGTAGGTGGGTGCCTGCAGTGCCCCCGGCACCCTGTGGCAAGGTGCTACAATGTGCTTCTAGTCTAGGAGATCTGTTGTGTGGTGCTGAAAATCCTCTGTACAGGTTTTATTCCCCATCAGTCACTGCATCCCTTGGGATGCCTTTGTCAGCACAGGAAACTTCAGTAATTAGCAAAGCCTCACTGAGCTTGTGCGTGGCTGACAGACACTATATATTGAGATGCCTTTATTGCTGTCAGTAATAAGTGTAATTCTGCAGACCGTTTTCCTTCGGTGGCTCTGTGAGACTGTAACACAGAAGCAAAAGCCTGGGGGCAGGTTCTCAACCTCTTCGAGGGGGAGAGATCAGAGCCAGTACTCGTATGTGAATTTTAGGAGACGGCACATCCGAGAAGAGCCAGCCCTCAGGCAGGAGTGTCTACTCCACTACTGTCCTGTCTCCCCTTGGTGCAGAGCCCCAGAAAGCAGCTTCCCCAGAAGAAGAGGGAACCTGTGGCTCAGGAATAGTTCTCAGTGGTTTTAGTGGTGCTGGAAGCCTCCAGCCTCGTGCTAAAAGCCTGCTGAGGAACCATCTGGGTATTTGGCAGATTAATACCCTGTTTTCCTTCCACTTCCTACACAACTTATGGGAGGGCTTGACAGTTCCTGAGCAGGAGGTCTCCTAAAGTGAATATCAGCTTGTTTGATGTGGATCACAGACCCAGACTCAGAGCATCCTTTGTGGCTCTGCACACCCAGGGCAAGGAAGGGAGAGCTCAGCCTCAGCTCCTTGCTTAATTACTTCAAGAGCAGGTAGAAGATGTGGGCAGCGTCTTCCTCCGGGTCCGTAGTTGTCAATCAGATGGAGTTTTCCTGCACTGGGTTAGTTACTGTCCCTGTAGGAAGCAGATGAAGTAATGTCTGCCTTCCTGAGCCCTGGGGAAGCAAAACTTGCTCTCTACCAAATTCCGGTTATTCCTGTATGGGAGAAGAGAGAGCAGCTAAATGTTTCTCCAGTACTGGACACGATGTGGAGCTGAGCTTGCCCAGCCCTGGGTCAGGGAAGGGTCTGGCTGCCTTGTTCCCCTGCTTCTGGGCTTTGCTGTCTGGCCCTGAAAGTACGGGGTCCCCAGCATCGTTTCCTCCCCATTGCTGCTCACTTTAGATGTAAGGCAAGACATCAGCCTTTTGTTACGTAGCACTAGGCTGCAGCGTGGAGAAGCAAGCCCTGGCCTGAGATGTCTCCTCCTTGGCAGTGCCCCTCTAGTCTCTCCTGTGGTCCTTGCCAGTCCTGAAAGCTGGCCAACAGCCAGGCGCTTAGGCTGGCTGCGCTGAGCAGAATCACTGCAGGGGATTCCGGTACTGAGCACCAGAGAGCCAAGACAATGTGCAGTTTGGGCTGACCAGGATCTGCTTGCTGGACTGCCTCTACAGCTGCTAGCCCTACCAGTGTCTGGAGCGAGCGTGCTTAGCAGATCTGTGATCATCCCCTTCCTCTGAGCCAGCACGAATGCTCGTAGGCTAGATACGACTTCCTTGGGGCAATGTAAGAAGAAAAAAATAGTAAAAAAATTTTCTGGGTGGATCTCAATAAGCTGCCCAGGGAAGTGGTGGAGTCACCATCCCTGGAGGTGTTCAAGGAACGTGTGGACGTGGCACTGCGGGACATGGTTTAATGGGCATGGTGGTGTTGGGCTGATGGTTGGACTTGATGGTCTTAACAGGTCTTTTCCAACCTTAGTGATTCTGTGATTCAAAGAACTGAATGGGAATGGCTGTACTGAGTGTGGCAGCAATGCTCAGGGTTCCAGGGGGCTATCAGAGGTGAATCTAGGTCTTCTACTCTACGTAGGACACCCTGACCCACTGCCCTGAGATGCCTCTGCCCTTCTTGGTCTAAGCACAGACAGCTTTTCTGTGCTGCAGCAGCCTCTGGAGCCATGAGTAAAAACTGCCAGCTTGAGAAAACACTGACATTTCATCTCAAACGGGGAAAACGAGGCATGAGATCACAGGAAAAATTAAGGCATATTAAAAACTGACTAATTAGAGAGCTGACGTGGAGCTCTTTAGTCACCCGTGGAATGACAGCGAGTTTGATGTGATGTATTAGAGCCATTTGGGTTTGGTGAAGATGATGGGTAACTACAGAACCGGGTGTGCTTGTCTGGCAGCGGAGGAAGGAAAGCCTGCGTGTCTTGGCCACAGTGCTAAATTGTAGTAGGGGCTACGTCGTACGGCAGATGGACCAAGGGGAATTGTCAACCGTGTTAGTGACCGTTCAGCTCCTACGTGGATCAGCGTGGTGTTGCCAGCTAGGAATGTAAACGTGTCGGGATGCTGAATCCCTTTCTTCAGGTAAAATCGATGCTGGGTTTAGCTGAATCGTCTTACTTTGGTAAATGAGGCCACCCGTGCAAGGGCTTGGCAGTGTGTTAGTGATCACTGTGCGCATGCAGGAAACTCATTAAATCCCAGCCCTGGTTGTTTCTCACTGTTTGAGGCTGAAGAAGTGAGCGTAGCATGGGTGTGCCAGCACCTCCGAACATCTCAGCTACCCACAAGGATAAAGCATCTGAGGAAAGCACTGCCTTGCTGTGCTATTCATCTGTGTTTGTGTGTAGACTTTGGAGAACACAACAACCTTTGCATAGCTCTGTTCTCTCTCCTTTAAGAACCTCTTTTCTACCAAGGGTCTTGTCATCTGTCTTGCAAGGCTGACATTGCAATCAGTGACTTCCAGGAACTTGTTTGAAAATGAAATGAAAATCCTATTGATTTAGTCTCTAGATCAAGCCTTTTCCTTTCTCTTTTGTTCTTCTTTGCAAATCCGCTGATGGATGTGGGTAGGCAGCAGGGTTTCGCTGAGGTTTAGCCCTTGTCATGTTGCATGTTCCCTTCCTGAGATCACTCAAACAGGTTGCTGAGTGCTCTCAATTTGTACTGACCTCAGCCAGAACGGAGGAGGCTCAATGCTTGCCTGAGCAAACTTGCTACCTCTTTAGATATTTATCTGAGTCGTCCCTGTGTTGTGCAGGATACCAGCGTGGGAATACCAAAACCGTTTTCTGGCTTTAATCTTAGTCTTGTGTGAGTGTTTACGGGGGCTCAGATGTTGCCATGAGTGGCGTTAAGCTACTATTGAGTTAAATTCACGGCAACAGACCCTGAGCTTCTGATTGCCACCGCTGTGTGCCGTTGCTGTTCGCCTCTGTAGTTGTTCATCTTCGTGCAATTCTCTGTTCCTTCAACACCAGAAAGATTTATATTAGCTTCTTACGAGTGCTAAGAGTTGGGGAAATCTTCTGCTTCCTAAGCAGCAGCCTCTTTTGACTCCGAAGCTTTGTTGTAGTGCACTGACGCAGTTTCTTTTGTTTGTGTTTAGTGCTGGCAGATGTTTAGAAACTTATTTTATTCTGTGAGTTTATAAAGACCTTGTTTCCCATGTTATCATAAGGTGTAAGTCAGACTGATGCTGTAGCTGTTACAAGAGGCTTCTCTAGCTTTTTCTTGGGCCGTCAGGCATTTAACAACTTTGCAAAGGGATTTTTCGTTCTGCTTGTGGCAGGTGGTGAGGGCAGGTTGTGCTTTTCTTCCTTTGCTTGCGAGAATTCCCAGCAGTACGGCTGGTTTCTGACTGACTTATGTTCTTGTATGCCTGCTTCAAAGGGAGTGGGGACTAGGTGGGTGGAGGCAGGCGCATATTGTAGGTGAAAAAAAGGCGTAAATAGGAGTTTGTGCAATTATATGTTGACTTTGCATCTTAACAGTAGCAGCGTTGCAACAGACGGAGGATTGGTAACTAATACTTTATCCAACGGATTGGCTATAGGCTTTTATAGTCCAAATCAATTAGATTGATGGGTGAGTCTAATTGGTCTCCAAAGTGTTCGTTTATGTCAAAACAGCTAATAGGTAAGAACTGTTCCCTGTCTTTGTTCCCCTTTTCTAGCGCTGCTTGCAAGAATGATTTTTTATACTGTTTTAAGTAAGGTTGTTGTACTTTTTGCAAACAGCGTATGGCCTTTGCCCGCTCTCCAGGGCCTCGTGTTTCAAGACAGATGGTCCATCGCTTTGAGGGTAGATGAAGGGGAATGAGGTTTGTGCTTCATTTGTGCTTGAGGTTTTTTTGCATGGCTTTATAGCTCCACAACTATGTAACACCCCTCCTGACAAAAACCCTGCTAAAGCAACCCATGGAGAAACAGAAACAAACTTCCATGTGACGCCGCAGATCCCATTTTTAGCACATGACAGATTTCTGGAAGAAGGTGGTTTTCGTCTCATTGCAGGTCATCCTTGAGCGCAGCTTGTCTACCCTATCATCAGTGGAAATCACTAATACATTCTTAAGTGTCATTGACTCTGGATGGGTTTCAGGGCAGAACTGACCATTCATTAACCTCCTTTCCTTGTGGATCAATCAGTATCTGCTGAGAAGCAGATGAACAGCTTGAAGGGTGATTGATTTATTAAGTGGTATATTTGGCATGTCTCTGCCAGGCAATCAGAATGAAAGTTCCTGCACTATTTTCCCCGTGGGCCAAAAGCAATGTTTCAGCCAGTCAGGTACCCCAGCGTATCGTTACTGTAGTAGCAATAATGATTAAAAATAGCCCGTGGCAGCACTGTCTTTCATCGTCCGATAGTTTTATTGTCCTTTTCAATACATTCTGTGAGGCTCCTTCACGCAGGGCAGAACGAAGCCTCCCTGCTGGCTCCCAGATATTCCCGTGCCGGAGTATTTCATCCTATAACGAGGCAAAGAGCTCTTCCTAAGCATGGGGCAGAGGAGCTAATGGGGAATACTTTGGGTGCTCTATTACAGATGGATGCACAACAAAGAGCCTGATGGACAATGAAATGACTTTTAATGTGCAAGAGAGCTGTCTGAAGAGCCTGCAGCCTGTCCCATAGACCACTGCCGGCTGGTCGTTGCTCTCCGTCTCCCTCTTCCTCCCCATCTGTTGTCTTACGGTTCCTTGCAATGTCTTTGGGGTAGAGACCCTCTTCTGTCGATGTGCCGCATGGGCTCAGCGGGTGTTTCGCTGAGGCCTGGGCCATGCCGGGGACTTCTGGCCGTTAACAGCGATAAGTGTGGCAATGGTAATGATTAGGATGCTCTGAGCTTTGTTGTAGCCTGGGAATGATTCTTTAGAAACACCCGTGTTAGCAGCAGCTGTTATTTAGTGGTGAGGTTTTTAAACAAGCTGCTCCTAGGGCTGGAGTAAATAACATGACGATTTAAGAGTCTGAAGGTGGCTCATGAGCACCGCCTCGGAGAAACACTTAAAAATGACTGTCGCTGCTCTGCATTTTGCTCTAGTGCTGGAAGTTCAAGCGTCGGGGCTGACAGATTGCCTTCCTCAGGCCGGCGGAGACCCAGTGCACCTCATAGGTGATGCCATTAGCTTCCCGACAGTGAAAGGGCTCAGAGCAATGCTCCTGACTCTGATCTAGCAGTAGCTCTGCAGGAGGTGCAGCAAAAAGCATCTGGTGGGGAGGGCTGGATCCAGCTGTAGGTGACTTCTCTAGCTTTCCAGAGATCACTTAGCCTGGTGGAGTGGTAATAGCTGTCCTTTGCATGCTGTTTGAAAAACAAGAATGTGCTGGCAGTGGTGAGGGAGTTGAGCATGATAGTAGTGGGAGCAAAAGAATTACTTATCGCAGATCGATGTGGAGGTACAATAACACCCTTTTGAGTGACGAGCTCTGCTTTCACTGCATTTCTGGTATTTCAGTGAAAAAGCAGCAGGACCTGTCTCCAGCTGCGTTCATAGAAGTCATCTGAGTGAGGCACAGTCTTCTGACAAACTGGGCAAATGAAATTGAACTTGCTTTCCATGCTACCCAAATACTCCAAATTTGACTGTCATGCACTCCTAGAAAGATTTAAAATCCAAATTCAGCAAAGAGAGAGTGACAGGGATAAAGGAAGAATAATCTCAGTGAAGGCGAGGTACAGCAGGGTGCTGTTTTGTTTCTATTCGGTCTAATCAGTCTGGCTACCAGCTTTCTAATATTTAGAGCAGTGATCAATGAAGGAAAGTACTACTGTTGAATACTAGGAAAGCATTCTTCATAAATCCCAAAATTTGTTTTGAAATCTTGTTCGAGGGTTTGCTCATCCATTCATTGAGCTACACTTTCAGGCTAAACCAAATTTGTCTTTCTATTTAAGAACAATTTGTACTACTCTGAAAACTATTTCCTCTTGCACCGGGATGATCATGTAGCATTAGAAGAATTCAGAGAGATGTTTTAGCTGTTCTGTAAATTCCCCTTTTTAAACATTTTTTCCTGCAGAATAAGCCTCAGGAAGGATGACCCAATACTAGATTTCTTGATTCAACATAGTGAAAAGTAATGATGTGCTAAGACACCTGCATCCATAGTCATGCAGATGGATGGTGGAATAAAACACAGTGGTGTTTCTGCTGTGTCAAAGAGCATCGTCCGGGAGTGCACAACCCAAAGCGTCTGCTCTACTGCTGTGTAAAAAGTCTAGCTTTTAATTTCAAGTTTAGGCATTGCTTTGTTCGGGTTGCAGAGTGAGCGCTGTGTCCTGCTGCCTGTAGGAAGTGTATCAAAAGCGTGTAAGGAGGAAAGAATTGACAGCCTGTAATAAGATCATGTTGTGTAAATAATGGTAGGGCAGATACATCTAGATTCAGTAAATGTGCTTTAACGGCAGCAAAGCATCCCAGACTACACACCATGGACATTACCCTGTCAAGTGCAATGCCTAGTGCTACATCACTGTTACAGTAGAGAGATTTTTTTAAAAAACTTATATATTGGTCAACCAAGAGTCTTAAATGACTTGTCACATCTAATTTGGCACCCAAGACATGAAGTCTGCAGCCGCCCTTGGCCAACCCTGGCAGCTCTGCTCTCTGTGTCAGTTCATCTGCCTGGCAGACAGATCTGCGGCTTCTTCCTGACTCACCGGCATCTGTGCACGCTCTACTTTACCGAGCCATTTCTGGGTTTATATCTTCAGCACGATGTCAAATATTTCTCCTTGCGGTAGAAGGTGCTCCAGCAAGCCCTCCAGCCTTCAAAAGAGTCCTTGGTGCCTGCGGCCAGGAGTGTAAGGGTGGCTGCATCCCCAGCTCATCTCCAGAAGAGCAGTCACGGGGGATGCTCAGCAAAGCGTGTAGAAACAGGCAGTGCATATGCTTTCTCTCCCCTGGGCTCTGGAGTTAGCAGTTTTCTGTGCTGGAGGCTTCATTCTCATCTTTGTTTAAGAGCTTCTGATGGTTTTATCTCCCGAGAATTTGTCCGGTTGCTCTCTGGATTTATAGCTGTTAGCCTCTACAGCATCCTATGGCAGTATGTTGCAAAGGAAGGAATATTCCCTGGAAAAGAACTACTACTTCTGTGTAATTTCTGACTAATAACATGATTTCAGGCCCTCAGGTTCCTGTTTTATGACAAATCCTGACACATCTTTCCTCATTCACATTTCCCAGGCCATTCATGCTTTTACAAACCTCTCCCATCTATCTCCCATATGATTGCTAGGCTGAGGAATCCTATTCAGTCTTCATGCAGAAGCTGCTCCATACTTTTAATTGTACTTTCTGCCCTTCTCTATTTAATTTCAAACGCTTCAGCTTGTTTTTTGAGATCAGAACTATACCCAATACTTCAAGACCCACGTGGCCATGGGTTTAGACAGTGAGATGATAGTTTTCATGGTGTTTCTTTTGTAGTAGTTTGTCTTGATGGTTGTGGAGGATTAGCTCGTGTTTCCAGAAACCGGTGTTGTGCACGCTCAAAGCACTGTGCCTATCTCCCATTTCTTGGGTCCTCGCTCATCTGCTTGCCAATGTATGCCGAGGATTCAGCACAGGGGAAAGGTAATGCTTATAAACCATACCCGCCTCTAACTCCTCTGAACTTCAGTTATTTTTATATGCTAAATTGTCCGTTATGGGAGGCAGATTGTCCAATCCTTGGAAACATTGCTGGTTTTCTCCCGACGTAACTCAGCTCTGGCCACAAATCCCTGCCACTCCAAACTCCCTTAAGAGCAAAGAAATTGAGGCTTATACAGGCATGAAGGCTGAATTCTCCATGTGCGGAGATGAATGAATGACTGTAGAGATCTACTGTTTTAAGGGTGAGTCTTGCCTCATTCCCCAGCCCAACTCCCCAAACGAATGTGATTCTTCTGTGTTGCCTGGCTTAGGATTTAAGCAGTCCATCCAGCTCTCCCCTTGTGTTGTTGCATGGCAGCCTTTTAAAGGCAGGTCCATCCACTGGCTGCCTTGCTGGAAGCCCTGCAGTGAGGAGAAGGCTCTGCCTTTGCAGAGGGATGCTCTCCAGGCCATGGCCGGGTTGCTGCGCTTGTCAGTTGGGGCTGGCTCTGAGGCTTTAAGCACCACTCCCTAGAAATGCTGTTTCTGGAGAGCATGTCTGATGTTTGCTGTTTGCATCTCACCTGGGAAACACTCACCCACAACAGGAAGAGTGGGCTTGGTAGTGAAGTTTGAGCTCAGTTGACTTCCAGAGGTTCCATAGTTGGGAAGAATGAAGGTTTTAAAGCTCTGGAAATGAGGGAGCCTTTGGTGGGAGTCTGTTCTGGAGGGTGCAATGCTGGCAGGTACCCCAGCAAGACTCCAGCCATTAATCAGTTGATGTGCACAGCCAGGGGCTCGCTCCTCTTCAGCTTGGTCTGAGTTGGAAAGCAAAGATGTCCTCGCTTTGGTTGTTGAACAGCTTGGGAATATTCAGCGTAGACTTGCACACTCAGGCATAAGCAACAGGATCCAGGCTGAAAAAATGGCTTGCAGGTCTGCAATGGGCAGGTTGGTGTGGGCTGTGCCCCACCAGTCTCGTTTTGACGTATCTTCACAAACCCACAGCAAATGAGGGCACTGCTTCTACAACAGTGAGGTTGTCTTCTGCGTGCCATCCTGCGGTGGGCTGTCACTTCACTTGTTCCTCTGAACCTCCCTTTTCTGCCTGCATGTCCCCAGGTATCTTTGCTTGTCAGTTACAAGGGATCCTCAGGAGAGACCCACCACTGGTGGTGTTGCCTGCAGGAAACCCTGGGCAAGCTGTGACCGTGGTGGGACTCCTCAGAGTCACCTGAATGACTTTGATGCAGAATTCCCTGTGACCTGAGTGGGATGGCAACCCAAAGGGCACCTGGGCACATCTGAAAAATCTCACTGTAAATGCTGTCACCTTGGGGATAGACCTCTACAAACACACCCAGAAGTTAGGTGCTGAAGGTGGTGTCCAGGACATCCTTGTGCTGTATGCATATATCTATCAGGATGTGATAAATGTACTGATCCGTGGAACTGCTAATACAGCTAAAAGCTATAACGCTTTCTTCTGTTACCTGTGATTTGCTCTGTTCCTTGTACTTTCATCAGCAAGTGAGATGAGCAAAGACTGCCTTTTGCTTTGTTGCAGGTGAGGATGTTCACACAAGCCTTTATGGAGCAGCTGGAGATGTCAACATCAGGCTAGACAGGGACTCCTTGGCAGTTGAGAAGACTTACCTCACGCTGTCAAACCAGAGATCCGTGGTCATCCACAATCAGAGTGAAATCATAGCGCACTTCCAGTGGAAGGCTTTTCCTATGCAGGAAGAGGAGGATCAGCGGCAGCTGAGGTTCGTTTGAAAGATTCGTTTCCATAAGATACGCTGCCCAAGGGTAAAACTGATGTGTGGCCTCAGGGGTGTTGGTGCTTTTGAACGGTTTAGGACAAGTAAACCATCCTCAGTGTCAGGGTATGTGTCACTGAGCTTCAGGGTAATGGAGCTCAGCACTTCCCATTCCAGTTCCACCCATACTCCAGCTGAGGAAGATGTTTTAGGGAGGAAAGGTTGGTTGCAAGGACTGGATAGCAAATTCATGGTTTGTGGGAGCACAAACCACTGAGGTCCAGATATCCCTGGGCTACAGAGGGTCCATGAGGCTGAGGAAAGTGTCAGCACTCGTTACCTGGGACGTAATGTAGCTGCAGATAACATAACTATTACGATAGTCACTGCAGTTTCTTCCACTCCAGTTTTGATAAGGTGGCAGGCTCCTTTTCCAGCAATGTGCAGGGTAGGGTGAAAGTTGAGGCCACCCTGCTGTAGGGTGTTAATTGCCTCACGCTGCCTTAGTTTTCCAGCACAAGGAGGTATTTGTGCCCTTCTTTCGAGGCTGGGGAGAGTTTGGAGGTGGAGGGTTCTGCAGGGAAGGTAGGGCAGCACAGGACCTGGAAGTGCATTTGGGCTTCAGTCACCTGTGTCTTCATGGTGGCGAGAGATGGGGCAGGTTCTTCAAAGTGTGTCTGTGCTCAGGCTTTGAAATTCCCATTTTGGGCAGCAGAGAAACACACACAGCCCGGGGCGGGGGGTGTGGTGAATTGGAAATGACACTTCAAAGCTTGGGTGATTTAGGGAAACCCTGTGTGACTTTTCAGACTTGGATGGATGTAGGTATATAGGAGTTAGTGTGAACCCATAGCTGATCAGGAAACTGCCTTAAAGTGGAGTGCTTTTTAAGGACTTCTGAGCAAATAAAGTTCAACGTAATTAGGTCAGAAATGCCTTGAAGGCCAAAACTAGCTTTCCACTGTTCTCTATTTTTAATTACACAGTGTGTGACTTCTGTGCAAGCTCAGTGTGTTGAAAGAAAATCTCGTGACCTTCTCTTGGTACTTCCCTGGACCATTCCTTTACCATCTCTCCCAGTTGCCTGTCTCAGCCTGGACTCTGAGTGATCCTGTTTCCCATCAGAAGCAACCAGGTTTCCCCCCAGTAGACTTCAACCTGATTATTTTTATTTTTCTTTCCCAATTACATTTGATCTCGTGCCAGTTTGTGTCTTAGAGTCTGAGCAGGACGTTTTGTTCTTCCTTACTTGGAAGTCATAGGGATGGTCATAGCTCTAAGGCCACTGTCCTGTCCTGGTGTCAGAGAAGCTTTTGAGGTCTTGGAGCAGGGAGGACTTTTTCATGGGAGAAGGCAGGACCCTGCACTGGGATGTGACTCAAAAAGACCTGGATTGTCTCCTTCCTGCAGGACTTTCTGGGATTTAATGGTGGAATTATTGTCCCTTGAGGTTGAGTTGGGGGTTGCTCATCTCAGTGACTGGAAGCCTCCCAAATGCGCGGCATTGCAGGTCAGCCACGGAGAACCATTTCCATCGCTCTCCACAGGGAGCTAGCCAAAACAAGTATTTTTGGCGCTGGTGACGGCATTTGCCCGAGGCTCTGTCTGCGTGCAGCTAGTAACATCCATGACTGTATTTCCTTTCTAATTGTGTTTGAATTTAGCTCGGTGATGATCGCTCTCCTGTTTATATCACACTGCCTCGATTTGTTGGATATGGAGCCTTTTGCTCATCCCCACCGTGTTGTCATCTGCTGGTTCCTGATGGCCAGGGGACTGGTGCGTGAAGGGGGGACAGGAATATGCCAGCTTGGAAGCAACGGCTCTGTAGCAGTGCTGCCTTCTCATCTCTTGGTTGCAATCTTTAAACACTAGAATGATTTCTGCTACAACTACCAAGTAAGGGAGAGAGTAACGGTGTCACAGCTCTGGAGAGAAGGCCAAAAAGGGAAAAAATAAGGTGGTTCAAGGCTCGACTGAAGGGTTTGGATTCAGAGGTGCTTGTCCTGACTTCTTTATGGGGTGATGCTGGGCAAAGTTCCTTCCTTTCTCAGGGCCTCTGTTTGCATGCATATAAACCCATTAATTTCACCGTGGGGATGTGATGCCTGAATTCATTAGTTTGCTTGTCAAGTGCTCTGGGCTTCTCTGGTGGAAGGCCGTATAGGGAACAGAGAGCAGAGATTGTTTCCTTATCGTCACAGGTCCAAAAAGGAAGGGAAAAGAGTGATGCTAGTAACCTGCAGCTGAACCCCAGCTGCTTCTCCCCTTGCTGGTGAAGCCCTGCAACGGGTGCTCCTTGATCTTTATCTGCCTCCCCCGAGCAGCTCTATGGTGGGAAAAGGCAGTTGAGGTTGGTGGATTCTCCATCAGTTGTGGCAGTGGCTTTGAGCCGGGAGGCTCTCTTGAGGGCTGCTAGCTTTCCAAAACCTCTTCTTAACTTGTGAGTGTGGAGTAAAACTACCTGCCATGCCAGGGAGCAAGAAGTGATCATCTGTTCCATTTGGGACCCCATGGCTCGGGGTCAGCCCCTTGCTGAGCTGCTGCTGTTCCTCCCTGAGTGCGTTGCTGCCCCTGCACTTACCCGGCAGTCTCTGCAAATATGTTGCTTATTGAATTATCTGTTTGGTTTGTCTCTCCCCGTGGCCGCAGACTGTGTCGCAGGCTGCAGAGGCAGGAAGAGGACAGGACGGATTGCTTCCTCAAGGAATGCATGGTGGACCCCGCTCTCCGAGAACGCCTTTCCCTTCTCTCCCGCACCTTCCGGAACCAGAGGGCAAAGGTGCAAGGAGACTACATGCTTTTCTCCGATGATATCTTCACCGTTGAGCCGGCGGTAAGCTGTAGCTGAGAACCTCCCCTCCTCCTCCTCTTCCTCCTCCCTGAATGAGGTCACTTGGCAGATCCCTGCATCAGCTGCCTTGATGTGCTGAGAGAAAACATCAGGTTTCTAGTGAGGCTGGGAGAGCTTGTTACAAAAACCACTTCTGAACTGCAGGCTCCTGACAGGCAGCGAGAGCCTCCCTAAAGCTGAGCTACTGAGCTATAAATAAATGCTCTTAGTGTTCAGAGATATCGATTATTATACGTAAGGGCACACCTTTATGCATACTGTATGGGGAGTAACAAAGGGTATTAGAGCACTGTCAGTTCACATATTGACTGAAGAATGAAATGGTCCTCTGTGGAAAGGAGGTCAAACTCAGCCCAAGTTTAGTCATGGAAATACCAATCCCTTCGTAGAACCTGGACTTACACCACGTCGGAATCTCCCGTCCAGGGTCATCTGTGAGCCTGGACACAAGACTGGCGGGTTTAAACGGTCTTTTTGAGTTGTATTGTACATAAGTACAGAACATTCTTTGCTTTTCTGTTTATGCAAGCAAAACCCCATGTCCTTCAATTAACCAGAGCTCTGATTCTGAGTATTTGCATGGTCTGAGACAAAGAATGCTTGCTGCCTGAGCAGTGCAAAATCCCTTCTCATCGTGGAGTAAACCCTAGAATAAGCCCAACCTCTTCTTTTTTTAAAATAGGTGAAAATAATTTCTTGGTTTTTTTCAAGGAAGGGGATTGTGTTCTCTTCTTGGTTATTCCTAGAGCCTATCTAAGGCTGAAGAGCCACCAATGTCAGCACAGCTGCGGTTGCACACCACTGTAGCTGGCAGCAGCATGGTGTGACCAAGAGATAGAGTAAGAGCTGTAGGAGTATTGTGGAGGGTGGGAGCTGATCAGCTGAGCATGAAGGGCATCCTGCAGTGCATTAGAGCTGGTTTTGGAGTGTGTCCCCGGGCTCCTGCTTCGTTACAGTTGGCGTATGTCTCCAGAACTAGCTTGACCCACCCTTGACGCATTACATATGTTAAGGTGAGGTCCCGAAGTCTGGCTGCCCACAGTACTGCGTGCTGGTACTCCATGTAATGATGTACAGACATGAAGTGAAGCCTGGCCTCAAGTCTTGAGTGGAAACATCTCCTGAATGGCTATGGTGATGTTACACAGTTTGCTCCAGGGCTGAATATAAGTGGGCTACTACATGGGTCTCTGCCCTCTGTCTTGGCCAGCATTATCAACCTTTTGATTTCCATTAATTCCATTATTTATGGAACAATTAGTTTCACGCTCGGAGTTTTGCTCATGTCTGTCTTCTGCCTCCCACCTGACATTTGGGTGTCTTTACCTCAAAAGATAGCAAGTATTTTCTCCTTTTTATCAAATGTAGAATCTACAAATCTACCGCCACTGACTTCCACAACCTTCTCTCCAGTGACAGCCCTGTAACATTTAGCTTGGACAGACACCCTTCTTGCACTGCCGTGTAAACGTGCTGGAGAGCCCCCCCAAAGCTGGGACCTTGCTGCCTCACAGACCTTCTGGCCCAAAGTGGCTGCTCTCTTCTTCCCACCTATCACCTGTGATGTCTGAGAGCACTCTATAAAAATAATCAAACCCTTGTAACAAGTGACTGGAGGAAGCAATTGCTTCCAGAGGTTAGGAAGCTGATGGAGGGATAGTGGTCTGGGAGATGCTTTCTGGGCAGGGTGGCTTTGTGGGGCTTGTGCAGAAGCTTTGCTGTGTAAGTGCACCATTAGCTGCTGTTTTTTCCAGGTGTTGCTATCTGTAGAAGCTGCAGCAGGTCACTTCAGTCTGTATAGGGTTAATTTGCTGGTGACAGTAATTACAAAAAAGAGGTCACATGGAATTACCATGTGACCATGAACATTTTGAGCAGCCGTCCAAGCCTGTGGGAAACAAGCTGTTATGCAACTCTGACTTTCTGAGTGCATCTCGAATTTGGTTTAATTTATTTTTGCAAATACCCATGCTATGTCAGCAGAAGCAGCTGTGATAGAAGCCCAGGCGGCTACCAAAGGAGAAGGTCCTTGCTTTTTGCTGCACCCTCCGCAGCACAGCTTAGCTGTAAGTCACATTGCAGACCCGTGGGTGCTGACTCCTTGGAAATGGAAACCAGAGGAAAGGGAGGGCAAGGATTTGTTACCATTGCGCTGACCTTGACAAGTCCTACCTGTCCTGTGACTGCTTGGTAGTGACTCCTCAGTGCCATGTGTTAGCTCTGAGCTGATGGAAGTGGTCTTCAAGATGTCCAGGTTATGAAGCTGCTCGTGTTGTTGATCCAGAGGCTGGGCTGGGAGGTAACTGTGTTGTTTGTTCCTGCAAATCTCCACCTCAGCTGGGGAACCAAGCTGGTCCCCATCCAAATGAAAGGTTACTACAGAGCACTTCAGTTTTTGGCAGAAGACACTATCTCCAGGGGTTCAGTTATTTATGGGAAGAGGCAGATGTTTGCTTTGGCACTGCCTTTCTCCTAAGTGCCCTGAACTAGCAGGGTGCGCTTTGGGTGTCATTTCGGTACTTCTCTTGCCAGCTCTGCCTTTGGTTTTCTGTCCGCTTTGAGCAGCGATTTCCATTCCGTGGATCGCCTTCCCCCTCTGCAAAAGAAAGTAGGGGATTTGGCCAACAGTTGGTCATCCCCAGCTGTTCAAGACCCGCTTTTTCTTATTCAGGCTGGTGGATATCTAGTGGATTCTCATTATTTAGGGCCTGGGGGGGGGTGGGGGGGGTGGGGGTGGGGAATAAGATCTGCAAGTATTTACGATTGGGCTCTTGCATAGACATCACTTCTGGAGCTGTGAGTCATGGTGTGTTATCCCCTCCTGTATCACGTTGCTTTACGCTGTAGCAAAGCCAGGGTAAGACAGCTGGAGTTTTTTTGCTGTATCACCATACAGCCACTGTCTGTATTTTCTGCCACCTGCCAGTTGCAGCCTGACTGAGACTGACATGAAGCCAGAAGCGTTGCAATATCCTGTTCGCTGCACTATATGTTTTATTTCTGTCCTGGTTAGCATCCATGGTAGATTTTCGTGCTCTGACTCAACTGCCATCCTATAGAGAACATGCTAGCCCAGGCAGACCGCTGGCTCCTGAGGCGTCCCGAGGCTCTTATGCATGTAGCATCAGCCTGCAAGGGTGGGTAGTGAAGCATATCCTTTTAACCAGCAGCTCTTTTCTTCCCTGTGGGGTAGCAGGAATGTGAGGAACCTCTTCAACAGCCTATTTTAATTTCCCAGGAGAAATAACTCACAGTATTTTTCTAGTTTGATAGTCTAACATACATCAGTAATGAAGGGAGAAATGACAGAAATTTCCCAGAATAGTTATGTCTTGAAAGACTTTGTTTTAGCTATGGTATAGTAGAATAAAGTGTAACTGATTATTTCTTCTTGCCCTCCACCTTTGGAGTCAAACGATCTGGCTTATAGCTTCACTGACAGGAGAGGGAAGCTATCTGTGGACGTACTGCCAAAAGTTTCCGCCCAAATACATTGGATCCTGCCGAATGGCGATTTTGTATCGGGAGACCAAGAGACTGAATCTATTAACTGCTGGTGCAGGTTTGCTTGGGAGTGGGGATATGAGCGCAAGGCTCCAGTAATGATGCGGCATTAGGATCGTTCCAGAGAGCTGTGCTGATGCATACAGAAGGCTGGGTTTTATTGCTAGTCCGGAGGTTTGTTTCCTCCTGGTGCCTTCGAGACGTCTCATCTGACTGTGCTTTGGGATCCAACAGCCCCTCAGATGTATGGAGATCTGTCCCTTGTCAGGATCTTGGTGCATCACTGAATGGCTTCCTGGAGCGTGGCATGGCATCTTCCCCGGCAAGGGGGGTTTGTCTGTTTAGGTTGTAAAAGAAGACATGACATCGGTGCAAAGCTCTAGGCTCCGTCCCGCACTGGTTAATTATACAGTGTACAGAGAGATCCCGGCAGCATTGCAGCCATCACTGTGGTCTTGGTGGTATTGAGCAAATCATCCCACCAGGATCTCGGGCACTCCGAGTAACGCATGCAGGGACTCACTTCCACTCCCTCGCTGTTTGGAGATGTGCACTTGCAGTGTTCTCCCAGGTTCTTGCTGAAGCTGTGGTTTTTGGTGCAGTGGCAGTTCCCCATTTTGATATTCACTTTGGGCTATCTTGGGCCAGGATCAAATTCCAGAGTCGGATATATGCCCTGCCAGCACTGACCCAGCTCCGGTTCCCCTTCCGACAGCAACGGTGATGCAGGAATGGGAGGAGGCCAGGACAACTAAGGCTTTGTGTCACAACCAGGGTCTCATATCCCACATGGAGACCAGCAGGCAGACGGAGCAGATTGCAAAGCCCCGATATCGCCCTCCTGCCTTCTGTGCCCACTTGTCCGTAAGCAGAGGGAGCCTTGGACAGCGAGTCCTGGCTGGGGTAGCCAGCTCTCTGCCAGCCTTCATCTGCGAGCTGGTTTCAAAGATGAAGGTGGGCATGGTTTTCTCCCTGGGAGCTGATCTGAGATGTCCTGCTGGGTGCAAGGCCTGGCATGCAGCGGGAGGCAGGGTATCGCTGCTGGCTCTGCCAGCGTCCAGCTCCCTGGTGCCTGTTACAGATGTGTGTGCTACGGGGGGCAGGGGGACAGGGGTTAGGTGGGGGCAAGAGTTCAATGGGGACAGGTCCCATGGTGAAGAGAGAGAGAAAGGATATCGAAGCAGACTTGGTATTGCACAAGGCGGTTTCGTGGCAAGAGGCAGTGTCCCCTGAGAACAGGCTAAGTGTGGGCGTTGTTATCCCAAACCAGGTTAATCCAAAGCTGTGAAGACCCGAAAGGATTCCTCTGAGGGGCAGCCCTTGGTATGGAGCTCAGTGCCTGCAGAGAGCCCAGGGCATGTGCAGAGGCTGCTCTCTGGACTATGAAATAGCATGTAGTCGTGCACTCCTGGGGCTAGTACACCACCGGAGTGGTGTGAGGACTATCAAAGGTTTTTATGTTACTCTGGGGAGGAGGGGTATCCCTGTTGCCTGCCCTTGACACAAACCTCAGGTGTCCCGGGGTGGTGGAGAACCTGGGCAGTTCAGCTTCTGCACTCAAGGGGATATAGGCTTTGTAGCCCGAGGCTCCCTGTAGATGATCCAAGTTAGAAATATAAAGTTTATATCTCCCACATCTCTCCGGAACACTTGAGGGCATTCAGGCCATGAGGATTCAGCCCTTATTCCTTCCATATGTTGGAACCTCCTTGGAGAGCCTGGGGCTAATGGTGCTGCCCTGCCAGGGGAGCTCCTGGAAGGTTTCGCTGCCCTGAGAGGAGCATTGGAAGTCCCGCAGTAACCTGGGTGGACTCTGTGATGAGTGAAAGCCTTGCTGTGCCTCCGTTTCGGTGTGCTGTAAAATGGGGGAGTGGGATTTACTGCATTTTTTTATGAAGTTCTCTTTCTATTCCCTTCTCCCTGCTGTAGTCTCTTGTGATCTGAGCAGAAGTGTTCACGTAGCCATAGTGATACAGGGCTATACGGGAAGGTCTGCAGGAGAGAGGTCCTTTTTCCATAGACTGGCTAGCACCTTTGAAGAAATCCTGCTTGATTTGCTGGAGTTTGATTGCCAGTTTGGTTGCTTTGTCGTAGGCCTAATTTAACAAAATGCTTCTACCAGGTGCCAGTAAAGGTAAGGGGCTTAGTTTTTTGCAGCTGCTTCCAAACTCTCTTACAAATTTTGTTGACAAGTGTTGCTTGCTCCTTACTCCTCACTGATGCTCTAAATATAGGCTACAGGGCTGGGCTTGAAAACAAGACATGTAACGTTGGAAGATAAATGGTTTGCTGTCTGCTTCTGTTTTAGGAGGGAGATGTCTGGCCAAATTCTTCGGCTGAAATAAAGGTGACCTTTAAAGCCCGAGAAGCCAGAATCTATCAACAGACGGTCTACTGTGACATCTCAGGTACAGCTCCTTTCTCCTGCTTCTGTTACCCACGGTGAAAGCAAGGCACAAATAGTCTTCCAGCCCCCTCGGTTCTCGTGTAGTTGCTGGGAAGGGTGGGTGGTCAGCAGGTCAGGGCTGGCACATGCCTGCTGTCCCTGCGGTTTCCAGGTGGTCTCCTATCCGCGGCCAGCCCTCGGGATGTCTGGCTACGAGCTTGGATCACTGATCCCAGACAACCAAAGCAGTGAAGGGATAAGCTTTCATGCCATGGGTTTGCCAGCGTTTCCTCTGCTGTGAGGTGCCCGTGAATGCCAAAGAACGACACAGCAGAACAGCTTTTGTGGACGAGCACTAAGCCCCTATAGACCATTTACTTCCCAGATGAGTCTTTATTAAACGGATGCATCATCAGACTCCTGAGGCAGCAGGAGCTGAGTTACAAATGTGCTCCCAGACCCTGGATCACCTCCCGCTCCCCAGATGCTGCCAGACCTCAGGTGACTGAGCCCTGCTGAGCGCGGGGTGTCTGCGAAAGGATCACTTCTGGCTAGTCCACGCTTCTCTCCCTGCGTGGGAATTGTCACCTCGTGGCTCGGAGTCTATGGTGCATACGGGTACCATTGCACAGGCCTTGCTGTACTCAGCAGGGTGAACGCCTTCCCTGGAAATTGGAGTCCAAGCAGTCTGCTAGACAAGCTTTATGCTCATCCTGTCTTACAGAAGTGCTGTCAGGTCTTCTTCTGGGGGCAGTTGTTGTTGACCCACCCGAGTTATACCATCTTTGCCCTTTAGAGGTGATCCCTTTGCTGTGTTAGCACGGTGCAGGGAATGCTTGCAGCAGGCTGCGTGGTTCGGGTTACCTTGTCCTTCCTCTGTGTCTCTGCACGGTGCTGCTTAAGGTGTTTTTTGAGTGGGACACAGCTGTCAGATTTCCCTCCAGGGAACATGATGGTTTTCCCCATGGAAGAGGAAGAGGTGCGAGGCCCGTGGCCCTCCAGCATCCAGGCTCCCGTTTTGGAGGGTGCTGAAATCTCTAACCCAGCTGCTTTGTTGCTTTCCTTACTACTCCAAGCTGACAGACACAAATGTCATGAAACAGCTTTTTATTTATACAGTAATTGCGCAGGGTTTACTTGGCAAATGCCGCCTACAGTAATTACAGAGGGCTTGCGTTAACAAACTGTCTTCCTGCCCACCAGCTGCAGTTGTTAGAGCTGTGGAAGGCAAGGATTGATTTAAGAAGTTGCTGCCAAGGGATTCCTTGCTCAGTGCTGTGCTCCTGGCTCTGGGATTCTTGCTCTGGTGATGGGGGGCTGTCTATCACTTTGCTGTAGGGATCTCCAGGGGTTGTGCCAGGAGAGCTTTTTCGTTGCAGAGAAATGGGAAAACTACTTGCATGCAAGCCTTGAGCTGGTCTGGGAGTTACAGGAAACGGAGCTGGGCAAATGATGTGTGTTTAGAAAGAGGGGCCTGCTTTTGAAAGACCCTGATGGGCCCTCCGGAGAGCTAAACTCTTCCACTGGCTCCTTGGAAAAGGATGTTGAGGAGGTCATTTAAATGATGCACCTACCCCCCATCCCTGACAAAACAGAGCTGCTCCACTGTGTCGTCAGGATGGAAGCTGTGCCAGAGTCAAGGTCCCTGGGTGCGAAAAGACTTTAAAGAGGAAAACAATGAACTTTAACTAGGGAGTCAATTAATCTTGCTTCTTGGTTCCTCTAAGAAGCATGACTGCCTTCCTCGTACAGCGGCGTGCCAGTCACACATCCCTTTGGAGCGTGACGTGCAGATGGTGTGCCTGCCCCTCGCAGGGAATATTTGGAAGCTTTCCTCCAGTGTAGCGCTGTGAATTGTGCAGCTGGATCTCATGCCCCACTGGAAAGGGGCTTTGCTGGCCTCCACTTTTTTGCAGGTGCCTCCATAAATTGCTTAGCAGATGCTTCTGGATCAGGTCATTTACGGAACTAATCAGCACTGGGCAACTTGCAAAGCTGGCAGTTAAGAAGTGGTTTGAAATTTGCTCTTGGCAAATATTTAAGCTCAAAATGAACTTTCTTAGTTATTCATGCAAATAAAGCTGGAGCTCGTGAGTGCTGGAAGGAAGCATATGGTGGGGGGCTGAGACACCTAAAATTCATTTTTCGGTTTGTCTGCGCACAGAACTGTATTGGGTTGCACCTTGCAAAACTCCTTTCTGAGCCACTCTTGCAGGGAGAAGCAAAATCCCAAATGACAATCACTCCCTTACCTTGTGAGAGATCTGTCCTGCATCACGTGAAACTATTTAGTGACATGGTCAGATGAGTATCACATTCAAAACCAGTCACAAAACATGGGAACGTTCTGTGAACAAGAAACTGAGTGTCATAAAGCAGCAGAAGTTAAGGACTTCGGCAACCAAGTCCTGTGCTGTTGGGCCACCTACACCCCTCTTGAAAGCAAGGCAGCAGTGCCAAATTGTACACCCTCCATGATGTGCCAAGGTATTATTCCTCCTGAGATCCAGATTCTCGTACGAGGTGTGGATTTGGGATTGAGGATGAGGAGGCTGTAGCTCCTCCATGCCCTTGGTTTGTGTGCTCTGGGACATGTTATGGTGGGAGCATGACATGGCCACAGGCCAGCTGTACCCAGGCCTTGGGCAAAGGCTGGATGCTCCTGAAAGCCCCAGCTCCTAGCAAAGAGGAGGATGTCCTCTCTTCTTTCTTCCTCTCAGCTCTCCTGAATGCTGCCTGTAGTTTAGTTTGCTGCTCCTCCTTTGGGAAAAGCCCACTCTGAGGTTCACCTGGAAGGAGGAAGAGCAAAATTTCAGGTATTTCCTAGAGTTTCAAGTTCAGTGTAGGGGTAGAAGAAAGGATGGTTTCCCTGGACCTTCTGGAGAGGATGAGGACCTACTGCAGAAGGGGAAGAACTGCCACTGATTTTTCCATCACAGTGGCCATGGGACGTGTGTCTCAGCAAGGTCATGGACAAAAGCTTGTCACTTGGCAATCTTTGCTGTTTCCCAAGAGCTTTCATGGCTTAGACCTAGAGTTTTTAAAATGAAGCCACATGTGATGCAAGATCGAGAATTCTTTTGACAGTGAGCACCCCATACTGCCTCTTCTACGTTGTCTGAGAAATAGAAATACACAGCCCTCTGTTAACGCCTGAGCTGTGGAACATAACTCTCATTGTTGCTGTCAGCTGGGCTTTGGCTGGATCCACGCTAAAAATGTTGAATTCAGCAAAAGCTCCCTAGCTCTTCCTTTCTGGCTTTGGACATTATCAAACATCCTCATCCCATGGTTGCAAGATCAAAAAGTCAGTAATCGTTGAAAAGGCTGTTCCAGGAAGGTTTTTTCAAGTTGTGATCTAGTTGCTGTGTTGCCACACCTGGGCTGCTCTTTCCAATAAAAAGTCATTTTGGACATTCTCGAATAGCTCTGCAGAAGACTTTTTTCTAAAAGCAACCTTCAATCCCTACTCTTCAATAAACGGTGAGCATTGCGCAAGGGGAACTTGAAGGAAAGAGGAATATTTTTGCACAAAAGCTACAGTGAAAGTTGTATACAACTTTTGGGGTGCTCTCTTCCTCCTTGTGCTACTTGCTTTCCATGCAGAGTAGAATGGGATGGCAGGGAGACCCAAGCTGAAATTCCAGCTAGGATTCAGGCACTTTGGGCTGCTCCGGTGGTTCAGAAGAGCCTTCAGACTGGAAGACCCTGCACTCTGTCGGCTTAGCAGACTTATGGATGAAAATGCACATCTTAAAGTTTAGCTATGAGCCTTGCGGTCTCGGTTGTCTTTGCAGCAAGGGATGCGTGTATTCGCGGTATATTTATGACTTATCTCATCTCAGTAGTGAGGAGGTTGGTTTTCCATAACTGCTCAGCGTGCTTCAGCTAAGGTGTCTTTACAAAGCTGAGCTCTGGTGTCGTGGTGGGAATAGGTGAGTGCTTCTCCTCTCTGGAGATCGTAAAGCCCTGTGTTATTTAGGCGCTGCTGCAGGAGGTGAGCCTTGGGGCACCCAAGTACGGAGCTGTATGTTGGGCACAGGCAGTGGCTGAGATGCTCTGCTTGCTCTAGGCAGCACTCGGATGTGCGTATGGCCGTTAGCAGGGAGCTTCGCCTTGCTTGGGCTCGTACTTCTCTGCTCTTGTGCTGTCGTCTCCAGTATAGATGGCGGATTTTTATCTTCAGTTCTGTTTCACGAGCTTTGTGCCTTCACTGAATGGATTTCAGAGCTTGTCTAAGTGCGCGGGAAAAAAATCAGAGATCACGTTTTAAACTCAGCATCGCTTTTTCAGGGTGTAAATTGTTCGCTAAATTAGAAACCAGCCCAAGGGGTTGGTGCGCAATTAGAAACCAGCCCAAGGGCATATCTCCTGAGGGCCGAGAAGGGTCCTGTATCTTCTCCTGGAGCATCTAGAGCAGGTCCCATCCATCCCGGAGTCAGGGACTAGCATTGAGGCAGGCTGGAAAATCCAGGACAACAGAGGGAATTACTGTACTGAAACGGCAATCTCTCCCCAGGCCGAGAGACCAGGCTGCCCCTGCGCATCAAGGGGGAAGGCATAGGGCCCCGGCTCCGCTTCAACTTTGACCAGCTGGACATCGGGAAGGTTTTCGTTGGATCAGCCCACAGCTATGAGGTGAGCAGGAGGGGTTCACAGTGGTTGGGCTGGATCCTCATGGCTCCCGGGGCAACGCTGAGCCTCGTGGACCTGTGGGATTTCTGGCAACTGAGGCAGTTGTGAGCAGGGAATATTTGACATACTAGTCAAATTTGGGGGGTTTCACACAATCTGGACACTTTTGATGGGGTCTGAAAGGTATATATGTTTAGGAAGTCCTAATCCCTGCTTTTTGGCAACCTCCATTTGAGGTCAGCTGGGAGACTTCATGCAAAAAAGCCCCTTGACACAGGAAAGCACCACTGGGTCAAGAAGATAAGTATCCAGAGGCTTTTGTTTCTGCCCTAGATGCAAAGCACCTTTGTACTCTGGCTCTTAAAAAGCAGCTGGAACAAATTTACTGTGTTTGAACTCAAGTCCCTTGCAAAGAGTTTTCAGTTAAGTGCATCCTACCGATTCCTGGGAGTCGGAGGGAAGCCGTGCAGCCTCCTGGCTCAGAGCTGTCCCCAGCAAAGAAATTGGGAGTGCTTCCCCTCGCTGACCAGTGCCTCACCACACTTCAGACTTGGTGCATCTCTGGCTCTATAAAGAGCAAAGCATTTTGGGAAATAAAGCAAAGGCACTTTCTATATATTTGCCTCCCCCCAATGGTGTCAAGTCTTCCAAAAAAAAAAAAAGAGCAAGCGCAAGAGGTAGAAAATGAGGCAATACATCATGCCAGACACTTTCAAAACCTTGACTGTGGCAGGGAAGGACACATTAAGGTGTTTTCTTACCAAAATTTTGTGCTGTCTGTGCATTTTTAATGCTGATACTTTATTGATTCTCTCTCTATCAATTTATTATTTTCATTACTTGAGAAAATGTGAATAAGTAGATCATGCTGTTAGTGCTTTCCTAAGCAGCTAGACTGGAGGTAAACCCCAGCTCAGTGTAGGATCCCTAAGTGCAATTTGTAACGAAGGTGTAAAACACATGAGAGGAGAGAGTAGTTTTCAAGTTACCATTGTGGAGTTTGAATACATAAATATTTTCAAAAGCAGCTGCAAAATTGAAAAACAAGGGATGTTTCTATGCTTCTGTCTCAGTTTTTCTGACAGGTTTTGCAAGGACAAAAATTAGAGAAAAGAAATTCAAAGCAGATAGCTAAGTCCATGGAAATGGCAGGATTTCACCCTGCAGCAATCAGAAACTCTACAGCTTTGCTGTAGGTTTGTTGGTGACTAACAGCGTGCCGGTACTCACAGGCAGATACAGGTGTTTCTTACCCAACATGAAAAGAGCTGACTCTCAACAAACGCTGCGGGATTGTGTCACTTGTTAGAGGCAGTAGATCTCTCGAGTGTTCAACAAAATACAGCTTGGTTCTAAATTTGCAGTTTATTCTAATAATGGTAAAATCTTAGGTTGTGGCTGTGAATTTTTAGGAAAGAGAAATTCTTTGGAATAGATGGAGCTGCTATGCACCTCATGCTCATCCTTTCCTGACATGTCTGTTTGAGCAAAGACTAAGAAAGTATCGCATTAAAGAAAAAATAAAAGAAACCTAAGTTGAAACCTAAATTCTAGGCTGTAGCAGAGTTGGGGAGCACTTGGTTGGTTATAGTGCTGGCCTGAGGTGCCTTCTACATGCAATAAACTTGTTGGCTGCAACAGAAGCTGAACGTGTTCTGCCCTTGGCAGGACCGGGCTCATCTGGAGCAGAAGCAGTTGTGTGATGATGCACTAGTAATGCTGCAACCGCCCTTCGCTGCTCTTAGGGATGGGTCTGAATCAACTCACTGATGCTGAGCACTGCAAGTCAAAGTGGACTGCTCTGTGTCAGTGGAATAAACGCAGCGTGACTCTGTTTAGATGAAGTTATCACTGCGTTGCATGAAAAAAACCCCAAAGGCAGAACTTGTCCTGTTGCATTTTCTTTGGCTTCTGGCAAGCAGCAGCACATGGCATCTTCTGCCTTTTACAAATGTTAATTGTTTAACGGGAAAACAAATCAGCCTTCAGTAAGAAAGGAAGATTCCTTATGTATTTCCATTTCGCTTTCTTGCTGCTGCAGGCGATCCTGTTTAACAGAGAAGCCATCAATGCTTCCTTCAACTTGGTCCCTCCAGCTACAGCTCTGGGCTCCTGCTTCACCTTTCTCCCCCAGGAGAGCACCATTTTGCCGGATGGGCTCCAGGTCATCCGGATCTCCTTCAGTTCCACCATCCTGGGGCAGTTCACTGAAGAGTTCAGTTTCAGTGTGAATGGATCCCCTGAGCCTGTGACCTTGACTATCAGGTGAGAAGAATTATAGGAGCTTGGTGGGCACATCTGTAGCTATCTCTGGGTAATCATCTCCCACCTACCTTGTTTTTTGATGGAGCAGAGAAAAAAGGGGTTGTCTAAGCTCTTAGTCTTGGCTCAGATCCTAGCACCCTCACACTAAGAGCCAAGGCTTTTTCACCTTGATTGCAGTTTAAACCTTGCAATTGCAGCAGCAAATAAAGTGTAATTGTCCACGAGAGGAACTCATAGAATGGTTTGGGTTGGAAGGGACCTTTTAAAGCTCATGTAGTCCAACCCCCCTGCAGCAAGCAGGGACATCTTCAACTAGATCAGGCTGCTCAGAGCCCCCTCCAACCTCACCTGGAACGTTTCCAGGGATGGGGCATCTACCACCTGTCTGGGCAACCTCTGCCAGTGTTTCACCATGCTCATTGTAAAAAAGTTCTTCCTTCTATCGAGTCTGAATCTGACCTCTTTTTAGTTTAAGACCATTGCCCCTTGTCCTATCACTACAGACCCTGCTAAAAAGTCTCTCCCCATCTTTCTTATAAGCCCCCTTGAAGTACTGGAAGGCTGCAATAAGGTCTCCCTGGAGCCTTCTCTTCTCCAACCTGAACAAGGCCAATTCTCCCAGCCTGTCCTCATGGGAGAGGTGCTCCATCCCTCTGATCATCTTCGTGGCCTCCTCTGGACCCGCTCGAAAAGGTCCATGTCCTTGTTGTGCTAAGGACCCCAGAGCTGGACCCAGTGCTGCAGGGGGGGTCTCACCAGAGCTGAGGGGCAGAATCACCTCCCTCGACCTGCTGGCCACCGATGACCATGCCTCCTCTGCTCTCAATACGCAGTTTAACTTTCGAAGTCTTGGGTTCCTCTGGGAAGCAGCTTTGCCTTCATGGTTGAGGCAGGGTGGCTCTGTAACTTTCCAGGACACTGTTTGCACCGAATTCAGGAGCAGCAGGTTCCTTTTGTGACCCTTTGACATCTCTGTGAGGACCCTGGGGCTTTAAGTGGCTACACATGCTGGAAAAAAGTTTGACAGGAAAGGTGTGGAGATGCCTGCTGCCCTGTGTGGGTACCCAGGAGCTGAAGTGACTCCTTCCTACAGGTAGCTCATTCCCCCTTGGGCCATGGCAGACAGTGTGATGGTATCAGCTTTGGGCAGTAGATGGTCTGGGATGTCCCACTGAACACCCAGCAAGGCCAGGAGGGCTTTGGAGAGGGGCCAGCCTGGGTGATTCTGCAGCCAGAAGCAGTGTTTTTGAAATCCTCTGTTAATAAGCCATACGAAACGGGTAGCAGCAGCCTCAATGTAATTTCTCATGCTAATGCATTGGGACAAGCTGTCCTCCCGGCTCTTGTGCAGTGAGTGCTATGGTACCTTCTTTCTGCAGCCAGAAAAGTGCTGATGCGGGAGACGGGAAGCTCTGCAGCAAGTACTGTCACAAGGACTTGGGCATCATCCCATGGGTTGGTGCCTTTGGAAAAGATAATCCTCACCGAGCAAAGGGGAGAAGGGGGCGGGGGGGGCAGGGGGAAGCTGATGATAGGAGAGGCCAAGCTCGCTTCTCAGGAGCACAGCAGCATGCAAACTTGTCCCAGCTAGTCTTAACCATGGGCTGGTGGGATAACGTGGTGTAGGCAGGGAAGCTGATGCTGGGTGCTCTGGAGCTTTGCGGCTGGCTGTGCCTCCTCGGCAGCCAGCCTCCCGGGCGGCTGCTGTGGGGAGGCACTAGATCAAGGTAGTAAAGAAACGAAAGGAGTCTGCAGTTGATTTTACCAGTAAGGTAAGGGAAATGGATAAAAAAGAACAACAAGGTTATTACTTTGCAAGAGAAGAGTGGTGAGTAGGTCTGTTGACCTCAGTAGAGAACCAATTATATTGGCTTTGTGTTTGGAGGGAAAGTGCTGCTTTTTTTGGAAATCAAGAGGGAACATTTCACAATCAAATAATTTATTCTTCTCTGTCCCTCCTCCAAATTGGTCACGGGATGTTATTGCATAAGCAGCTTTCTCCTTGAGCCAAGGGCAGGTTTCACTTTTAAAGATGTGCTTATCACAGGTAGAATACATTTTTTTCTTGGGTAGGGCCCACTGCCTCTGCCCCGCAATGGCCTTGCTCCTGGGGCAGGAAAGAGCTGTCAGCAGGATAGTTGTCTTCTGGCTTCCCCACAACCAGATGAAGTGGTCCTTTTTTCCCCACTGATGCCCTGGCTCCCAGTGCCCAGCACGTCCTCCCCTTCTCTGTGGCCGCTCTGCCCCGTTCTGCCAACACGGCCCTGAGCTCAGTGCAGACTTCATCACAGAATCACTAAGGTTGGAAAAGACCTGTAAGATCATCAACCCAACACCACCATGCCCACTAAACCACGTCCGTCTCAGTGAAAGAGGATTGCTGGTCCTTTTTTATTTATTTCTTCCCCATCCTTGTATTCCTCCTTGCTGGCTGGTGGCTCCTGTGCAGCCCATCTGAGGGTACCCCAGCATCCCCGCCTGCTCCCGTACAGCTGTCCCTCAGCAGTAATTCCCATTGCAGTCCACTCTTCTGACATGTCATCTGCCTCCTTGATTTCTGCCTTGCCTTTGTTTCAAGGATCCCTATTCAGTCCTTATCTCCAGCCCCACAAGTCAAGCTGTTTGTTTTTCAAAAGCCTTTGAGATGTCCACCCACCAGGTCAAGCTGAGCCTCCCTCGTCGGGAGGTTTTAAGCACTGGATTTAGTCCTCCATGGAGAAAAACTCCCAGTTCTTTTGAATGGAGGTGAGCTGGCTGGTGGGACACCGGGCTGCAAAGGAAGGAATGGGGATGAGTGTTCAAGTGGTTCCTCTCCCACCTTGTGTTATCCTTCATGCTCTGCAAGGACCCTGATCTCCCTTCACAAGTGCGTTATTTAATGCTACTGTAAAACGCGGTAGTTGCCAAAACCACTGCCTTTTCCCCCGTTTTCTCACAAGCTGTACTATTATCAGCTGTGGTGCATGGGGCTCCAGGCTGGCTCCTTGCCCAAGCCTTCTGGCAGTCATTCAGGTTAACTTCCTTGAGCCCAGATACGGCGCACTCAGCAGAAATGGCAATCATTTCTCTGCTTGCCTGGCAAGGCTCATCCTTGGCAGTTTCCCAGCGTGATCCCCAGTCATGGTTGGTTTGGAGGTGGTTTTCCATCGTCTCGTGGCAAGCGCTGTGGCAGAAAGCATGCCTGCTCCCTTTGCTGTGTCCAAAGCAAGGTGTTAGGGCTTGGGCGGTTAGGTCTGGTTATGTGAGGTCCTTGGAGAGGGAACTTCATCATCATCATCAGGGATTTGCTCCCTGACTTAGTCTCAGGAACTGCTTCAGCTCCAAGAATCGAGAATTAGTATTGGATTGAAACTCCTGAAAGTCAGTTTTTGAGTGCTTTTTAACTATGCAATCAGAAGATGCCCAAACCATAGGTGATTCTTCTTGGGAAGGAACCCAACCTTACAAGGTCCTGAATGCTTGTTTCTTTGGTGTTTAGAAAGGGATGCTGGAAATGGGACACCACGGATGAACGCAGGTCCCTCCTGCGGGATGCTGGGGTCTGTTGATGTGCCGAACAGACCCAGTGGCAGTCCTGTGATTAAAACTAGAAGGCAGCGTTCACTGTGGTCCTTGATTTTTAACTAAGAGGCAGAGCTGGCATTAATTGGCATCAGCCATGAAATAAATTAATGACTGTTGTGCAGCTCCAAGTGCTGATTTCGGTGGATTTTGGTGAGTTTTTGGAGTTTGGAGCCTGGCTGCTGAATTTAAGGATGGGTATGGTGGCTTCAGGACATCCATGTTTGGTGGTTGGACACGTGTGTTGCTCTTGGATGTGTCAGCTGGTGCACTGGTGACAAGCTGATCCTTTCCCCCAAGATTCAACTGTCCGCTGTGTAGAACTGTTGTTGCTCTTGTGTCAATGGGTGTCTGGGAGCTCCCCTGGCTTCATGCCTCCAAATCCTGCATGCCTAATGATTGCATGGATCAAGATGCTCTGAGGACAAGATGTTCATATACTCCATGGGAACACCAGTTCCAGCAAAGAAATACCAAAGCAGAGAACCTGCAGCTGGCAAAGCTAGTACAATGGGTCCACTTTTGCGTGGAGACCTCTGTGTCAGCACGTTACAGATGGGGAAACTGAGGCACGGAGCCATCACTTGTTCAGGGTCCTTCATCAGGCCAGCAGCAACTTGGGGGCATACCCTGCCTGACAAGGTGCCTTAAGGCACATCAGCAGCTATCAGCTGCTGACCACTTTGCTTTGGCTGTCTCCTGTCCACATGGAAGCCATGCTGAGCAGAAGGGCGACGGGTTGATTTGAAACCCACTGTGGTTCTGAGACCAGCGTTTATCCTTCCGGGCGGTAATGAAAGCTGAACACTTTGCATTTCTCTTTAACCAAACCAATGCCTTCTCTGCCTGTCTTTGTTCTCACAGGGGCTGTGTCATCGGACCGACTTTTCATTTCAGTGTACCTTCCCTCCGCTTCGGTGACATGTCCTTCAGTGAGTGTGCCCTGGGCTTGGACCATAGGATGAGAGGTCTGTGCATTACCAAAACAGAGCACTTCACATAAGAGCATGTCACTTGTGTTCCTCCATAGCAGCCTTCAAGGTGTTAAAACCAGGGCTGCTGGTGGCTTAGGCAGTGTTGTGCCATCATGAGGTCAGATAGGACCAAAGGAACAGAAAGTCAGTATTTTCTGATGTCCCTCATAGTCTGTTCAGCCCCAAGCTCCCAATGCTTGGCAGCAGAATGGCTGTGAAAGTCCTTGTCCCAGAAGGGCCCGGGGGATGGGACTGCAGGAGAAGGGATTTGAAGCCACATGCTAGCCTGTAGCTGCTCTGGGTCAATGTGCGTGTTGCAAGGCAAGGACACCATTTTCCCACCTGAACTTTAGTGTGAGATGTTAATTAGTGCTGTGAGGGCACCTAATTCTCACCTCCCAGGTAATATGCCCAAGCAATATCTCGGCATCGGGCACTGATGTCCTCTGAGATCTGGGCTCCTCCTTCCCTGCCGAAAGCCCAGCTCTGCTGATGGAGCTGGTGGCTGAGCATCCAGAGCGTCTCCATTAAAATGCAGATTCTGGTTCTCTATCTCTGTCTCACAAAAGGCTTTTTACTGAGATGCAATAAAGTTGAAATGTGAAATCAATTGTGGATTGATTGAAGGGCCATTTTCATTCTGCACCCAGGATGCCTCTGTGTTTTCATGCTGTTCATGGACTTTCTAAGAAAACTCATTACCTTCCCTGAGCTGCTTCCTCCCCTCCCTACAGCACCACTCTGCCACTTCTTTATTTCCTTTTGAATAAATAAAACAAGAAACGCACCAGGTGGATATACGGTTATGTAATAGGAGATTCATCCTTTTAATCTGATTTCGTTAATAAGGCCTTTTGAGCTGAAGGCAGCTACTGTATTTTTGCTTCTTTTAGCTCTGCTGCTGACTGTTGTCTGCATCTGGAGACTTCGGTCTCCTTTGGGATTGTGAAGTCTGTTTGTCCTTTTTGTTGGCTGGAGTAATTGCTGGAGGTGGGCAGTGGTCACTGTCGATGGGCATGGATGAACTACCTGCTGTGTCTGCAGTTGGTTTTCCTCCCCACCTGCCTTCAAGTAGCACTTGGTAAGCAGGCCATGGGAGATGTCTCCTTCTCACAGAGCTGGCCAGCCAAGCCAGATGTCCACTCCATAGCAGGTTGTGGGCTGATGTCCTGTCTCTGCAGCACATTCCCACCAGGTGTGGTTGTATCACTGCTTTTCCATTATGAAAAGCAAGTATCCAAGCTAAAGTGATATAAACCCTTGCGGGCAGTAACCAAAGCCAGTGTGCAGCGTGGATGTGATGTCCCCGTTTGTTAGGTAAGGCGAGACATGGTTCCTGCTAATTTCTAAGCAAGCATCAGGCTTGCCTCCTGTGAAGTGGGCTGCAAGTTGTCACGAGCTGAGTCTGGTTACCCCAAAAGAGGAGATGCCTTAAGGATGCTGCCTAGAGAAACTGCATTAGAGTGCTTTGCATCGTGCTGTGGTACCCAACTGCATCCATCCTTTCTCTTACTGGAGCTTCTCCTTGATGACAATACACTGCTTTTATGTATTGAAAACTGTGGGAGTGTTCACGAAGTTAACAGGGAATTTTATGGACTGAATTTTCAGAATCAATGGTCTGTCTGGATGCACGCTCATAAGCGAGAAATAATTAGTGCTGCTTTTGGGGCATGTGAGAACAGTCCTCAGTTAGAGAAAGATGAAATTCTGGTGTTCGGCATCATTAAGAGTGGGCATTGCTGAGGAAGCAATCTCTGATCAGCATAAAAGGGAGCTTAAGTGATGACTAATTCCTTGCTTATCTTCTCAATTAGCTCTAATTCAGACTGAAAAGAGCTAACCTCCAGGTGCAGTTTTATCATAACAGGATATTCACACCAGGAATCACGGGATAATTGGCGCATAAATTCATATTTGTGTCTTTTTCCTAGGCTTCCCTCGCACCTTGGCATGTCACCTCACTAACACCTCCTTGGTGCCCATGACTTTCACCCTTCGCATTCCTGGGGATGGCTCAGGAGAGCCCAGCGTTACCAGTTTTGTTCAAATGTCAGACAACGCTCCCCCATCCTGGAGAAGGGGAGCCCAAGGTTACGTCAAGCCAACCGAATTTACCATAACACTGTGCAGAGGGACCATCCGCTCCCAGGGGGTCATGGATATCGAGGTATGGGAAGAGTCCGGCCATACATGCTTCAGCAGGTGGAGCTGAAGCTTCACTGATGTATGAGAGGGCTTTAGTGCTGCTAGCATAATGCGAGTAAGATATATGCATTAGCGTTAGCCTTTTGTTGGCTGGGTTACTCTGGGACGTTATGGAAGGAGCACCGTTTTGTTTCCAGAATCCTAAGCGGAAGGTCTTGTACCGTACAGTCAAGTTCAGAAGCCACTCCTGTGTTTTTGAGAGCTGCTTAGAGCGATTTCTTTGATTTAAAGTGGCAGAGGAAGAATGAGAACAGAAGGTGGCTGTTAAAAAGAGAGATGCCATTGTATAAAGCAGTTTGCCTTTCTTCCTGGTCTTATTTCTCCTGTCCTGTTGAGCAGAAGGAGCTGTATTCACTGCAGCGATGTCCAATGGGGACTGAAAAAGCTCTGGCAGCCGCGAACTGCACAGCATCTGCTGGGCCACGTTTTGCTCTCAGCTTCCCCCCCGTAAAGCTGAACTCATTCCGTTCAAGTCAACAGATTTCCTCTGGATTTATGCTATTGTAGTCAAGATTACAAATTGGTCCCTTAATTTTAATACAGTGGTGAGTAGAGCATTAGTCTAATTGTGCTTTAATTTAGCTTGCATATACCCTGATAACTGCACGGTGTATTTAACAAAGCAGATATTGTCAGAAGACTTCTATTACTGCCAGAGCCTGTGCTCTGTACATGGACCAGCAGAAGAATTAGGGCAAAATCCTCCTTTTCCTTACTGTGGAAGGAGAACCGGAGAACACCACACATGGACAATGGCTTTTGGGAGCGATGAAGTATTTGATGGTCTTCTCTTCCGCCAGGTCACCCTGTGTTCCAACACTGTGAAGAGATACGAGCTGGCACTGGTGGTGGACGTGGACGGTGTTGGTAAGGAGGTGTTGGCATTGCCTCTCACAGCCAGGTATCGACTGAGCCCAGAGTGTCGTGGTGAATGGAGTCAAATCCAGTTGGTGGCCGGTCACAAGCGGAGTCCCCCAGGGCTCAGTTTTGGGGCTGGTCTTTTTTAATATATTTATTAATGATCTGGATGAGGGGATTGAGTGCTCCCTCAGCAAGTTTGCAGACGACACCAAGTTGGGCGGGAGTGTTGATCTGCTGGAGGGTAGGAAGGCTCTGCAGAGGGATCTGGACAGGCTGGATCGATGGGCCGAGGCCAATTGGATGCGGTTCAACAAGGCCAAGTGCTGGGTCCTGCACTTGGGTCACAACAACCCCATGCAACGCTGCAGGCTTGGGGACGAGTGGCTGGAAAGCTGCCCCGCAGAAAAGGACCTGGGGGTGTTGATCGACAGCCGGCTAAATGTGAGCCAGCAGTGTGCCCAGGTGGCCAAGGAGGCCAATGGCATCCTGGCCTGTATTAGAAAGAGTGTGGCCAGCAGGAGTGGGGAGGTGATGGTGCCCCTGTACTCGGTGCTGGTGAGGCCGCACCTCGAATCCTGTGTTCAGTTTTGGGCCCCTCACTCCAAGAAGGACATTGAGGTGCTGGAGCGTGTCCAGAGAAGGGCGATGAAGCTGTTGAGGGGTCTGGAGCACAAGTCTGATGAAGAGCGGCTGAGGGAGCTGGGGTTGTTCAGTCTGGAGAAGAGGAGGCTGAGGGGAGACCTTACTGCTCTCTCCAGCTACCTGAAAGGAGGTTGCAGAGAGGTGGGTGTTGGTCCTTCTCCCAAGTGACTAGCGACAGGACAAGAGGAAATGACCTCAAGTTGTTCCAAGGGATGTTTAGGCTGGATATTAGGAATAATTTCTTTCCTGAGAGAGTGGTGAAGCATTGGAACAGGCTGCCCAGGGAGGTGGTGGAGTCACCCTCACTGGAGGCGTTCAAGGAACATGTGGACGTGGCATTGTGGGACACGGTTTAGTGGGCATGGTGGTGTTAGTTGATGGTTGGACTTGATGATCTTACAGGTCTTTTCCAACCATAGTGCTTCTGTGATTCTGTGATATGGGATAAACATGTTTTCCAACATTAAAGAAATTACCATTCCTGGGGTGTAACAGTCAGGTATCTCAACTCCGTGTATCGCCCACCCGGGCCGTGCTGTGGGGTTATTACCGTGTTCTATGCATGTTCTGTGGCAGTGGGATGTGAAACTAAATACTCTAGAGGGACACAAAGAGGGGATTCCAACACCACACTTCAATCCCGCATGTTTTTCCAGTGTTAAATACGAATAGAACTTTCCATCGGAACATCCCCAAGCCAATCCCAGAGGAGCCGTGTATACAGCTGGCTTGCAATTATAATGGTCAGCAAACCTTACGACAGTTATTTGCGGCTCTGTCTCCAGGGGGGTTCCCTTTATAGGACAATGCATATGTGGGATGCCACCTGAGGGAATGTAGGAGCTATTGGTGGTGGTACAAGGTGAATCTTGATTTTGCCACCCTTTTGATGCATATCCCCAACAGGTGCACATATCTCTGGTCAGGGTCCTGAGCCTACTAATAAACCATGTTTCAGGAGGATCTCCAGGTCCAGTGTCACATGTCATCACCTTGGTACAGTTAAAAAGAGGACTGGGTGGCCCCCTAATGGGTGGTTTGAATTGAGGGTCTTGGGGTGGTTGCATTATAGTAGATCCAGACCAGGCCCAGATCAGATTAGTTCTGTCTTTTGGAGATCTTTATGTTCTCTTGGGGAGTTGTATGCGCCAACTTGGTTCCCACTTTGTGGTATAGTTGGCTTCAAAGGGATCAGGATTCCGGAGAATGGAGCATCAGATCCTACAGATAAGGTCTACATGGATACTGACCATTATTGTTTTCAAAATTAGTATTACTGCTAGACAAATTGCCACATCATAACAAAGGGTTTGATCCTTCTATTGGAGACAGGACTGTTACATTAAACAAAGACCTGGGAACATCACAGAGCAGATTCATTAATGTGGCATTCCTAGACAAATTAGGAGGCTCCTTCCATGTTTCATAGATGTGACCTCCCATCAGTGGCTTACCCCTTCCATTGTACCTTGCTATTAGGGTTTACAGTCGTCCAGTTCTTTGCCAAAAATGTAACAGAGGTGGCATTAGTCATGTTCAAAATAAAACTCAAATTCACCGGCATCATGAAAAATCTCAGCCCCTCTTCAGCTGCTCGGGGTAAAGTAATACATACTCCTTGATCCGGTTGCCCCCATATTCTCATAAAACCCTTTATCATTTCCCAGGCAAGGTTTGCGGCTTCATCTCCCCAGCCGCTTGTGGCAGTAAGGGAGAGGAAAAGGATCCCCCAAACCAACGTTCGTGGTGCCAATATATACATTCTGCAAAGATCAGCGAGCCAGCAGCTACAGTTAGTGCAGTTATTAGCCTGTCGATCTACGCCGGCTGCAAATGCTGACAATCACTGTTCATTATAGGTTTGATCGTAGGTGTTCTCTAACCTTCTGCGATATTTCCTCCTAAAAGAGAACAGAAAAAAACCCAGAAACCCCAGTCCGACGAGAACCAGTTTTAAAAGGAAGGGATAACGCACCGAGTGTCAATTTTATGCTCCTCTCTATGGGCATCGGTGGCTGTGCAGGCATACAGGTTAAGGGGAGCTTCCCAAACCAGGGCCCCTTAAATCGATCAAGTCCCTATGCGGTGGATTGGAGAGGGTGTTTGGCTCCGGCTTTTCCTCAGGATAGGAGGGAGCCATTGGCTTTCCTGGAGTCCTTTCCATGTCCTGATTAATGCCTCCAGGTTAGGCACGGGCAATTTGTCCATGACCCCCTCGGAATCCTTTTTGAAGTGCCTTCGGCCCACAGAGCATGCCTCCTATCATCCCGAGTGTTCGGCATCCTTCTTTGATGGGTTTGGGAACAGGGGCCTGTGGGATGCTGCTGTTTCCGTTCCCCTTGTCCCTCCACCCTTCAGAGGTTTCCCTGAGACTTAGTCCCTCCTGTGTTCATAAACCTCATTCTCCGTCCATAATTGAGTGACTCCTGGGCAACTCCTCAGACAACATTATGCGATCCCTGTCCATAAGCGAGACTCTCCACACATATTCTGTCTCTGTTTCTCCTGATTCTCTTGAATATTTCTCCTGAATTTTTGCTACATGAGTTGGGGAATAAGGAACAGTGCGGGTCGTTATTTCCGGTTCCTCATCAGCATCGTGTTGCGTTAAAAGGAATGTAGTTTCAAAATTTGTCTGTCAGAGTCCCGGGAGTTTGACTGATGCGTTTATCAGAGCCCCAGCAAAAGGACTTGCACTGAGCAGGTGCACAGAAATCAAGATTAGTTATTTTATTGAAAGCAACAGAAACAGATTCGAGATTGCTGTTGATAAATTCACTAACTGCAATAGTGCTACTAATTAAGTTTAGTCTTGCTAGCAAACTTGACAGTAATACAGGAACCTGGGGATAACTGTCACCCAGAGGGTGAGAGGCGCAGCGTGTACCCAGAGAGGCGTCCCTCCCCCAGGAAGACTGTCGACTGGTCTGTCAGGTATTGAGGTTCTTCTCTCCCACTTCAACAACGTTTTTCTCCATCTTTCATCCCCAAAAACTACGAGGTTACCCCCATATGTGACGTGTAGCATGATGTGGGTGGAGAGACGAGTGCTATAGTCATATATGTTTAGCATGATCTCTGTAATCTTCATTAGCATATGCAGGGGTGTGAGTTGTAATATGCATTTCACCGGTAATGAGGCAAAGGTCAGTTATCAAACACAAAGCCTTTTGAAGAAACAAAGGACCCCTCAGATTCCTGTTATTTTACTGTTTTTGCTGACCACAAGCAGGGCTGTCCTGTCTCCACAGGGCCCCCTCCTTACCTGCACCCTGTGTTAGCAGGCGGGTCTCCACTCCCCCGGGTCGCACAAGAGATGCCAAGGTCAGTCTTAACGGTTCTTGGTGCACAGGAATCCCACCTCATTATCCAAATTCCACACCCCACCGTTTATTTCTGTCTTTATAAGGGGCCTTGGGGCCGCTTCCTGGTCATCTCTAAGGTGCTTTTCTCTTGCACGTTCTAAATCGCCGAAGGGGTGGCATATGTCTGACTCCCTATCTTCCCCTACGACGCCATAAAACCCCTGGTTAAAGAATGAAATGACAAATTACATGAAAGATTAAAATGAAATTTAATGAAATGGAAGGAAATGAAAGAAGGAAATGAAAAATGAAAGAAAATGGAAAATGAAAAGAGTGAAAGAAAAAATGAAAGAAATCAAATGAAAGAAAGAAATGAAAAATTAAATGAAGGAATGACATGAAATGACATGACATGAAATGAAATGAAACTTAAGAATGAAATAGTGACATGAGAAAATGAACTACTAACAAAAAGAAATAATGAAAAGAATAATAAAATAAGGAAACAATGAAATAAAGACATACTGTAATGATATAATGAAATAAATAACACAATCAAATAATGATATAATGAAATAAAATATTTTCATTTCAATTCATTCTTTAATTTCATTTAATTTCACTTAATTTAATTTAATTTAATTTCATATTTTCACTTCATGATTCCACTTCATGATTTTATCTCATTTCATCATTTCATTTAATTTCATTTCAACCTTCATTTAATTTAATATAATTTCATTTTATTTTTTCCATTTCATTTCATTTGTATTCATTTTTCATTCAATTTCATTCTTTCATTTCAGTTTTTAATTATTTCATTTCAGTATTTCATTACATTACATTACATTACAATACATTTAATTACTTTTAATTTCATTCTTACATTCTTTCACTTCATTCTTCAATATCATTCTTTCATTAATTTAATTTAATTTTGTTTTGTTTTAATTTAATATAGTTTAATTTCAGTTCAGTGCATTATTTCATTATTTCCTTTCAGTGCATTTTTTCATTTCATTTTTTCATTTCATTTTTTCATTTCATTTCAGCGCATGATTTCATTTCATGAATTCATTCTTTCATTTCATACTATCATTCTTTCATTTTTGTCTTTCATTTACTATACTTATTACTTTCTTTTGCTTTTTAATTTTATTTCATTGCCTTTCATTCCTTAATTTAATTTAATTTCATTGCATTTGATTTGATTTAATTTCATTTCATTTCATTGTTCCATTCAATTTCATTTGAATATTTAATTTTACTTCATTTAATGTCATTTCATTTCATTGCATTCTTTAATTTCATTTTTCATTTAATTTCATTTTGTTCTTTCGTGTCATTTTTCATGTCATTCTTTCATTTTATTTTTTCTTTCATTTTATTTCATTCTTTCATTTCATTCTTTCATTTATTTTCATGCCTTTTATTTACCTTCGTTCTTTACTTTAATTTCCCTTTCATTTAATTTCCTTTTTTAATTATTTCATTTAATTTAATTTCATTAAGTTCCATTACATTACGTTACATTTCATTACAATTAAACTAATTCCTTCATTTTTCACTTCATTCTTTGATATCAGTCTTTAATTTCATTTAGTTTTGTTTCATTTAATATGATTTAATTTAATGTAATTTAAATTTAATTTATTTTTTTCTTTCAAGTTCATTATTTCATTTAATTTCATTATTTAATACTTTCATTTGATTCTTTTAATTTCATTCATTTTATTTTTCAATTTAATCCTGTCATTGCTTTCTTTCTTTTCATTTTTTATTTTTTATTTAATTTCCTTTAATTTTTCCATTTCAGTGCACTGCATTGCATTGTATTTCAGTCTTTCAACCCATTCTTCGTTTATTTCATTTCATTTCATTTCATATAATACAGTCTTTTCATTCTTTCATTACAAGTAATTTTTCATTTCATTCTCTTATTCCTTTATTGTTTCAT
This sequence comes from Gavia stellata, assembly GCF_030936135.1. Lineage (NCBI taxonomy): Eukaryota > Metazoa > Chordata > Aves > Gaviiformes > Gaviidae > Gavia > Gavia stellata. The sequence continues at coordinate 85,646,767 of NC_082597.1, read as the reverse complement.
TATTTCATTTCATTTTTACATTTCGTTCTTTCATTTCGATTCCTTCTGACACGCGGAAACAACACAACTCACAAAGAGTTATAAAGCAGGCATGTTTATTGTATCATTATTTCATTATTTCCTTATTTCATTATATCATTTCATTTTGTCATTAGTTCATTTTTTCATATCACTATTTCATTTTTAAGTTTCATTTCATTTCATTCTTTCATTTAATCTTTCATTTCATTCTTTCAAGTAATTTCATGCTTTCATATCCTTCTTCCATATTATTCATTTTTATTTCCTCATTTCATTTCAATTCAATTGTAATGTAATTCTCATTTCAATCTTCCATTTAATTTCATTCTTTCATTTCATGTTATGTCTTTTTATTTCCTTTCATTTGAAATAATGAAATTATGAAGTACAATAAGAAACGAAAAAAATGAAAAAAAAAGAAAAAATAAAAACATGAAAGTAAGAAGTGATGAATGAAATGAAATTAAATTACAAAATGAAATTAAATGAGAGGATAAAATAAAAGAATGAAAAGCAAGAAATTTATTTCATTATTTCTTTTTCTCATTTTCATCTCTGCTTCTTTTTTATGTCACTATTTCATTCTTTCATTTTTCATTTCATTCTTTCATTTCTTATATTTCATTCTTATATTTCATTTCATTCTTTAATAACATTTTTTTCATTCCATTTCATTCTTTCATTTAATTTCATTCATTCATTTAATTTAGTTTCATTTAATTTCATTGCATTTCAATTAATTTCATTTCATTCTTTCATTTCAGTATTACATTTCATTTCATGTATTTTTTATTTCAATTTAGATTTATTTCATCTTGTCGTTTACTTTCATATATTAATGTCATTCTTACATGCTTTTGTGCTTTCATTCTTTCATTATTTCTGTTATTTCATTCTTTCATTCTTTAATTTCATTTCATTCTTTCATTGCCTTTCCTGATGTCATTCTTTCCTTTTGTTCATGATTTCTTTTTTTACATTTCATTCCATGGTTTTATTTCCTTTTCATTTAATTGTGTTAGTTCATTCTAATTCATAATTTCCTTTCATTCTTTCAGAGTTTAATTTAATTTCATTATTTCATTTCATTCTTTCAATTGTTGCATTCTTACGTCATTACATTATTAACGTCTTTTATTATTTGAATATTTCATTCTTGCTCTTCTTTTCATGCTTTCATTTCATTTCTTAGCTTTTCATTTTATTTTTTATTTCATTTCAATTAATTCCATTTAATTCAGTTTCACTTAATTTTATTTCATGTTTCATTTCATTTCATTTCATCATCTCATTCTATCCTTTCAAACTTTCATTTTTCATTTCATTCCTTCATTATTTCATCATTTCATTCTTTCCTTTCTATCTTTCATTTCATTTTTCATTTCATTCTTTTGCTTAATTTCCTTTCACTCTTTCATTTTATTTTCCTTCATTGTTTCTTTTCATTTTTTCATTTTTTCATTTAACTTTATTTCATTTCACTTCATTTCACACAATTATTTACATTTCATTTAATTCCCTCATTTTAATATTTTCCTCATTTCTTTATTTAATTTCATTTTTTCATTTAATTTCATACTTTTGTTTTATTCTTTCATTTCATTTAATAATTCCATTCCATTTAATTTTATTTCATTTTTTCACTTCATTCTTTCATTTAATTTCATTTCAGTTAATTTCATTTCATTCCATTGCATTTCATTTCATTCTTGGACTGTATTTCTGTCTTCCATTTTATTTCCTTTAATTGCTTCATTTAATTTCATTCTTACATTTTTTCTTTCATTTCAGGTCATCCTTAATGTTAATTCTTTCATTTTATTTCATTCTTTCATTTCATTTCATTCTTTCATTTCCTTTCATTTATTTTCATTTCTTCATTTTATCTTCTTTCCTTCTTTCATAAAATTTCATTCTTTTATTCCATTCCATTCCATTCCATTCCATTCCATTCCATTCCACTATTTAATTTCATTCTTGTCATCTTTTAATTTCATTCATTTTTTATGTCATTCTTTCTTTTCATTTTTCATTTACTTTCATTCTTTTATTTAATGTCATTTTTTCTTTCCTTTCTTTTCATGTCTTCATTTTATCTTCTTTCATTTTTTCATATAATTTCATTCTTGAATTTAATTTCGTTTTTCATTTTGAATTTGAATTTCATAGTATTGTATCATTTAATTTCATTTTTTCTGTATTTCATTATTTCATTTTTTCATTATTCCATTTCATTCTGTCATTTAATTTCCTTTTTCCATCTGATTTCATTCCTTCTTCTCTTTTCATTTTATTCCTTCATTTTCTTTCATTTAATTCTTTCATTTAATTTTCTTCTTTAATTTAATTTAATTTCATTTAGTTTCATTTCATTTCATTATTACATTTTTCAATTTCATTATTTCATTTACTTGTATTATTTCTTTCTTTCAATTCTTTGATTTTATTCTTCCATTTAATACTGTCATTACTTTCTTTCATTTCATTCTTCATTTCATTTCATTTCATTCCTTCATAAATACATTTCATTTCATTTAATTTCATTTCATTCCTTCATAAATACATTTCATTCTTTCATTTCACTTTCTTTCATTTCAATTCATTCTCTTGTTTCAATCATTTATTTAATTTCATTGCATTCTTTCATCTCATCTCGTTATTTCATTTCATTATTTAATTTCATTTTATTATTTCATTCCAGCTCAGTTTGTCTTTTAATTCTTCCATTTTATTTCATTTCATTTAAATACATTTCATTCAATTTTATTTCACTTAACTATTTAATTTAATTTAATTTCTTCATCTCATTCTATCCTTTCATTTCAATCCATTCTCTCATTTTATTTCATTTTTTCATTTCATTTTTCATTTCATTTCATTGTTTTATGTAATTTCTTTTTCTTACATTTCATTATTTCTTCATTTTTCATTTTTACATATATTTTCCATCTTTTCATTTATTTTCATTCTTTCATTTTATTTTTTTAGTAAATTCCTTTTTTCAGTATTTCACTATTACATTTCCTTTCATGCCTTCATTTCATCATTTCACTTTTTTCCATTTCATTTCATTCTTAAATTTCATTTCTCTCTTTAATTTAAATTTCTTTTCATTCTTTCATTTTATTTATTCATTTGATTCATTCTTTCACCTTATTTATCATTTTTTCATTTCCTCTCATTTCATTATTTCATTTCAATTTAATCTTTCATTTCATTTTGTTCTATCATTTCATTGTCCATTTTATTTAATTTCATTTCATTATTACATTTTATTTAATCTCATTTAATTTCATTTCATTCTTTCATTTCATGTCATTCATTATTTTTTTCATTTAATTTTTTCATTTGAGTTCATTTCATTTACTCATTTCATCTATTCATATCGATTCATTATTTAATTTCAGTTCCTTTCATTGTTTCACGTAACTTGTTTCATTCTTTCATTTATCTCTCTCATTTAATTCTTTCAGTATTTCATTTTTTCATTTCATTTCATGGCATGATTTGAGTCTTTTATTTCATTATTTCATTTCATTTCATTCTTTCATTTTATTCTTCAATTTTATCTTCTCGCTAATTTCTTTAATTTCAGTTTTTCATTCTGTTCCATTTCTTTCTTTCATTGCATTTCATGTCATTTCACTTCATTTCACTTCATTTCATTACATTTCACATAATTTCATTTAATTTAGTTTCATTTCTTTCATTTCAGTCCATGAAATATTTTCTTTTTTCTTCTTTTCTCTTTTCTTTTCTCTTTTCTTTTCTCTTTTCTTTTCTTTTCTTTTCTTTTCTTTTCTTTTCTTTTCTTTTCTTTTCTTTTCTTTTCTTTTCTCTTTTCTTTTCTTTTCTTTTCTTTTCTTTTCTTTTCTTTTCTTTTCTTTTCTTTTCTTTTCTTTTCTTTTCTTTTCTTTTCTTTTCTTTTCTTTTCTTTTCTTTTCTTTTCTTTTCTTTTCTTTTCTTTTCTTTTCTTTTCTCCCTTCTCCCTTCTCCCTTCTCCCTTCTCCCTTCTCCCTTCTCCCTTCTCCCTTCTCCCTTCTCCCTTCTCCCTTCTCCCTTCTCCCCTCTCTCCTTTTTCTTTTCCTTTTTTCTTCGCTTTTCTCTTCCCTTCTCTTCTCTTTTTATTTTCTCTTCTTTTACGTTCGTTTTCTTTGCTTTTTTCCCTTATTTTATACTTTATTTAATTTTATTATGTAATTTTATTATATTTTTTATTTTACTGTATGTATTTTATATTAATTTACTTATTTTTATTTTATTTTAATTTAGTTTAGTTCAGGTTAGGTTTTTTTATTTCACTTTGTGTTGGTTTACTTTGCTTTGTTTTATTTTATGGTATGTTATTTTATGGTTTGTTATTTTAAGGTTTATTATGCGGTTTTATGTGATTTTATGTTTTTTTTCTGAACCCCTTGCAGAGCCAATGCTCACTAGCGCTAACACAACGTGCATGTGTAGCCAGGAGCAGGCTGATGCATTCTTCAGTTTAGCTTGAAAAAAACAGCCCTTGCTGTCTGGCAAAGGAATGCCACAGAGCCACGGAAAGTCGCAGCAGGAATACAGGCCAAGCAGTCCCTGGTTCCTGAAGAGTGACAACTTGAACTATGAGCATCGGTCCCGACCACACACAAAAGGACAAGAAGAAGAAGAAGAGGTGTGTGGTACCGTGGGGTATTTTCCAAAGGATGACACATCTCGATGACAAGCACACTTTCTACCTTCCAAAAACTGCTCCGCTGTGCTTCTTGGCCAGTGACGCATGAAAAGCGCTCTCGGGCCCGCTTGTCCTGCACGCCGGGACAGCTGAAAAGTGGCAGCTCCAGATGGTGCAGCGAGCCTGGAGCCCTTCCAAGCGCAGGCAAGAACCCCTGGGGAAATGGAGCCGAGGGAAGAGCAGAGCTCGCTCCCGCTCCAAAGTGGCACTGGGCAAGAGAGCTCGAGAAAGCCAGGGCAGGAGTGGCGCCTCGGAGGTGCAAGAGCAGCAGGCAAGAAGCGAGCCGAAAGGGCCCGGAGGAGCTCTGCCAAGGGGCTGTGCTCAGTGCTACAGAGGACGAGAAGCAAGCCCCGGGGGTCATCCTGGGGGCCACCCTGGGAGTCTAGAGCAATTCCTCCTCCCAGATGCGGGGCACGAGGGCCACCTTCGTGGAGCAGGAGCAGCAGGCACCTAGCCAAAATGGCCCAAAGGAACCCTGGCAGGTGGCGGTGCTCTGTGCTGCAGAGGAAGGCAAAAAACCCCCGGGAACACTCGCTAGCCCACCATGGGGGAAAAAAAGCCTTCCTCCCCCCAGCTGCGGGGCACGAGAGGCCATCTTCGTGGTGCATGAGCAGCAGGCAGAGACCCAGCCAAAAGGGACAAGAGGAGCCCTGACAAGTGGCCATGCTCAATGCTGCAGAGGAAGGCAAAAAACCCCCGGAGACCGGTGCCAATCCATCCCAGGGGAAAATTCCTTCCTGACCCCAGTGCTGGCGATCGGCTAGTCCCTGAGCATGTGAGCAAGACCTGCTCCCTCCTCCCACAGGCTGCTCACGCCTCCCAGGAGATGCCCCAGCCCTATTCTCCCTTAACCTGGAGCCACCTCAGGGGCTTCCTAGAGTGGCCAAAGGCCCCCAGCCTGATCGACCCTGGGGGCAAAATCCTTCCCGCGCCCGGCAGGGCACCAGTGGGTGCTCCAAAGCACTGGGACCCCTGGCAACACCTCTGCATCCCATTTCTTACAGCTGCTGCCACTGGCTCCGCAGAGGATGAGGACGGCGAGCTCTGCAGTGCTCCTCAAGGAGGCAGTCCCTTGGTCTTGCCACTGCTTATCCAGCTGAAAAGGCCTGAGAGCCTTGGGCACCTCCAGGCCTTGGTGCTTCTTCTCATCTCCTGAGCAGCTGCTGTCTGATCCCTGAAGGCTGAGGCAGGATTTTCATCCATCAGACGGGCTCTGAAGGGGGCCCTGTCGGGAGCTGGCCTGGCAGCGGAGAACCTCCAGCAGCCTTGTCCCACCTCCTCCACTCTTCCTCCCTCAGCACCCTCCCCAAGTAATTCCACCGTCTCCTCATGGGCTTCCTCTTGGATCTCTTCAGGCTGCCCTCTGGCAGCGGGACAGCAGCTCCCTTTTATCCTGTCCCAGGGCATTGTGACTGCGCCGTTGCCAGGTGGTGGCCTTGTGACGTGGGGGCGACGGGGCAAGCCATGCGCAGCCCCGCCCGCCCCCCCCTCTGCCCAGCACCCTTTGGAGGAAGGCCTTTGGGGTGCTGGCCCCGAGGCAATCCCCGTGCCCTGGAGGCCCAGGGGGCTGTCCCTGCCCTTGGTGGCCATGCACTGGGCACAGCTGCTGGGTGTCCCTCTCAATTCATCTGCACGTCCAGACTAGGTAAAGAAGGGCATTTACACCATAGACACGCCTTTCCGTTCCCTCTGCATGAACTCTGCAGAGATGTAGAGAGCATGCAGCATATTTCCTCACCATTCCTTACCAATGCATCAAGGCACAGTTGCTACTCCTCTGCTTATGGTGAGGTCTTCTTCTTGGAAAGAAGTCCCAAATTGTTTTGTGTTCTTGACTGTCTTTTTCCGTGCACTTCAGTAGCTCTTTTCCTCCTTTGACCTTCACCCGTGATCCCTTTCGTGAAAGTGATGGCAGCCCTCTCAAGCCTTTGTCTTGCTCCTGTTAGTCGTCTCCTTCTGTAGGCCGTCCATACCTCTCATCAGCTGCTTAGTCTGTATTTGCCTTCATCCCAGATGCAATTTGTCTTTCTCGAACCCGAGAAATGAGAAATATCCCTAGTGGTACAGGTGAGTTCTCACCAGGGCTTTGCACAATGCTTGCCTTCCCTGTGGAAATATCTTGCCTGACACACAAGAATGCATTGGCCCGTATCATATCTGTGGCTCACAGCCACCCTGTCATCTACTCATGGCTCCAGGAACATTTACCTACTCTGATGTTTCCAAACTGGAGCAGAAACTCATGGCGCTCCACCTGAGGTTACCTGCAGGTGTTACCTGCAGTTCTTCACACGCATGCTTTATTGATGGAGGGGCTGCCTCTTCTGTCAGAGCTTCAGCTGGTCTGGAGCATGGGGGCCATAGAAACGTACCATGAGATACAGATTTTTCTGGTCCGTGGATGCCATGAAATCCCAAATATGATGTGGAGAACAAATGTATCTTTTGGAGAAGGCAGGAAGACTACAGATCTTGAACGATGGTTTTCTGCAATCTAAATTTAAAAGACCTGACCCCGAACTTCACTGTTTCATGCATTTGATGGCATCAAAGCATGAAGGGTGGAGCCTGAGAGATGCGTTAAGGAGGCTTTCAGCCATCAGTAGCCTGCTGGAGTCAAGGTCCATGCAGTCACAACCAGCAGATCCAGCCCTCCAGCTGCCGAGTGAGCTACGCACGGGCTGTGTGAGTGGGCTCTGAGCATGAGGCTGGTGCTGTCTGTCCAGTCACTTTCAAAACGTGTGTCTGCCTCCTAGGGAAGAAAATAACCATAGCTGGCATTATTTGAGCTTCCATTTTGGCAGTTTTGTGGGAGAAAGTGCCAAATCAGCCCAGATGCTGAAAAAGCTGCAAGAGAGGAAGCGCTGATGGGTCAGTGCGATGCAGTTTATGGCACTGCTGTCTGTGGGGATCGGCTTTACTCTCCAGGAACGTGAATAAAGGTTGCTGGTGACTTTTTAAAGGAATGCTGCAGGCATTTAGTGAAGAGGAAGGTTGTTGCTGATAAAGCTGATGTGGGTAAGCGGTTGGCTGGCCAGGTGGCCGTCTGACTCTAAAAGGCAGCTGCATCTCTTTCAGAGCCCCTAAGCTCCTGGAAGATAGCTGTAAAGAAGGACTGAAGAATTTCTTTTCACAGAATCACAGAATCACAGAATCACTAAGGTTGGAAAAGACCTGTAAGATCATCAAGTCCAACCAAAAAAAAAAAAAACCCCCCAAAAAAAACCAAAAAAAAACCACCACCAAAAAAACCCAAACAAACCACACCACACAACAACAACAAACCACAACACACCAAAAACCAACCCACCCAACACCACACAGCTCCATGCCCATTAAGCTACATCCCACAATGCCACATCCACACGCTCCTTGAATACCTCCGGGGAGGGTGACTCAACCACCTCCCTGGGCAGCCTATTCCAATGTTTCACTACTGTCTCAGTAAAGAACTTTTTCCTGATATCTAGCCTGAACCTCCCCTGGCGCAACTTGAGGCCATTTCCTCTAGTCCTGTCACTAGTCACTTGGGAGAAGAGACCAACACCCACCTCTCTGCAACCCCCTTTCAGGTAGTTGTAGAGAGCGATGAGGTCTCCCCTCAGCCTCCTCTTCTCCAGACTGAACAACCCCAGCTCCCTCAGCCACTCCTCATCAGACTTGTGCTCCAGACCCCTCACCAGCTTTGTCGCCCTTCTCTGGACACGCTCCAGCACCTCAATGTCCTTCTTGGAGTGAGGGGCCCAAAACTGAACACAGGATTCGAGGTGCGGCCTCACCAGAGCCGAGTACAGAGGCATGACCACCTCCCTGCTCCTGCTGGCCACACCATTTCTGATACAGGCCAGGATGCCGTTGGCCTTCTTGGCCACCTGGGCACACTGCTGTCTCATATTCAGCCGGGTGTCGATCAACACCCCCAGGTCCTTTTCTGCGGGGGAGCTTTCCAGCCACTCATCCCCAAGCCTGTAGCGTTGCCTGCGGTTGTTGTGGCCAAAGTGTAGAACCTGGCACTTGGCCTTATTGAACTTCATCCGGTTGGCCTCGGCCCATCGATCCAGCCTGTCCAGATCCCTCTGCAGAGCCTTCCTACCCTCAAGCAGAACAACACTCCCTCCCAACTTGGTGTCGTCTGCAAACTTGCTGAGGGAGCACTCTATCCCCTCATCCAGATCATCAATAAAGACATTAAACAAGACCGGTCCCAAAACTGAGCCCTGGGGGGACTCCGCTTGTGACCGGCCGCCAGCTGGATTTCACCCCATTCACCACAACTCTCTGGGCTCGGCCATCCAGCCAGTTTTTTACCCAGCGAAGAGTGTACCTGTCTAAACCACAGGCCGCCAGCTTCTCTAGGAGAATACTGTGGGGAACAGTGTCAAAGGCTTTGCTGAAGTCCAGGTAGACAACATCAACAGCCTTCCCCTCATCCACTAGGCGGGTCACCTGGTCATAGAAGGAGATCAGGTTGGTCAAGCAGGACCTGCCCTTCATGAACCCGTGCTGGCTTGGCCTGATCCCTTGGGTATCCTGCACGTGTCCTGTGAGCGCCCTCAAGATGAGCCTCTCCATAACCTTCCCCGGCACCGAGGTCAGGCTGACAGGCCTGTAGTTCCCCGGATCCTCCTTCTGACCCTTCTTGTAGATGGGCGTCACGTTGGCAAGCCTCCAGTCATCCGGGACCTCCCCCGTTGACCAGGACTGTTGATAAATGATGGAGAGCGGCTTGGCAAGCTCCTCCGCCAGCTCCCTCAGCACCCTTGGGTGGATGCCATCAGGCCCCATAGACTTGTGAGTCTCCAGGTGGCATAGGAGGTCGTTAACTGCTTCCTCCTGGATCATGGGGAGCCTATTTTGCTCTCCATCCCTGTCATCCAGCTCAGGGAGACGGATACCCTGAGGATACCTGGTGTGGCTGTTAAAGACTGAGGCGAAGAAGGCATTAAGTACCTCAGCCTTTTCCTCATCCTTCGTGACAATGTTCCCCGCCGCATCCAGTAGAGGATGGAGATCCTCCTTGGCCCCCTTTATGTTGTTAATGTATTTATAGAAGCTTTTTTTGTTGTCCCTCACGACCGTGGCCAGGTTGAGCTCTAGCTGGGCTTTCGCCTTCCTAATTCCCTCCCTGCATGACCTAACGAGGTCCTTGTATTCTTCTTCACTTGCCTGCCCCTTTTTCCAGAGGTGGTAAGTTCTCTTTTTTTCCCCGAGCCTCAGCATAAGCTCCTTGTTCAGCCAGGCCGGCCGTCTTCCCCGCCGGCTCTTCTTACGGCACAGGGGCACTGCCTGCTCCTGCGCCTTCAAGATTTCCTTCTTGAAGAAGGTCCAACCTTCCTGGGCCCCTTTGCCCTTCAGGACCGTCTCCCAAGGGACCCTCCCGACCAGTGTCCTGAACAGGGCAAAGTCTGCCCTCCGGAAGTCCATGGTAGCGGTATTGCTCACCCGCCTCCTTACTTGGCTAAAAATTGCAAACTCTATCATTTCATGGTCGCTAAGCCCCAGCCGGCCTCCGACCTTCACTTCTCCCACCAGACCCTCTCTGTTCGTAAACAGCAGGTCAAGCAGGGCACCTTCCCTTGTAGGCTCGCTTACCAGCTGCGTCAGGAAGTTATCTTCGACACACTCGAGGAACCTCCGGGACTGTTTCCTCTCAGCTGTGTTGTACTTCCAGCAGATATCCGGTAAGTTGAGGAAATGGCCTCAAGTTGCGCCAGGGGAGGTTCAGGCTGGATATTAGGAAAAAGTTCTTTCCTGAGAGAGTAGTGAAACATTGGAATAGGCTGCCCCAGGAGGTGGTAGAGTCACCCTCCCTGGAGGTATTCAAGGAGCGTGTGGATGTGGCATTGTGGGATGCAGCTTGATGGACATGGTGCTGTGTGGTGTTGGGTGGGTTGGTTTTTGGTGTCTTGTGCCTTGTTGTTGTTGTGTGGTGGTTGGCTTGCGTGGGTTGTTTGTGGGGTTTTTTTTGTTTGTTTTTTTTGGTGGTTTTTTTTTTTTTTTTTTTTTTTTAGGTTGGACTTGATGATCTTACAGGTCTTTTCCAACCGTAGTGATTCTGTGATTCTGTGATATGGGATAAACATGTTTTCCAACATTAAAGAAATTACCATTCCTGGGGTGTAACAGTCAGGTATCTCAACTCCGTGTATCGCCCACCCGGGCCGTGCTGTGGGGTTATTACCGTGTTCTATGCATGTTCTGTGGCAGTGGGATGTGAAACTAAATACTCTAGAGGGACACAAAGAGGGGATTCCAACACCACACTTCAATCCCGCATGTTTTTCCAGTGTTAAATACGAATAGAACTTTCCATCGGAACATCCCCAAGCCAATCCCAGAGGAGCCGTGTATACAGCTGGCTTGCAATTATAATGGTCAGCAAACCTTACGACAGTTATTTGCGGCTCTGTCTCCAGGGGGGTTCCCTTTATAGGACAATGCATATGTGGGATGCCACCTGAGGGAATGTAGGAGCTATTGGTGGTGGTACAAGGTGAATCTTGATTTTGCCACCCTTTTGATGCATATCCCCAACAGGTGCACATATCTCTGGTCAGGGTCCTGAGCCTACTAATAAACCATGTTTCAGGAGGATCTCCAGGTCCAGTGTCACATGTCATTACCTTGGTACAGTTAAAAAGAGGACTGGGTGGCCCCCTAATGGGTGGTTTGAATTGAGGGTCTTGGGGTGGTTGCATTATAGTAGATCCAGACCAGGCCCAGATCAGATTAGTTCTGTCTTTTGGAGATCTTTATGTTCTCTTGGGGAGTTGTATGCGCCAACTTGGTTCCCACTTTGTGGTATAGTTGGCTTCAAAGGGATCAGGATTCCGGAGAATGGAGCATCAGATCCTACAGATAAGGTCTACATGGATACTGACCATTATTGTTTTCAAAATTAGTATTACTGCTAGACAAATTGCCACATCATAACAAAGGGTTTGATCCTTCTATTGGAGACAGGACTGTTACATTAAACAAAGACCTGGGAACATCACAGAGCAGATTCATTAATGTGGCATTCCTAGACAAATTAGGAGGCTCCTTCCATGTTTCATAGATGTGACCTCCCATCAGTGGCTTACCCCTTCCATTGTACCTTGCTATTAGGGTTTACAGTCGTCCAGTTCTTTGCCAAAAATTAACAGAGGTGGCATTAGTCATGTTCAAAATAAAACTCAAATTCACCGGCATCATGAAAAATCTCAGCCCCTCTTCAGCTGCTCGGGGTAAAGTAATACATACTCCTTGATCCGGTTGCCCCCATATTCTCATAAAACCCTTTATCATTTCCCAGGCAAGGTTTGCGGCTTCATCTCCCCAGCCGCTTGTGGCAGTAAGGGAGAGGAAAAGGATCCCCCAAACCAACGTTCGTGGTGCCAATATATACATTCTGCAAAGATCAGCGAGCCAGCAGCTACAGTTAGTGCAGTTATTAGCCTGTCGATCTACGCCGGCTGCAAATGCTGACAATCACTGTTCATTATAGGTTTGATCGTAGGTCTTCTCTAACCTTCTGCGATATTTCCTCCTAAAAGAGAACAGAAAAAAACCCAGAAACCCCAGTCCGACGAGAACCAGTTTTAAAAGGAAGGGATAACGCACCGAGTGTCAATTTTATGCTCCTCTCTATGGGCATCGGTGGCTGTGCAGGCATACAGGTTAAGGGGAGCTTCCCAAACCAGGGCCCCTTAAATCGATCAAGTCCCTATGCGGTGGATTGGAGAGGGTGTTTGGCTCCGGCTTTTCCTCAGGATAGGAGGGAGCCATTGGCTTTCCTGGAGTCCTTTCCATGTCCTGATTAATGCCTCCAGGTTAGGCACGGGCAATTTGTCCATGACCCCCTCGGAATCCTTTTTGAAATGCCTTCGGCCCACAGAGCATGCCTCCTATCATCCCGAGTGTTCGGCATCCTTCTTTGATGGGTTTGGGAACAGGGGCCTGTGGGATGCTGCTGTTTCCGTTCCCCTTGTCCCTCCACCCTTCAGAGGTTTCCCTGAGACTTAGTCCCTCCTGTGTTCATAAACCTCATTCTCCGTCCATAATTGAGTGACTCCTGGGCAACTCCTCAGACAACATTATGCGATCCCTGTCCATAAGCGAGACTCTCCACACATATTCTGTCTCTGTTTCTCCTGATTCTCTTGAATATTTCTCCTGAATTTTTGCTACATGAGTTGGGGAATAAGGAACAGTGCGGGTCGTTATTTCCGGTTCCTCATCAGCATCGTGTTGCGTTAAAAGGAATGTAGTTTCAAAATTTGTCTGTCAGAGTCCCGGGACTTTGACTGATGCGTTTATCAGAGCCCCAGCAAAAGGACTTGCACTGAGCAGGTGCACAGAAATCAAGATTAGTTATTTTATTGAAAGCAACAGAAACAGATTCGAGATTGCTGTTGATAAATTCACTAACTGCAACAGTGCTACTAATTAAGGTTAGTCTTGCTAGCAGACTTGACAGTAATACAGGAACCCGGGGATAACTGTCACCCAGAGGGTGAGAGGCGCAGCGTGTACCCAGAGAGGCGTCCCTCCCCCAGGAAGACTGTCGACTGGTCTGTCAGGTATTGAGGTTCTTCTCTCCCACTTCAACAACGTTTTTCTCCGTCTTTCATCCCCAAAAACTACGAGGTTCCCCCCAAATGTGACGTGTAGCATGATGTGGGTGGAGAGACGAGTGCTATAGTCATATATGTTTAGCATGATCTCTGTAATCTTCATTAGCATATGCAGGGGTGTGAGTTGTAATATGCATTTCACCGGTAATGAGGCAAAGGTCAGTTATCAAACACGAAGCCTTTTGAAGAAACAAAGGACCCCTCAGATTCCTGTTATTTTACTGTCTTTGCTGACCACACGCAGGGCTGTCCTGCCTCCACAGGGCCCCCTCCTTACCTGCACCCTGTGTTAGCAGGCGGGTCTCCACTCCCCCGGGTCGCACAGGAGATGGCAAGGTCAGTCTTAACGGTTCTTGGTGCACAGGAATCCCACCTCATTATCCAAATTCCACACCCCGCCGTTTATTTCTGTCTTTATAAGGGGCCTTGGGGCCGCTTCCTGGTCATCTCTAAGGTGCTTTTCTCTTGCACGTTCTAAATCGCCGAAGGGGTGGCATATGTCTGACTCCCTATCTTCCCCTACGACGCCATAAAACCCCTGGTTAAAGAATGAAATGACAAATTACATGAAAGATTAAAATGAAATTTAATGAAATGGAAGGAAATGAAAGAAGGAAATGAAAAATGAAAGAAAATGGAAAATGAAAAGAGTGAAAGAAAAAATGAAAGAAATCAAATGAAAGAAAGAAATGAAAAATTAAATGAAGGAATGACATGAAATGACATGACATGAAATGAAATGAAACTTAAGAATGAAATAGTGACATGAGAAAATGAACTACTAACAAAAAGAAATAATGAAAAGAATAATAAAATAAGGAAACAATGAAATAAAGACATACTGTAATGATATAATGAAATAAATAACACAATCAAATAATGATATAATGAAATAAAATATTTTCATTTCAATTCATTCTTTAATTTCATTTAATTTCACTTAATTTAATTTAATTTAATTTCATATTTTCACTTCATGATTCCACTTTATGATTTTATCTCATTTCATCATTTCATTTCATTTCATTTCATTTCATTTCATTTCAACCTTCATTTAATTTAATATAATTTCATTTTATTTTTTCCATTTCATTTCATTTGTATTCATTTTTCATTCAATTTCATTCTTTCATTTCAGTTTTTAATTATTTCATTTCAGTATTTCATTTCATTACATTACGATACATTTAATTACTTTTAATTTCATTCTTACATTCTTTCACTTCATTCTTCGATATCATTCTTTCATTAATTTAATTTAATTTTGTTTTGTTTTAATTTAATATAGTTTAATTTCAGTTCAGTGCATTATTTCATTATTTCCTTTCAGTGCATTTTTTCATTTCATTTCAGCGCATGATTTCATTTCATGAATTCATTCTTTCATTTCATACTATCATTCTTTCATTTTTGTCTTTCATTTACTATACTTATTACTTTCTTTTGCTTTTTAATTTTATTTAATTGCCTTTCATTCCTTAATTTAATTTAATTTCATTGCATTTGATTTGATTTGATTTAATTTCATTTCATTGTTCCATTCAATTTCATTTGAATATTTAATTTTACTTCATTTAATGTCATTTCATTTCATTGCATTCTTTAATTTCATTTTTCATTTAATTTCATTTTGTTCTTTCGTGTCATTTTTCATGTCATTCTTTCATTTTATTTTTTCTTTCATTTTATTTCATTCTTTCATTTCATTCTTTCATTTATTTTCATGCCTTTTATTTACCTTCATTCTTTACTTTAATTTCCCTTTCATTTAATTTCCTTTTTTAATTATTTCATTTAATTTAATTTCATTAAGTTCCATTACATTACGTTACATTTCATTACAATTAAACTAATTCCTTCATTTTTCACTTCATTCTTTGATATCAGTCTTTAATTTCATTTAGTTTTGTTTCATTTAATATGATTTAATTTAATTTAATTTAAATTTAATTTATTTTTTTTCTTTCAAGTTCATTATTTCATTTAATTTCATTATTTAATACTTTCATTTGATTCTTTTAATTTCATTCTTTTTATTTTTCAATTTAATCCTGTCATTGCTTTCTTTCTTTTCATTTTTTATTTTTTATTTAATTTCCTTTAATTTTTCCATTTCAGTGCACTGCATTGCATTGTATTTCAGTCTTTCAACCCATTCTTCGTTTATTTCATTTAATTTCATTTCATTTCATTTCATTTCATATAATACAGTCTTTTCATTCTTTCATTACAAGTAATTTTTCATTTCATTCTCTTATTCCTTTATTGTTTCATTATTTCATTTCATTTTTACATTTCGTTCTTTCATTTCGATTCCTTCTGACACGCGGAAACAACACAACTCACAAAGAGTTATAAAGCAGGCATGTTTATTGTATCATTATTTCATTATTTCCTTATTTCATTATATCATTTCATTTTGTCATTAGTTCATTTTTTCATATCACTATTTCATTTTTAAGTTTCATTTCATTTCATTCTTTCATTTAATCTTTCATTTCATTCTTTCAAGTAATTTCATGCTTTCATATCCTTCTTCCATATTATTCATTTTTATTTCCTCATTTCATTTCATTTCATTTCAATTCAATTGTAATGTAATTCTCATTTCAATCTTCCATTTAATTTCATTCTTTCATTTCATGTTATGTCTTTTTATTTCCTTTCATTTGAAATAATGAAATTATGAAGTACAATAAGAAACGAAAAAAATGAAAAAAAAAAGAAAAAATAAAAACATGAAAGTAAGAAGTGATGAATGAAATGAAATTAAATTACAAAATGAAATTAAATGAGAGGATAAAATAAAAGAATGAAAAGCAAGAAATTTATTTCATTATTTCTTTTTCTCATTTTCATCTCTGCTTCTTTTTTATGTCACTATTTCATTCTTTCATTTTTCATTTCATTCTTTCATTTCTTATATTTCATTCTTATATTTCATTTCATTCTTTAATAACATTTTTTCATTCCATTTCATTCTTTCATTTAATTTCATTCATTCATTTAATTTAGTTTCATTTAATTTCATTGCATTTCAATTAATTTCATTTCATTCTTTCATTTCAGTATTACATTTCATTTCATGTCTTTTTTATTTCAATTTAGATTTATTTCATCTTGTCGTTTATTTTCATATATTAATGTCATTCTTACATGCTTTTGTGCTTTCATTCTTTCATTATTTCTGTTATTTCATTCTTTCATTCTTTAATTTCATTTCATTCTTTCATTGCCTTTCCTGATGTCATTCTTTCCTTTTGTTCATGATTTCTTTTTTTACATTTCATTCCATGGTTTTATTTCCTTTTCATTTAATTGTGTTAGTTCATTCTAATTCATAATTTCCTTTCATTCTTTCAGAGTTTAATTTAATTTCATTATTTCATTTCATTCTTTCAATTGTTGCATTCTTACGTCATTACATTATTAATGTCTTTTATTATTTGAATATTTCATTCTTGCTCTTCTTTTCATGCTTTCATTTCATTTCTTAGCTTTTCATTTTATTTTTTAATTTCATTTCAATTAATTCCATTTAATTCAGTTTCACTTAATTTTATTTCAAGTTTCATTTCATTTCATCATCTCATTCTATCCTTTCAAACTTTCATTTTTCATTTCATTCCTTCATTATTTCATCATTTCATTCTTTCCTTTCTATCTTTCATTTCATTTTTCATTTCATTCTTTTGCTTAATTTCCTTTCACTCTTTCATTTTATTTTCCTTCATTGTTTCTTTTCATTTTTTCATTTTTTCATTTAACTTTATTTCATTTCACTTCATTTCACACAATTATTTACATTTCATTTAATTCCCTCATTTTAATATTTTCCTCATTTCTTTATTTAATTTCATTTTTTCATTTAATTTCATACTTTTGTTTTATTCTTTCATTTCATTTAATAATTCCATTCCATTTAATTTTATTTCATTTTTTCACTTCATTCTTTCATTTAATTTCATTTCAGTTAATTTCATTTCATTCCATTGCATTTCATTTCATTCTTGGACTGTATTTCTGTCTTCCATTTTATTTCCTTTAATTGCTTCATTTAATTTCATTCTTACATTTTTTCTTTCATTTCAGGTCATCCTTAATGTTAATTCTTTCATTTTATTTCATTCTTTCATTTCATTTCATTCTTTCATTTCCTTTCATTTATTTTCATTTCTTCATTTTATCTTCTTTCCTTCTTTCATAAAATTTCATTCTTTTATTCCATTCCATTCCATTCCATTTCACTATTTAATTTCATTCTTGTCATCTTTTAATTTCATTCATTTTTTGTCATTCTTTCTTTTCATTTTTCATTTACTTTCATTCTTTTATTTAATGTCATTTTTTCTTTCCTTTCTTTTCATGTCTTCATTTTATCTTCTTTCATTTTTTCATATAATTTCATTCTTGAATTTAATTTTGTTTTTCATTTTGAATTTGAATTTCATAGTATTGTATCATTTAATTTCATTTTTTCTGTATTTCATTATTTCATTTTTTCATTATTCCATTTCATTCTGTCATTTAATTTCCTTTTTTCATCTGATTTCATTCCTTCTTCTCTTTTCATTTTATTCCTTCATTTTCTTTCATTTAATTCTTTCATTTAATTTTCTTCTTTAATTTAATTTAATTTCATTTAGTTTCATTTCATTTCATTATTACATTTTTCAATTTCATTATTTCATTTACTTGTATTATTTCTTTCTTTCAATTTTTTGATTTTATTCTTCCATTTAATACTGTCATTACTTTCTTTCATTTCATTCTTCATTTCATTTCATTTCATTTCATTTCATTCCTTCATAAATACATTTCATTTCATTTCATTTCATTTCATTTCATTTCATTTCATTTCATTTCATTCCTTCATAAATACATTTCATTTCATTTAATTTCATTTCATTCCTTCATAAATACATTTCATTCTTTCATTTCACTTTCTTTCATTTCAATTCATTCTCTTGTTTCAATCATTTATTTAATTTCATTGCATTCTTTCATCTCATCTCGTTATTTCATTTCATTATTTAATTTCATTTTATTATTTCATTCCAGCTCAGTTTGTCTTTTAATTCTTCCATTTTATTTCATTTCATTTAAATACATTTCATTCAATTTTATTTCACTTAACTATTTAATTTAATTTCTTCATCTCATTCTATCCTTTCATTTCAATTCATTCTCTCATTTTATTTCATTTTTTCATTTCATTTTTCATTTCATTTCATTGTTTTATGTAATTTCTTTTTCTTACATTTCATTATACTTCTTCATTTTTCATTTTTACATATATTTTCCATCTTTTCATTTATTTTCATTCTTTCATTTTATTTTTTTAGTAAATTCCTTTTTTCAGTATTTCACTATTACATTTCCTTTCATGCCTTCATTTCATCATTTCACTTTTTTCCATTTCATTTCATTCTTAAATTTCATTTCTCTCTTTAATTTAAATTTCTTTTCATTCTTTCATTTTATTTATTCATTTGATTCATTCTTTCACCTTATTTATCATTTTTTCATTTCCTCTCATTTCATTATTTCATTTCAATTTAATCTTTCATTTAATTTTGTTCTATCATTTCATTGTCCATTTTAATTTCATTTCATTATTACATTTTATTTAATCTCATTTAATTTCATTTCATTCTTTCATTTCATGTCATTCATTATTTTTTTCATTTAACTTTTTCATTTGAGTTCATTTCATTTACTCATTTCATCTATTCATATCGATTCATTATTTAATTTCAGTTCCTTTCATTGTTTCACGTAACTTGTTTCATTCTTTCATTTATCTCTCTCATTTAATTCTTTCAGTATTTCATTTTTTCATTTCATTTCATGGCATGATTTGAGTCTTTTATTTCATTTCATTTCATTTCATTTCATTCTTTCATTTTATTCTTCAATTTTATCTTCTCGCTAATTTCTTTAATTTCAGTTTTTCATTCTGTTCCATTTCTTTCTTTCATTGCATTTCATGTCATTTCACTTCATTTCACTTCATTTCATTACATTTCACATAATTTCATTTAATTTAGTTTCATTTCTTTCATTTCAGTCCATGAAATATTTTCTTTTTTCTTTTCTTTTCTCTTTTCTTTTCTTTTCTTTTCTTTTCTTTTCTTTTCTTTTCTTTTCTTTTCTTTTCTTTTCTTTTCTTTTCTTTTCTTTTCTTTTCTTTTCTTTTCTTTTCTTTTCTCTCCCTTCTCCCTTCTCCCTTCTCCCCTCTCTCCTTTTTCTTTTCCTTTTTTCTTCGCTTTTCTCTTCCCTTCTCTTCTCTTTTTATTTTCTCTTCTTTTACGTTCGTTTTCTTTGCTTTTTTCCCTTATTTTATACTTTATTTAATTTTATTATGTAATTTTATTATATTTTTTATTTTACTGTATGTATTTTATATTAATTTACTTATTTTTATTTTATTTTAATTTAGTTTAGTTTAGGTTAGGTTTTTTTATTTCACTTTGTGTTGGTTTACTTTGTTTTATTTTATGGTATGTTATTTTATGGTTTGTTATTTTAAGGTTTATTATGCGGTTTTATGTGATTTTATGTTTTTTTTCTGAACCCCTTGCAGAGCCAATGCTCACTAGCGCTAACACAACGCGCGTGTGTAGCCAGGAGCAGGCTGATGCATTCTTCAGTTTAGCTTGAAAAAACCAGCCCTTGCTGTCTGGCAAAGGAATGCCACAGAGCCACGGAAAGTCGCAGCAGGAATACAGGCCAAGCAGTCCCTGGTTCCTGAAGAGTGACAACTTGAACTATGAGCATCGGTCCCGACCACACACAAAAGGACAAGAAGAAGAAGAAGAGGTGTGTGGTACCGTGGGGTATTTTCCAAAGGATGACACATCTCGATGACAAGCACACTTTCTACCTTCCAAAAACTGCTCCGCTGTGCTTCTTGGCCAGTGACGCATGAAAAGCGCTCTCGGGCCCGCTTGTCCTGCACGCCGGGACAGCTGAAAAGTGGCAGCTCCAGATGGTGCAGCGAGCCTGGAGCCCTTCCAAGCGCAGGCAAGAGCCCCTGGGGAAATGGAGCCGAGGGAAGGGCAGAGCTCGCTCCCGCTCCAAAGTGGCACTGGGCAAGAGAGCTCGAGCAAGCCAGGGCAGGAGTGGCGCCTCGGAGGTGCAAGAGCAGCAGGCAAGAAGCGAGGCGAAAGGGCCCGGAGGAGCTCTGCCAAGGGGCTGTGCTCAATGCTACAGAGGAGGAGAAGCAAGCCCTGGGGGCCACCCTGGGGGCCCGCCCTGGGAGTCTAGAGAGATTCCTCCCCCCAGATGTGGGGCACGAGGGCCACCTTCGTGGAGCAGGAGCAGCAGGCACGTAGCCAAAATGGCCCAAAGGAGCCCTGGCAGGTGGCGGTGCTCTGTGCTGCAGAGGAAGGCAAAAAACCCCCGGGAACACTCGCTAGCCCACCATGGGGGGAAAAAAAGCCTTCCTCCCCCCAGCTGCGGGGCACGAGAGGCCATCTTCGTGGTGCATGAGCAGCAGGCAGAGACCCAGCCAAAAGGGACGAGAGGAGCCCTGACAAGTGGCCATGCTTAACGCTGCAGAGGAAGGCAAAAAACCCCTGGAGACCGGTGCCAATCCGCCCCAGGGGAAAATTCCTTCCTGACCCCAGTGCTGGCGATCGGCTAGTCCCTGAGCATGTGAGCAAGACCTGCCTCCTCCTCCCACAGGCTGCTCACACCTCCCAGGAGATGCCCCAGCCCTATTCTCCCTTAACCTGGAGCCACCTCAGGGGCTTCCTACAGTGGCCAAAGGCCCCCCGGCCTGATCGACCCTGCGGGCAAAATCCTTCCCGCGCCCGGCAGGGCACCAGTGGGTGCTCCAAAGCACTGGGACCCCTGGCAACACCTCTGCATCCCATTTCTTACGGCTGCTGCCACTGGCTCCGCAGAGGATGAGGACGGCGAGCTCTGCAGTGCTCCTCAAGAAGGCAGTCCCTTGGTCTTGCCACTGCTTATCCAGCTGAAAAGGCCTGAGAGCCTTGGGCACCTCCAGGCCTGGGTGCTGCTTCTCATCTCCTGAGCAGCTGGTGTCTGTTCCCTGAAGGCTGAGGCAGGATTTTCATCCATCAGATGGGCTCTGAAGGGGGCCCTGTCGGGAGCTGGCCTGGCAGCGGAGAACCTCCAGCAGCCTTGTCCCACCTCCTCCTCTCTTCCTCCCTCAGCCCCCTCTCCAAGTAATTCCACCGTCTCCTCATGGGCTTCCTCTTGGATCTCTTCAGGCTGCCCTCTGGCAGCGGGACAGCAGCTCCCTTTTATCCTGTCCCAGGGCATTGTGACTGCGCCGTTGCCAGGTGGTGGCCTTGTGACGTGGGGGCGACGGGGCAAGCCATGCGCAGCCCCGCCCGCCACCCCTCTGCCCAGCACCCTTCGGAGGAAGGCCTTTGGGGTGCTGGCCCCGAGGCAATCCCCGTGCCCTGGAGGCCCAGAGGGCTGTCCCTGCCCTTGGTGGCCATGCACTGGGCACAGCTGCTGGGTGTCCCTCTCAATTCATCTGCACGTCCAGACTAGGTAAAGAAGGGCATTTACACCATAGACATGCCTTTCCGTTCCCTCTGCATGAACTCTGCAGAGATGTAGAGAGCATGCAGCATATTTCCTCACCATTCCTTACCAATGCATCAAGGCACAGTTGCTACTCCTCTGCTTATGGTGAGGTCTTCTTCTTGGAAAGAAGTCCCAAATTGTTTTGTGTTCTTGACTGTCTTTTTCCGTGCACTTCAGTAGCTCTTTTCCTCCTTTGACCTTCACCCGTGATCCCTTTCGTGAAAGTGATGGCAGCCCTCTCAAGCCTTTGTCTTGCTCCTGTTAGTCGTCTCCTTCTGTAGGCCCTCCATACCTCTCATCAGCTGCTTAGTCTGTATTTGCCTTCATCCCAGATGCAATTTGTCTTTCTCGAACCCGAGAAATGAGAAATATCCCTAGTGGTACAGGTGAGTTCTCACCAGGGCTTTGCACAATGCTTGCCTTCCCTGTGGAAATATCTTGCCTGACACACAAGAATGCATTGGCCCGTATCATATCTGTGGCTCACAGTCACCCTGTCATCTACTCATGGCTCCAGGAACATTTACCTACTCTGATGTTTCCAAACTGGAGCAGAAACTCATGGCGCTCCACCTGAGGTTACCTGCAGGTGTTACCTGCAGTTCTTCACACGCATGCTTTATTGATGGAGGGGCTGCCTCTTCTGTCAGAGCTTCAGCTGGTCTGGAGCATGGGGGCCATAGAAACGTACCATGAGATACAGATTTTTCTGGTCCGTGGATGCCATGAAATCCCAAATATGATGTGGAGAACAAATGTATCTTTTGGAGAAGGCAGGAAGACTACAGATCTTGAACGATGGTTTTCTGCAATCTAAATTTAAAAGACCTGACCCCGAACTTCACTGTTTCATGCATTTGATGGCATCAAAGCATGAAGGGTGGAGCCTGAGAGATGCGTTAAGGAGGCTTTCAGCCATCAGTAGCCTGCTGGAGTCAAGGTCCATGCAGTCACAACCAGCAGATCCAGCCCTCCAGCTGCCGAGTGAGCTACGCACGGGCTGTGTGAGTGGGCTCTGAGCATGAGGCTGGTGCTGTCTGTCCAGTCACTTTCAAAACGTGTGTCTGCCTCCTAGGGAAGAAAATAACCATAGCTGGCATTATTTGAGCTTCCATTTTGGCAGTTTTGTGGGAGAAAGTGCCAAATCAGCCCAGATGCTGAAAAAGCTGCAAGAGAGGAAGCGCTGATGGGTCAGTGCGATGCAGTTTATGGCACTGCTGTCTGTGGGGATCGGCTTTACTCTCCAGGAACGTGAATAAAGGTTGCTGGTGACTTTTTAAAGGAATGCTGCAGGCATTTAGTGAAGAGGAAGGTTGTTGCTGATAAAGCTGATGTGGGTAAGCGGTTGGCTGGCCAGGTGGCCGTCTGACTCTAAAAGGCAGCTGCATCTCTTTCAGAGCCCCTAAGCTCCTGGAAGATAGCTGTAAAGAAGGACTGAAGAATTTCTTTTCACAGAATCACAGAATCACAGAATCACTAAGGTTGGAAAAGACCTGTAAGATCATCAAGTCCAACCAAAAAAAAAAAAACCCAAAAAAAAAAACCAAAAAAAAACCACCACCAAAAAAACCCAAACAAACCACACCACACAACAACAACAAACCACAACACACCAAAAACCAACCCACCCAACACCACACAGCTCCATGCCCATTAAGCTACATCCCACAATGCCACATCCACACACTCCTTGAATACCTCCGGGGAGGGTGACTCAACCACCTCCCTGGGCAGCCTATTCCAATGTTTCACTACTGTCTCAGTAAAGAACTTTTTCCTGATATCTAGCCTGAACCTCCCCTGGCGCAACTTGAGGCCATTTCCTCTTGTCCTGTCACTAGTCACTTGGGAGAAGAGACCAACACCCACCTCTCTGCAACCCCCTTTCAGGTAGTTGTAGAGAGCTATGAGGTCTCCCCTCAGCCTCCTCTTCTCCAGACTGAACAACCCCAGCTCCCTCAGCCGCTCCTCATCAGACTTGTGCTCCAGACCCCTCACCAGCTTTGTCGCCCTTCTCTGGACACGCTCCAGCACCTCAATGTCCTTCTTGTAGTGAGGGGCCCAAAACTGAACACAGTATTCGAGGTGCGGCCTCACCAGAGCCGAGTACAGAGGCATGACCACCTCCCTGCTCCTGCTGGCCACACCATTTCTGATACAGGCCAGGATGCCGTTGGCCTTCTTGGCCACCTGGGCACACTGCTGTCTCATATTCAGCCGGGTGTCGATCAACACCCCCAGGTCCTTTTCTGCGGGGGAGCTTTCCAGCCACTCATCCCCAAGCCTGTAGCGTTGCCTGCGGTTGTTGTGGCCGAAGTGTAGAACCCGGCACTTGGCCTTATTGAACTTCATCCGGTTGGCCTCGGCCCATCGATCCAGCCTGTCCAGATCCCTCTGCAGAGCCTTCCTACCCTCAAGCAGAACAACACTCCCTCCCAACTTGGTGTCGTCTGCAAACTTGCTGAGGGAGCACTCTATCCCCTCATCCAGATCATCAATAAAGACATTAAACAAGACCGGTCCCAAAACTGAGCCCTGGGGGGACTCCGCTTGTGACCGGCCGCCAGCTGGATTTCACCCCATTCACCACAACTCTCTGGGCTCGGCCATCCAGCCAGTTTTTTACCCAGCGAAGAGTGTACCTGTCTAAACCACAGGCCGCCAGCTTCTCTAGGAGAATACTGTGGGGAACAGTGTCAAAGGCTTTGCTGAAGTCCAGGTAGACAACATCAACAGCCTTCCCCTCATCCACTAGGCGGGTCACCTGGTCATAGAAGGAGATCAGGTTGGTCAAGCAGGACCTGCCCTTCATGAACCCGTGCTGGCTTGGCCTGATCCCTTGGGTATCCTGCACGTGTCCTGTGAGCGCCCTCAAGATGAGCCTCTCCATAACCTTCCCCGGCACCGAGGTCAGGCTGACAGGCCTGTAGTTCCCCGGATCCTCCTTCCGACCCTTCTTGTAGATGGGCGTCACGTTGGCAAGCCTCCAGTCATCCGGGACCTCCCCCGTTGACCAGGACTGTTGATAAATAATGGAGAGTGGCTTGGCAAGCTCCTCCGCCACCTCCCTCAGCACCCTTGGGTGGATAAATTAATACGACCACCTGACAATGTCCATGTGGTGAAATTACTGATGATGTTATTCTGATACAAAGGAAGTTTGTGGGGTTTTTTCTTTTGATTAATAAAAGAAATTATGAAAACCAGCTAAAGCCTATGTTGAGAGTTACACTTGAAAACAAACTGGTAGCCTGTGCATTTTAAGTCCATGCTTTCCTCTTTGCAAAGGACCCCACAAGGCAAATGAATGGGGAAATAGCACATCCTGACATAATTAGCTGTCACTATAGTAATTGCATTCCTGTACTGTGGGGGAACACGGTGTGGGAATGCAATCGCATAAATTGGGCCCCACCATTTAAAAAGGATGTTAAAGTATGCGAATGTGTCCCAAGAAGGGCAACAAAGGTGGGGAAGGGGCTGGAAGGCATGTCCTCTGAGGAGCACCTGAGGACTCGGCGTTTGTCTAGATTGCAGATGAGGAGGCTGAGGGGCGACCTCCCTGCTCTCTGTAGCTTCCTAAGGTGGGGACGTGGAGAGGGAGGTGCTGATCTCTTCTCCCTGGTACCCATGCCAGGTTGCGTGGGAATGGCTCAAAGCTGCGTCCCTCAGGGGAGGTTGGGACTTGACATGAGGGAACATTTCTTTACCAAAAGGGTAGTCAAAACCAGGAACAGGCTTCCTGGAGAGGTGACTATATATATTGTAAGAAAGATGGGGTGAGACTTTTTCGTAGCGCCTGTTGCAGTAGGACAAGGAGTAATGGTTTTAAACTAAAAGAGGGTAGATACAAGGCAGAATTTTTTTACAATGAGGGTGGTGAAACACTGGACCAGGTTGTCCACAGAGGTGGTAGATGCCCCATCCCTATCAATCTTCAAGGTCAGGTTGGACAGAGCTTTGATCAACCTGATCTAGCTGAAGATGACCCCACTCATTGCAGGACTGTATGACTTTTAAAGGTCTTTTCCAACTCAAACTCTTCTATGATTCTAAGATGACAGGGTTTCAGAGTTCACAGTAAACCTTTAATTAACATGGTCTGGATCAGGTATATTGATAATATTCCCACAGGTTTGAATAATGCCCTAGGAAGAGCCTGTAATCACATAGCTGAGGCCAAAAACAGATGCAGAAGGGAGGGCAAACTGCACATTCACAAGCAGAAATCACTGTCACAGGTTTCCATGCAAAAGCACTATCGCTATTTAATAAAATAAATAAAATCCCATGTTCAGAGCTGAATGTCCTTGCAAGCATGGGCAGCTAGAAGGATACTGAAATGCCTGCAATATAGCATGTCTCATTGCAGCAGCAGATCTGACAAGACCAGCCTTGCTTTGTGTCCACTAGAAACACAGTATTTCTGGTTTTTTCCCACTGAAAACAGCTGTGCTACTGTTGTGGGGCCATCACACTCCACGGGGAGACAGAAAAGATGGCAGCTCCTTACCTTGAGGATGTGCTGAAGTCCTCAACGTATCAGCTCAGTACAAATCTGAGCTCCCAAGTCAAGTTCACCAGTAGGACAGATCACAGCATTGATCTGCTGCATACAGGCCACCTGAAAAAACAACCAACCACACACAGAATAGAGAAAACTTCTGAGCGTGGACTGGAAGTCAGTGGTTCAGGACTTATTAGAAGGCCAGAGGACAACACACAAAGCTGCAGCAGAAAAAAAAAGCAGTAGAGCCAAAGACATCCTCACCAAACTCATCCCGCTCCAAGCTCTCCAGCTCCTGCATTAGATTCCAGGTGCCATGTCCACAAAGACCTGAGGGAATACGCTTCAGCACCACCGAGGTTCCACTCTCCAGGCCATCCAAGAGGGGCTTGAATCGCTCCACTCCATCCATTTCTGCTTTTCCAGTAAAAGCCTCCAACAGCTGCTCACAGCTGCAATGAGAGAGGATCAGCAGCTACCCCACAAGCCAGGACAGGAGTGTGCAAGTGCAGACCCGTTGTAAAATGAAGAGTGAGAGTCAGAAGAGAGACTCCACTGAGAGGCTACTAACAGTTGAAAGCTCAAGAGCAGGAAAAGGCAGGACTTCTACCACCATGTACACGGGTTGAGGCAGGACACAGAGGATACACAGACCCTTTGTAGCATCTATCATCATGCGAGGGACTTTGATACCAATAGCTCTTCCCAGAAGCAGCATCCTCTCTTTTGTACCCAGTGGTGTTTTGCTCCCAAACTAAGGAGAAAAGAAAGTTCGAATCAATATCTGAGACCAGGCCAGCTCTAAAGAATAGGGCAATGGGAATGCCTTGTGATTGAGGATGCTCTGAGAAACAAGGCTTTCACCTGGTTGTGCATAAAAGCCTTCAGACATCAGATGATCTCTTGCCTGCCCTGTGTACCATATAAACTGTGAGGAAGAAAATAAGTAAGCTGACAAACTTTTGGAACAAGACACCTCCCCTCTCTCCTCCAGATCCCTCCGACTAGGCTATGATGAGGACTTCAGCACCAACAGTCACACTGAGATTCCACCTTAATTGGCTCTTACCTCCAAAAGACAGGAGAAAAGGTTGTTGATGCAGGAAACCACCACACTGAATTCCAATACAGCCAAGATTCACACTGCTATCAATTGCCCCTCTACTCACAGGAATCCCTAAGCTCAATCCCAAGCACACACAGCCCCATCTCCATCTCAGAAGAGATCTTTAAGCCCCCAAACAAACCACTGCCTCACCCCACATGAGCAAGCTGCCCAAATGCTCTTCCCTTTTCCCTCCCTCCCTGGCTGTACCACACTGAACTGGTGGTATTTATTTCTCTCCTCACATAACCAGACCATATGCAAAGAATCCTGCATATGAAAATTCTCTGCAGTCACCAGGGACTGCTCTTCCCCAGTTGCACCACAGCGCACCACAGTGTCATGGTGTCATCACTGATGTGACAATCAGCAGAAAGCACAGGAGGTATAAGTCTTTACAGACCATCTTTTCTCCTTCACATACTCCCTTTAAATCGTCTCTTCAACTCTTCCCAATATGTATGAGGCTTTTGAAGATAACAGCTTTATACTAGATTTGAAGAAGTGCTTGTCTCCAAAGGCTTTTCTGCTGTTCATCTACATTTGTTGTTCATGTAATAAAACAGTAAGCAAGTGTACCTAATTTCTCCTAACATGGGCATGACCACGGTTCGCCCCACAGCCAAGACCTAAAACTCACCACAGGGCCAAAGTGTGGGTGGATGGGGGAGTGGGTGAGTGCAGAGGCTGGACGAGCGTGGAGGCAGAAGGGGTCTCCAGCAGAAGCTGAGGGATGGCTTTTCCCTGCTGTTGTAGCCACCTTTCTCCAATCACAGAATCACAGAATCACAGAATCACTAGAGTCGGAAAAGACCTGCAAGATCATCAAATCCAATGATCAACTAACACCACCATGCCCACTAAACCACGTCCCACAATGCCTTGTCCACACGTTCCTTGAACACCTCCAGTGATCGTGACTCCACCACTTCCCTGGGCAGCTTATTCCAGTGTTTCACCACTCTCTCCATAAAGAAATTTTTCCTACTATCCAGCCTGAACCTCCCCTGGCACAACTTGAGGTCATTTCCTCTTGTCCTGTCGCTAGTCACTTGGGAGAAGAGACCAACACCCACCTCTCTGCAACCCCCTTTCAGGTAGTTGTAGAGAGCGATGAGGTCTCCCCTCAGCCTCCTCTTCTCCAGACTGAACAACCCCAGCTCCCTCAGCCGCTCCTCATCAGACTTGTGCTCCAGACCCCTCACCAGCTTCGTCGCCCTTCTCTGGACACGCTCCAGCACCTCAATGTCCTTCTTGGAGTGAGGGGCCCAAAACTGAACACAGGATTCGAGGTGCAGCCTCACCAGCACCAAGTACAGGGGCACCATCACCTCCCTACTCCTGCTGGCCACACCATTTCTGATACAGGCCAGGATGCCATTGGCCTTCTTGGCCACCTGGGCACACTGCTGTCTCATATTCAGCCGGCTGTCAATCAACACCCCCAGGTCCTTTTCTGCGGGGCAGCTTTCCAGCCACTCGTCCCCAAGCCTGTAGCGTTGCATGGGGTTGTTGTGATCCAAATGCAGGATCCGGCACTTGGCCTTGTTGAACCTCATCCAATTGGCCTCGGCCCATCGATCCAGCCTGTCCTGATCCCTCTGCAGAGCCTTCCTACCCTCAAGCAGATCAACACTCCCTCCCAACTTGGTGTCGTCTGCAAACTTGCTGAGGGTGCACTCTATCCCCTCATCCAGATCATCAATGAAGACATTAAACAAGACCGGTCCCAAAACTGAGCCCTGGGGGACTCCGCTTGTGACCGGCCGCCAACTGGATTTCACCCCATTCACTACAACTCTCTGGGCTCGGCCATCCAGCCAGTTTTTTACCCAGCGAAGAGTGTACCTGTCTAAACCACGGGCCGCCAGCTTCTCTAGGAGAATACTGTGGGGAACAGTGTCAAAGGCTTTGCTGAAGTCCAGGTAGACAACATCAACAGCCTTCCCCTCATCCACTAGGCGGGTCACCTGGTCATAGAAGGAGATCAGGTTGGTCAAGCAGGACCTGCCTTTCATGAACCCGTGCTGGCTGGGCCTGATCCCTTGGGTATCCTGCACGTGTCCCGTGAGCGCCCTCAAGATGAGCCTCTCCATAACCTTCCCCGGCACCGAGGTCAGGGTGACAGGCCTGTAGTTCCCCGGATCCTCCTTCCGACCCTTCTTGTAGATGGGCGTCACGTTGGCAAGCCTCCAGTCATCCAGGACCTCCCCCGTTGACCAGGACTGTTGATAAATGATGGAGAGCGGCTTGGCAAGCTCCTCTGCCAGCTCCCTCAGCACCCTTGGGTGGATGCCATCAGGCCCCATAGACTTGTGAGTCTCCAGGTGGCATAGCAGGTCGTTAACTGCTTCCTCCTGGATCATGGGGAGCCTATTTTGCTCTCCATCCCTGTCACCCAGCTCAGGGAGACGGATACCCTGAGGATACCTGGTGTGGCTGTTAAAGACTGAGGCGAAGAAGGCATTAAGTACCTCAGCCTTTTCCTCATCCTTCGTGACAATGTTCCCCGCCGCATCTAGTAGAGGATGGAGATCCTCCTTGGCCCCCTTTTTGTTGTTAATGTATTTATAGAAGCTTTTTTTGTTGTCCCTCACGACCGTGGCCAGGTTGACCTCTAGCTGGGCTTTCGCCTTCCTAATTCCCTCCCTGCATGACCTAACGAGGTCCTTGTATTCTTCTTCACTTGCCTGCCCCTTTTTCCAGAGGTGGTAAGTTCTCTTTTTTTCCCCGAGCCTCAGCATAAGCTCCTTGTTCAGCCAGGCCGGCCGTCTTCCCCGCCAGCTCTTCTTACGGCACAGGGGCACTGCCTGCTCCTGCGCCTTCAAGATTTCCTTCTTGAGGAAGGTCCAACCTTCCTGGGCCCCTTTGCCCTTCAGGACCGTCTCCCAAGGGACCCTCCCGACCAGTGTCCTGAACAGGGCAAAGTCTGCCCTCCGGAAGTCCATGGTAGCGGTATTGCTCACCTGCCTCCTTACTTGGCTAAAAATTGCAAACTCTATCATTTCATGGTCGCTAAGCCCAAGACGGCCTCCGACCTTCACTTCTCCCACCAGACCCTCTCTGTTCGTAAACAGCAGGTCAAGCAGGGCACCTTCCCTTGTAGGCTCGCTTACCAGCTGCGTCAGGAAGTTATCTTCCACACACTCGAGGAACCTCCGGGACTGTTTCCTCTTAGCTGTGTTGTACTTCCAGCAGACATCCGGTAAGTTGAAGTCCCCCACAAGAGCAAGGGCTTGCGACTGTGAGACTTCTGCCAGTCGCTTGTAGAACGCTTCATCAGCTTCTACGCCCTGGTCGGGTGGTCTATAACAGACCCCCAGCAGGATATCCGGCTTGTTGGCCTTCCCCCTCATCCTTGCCCATAAGCATTCAACCCCGTCGTGACAATCATCCAGCTCTATACAATCAAAGCACTCCTTGACGTACAGAGCCACCCCACCGCCTCTCCTTCCTTGTCTGTCCCTCCTGAAGAGCTTATAGCCCTCCATCGCAGCACTCCAGCCATGCGAGTCGTCCCACCATGTTTCTGTGATGGCGACCACGTCATAGCTGCCCCGCCGCACGATGGCTTCCAGCTCCTCCTGTTTGCCGCCCATGCTGCGTGCATTGGAGTAGATGCACTTGAGCTGGGCTATCGGTCTTGCCCCCGACAATGGCACGTCACCCCTAGGCTCACCTCTGGGTAGCCTGGCTTCATCCCCTTCCCCCTTCGAGTCTAGTTTAAAGCCCTCCTGATGAGGTTTGCCAACTTACGGGCAAGGATTCTTTCCCCCCTTGGGGACAGCTGAACACCGTCTGCACTCAGCAGGCCCGGTGCCACGGAGACCACCCCATGGTCAAAGAATCCAAAATTCCTCTGGTGGCACCAGTCTCTGAGCCACGCGTTGACCATGTTTGCTTTCTTATTCCTTTCAGTGTTCCTCCCCGCCACTGAAGGGATTGCAGAAAACACGACCTGCGCACCCGATCCCTCAATCAGTCTCCCCAGCGCCTTAAAGTCCTTCTTCATCCCTTTCACGCTTCTTTGCTCTATCTCCTCGCTGCCAACCTGCAAAACTACCAGCGGGTAGTAATCGGTGGGCCGTACCAGACTGGGGAGTTTCCTTGTGACCTCTCTCACCCGGGCCCCAGGGAGGCAGCAGACTTCCCTGTGGGTCGGGTCAGGCCGGCATATTGGGCCCTCCGTTCCCCTCAGGAGGGAATCACCTACAACAACCACCCTCCTTTTTGCCTTGGTAGAGGTGGTTGTGATGCGTGGGGCAGGCTGTCTCGCCCTAGGCAGCCCCGCAGATGGACTTTTGTCCATGTCCTCGTTAGCCTGGCCCTTAAGTTCCAGAGCCCCATATCTGTTATGTAGGGGCAGCTGAGAAGGTGAGGGTGAGGGAGGCCGGGAGGGGATTCGGCTGCGGCCCCGCGGAGGGACCTTTTTCCATTCCCCTTCACCTCCTAGGTCCCCTCCTTCTGCCCGGCGGCAAGAGGGTAAGGGATCCTCTGCTTCTTGTGGAGCCTCCATCCTCTGTCTTTCCCTCAGGGACGGTAGGGCATGGCTCCACCAGCCTATCTCCCTCTCGCACTCCCTGATACTCCTCAGCCTCTCCACCTCCTCCTTCAGCTCTGCCGCCAGGCTGAGCAGATCGTTCACCTGGTCGCACCGCACGCAGGCGTTGTCTCTCTGGTCCTCCGGCGCCAGCAACAGGCTCAGGCACTCCGGGCAGCCGGAGACCTGGACAGCCGCGTGCTGGGGCGGGAGCTCCGTCTGGGTCGCCACATTCCTTCTGGCAATGGCTTTCGGCCGAGTGGAGACCATGGCTGGGCCTCTTCTGGGGGGGCAGTGACCACTCGTCCGGAGAGCCTTCAGAGCCAGGAGGGCAGGACTGCGCCCTGCCCGCTCGCCTACCTGCTCGCCCTGCCTGCGCGAACTGACGCACCACGCCCTTCTGACGCGCCACATCCTGTTTGCCCGCCCTGTTCGCCGCGCTCCGGGTCCTGTCTTGTCCTGTCCTTCCGAGGAGCAGATGAAAAAGGGCAGGAAGACAGTGAGGGCAGCTGTGAACATGCAGGTACCCGCTGGCCAGTGCCTGCCCACCCCTGGGTCAGGATCCCACCTCAGTGCGCCCCGGCAGCCCCCATGATGCAGAACCTCAGCTCTGCTTTCCTGCTTTCAGCTCCTGCACAGGAGATGTGTGGAAGATCTGGGCCACCTCCTAGAAACCTTTCTGGAGGCAGAGGAGACCTCTGCCTGCTTTGATGACGTGGTCCATGTGAGTAGCCGTGGGGCAAGAGGGAAAGTGTTTCAGGGGCAGAGAGTGGAGGTCTTAGAGGGTGTTAGGAGGTGGATACCTTTCCTGCGGGAACGTGGGGCTTTGGCTCCTTGCTCTGAGGCTGTGCGTCTGGCCGGGGCCAGGGGCTGAGCTGGGGGACGGGAGCGCCCGGCCACTGCAGCCTCTGGCCAGGCAGAGCAGTGGGCCCTGTTGGAGGGAAAGCCCAGAGCCAGCCCTGAGCTGGCTGAGAGCAGCCTGGAGGAAGGCTGGAGTGGGGAGACGCCGGCAGGGTAGCAACAGCGGGCTCAGGGCAGAGGCGGCTGGAGGGAGCGAGGCAGTGGAGGCAGCAGTGCCAGTGCTCAGTAGGGCTGGGGTTGGCACTGGGAAGGGGCCAGAGAAGGAGGGAGTTGGAGAGGGATCTCAGGGAGAGAAAGATGCCTGTTGTGAGAGAGATGCACCCTGCCTCAGGTCCTGAAGGGCTGGCTCACCTCAGCCAAAGAATGGGAGCGGGAGAGAGCCCTGCAGGTTTGCACCCACGTGCTGGGAGTGTGCAAGGAGCGATTCGAGCTCATGGTGAGTAGAGCCCCCCCGCGTGCCCTGGCGCCCTTTTCCCACCATTCATGGCCCCAGAAGGGAACCGTGCCCAACTGGGTGCTGGGTTTTGGGGCTCCAGGGATTACGGGGCAGCCCTTCTGCCTGCCCCTCTGCCCGGTCGCTGCTCAGGGAGCAGGATGGGCGATAGAAGCGAGCGGGTGCTGGGGCTGCCTGCGACCCTTTTCCTGCTGCTCTCCCCTGCAGAGAGGACGTCCTTGCAAGCGGTTCGGCTCCCTGGTGGGATTGCTGGCGACTCTGACCAGCGACTGCCTGGCCACGTCCCGCCAGAGGGCATGGGTCTGCCTTGGCTACCTTCTCCAAATGCAAGGTAAGGAGAGTGGGCGCTTCCCAGCCTTGCTCAGCCTGATCCTCCCTCCCTTCCCGGCCTGGCACCACCAGGATCCCACAGGGCCAGGCCCCATCCCCAGGAGGGAAGGGGGAGGCACTGTGCTTGGCTGGTTTTGTTCCCCCACCCTGTTAGCCCTCGGCCTCCCTGGCTATCTCAGGAAGGATCCCTGGGAGAAAGTCACTGAGTCCCACCTCCCCAGTGCATGTGTGATATTGGCTGGTCAGGGCCATCCGCCACTGCTGTCTGAACAGGATGTTGTCACCAACTCTGGGGACTGTCCCCCTCCATGTCTATCCCCCTCCACATTCCAGGAGAGACAGAGGGTGGTCAGACAACTTGCTCGGATGAGGCCCCTGACATTCCAGAGGGTGCCTTCCCCCTCGCTGCCTTCCTTGAGCCTGGAGAGACAGGCAGCTACCCAGGCAGTCTCCAAACTCATCCCTGCCAGGGAAGGAATCTCCTGCCGAGCACAAGAGAGAAAACCAATTTGCTGCCCAGAGCAAACGGGGCAGGGAAGAGGGATCTGAACTGCAGGCCCGGGGCGTGCTGCAAAGGGTTGTGTTTGAACCGTTTCCTCTTCAGGCAGCAGGGTCTGCCTGTGCTGAGGCAGTCACGGGGAGGTTTCCTGCCTCCCAGAGACGATGGTGGCCTGTGTGGGAACAGGGGACACAGCTGCTGGGATCAGAGGCCAGTGGCTGCTGAAACCCTGAAGCCCCAGCAAACAGTTCAAGCAGGGAGAGGGCTCTTTCCAGCCCAGGATTTGTCTGCCATTTATCGGGCTCAGGAAATCCTGCTGCACCGAGTTCAGGAGGGCCCTGGGTTTCCCTGTGGCTTTCACTGCCACCCCCTGGGTTCTCCTTGAGCAGTATCTAGGGCCAGAGGTTGGGTTTCTGTGGGCGTGACTCCCCTTTTCTTCTGGTGTTTGTTCCAGCCAGGACCATGAAGGTGGTGCCTCAGGCAGATGAGATCAGGTGCCTTGGTGAGGAGCTGAACAGCCCAGACACCGTGCAGACCTGCGCCAAAATAGCAAAGGTAACTGGCCCCAAAAGAGCGGGGTGGGGGCCCAGCTCCTGGGCTCCTGCACATCTCCCTGCTCCCCTCCAGAGTCTCTTGCTGTCTCCAGAGCAAGCTGTCCAGGACAGTTGTTGTTAGCAAGTAGCAGGAGGCTTTGAGACAAGACTGTCCTTTAGGCATGCTGGAGCAGATACTGTATATGTGTGCGTGTGTGAGTGCTCTTGTCAGAACACAAATTTGGTATATAAGCAAACATCATGGTGAGGGAGACACTTCCAAATCAGTTAGCTGCATCAGATGTAAACAGCGCTGCATGCACAGCAGGAGGAAAAAGTGATTTCCCCCTCCATGACTGCTGAACTAACAGTCCTGTCAAGTTTCCTTTCCATTCTGAATTGCTGGAGCAGAGCTGTGACATGGTGTCTCCTGTTCCTGACTTCTCTCCAGGCTGTTTGCAAATGCATCCCTCCAGCGCAGGCTAT
Organism: Gavia stellata; assembly: GCF_030936135.1. Taxonomy (NCBI): domain Eukaryota; kingdom Metazoa; phylum Chordata; class Aves; order Gaviiformes; family Gaviidae; genus Gavia; species Gavia stellata. The sequence continues at coordinate 85,611,531 of NC_082597.1, read as the reverse complement.
GGACTTTCTGACTGCCATCCTGAACAGCTTCCTGCATGTCAGACCCACATGTGTGAAGCCACTATGGAAGTGGGTGTTCATCCTCCTGGTGGAATGCAGGAAGGAAATACTCCAGGAGGTAAAGGAGACCTTTATTTCCATTTGACTTTGTCTTTTCTCCTGTTGGCTGTTGCACAACACCCTGTGCAGTTGGCGTGCACTCAAGAAACACTGCCTGTGTGCTGAGCGGAGGGGCTACTGATGGTCTGAGTCGTACATTCGCAACTGCTGCTGGCTTCTGGTGACAAGCATATGGGCACTTCTTGTCCAAAGTCTGCTGTCGGTCCAGGTCCTTCCCATGAGTGAGGCAGTTATCACTGGGAGGCACCAACCTTGCCATTCCTCCCCTTCCTCCGAGGTCACTGTCAGTCCTCCCTGCCCTGAGACCTACTTCACCCTTCTCTTTTTTCACTGGTCCCCAATTCCCTCTACTCAGGGCTTTGTTAGGCATGCTAAATTTTCCACTGGTTGGATACTTCTTCATTGCTCTCATTGCTTTCCCTGACTGTGGTGTTTCCCATGTAAATCATACTGAAAATCCTGCTACTAATATAGCAGCATAGCTACTACTGCTACTAATACAGCAGTAAGTAACTCTCACAAGAAACACGAATCAGACCCATTTGGAAGGCTAATTGGCACACATACAAAGTGCCAACAAGTACTTTTATGTCTCGGTTACCAAGGATCTTGAACCATGTTCTCTTTGTGTTAAAACGTTCCTTTCATAAAATTTTCTGACTTCACTCTGACCTTGTTAAGTGAAATTGAATTTCTCTTTCGCATTTAGTAACATACTATTTCAACCAGTACACAGTGCTGATCATGAAGAAGGTAGTTTGCATGCCATAGCTGTTTTATTTTCAAAGAACAGGGCTGTCCAGCGTATCCCTTAAACTACCAATTTGTTCTTCTGACAAAATAAAGTGTATGTGGCTTTCCTCACAGAGATCAGTGAGAAAAGTTGCAAGATAAACTATTTTCTTTTGTGATCCACATGCCTAGCCCATTCATCCAAGAGCTGGAGTAGCACTGATAGCTTCTGTACTTACAGAGATTCCTGCAGTTCATCCTCAGGGTAATCAGGTCCACATGCTCTTAAACATAGTGTGTTCATACGGCAATCTTCGTGGAATGCTTTGGGGAAGTGTACAGTGACAGACAGATGTCGAAGACGTCTCCGAGCTCCTCCACCTTCCAGCAGTTAGAATTTTGGACCTGTAGATGCTCATGTAAATTTTACCCTTGGTACTTTTTCCTCTCCCAGCAAATAATGTTAACAAAGGCAAAAAGGAACTGGGAGTTTACTTGAAGTTCTTTTGGAATTATTTATTTATTTTAAGACCTTATTAATTTTCATGTTGTACTATGTCACAGACTCATAAGGCAAAGTCAATGGAGAGTTATGCTGAGCTTGGAAAGTTTCCAGTCTTTTTTTTTATTTAAGAGCTTTATTATTCACAGTTTAGAATTTAAATATTCCTTAGATGTAACAGAGACACATAAGGTAGAGTATTCAAAACCTGTATTTTGCCATAGGCACGTTTTCATAGATTCTACAGCTCAATTATTTTCAGTAGTTGCAGAGTAGCTAAAAAATCTAATGATGATGATAATCATTATCATAATAACATGCCTTGTTTTAAGGAAATAGGAAGCAATACTGAGGCCTGCTGGATGTGAATTCTATGTATTTGGGTAGAGTCAATCAGCGTATTTGAAATTTAACAGAGAACGGTAAAATTAATAACTTTCCCACACACCAAACAAAACCTGAAAATAGATGCTATACACAGGATTGCCATTGTATGAAACTCTTCATGCCCTTTAATACTACCAGCAATTTTATATAAATAATAGTTACGTAGCCTAGTGTATGATCTCGGTGGCTTAAATTCTGGATGGGCAGTGCCTCCTGAAAGCATAAAAGCCCTTTTAGAGACGAATGTCCCATTTGGTGCCATTAAACATATGTTGCTTAAATTCTTCTATGTTCCACCCAAACCTCTATAGGCCTTGAGATTTCCACCTGTTTGTCAACATCTAGGGAACTGGGCTAAGAGAATATTCTTTTATTTTATTTCATGGATAAATGTTGAATATATAAGCACTGAAAAGAAAAGATGCTTTCACTGAAGACACCGTTTGCTTGAATGATTTCAAAATTTTATGGTGCTGAAGATTTACCAGTCATCTCTTCCTATAAATTAAAAACTAGTTCACCTTCCACAATTAGCTCCGTTGTTTGAACATATGCAGCCACTACAGCTCAAGTGTGATGTGGCTCAGCAACAAGCTAGTGATGTCAAAGTCTCTGCAGATGGTCTCTCATTTTAAGAGCCAAATGAAGGCCTACAGAGCACTCTCTCCTGCTTACAGCATGGGGCACCTTTTGCCTACTAAACGCTCAGTTTTGCTATCTGCAAGAAATATGAAGAGGAACATTTTTCTGCTCTGTTGAAAGCAGAAGAGAAGTCCTATCTCCTTAGCATCATTATATGCACTTGTGTTTTCCGTGCTCAGAAAAGGTCTCTTGAAGAGCTAAGCCTACTTAATTTATTTTATTAAATCTTGATTTTTTCTTTAACTAAAACAAGTTGTGTTCTTTCTGTACAACTTTAGAGGCACAGTGTTTTTGTATTTTAAATATTTGCTAAAGGGCTAGAAAGGTATTCTCAATTTTACTAAATAGAGAAGTTTTCATGAAATCTATCTTTGCTTCTTAGGATTTCAAATAATAGGATAATAAGACATACTTTGAAAAATATCTTACACTGATATTTTATTATTTTGTGGCTCAAGACTAATCCTTAATATACCTGCTATGAGTGGAGCCTCTCTGGTGTCTGCTTGAAAACGTATTGTGTTTCTTGTAGGTCCCTGGGCTGGGAGCTGGGTTTTGCTTGTCTCCACCTTCTTTTCTTGTCTCCCTCCTTGTATACCTTATTTCCTTCTGGTGTTGCATCTGTACTGCTCTTCAGAGTACCTGTGCTACTTTAATTTTGAGTCGATATACCTTTTTCCATTTCCTCAGCCTGCTCCTCATATCATTCTTACTGTACTCTTTTCTGATTTTCTCATTTGGCTGCCTGACCCTTTGCTTTTGCCACTCACTCCTCAGTGCACTTAATTTCATTTTTTCCTCCTCTCAGATACTTACCTGACTCCATTGAACATTCTCAATTTTTAATCTCTTAATTTCCTGTGATGAAGACTAGAGAACCCAATTCTTGCTTTCATGTTCTTTAGAAACTGGGGAAATTAATGACTACCTCTATTACAGGATACCAGTGTGCTTCTATATCTATGTTTTTTTAAAGAAGCAAAAGTTAGTTGACGGTGGTCTTGCCTTGCTTTTTGATTAATCATGGGAATTGGAAACTATTCTCAGCAACAGCAAAATTTTCCTGATATACTAGGAGAGGCGATATGAAATAAAGTGAAATAAAATCTAGCTAGAAATATCACGGTTTGCTTTTGTTGAAGTGTGTATGACAGTACAGGGTCAGTCACTAAGGGAGGAGAGGAACACTTCTCCTTTCACAAGCATTTTTCTCTCCTCTTGATAATCCTCTTTGCTAAGGCTGGAGTGCTGCAAAGGTTTTTATTTTTTTAATGCGTGGTGCAACTGTAAGAAGATTGAAGAGAAAACATAACATAAATGTAACATATAAAGTGCCAAGGGATTGGTGCCAGACAATAAAGTTTAGATACTTCTGAGCATGGTTTTTTTTTTTTTTTTTTTGTCGCCCATTTACTACAGTCAGTATGTTCAATAAGAGCATGGTGGTTTTACCTCTTTCTCTAACAGTGCAGTGAATCTCCTTTGTCATTCTCATTTGCTGGCTTTCTTAAATATGGTAGTGTTTGGGTCAAGATGACTGGAGAATAAAAATGGGATAAGTCATTGCCTTCAAAAGACCCGTGTTTCAATTAATCGCTAGATCTTGATACAGCCCTTGTCATGTTTTTAGATATATGGAGCCATTTTACATTTCTTCTGTGCAAAATATGAAAAAAATGCATAAACTTTTATGTAAATTAATAAAGAGGGGGGAAAAGGTAGGAATAAACTGGATTATCAGTAGCATGCTACATGCTTCTTACTCCAGCCAGGTTTCCAGCAATGTAAGAGAGGAACAATAACATCTGTTGTGGATGGTTTTTGAAAAAGTGCTCTGGACATCTTCATAAATCATGAATGATGATCTGCAAGACAAGACCTTTGTAGAGTTGGGGAATGTTTAGAATTTTAAAAGTGTATACAAATATTCTCCTAGAACTTTCCATACGGAGTTCTTTACCTCACAGAGTAAAACAAAAGGTGGATTTAAAGATTTTAGAAAAATAATTTGAGAGTGGCAACACACTCATGTTGGGGGCAATTTCCAAAGAAATCAATCTATTCTGAAATCACATAAACAAGTTCCCACATTGTCAAAAGTAATTAGATTCCAGTAGGTCTCATCTGATTTATTGTAAAGCACTAACAACAGCTCAGTCTTTAATTTGTGTAAATGCTTAGCAGAGTTATCTGAATAATTGATTATTTGGATCAGTATTTAAAGGAAAAAAAGAGGAGTTGACCTGAAATAAAAAAAAGTTTAAGCTTTCTGATTAAAATAAAAATTGCTGTGGGGGGCCAAAAAAAAATTAATTGACTCTTAAACTAATTTTCAGTAGTTTTTTCTTATTTAAAAACTGAGTGAAATTTAAAGAAACTCAGTTATGAAACACAAAAATAATAAAGAACTATCTTCTAGTAATACTAAAATAAAATGCTCTAACTTTTTTTCCAAAAAATGTTTTCTCTTTTATTGTTCGCTGAAAATATGTAATGATATTGACCAAAATCTATACATGTACAGTTAACCTGTAACTACCTTTTTAGTGGATAAAGTACATAATGTTGGTAGGCATTCTTTTTCATTAATTTACTTCGTAGAAATTTGGAGATTTTAAGGGGAGCAGATCAACATTGTTTAAAATGACACCTATTTAATCTCTGTCTTCCTTCTGTGTTAGCCTTTTCCACTTCTCCAGTTTTACTCTCAGTTCTGAATACATATTTAATACTTCATCATGCACGACAGAAAATTCTGATTGCAAGTTTGCTTCTTAATATTTTCTTAATGAAAATGTCTTCAGAACATGTTAGAAAAATTTTGGAGAGTTAACATAAGAAAGACTGGAACTAGAGAACATATTTTTGAAAAATCCAAGTGGTATTTTTAGAACTTAGTGAACAATGTCTTTTTTCTAATAAAATAAGCACATTCTAAGGAAAAGAAATCACAATACTGCTCAGAATGCAGCGAGAGCTATGCAAATTGTAGTGTTAGAATAAATGAAAAATAGCATAAATATTGGGAACGATGATGTTTTATCTAAGTAGAGTTGATTATAATAATTCCTGTCTCAAACTACTGAATTGCTGATATTGACTCACTATCAACAGATATATTCAGGACTATAAAAGACGTCAGGATTAATTAATGTGTCTAGTCTGAAAGATGTTGTACTTATGATTTAACACAAAAAGGTAAATACATCATGCCACAAGAATTTCTTTTATGTCATTTAACTATGTACATTCTTCATTTTAGTCCTTCAACAGACTCAGCTCTGTGAAGAAATTCAATAAATACAAGACCTTTTTACAACTGCTATTTTATCTCATTCCAACAGGCAAAAGTATTGCAGTTAGATAAAAGTCTAGCCATCTGTTCTGGAAATTAAATTCAAATAAATGTTCATATTTTATAGTTGGTGATACTTCAAGGCAAGTGACAATGCTATAGAGATTTTGACCAGACTTGCAGGAAGAGCAGTTCCTTCATGGTGCTGAGCCTAGATAAAAAGGCAGAGAGAAAGGGTGCAGAATTTAGGAAAACCATAGGAATGCAAGCATAAGTATTATGCTGTCAGTCATAAATATTAAGGTGGCATTGCATCTGACATTCCCTAGTTTATACAGTGTCTTTTTACAGTGTCACAAACATGTAAGAACTTTTCTGTTGTCAGTGCATTCTGTCTGCATTTGCCTATGCATGTTCTGAAGCAAATAGAACGTTTTACACAGCAACCACTCAAAGAAGTTTATCCTGTTACTTTACAAGAAGAATGAGCTTTTGAGCTTTCCTGAGACTGTGGTTTTCCTTACTGTATAACTATTTAGTAGGAAACACCTCCTGTGCCCTGGAAGCTGGACATTTGCTTGCGTTAGTGGCAGAATTATTGAGTAATATTATTACATGTGGTGGTACTCTATAGCCTACAGTTAACAAAGTATAGTTATTCCATATTTCAGGGGGAAAGTAAGGTAATCGACTTTTAATGTAATTTTTTTGCTACTCAGATTTGGTGAATGTTTGACGTGTGAAGCGAGTACCTATGACTCACAGTCTTGAACTTGGGGATATTGGACTGGTGTGGGAGACTGAATTAAGGCAATCTTTTCCTGTCCTACCTTTCTGTGGTAATCGCCTAGCTGCACAGCCCTGGGAATGTTGCTGCCAATACAGGTAAGAGTAACAGCAATTTTGTTACCCCGAATAGCTAAATCATGAGTCTTGTGATTTCTTCTCCTCCTGCATTCCTCTCTTTTAAAACATGGGATTAGAGGAAAAAAAGAAAAAAAACAGAGATTCTTCGGAAACATAATGTACCTCAGGAACTTTTTCTTTGCTTTCTGGTTGGTGTGCCTTTACATTACAATCTGCCAATACGTTCATGTTTGTATCTACATCAGGGCTAGAAACTAGCCTCTGTTTGTTTGTTTTAATCAAAAAAGTAAATAGCAATGTAATTTACCTCTGTTACGTACAGACAGAAAACTAGTCATAAAACTAAATATAACCTGCATGGAAACCTAAATGCAATCATACCTGGACTGGGAGATAGTAATTTTATATGCAAACAACTAAACTTAAGTGATGGAGGAAAGAATACAAGGCAGTGTCTTACTCAGGACAGAGAAATGACATTACTGTGGCTAAAGCCACAGACAATCACTCAAGTAATGTATTGGGGAATTTTTATAATATCCCTTGAGGTGAATTAAACACACATTTGCGCCTAAATATGAAAGAAAAATTTAATGAACAATGCACTGGGCAGAGACCTACTGCAATATGTGGTTCTGTATGAAGTCTGCAAAGATGTGCAAATATGTGCCACAAGCAGATTCATTATATTCACTTGCACCAACACCAGTCCTGAGAGCAGTTGCGTTGGGCACCTTGGCCCAGCCCTGGGTCTATTCCCCAGCCCAGCTCTGCTGCCCAAAGGTGGCCCCTGAGCTTGGGCCCCTGAGCGCTCCCATGCCGGGATGGGCTAGGAGACAATGCTAAGGCTGTTCCTTATCTCACTTCACTCTCTTGCAAGGAGACCTTCTGTCTCCGCAATTCCTGCTTCCAGCCACTTCAACCCCTTCTTGCAGTTGGGCCTCCTTGCCCTCCATGCCAGATCATTCCCCTGCGACAAATTACCACTGCTGAACGGTTATAATTAGAATTTCCCCTTCAAATGAAATAAAAGAAGTAAATCATTCAATCTAGTATTGTCTCATTTTTATCACAGGAGAGTATCTGGAACCTCTCCATAAATGTCAAATAGTAGAAATGTTGGAAAATTGGGATAAGTGGAAAAGAAACTTTTTAAGGAGATGGTTTCTCTCAAGATGACCAGCGTAAGAATGTTTAAAATAGAGTTCTCACTGCTATTTTGAGTGCCACCTGTCAATCCTCTGGAGTAATTCTATCACTAGAAAAGCATTTAAAATGAAGTAATCCTAACTCAAAATTGCAGTACAATTACAGTTCCTAGCTCCTGTAGAGTCAAATTGCTGGTTCTTAATATCCTGCTGTATCTACTGAATTAAGGTGTGTAGATGTGTGATGTAGGAGGAATTGCATATGCATTTCAGAATTTCATTTTTGTTTTATGTGGGGACTTCTTTAACTACATAAGATCTATAACAAGCACTGGCAAATTTGATCATCTTTTCTTCCTCCTGTTATGATTGACTACCAAAATGAGATGAAGAAAAGACATTCAAAAACCTCATCTATCCCTTCTGCAAGATAATTACTGAATGTGTAATATACAATATCAACATTTCTGTTTCCTATCTTTTCTCATCATAGATAGAGTGGTAGCTAGTATAAAAATTCTATCAGTATGTTAATATGTAAGCCTCCATAGGTGTGACTGTTCACTCAACTCCTGCTCAGATTTTGACTTGCATACAGCTCATGCTAAGGCCTGAGGGACGCGGGGAACAGCACCAATGGGTCAAAGCAAGGGCGACACATAGGCAGGACACAGTGGCCAGAAAGAGCTAAAGGTCGCTATGCAGCCGTATCACCTGCAGCTTTCTGTCTCCTGCAGCCATACTCCTTGCATATTGGTGGTCTGTCAGTTTCTTCAGAATCCACTAACTCATGGAAATAGCATAGACCATAGACCAAACTTCCGAGCTGGATGGCATAAATACTTCAGATTACCCCAAAAAGTTTTGGAAGCTGATTCAACAGCAGCTGGACTATTGACGCTTTCGTGCTTGCTGGTGTGATACAGGGCATGCCAGCACCATGGCAGAGGAGGAAGGATAACCATACTCATCGTCGGCTAGGTAACTATTTTGCTTGTAGGTGCACGACTTACAAGTTACCAGTTGCCAGTTATGAGTTGGGAGTTATGAGTTAAGAATTAGAGAACTTGTGAGGTAGAAACCTCATGACTTAAGAGATGAATTAAGGAATTCACATGTTATACTAGTCTGTACAAAGGGACTTGAGCCCTCATTTGTCATGTTTGTTTTCTTTCTTAAAGAGCTCATAAAATAAAGTTTAATTTACAATTGCCATGTATGTTTAATGTACATTGCCATGTAAATTTGAGAGATTCACCTGGGCCCTGACAACAGGTGATGTACAAATTTACAAAAGACTAGAGGTAACCCTTCCTCCCCAAAATTCATAGCCATTTTTTTCAGTCCTTTAGGGATTTTGATGTTGAAGATAGGACTTTCACTCACATGAAATGGGTATGCTGTGAAGGTTTGCACTGAAGCAATCTGTCTGGAGCCTCTCTTCCTGTAGTGTTTGCTTACTCCACATACATTAATGGATATACCTTTACTGCCTTTTTTATGCAATACGGTGATAACACACCCAGTTGACAAGCGGGTCACAGGAGGTCATGCTGGTAGTCCTTGGTAAATCTCTGGGAGTCAGGCAGAGTTCAGCCTAAATCTTATAGAACACACTTTGGTGCCAGGCCTTTTCCTATGTTAAATTGCCAAGAACTATTAAGCTTGGAGGCTTGGTTGTAGATTTTTATTGTAAAAGTTTGAAACACCAGTTTTACATTTTAGACACCCTGCAGAGATAATTAATATTTGCACTAAGGTTTTGTTTAATATCACATAGAAATGAGTCAATACTGTATTAGCAAATTCTGTAGTCCTTAGCTCTGTTTATTTATCTGTTTACATAAGAACACTATGGCTAAGTAGCCGTATATTGAGTAACATAAAATATTAAAAATTGTTTATATAAGGAAATTTTTAAAATGCTTTAGGAACATTTTGAAGTCAATATGTGTTTATCTGAATTGGATTGCGGGACCACCTAAAGTGTGGTCTGTTGACACCAAAATAAAGTTTGTAAAACAATAGAACTTTCACATCTAGGCATTTTCAGATATTTTGCCTTAAAAATTTTGATTAAATGCTGATGAAATGCAGTCAGGTATTTTCTTGCCTTAATGAATCTTACCTTTGATGATGCATAGGTTACATTTTAAAAATTTCAGAAATTCGATTGCTCAACTCAGCAGCAGTTTGGTATGTGTTAGATTGTTTTGTTTAATTACATATGATACAGTCAGAATATGGTCTGGCGTTTTCAAAATCAATTAATTTTTACTGTACACCCAATTATTATTGGCTGAGTATGAATTTATAAAGATTCATTTCTTTAAACTTTGCAAGGTTTCTTTCCATAGAAAGCACTTGAAAGAGATTAATTTATAAAAATTTGCAAAGCCTGTTGAGCAATAAATTCATAATTCAAGTCTGTACCGTGGTATAGTTTTAATTAAGGGATTACAGAAGAATTAGTATTGTTATACTACACTTGAATCCAGTAATAACCCTTCAAAATGTAATTATTGTACATTTCTGCTAAAACATATTTTTTATAAATAGTTAAACCCATTAATGATATTTTTTATGTAAATGAACATATTAAGATGAATGTTAAATGTCAAAATTTTAACACTGCTCTACTTTTTTGAAGATAATTATGGTATTGATGATGGAGAAACAGTCATGGGGACAGAGCATGTTCTATCATTGAAGATTGCTACTTCTTTTTGATATAGTTATCATAATAATAATAAGCTCATTTTTATTGAGTGTGACTATGTTGTCCTTGCTTTTAATTCCTCCTTGTATTGTCTTTTCAAACCATTAAAAATTAGATGTTCCTGGCAGCTACCTTCACTATTACTTTATAGTTCGCTTTGCTAAAGGGAAGGACCAGAGGTATGTGTGCTTTAAAGCAGCAGAGAGAAAGGAACAAAATTACATAATCACACGTGTTCAGATTTGTACTTCTTCCCAAGGGAATGGAGACTTGATACTGCTGTCCTTTTCCTACATGTCAGAATTTTCTGTTATGAAATTAGTGCTGGATTACATTTTTGAGTGAACGATGTCATTGCAGCTATATTGATTTCTGCCTTCATTCTGCCAATCAGCAGGAATTCCCCAGTGCTGAGAAGACGTCAAGGCTGAATATCTCAGCTAAGCTGCTGGCAGAAATTGTAGTAATCCACCAAGGTCTTGCTGCAAAACGATTGCTGGCCATGACACCGCAAAAGAAAACCACTGCCTTGTACCTCAGCCTCAGTGACTGAATTAATTTCTCAGTTAAGCATCAGTGATAAAGGAGAAAGAAAAAGCAAGAAATGGAGAAGGAAAGAGGAAGAACTAGGAAAGAGAATACGGGTAACAAAGAATTGCTATATCTACCTGCATAACCTGTGGCAGCACATGGTTACTACACACATAAGTTAAGGCGGCATTTTGGGGCTTTCAGACTACTTAGGGTCTTTTATTGTCAAAACTGAATTAGTTCCCTTAGTTAGTTTAATAAATAAATTGTATTTTTTTGGGGCAGAGAACACGATGACATGTAGAGAAAAGGGAGAGAGTTCCAAATGGGAACACACTTCTGGAGGTTCAGAACAACTGAAGGAGCAAAATTTGGAAGAATACGGTTCATATTTCTTAAAATTATCTTGCTATGTGTTCTATTTTGAATTATTTTTCACAGTGAACATTTCTCTTCCCCTGAATGGTTTAGAATATTTTTTCCTCAAAAATATGCCAGAATTCCTTTTTTCCACCACAAAAGAAGCAATGAATCCTACAGTAGCAATGATTCAGATCAGTGTTTTTATTTAGAGATACCTGAAGACTGCGCTAGAATTTTTTCGTATATGTGAATATTTGTTATCAACATATAATTACTTAATTTTCTAAAACCATTTTTCTGATGCCTTCTTTTCATCCTATGTGTATTTCATTTAAAATGGTAGTAATTATTGCCTTGACTTCTTCATGACTTAATGCGCACAGTACAACTGATACATTTGGAAAAGCAAAAAAATAGAAATTAAGCATTAGTAGAAACTGTATACGGAAACATTTCCTCACTTTTACTTGCTTTTCACTGGAGAAATGCTACAAGGTCACAGCTCTATTCTGTCTTTCCTATTGCTTTGTTCACTTAGATTAATGTTCAGTCTTGCCTTTGACTATAGAAGATACTCCCTGGCAGTAGGATTGCCAACCTATGTGCCAAAGAGCCAGGACAAAGCTGATTTATAAGTAAGTCAACCAGCATAAAGAGTGGTGGGGGTAAGCCTTCATTAGACTGTGGCATAATGTGGGTGTCCCTGACTTGGACTTTTCTCATTACTTTGTTAAAAATAGGTATCAACAAGAAATATAGCACTGTTCATTCTTTAGCAAGGGAACAGTCTCATGGGACAAAGTATGGGCAGAAGGTAAGCAAGCTATTTGTTGTAAAGTAAGTAGACCTTCCCGATGACCTTAGGCTATCTGAGGAACTAAATTAATTTCATACGAGAATATGTAAGCAAATAGCAGTAGCTGAAATTTCTAAATTATTTCTAAGAGGATGTGGTGAGACATACAGTCGTACTTCATCAGACCTGTTAAGGGCAAACATATGCTTAAAAATAAGAAAGAAGGGATTCAGCAATTTATAAGACACTCAGTATGATTTCCATGCTGGGGATGAACTGTTAAACTGTGAGCTTTAAAGCACCAGAAGGATAATAGCATGCTTTTAAATAGTACATATGTATTTGCAAAGATTAAATTGTTAGAGGACATCTTGAAAAACAAGTGTTAAAAGCAAGTAAGAAGAATCAGAAGAATGTAAAGAAGATGCTTCATAACAACTGCACCTGGCACTTAGACATATTAGAGAGAAAGACTGTCTTCACTGACTCTCTGCTAACTAGCAATAACAATTAACACAAGGACGAATTTAGAAAAATAGAATGGACTGCCAAAATAGTGCCCTAGAGTTAATTTGTCTCATTATAATCTCATTCTAATGCTAAGGAACACACCTCCTAGCTAGAAAAGCCCCAACCCAATTAAGCCTCCTACTCTCTGAGCATGCATGGTGAATTAAAAGAGAACTATAAGTTTAGGATGAAGTAAGACAAGTATTAACCAAGGGTTAATTAAGGGGTAGAACCAGTAGGCATAACTACCTTTGTTAACTGTTTTAAGTATCTGTCATGATTTGAACCCGGTGTGCAAGCTTTGAGGAGAAATCCCCTTGCACCCGGGACCGCAATAAACATGCCTGATTTGTAACTCTGTGTGAGTTGTGAAGTTTGTTTCCGCGTGTCACCAGGAAGCAGGTTTCCTTTGGGGCCTATGAAATGTGTGTCATTAGAAAGACTTTCTGAATAAAATGTGTTTGGTCTTGTCCAACACTGAAGTCTGAACTCTTGCTGGATGAAAAGCCACAGAGAGGTCTTGACTTTTGACTTGTCTCTTGGTGTTACTCAGTAAAGATCTACAGCTGTGGAAAGTATGTTCGGCTCCTAAAACATTCACTTTGTGCAAGGATAGGGGTCCCTGGTCTGTCTGTTCTAAGGCTGTATTACATTTCAGCATAAATAAAATGCTATATCCTGTAACACGAGTCATCAGTCAGCAATTCTCCAAAATCATTTCCAGGACAACACTGTAGTAATCTGTTTCCTGAGCAAGGTACCTGAGCAACTCATTGTATCATGACATAAAATCACAGTCCAGCATATTTGTGCTACTGGTTAGCAACCATGACAATTTTCTAATAATAGAAAACAAACAGCTGGATCAATTTTTTTTCATTCTCAGTGTTACTAACAGTGAGTATTTGTGGCTTTAACAGGTCAATCTTATACATAATGTTAAACTCTACCAGGTTTACTTATTTAACATGTCTTGTACGTAAAGCCTCTTTCTGTGTGCTCTTACTTATCAATCCTAATATTGTCTATCAGACTCGGGACACTTGAACTTCCTGTAGTTTTTTATTTCCTAGCAAACTGTGCTGAAATTAAAGATAGAATGACATAAACCAGAAATTGTTTTATTTTGGCAGTTTGCCGTATATAGTTTTGGGAAGCTTGAAGCCTCTGCACAGGTGCATATTATGTTGTGTACAGGAATCTGAAGTAGTCATGACCCATAGCAAGGACCATGACAAAACCAGCTTCACTTTATCTTCTCTGTAGAGCAGTTCTTACAAGTTAATCAGTATCATAGATCTTCCTTGATAATCACCCTCTATTCAGACAAAAAAAAGGCACCATATACAAAGATGTTTGGGTCAGTCTGTCTTACCAGAGCTTTATATTAAGATGCAAAGATATGAGACTAAGAGAATGCAATTGCTTTATCATCAGGGTAAATACTTTCAATAGTAGAGTATCCCACCTTTGAAGCATCTTGAAAGTCATGGAAATGTGATAAAGTCAAAGTATGCATACCAAACCAAACAAAACCAATGTCTCATCTCAGGCAGAACAGGTCATTTTTATTGTTGAACTGTCTTAAGCATAAACTGAAGTGTGCTACACATTATTTATGGATGCCATTTCTGTAGGTACAAAGGAAAATAAGAATTTCATATTCTTTTAGCATAAGTTCCACTTTATTGATCTCGAACTTCTCTGCTTGTGTATACAGTTAATAAACTTTATTTTCTTCGTGCATCATGTCACACCACATCAGTAATCAAAAATCTAATGTGTGACAGCACTGTTCACCGTTTCCAAGACTGTTCTGATGATAAGGTTTTGTACACACTCTAAAACTACTGTCACTGGAATGGGAAGCATTATCATTTGAAGTATTTTCATAAAGTGACTGGAATGTGCTTCACTTTCACCAGAGTTCCTCTTTGATTTATAAATGTACAGAAACCCTCAGGCATGACATATTGGGCACTTGTGCCTACCCAAGGTCTGGAATACTATTTTTCTGAATTAAAAAAAGTAATTTCCATTGCAAAACTGGGAAGTTCAGTTGATGTTAGCAAATCTGATTTCACTTCATAATGCTGATGTAGCTTTCAGGTAAAAGATAAAACCAAAATTAATACTGAAACTAATCTGAAGTTCATTGAAGTCTACTTATACTTACTTCAGATGAGTTTTGTGTCAGACTGAGTGCAAGTGCTTACATTTGATGACAGTGCAGAATTTTTTAAAACATATTTTCACAAAAACATATTTGCCATTTTATCTTATCAGTGGCTTTGTTGATTTCTACATGTACAATGGTGAACAACTCTGTAAAACTTTTTTTCCTAATAAATTCAAAATGCCATTTTAAAGTTTTAGGCAAAATTTCGTAGTGCGTTTACTTTTAGAAATGGGAAATATTTTTTCAAAATAATTCTTAATTGGAAACTAGGCATGAATAATAAGTCTTCAAAATCTTTCCATTATTTTCCTAGGAGGTTTTGACCTCCTCTGCATGCTTTCTTTCATCAGTAATTACATTTACAAAAATGAGGTAGGATCCTAATTATTTTGTTACTCTTCCTTTTGACATGCCTTGACCATTCTGCTGTTATTATTTTTCCACTCTTCCATGTATTTCAGTACTAGCAGAGCAGACTGTGAATTAACTTTCTGTCCTGTTCATTGAGGCTGTCAGGGCCCTGAAAGCACCAGTAGGCAATAACTGCCCTGATCAGCCTCACCTGGGTCCCCCACCCATGCATCCTCTGACCATTCACCTGGGAGATCCTGATTTAGGGTCCTGCATTGTCCAAACAGAGCAGTGCACTTTATCTTGTGGAAGAGGATTTCTAGCTATTTATTTTACTCTAATGACATTTAATTATTCTTAACTACTGAAAAGGAACACTGAAAATTTTTGTTGCACTTTTTATGACAGCATAAACATTTTTCCCTGAGGAATGAAATTTTAAATGGTTTCTTTTTGGGTCATCTTGCCAAATATTGAGCTTCTGCAATTTTTACTACAGCCAAAATAAGTTAAAGAAACTCATTATTTCATGTTTTATGTAGTAGAACAGAGCTCTGTTGAAAGTCATTGTTCTAAATAGGAGTAGGGAGCAGATTATTTTGTTGGGCTTCCATTTTGGTATTGTATTTTTTAGTGCCAACTAAGTATCCTTTAGCATAATGAGTTTTGGAACATTTTAGGGATCAGGGGAAGATGAAGAATTTAATTTCTTGTCTTTTGTTACAGACAAATGCCTAAAATATTCTTCATACAATTAATTTGATTAGTTAGAAAACAAAAATAATTAGATTTTTTCAGAGAACCTCTCACAAGCCCTATAATCTTCATGATGATTAGGTTTTTGAAGTAACTTTTGATATTTTATCAGTGAGAACTAACTTAGAATTAAAACTATCTAAGGAACTGCAGGTTGTGGGTAAGAAATGAGTCCTCTCCTATACAAAATAACATTGACAAGAACAACCTGTATCAGTGGAATGCTTTTGGTATGTAACAATATCTGTACTTACATGAGACACTTCTTTACTGTTACAGCTCATACGTAACTCTAAAATTAGTCTAACTGACAGAAAGAAGTGATGACAATAGTTATTTTATTTCACATTTCTGGCACAAAGAGATAACTGCAGGCAAGATGTAGTTATTTCAACCATCTCAAACTCATTTCCAGCCACAAAATTAACTTTAAAAAAAAAAAAAAAATAGGCAGATCCTACTAATGTGCAAAATTCGAGCTGTTATGATTCACTTGTCAGCTTTCTCAGGAGGAAGACACTAATTTCTTCCTGAAGAGCCCTGGCCATTTTTTGTTTTTGAGTAAGAGCCTATTCCTTAAGACTGTTACACTGTTCATTGATTCTCTTCACCGGAGAAAACTATTCTCTTTGAACCATTCAGAAAAATCCTGCAAGAAAATATTCCATCAAAATGAAACATATAGTGTCAGGTATTTTTTGCTATTTCATGAGTTACGGTTTTGATGCATTTTTCTCTCATGAACTACAAATAACTCTCATAAACTGGGAATAAAATAGGTATCATATTCATGGTTCAAGATATGCTGTAAATACATAATTCTTAGAAAAGCAGACTGCAAATATCCTGGATGTATATTCAAATATATTGGCTAAAGATACTTTGAAATTTGTACCACCAGACTGTAACAGGTTTTTTGTTACATAGGAATGTCAGTGCATTTATCCTTCAGCTAATAACTTTTGCAGAAATCCGGAACTGATTTTTTGAAACCTTACAATTAGAACAGAATTTACTTGGTTTATGAATTGTAATTCTCTGTAGAGAGCTTGAACTATGATGAGTAATTCACGTGCACTGACTGTAGCTGGATTATCAATATTGGCTGATAGTTTACTAACTTTATAGAAGGTCTTTCTTGTCTGGATTTTTTTGTTTGTTTGTTTGTTTGTTTGTTTGCTAGTATTCAGGGACTCGTGGCAACAAAGAACATTTATTTAACAAACCCAGTAAATTCAAAATCTGAAACTTAATTCATTGTGGCAGATGTCTCCATTAATAATAATACTTATAATAATTATTATAATAATGCTCCTAATGGTTTGCTAAAATTCTCCATGGTGGCACTAAGGCAAATGATATGATTGAATTAACTCACTGAAATGAACTTGTTAAACCAAAGCAAAGCAATGCATAATAACAGCATGGAGTGAGAAGGCACACTATAAAATCTGTAAATTAAAATGTACCAGTAACATGGATAAAAACAATTTCATGTTAAAAAAATAATGAATTGAAAGTTCTAAAAGAAAGCGTATTTCATAATTAGACCTTTGCTTTTAGCTGCATCTTGAAACTTGCTCAACACCTGTTACAGAAAATGAAAAGATTTTGCCAAACTTTCTTGTCTTGAAGAAAATGACAGATACTGGACAGGAACTCTTTGTTCAGTAACCTATATCAAAATCCTTTTTCTTTTTCTGTCCTGTTAAGTGTTGCTCTTTTAAGGCCAACAAAGGGATATGACCAAGAATTTTGTGTTTGAGCTTAAATTCTTTCATCTAGCTTTCAGCTCAGGAAGTCCTGACCTGAGTTTTGAAGCATATGCAGATTTTTGTGTCATTTTCTAGATCTAGTAGTGTGCACAAATCTTTCCATTAGAACTTTAATTTATTATCAAATGGACTACAGTTTTGCATTTTTCTTTCTTGAACATAGAAGATCATGATTGGTTGCCTATTTTTATGAAGGTATATGACCAAACCATATGATAAAATATCCCTGGATATATGAAAGCAAATCCTCAAGTGGTCTAAATTGTCTTAGTTTCATTTCTTTTCAGTGGAGTTATAACATTCTGTACCAGTTGGCTGTATGCATTTGTATGCATTTGTACTTACATATACCAGTGTTGTTATTGCTCTATGGTGCAGGATCTACAAGTCAACAAAAGCTGTAATATTTTTACATTTTTCCAGGTTGAAATAGTTCCCCACACCACCAGACTACAATGGCATATAGCAGTATAGGCACTTACTAGCCACAGTGCATTGTTTCTTGTCAGGAGGGGTAAGCTGGATATGTAGCAAACCAAATTATTCTAGTTCCTCCACCAGCTGCGAATTTGGAACATCCACATTGCCAGTACTGTTACTGTAATTTCTTCTTCTTTCTCAATACCACTCAAACTCAGAAAAACCTTCCTATGATACTGTGTTAACTCCTTGACTATGGATCATGGCAATTTATGTTGTGGAACTTCTTGCAGTGTATTATGCATGACAAGTCATTGTACTTACCAATTCATGTAAGCCAAATTCATCTGAGAGTTATTCGATACTAAAGCAAGGACACACAAAAGGCTGGAACCTGGGGAATATTGCTTTCCTATACGCTTCCCTAGGCAGTTGATATAACCCATCTCAGGGTTTCTTTCTGGAAGAAAAAAAGCTATTCCACAAAGGTTGCTAGATATTTCACTCTTTGCTGAGTGATACCTAAAATTTAATGTGTATCACAAGCAGAATTATAATTCAATTACCCTTTAACTATGCATTCTCAGGATAACATGCTTTCATTCCCATGACTCCAAAACCCGGGCATGACTTCTTCTTCTGTCCTTTTCATTAAATTAACTCTTTCCTGGTTTCCCAGCTTGCCTATGCCAAGAAATCTGTCTGGCAAGAAAATTCTGGACGGTGAACTCTCTGCTGTCTGTGACAGATGTTTGTATCTTTGAAAAATGTCCACAGCTGTGAGGCTGTGCTGGCTGCTTTACAGGACTTTAAAATTTAAAGCTGTGCTGGAGACACATTAAAAATGTAAGGACAATTAACTAGCCCTGCATTTCATTGCGTATGTATGTTGGCATATTTTCAGATTTATTTTATATAACAGCAACAGAAAATTGTCATAATTCGACCAAACTCAAAAGCCAAATATATATTCTCCACAGACAACATATGCAACATGTACTATCTTGAATAAAATTACTAATTCCTTTGGTTTTGTTCTCTGCAACCATATACGTGTTTCTATGAAGAAATGGGTCTAGTTTTTTACAGAAATGAACCTATCTGATTATGTCACACTGTGCATGTAGGTAGGAATTATTTTCTAATGCCAAGAGCAGTAATTTTGGGTCCAGAAGGACAAGATGTGATAACACTTACCACAACTGGTGTACAATGTCTTGGGGAAATGTCCCCCTCCACAGCCCCCAAAACTGGAAATACACAAAAAACACCAGGAATTTAAAAAGGAAAGAAAGATAATAAATTCAGTTTCCAGGAGTTTAGGCTAGATATCCAATACATGAATCTGGAAAAATAGTTCTTTAATTGGATATATTTTGGGACATGTTAAGGAGTTAAGGGCAGCATACAATCAGTTAGATGAGGAAAAAAATGGAGAAAGCTATGGTAAGAAACTTAGGTTTCGAGTTCTGCAAACAAAAGATAAGAATGACGATGATTCTAACCAAAGGCAACTTATTAGTAAGCAGAAATACTTTTCTCACCCAGAATATACGTATCTAACCTATCTGTGCTTTTTATGTAGATTACTAAGAGTATGGGTCGTTAAGAAATAACATATGGAGAAAGTAACATTTTTTTTTGTTTCTTTTTCTGTTGGTTTTGTTTGTTTGATATTGGCGGGGTTGTTCTGTTAAGCAATCCACACTTGCTGGGAAACAATGTATCCAGCAGCTGTTTCTGAAACTTCATCTATTAATAAAAGGCTATGTGAAATATGTGGGTTTCAAGGTGCAAGATGCGCTGCTAAAGTATTCTGGAGTCAGAAAAAAGTTAAGTTTCAAGCAATGATACGTCATATTTCATGGAAATCTAGTTTTATTTTGCATTTCTTTGCTGGAGTCCAGGAAGCATTTGAAGCATGGCTTCAACCTAAACCTTTAACCGTCAACAAGTGTGTGATTAGGACATAATCTACCAAATAACATATGGGATAAATTTTAGGGACTGAAATCCCACACTACAATAACATGGAATAAAAAATGTGATTTTTCTAAAGAAAAAATACAGATCTTTACAGATCTACAATAAAGCAAATACAGGACTTACCCATCAGTGGAAAACATCATGTTAGCTGAACGATTTCAATGATAAGGGCAACAAAGCTGTTGAAGGGTCTAGAGAAGAAGTCTTATGAGGAGCGGCTGAGAGAACTGGGGTTGTTTAGCCTGGAGAAGAGGACACTCAGGAGAGACCTTATCGCTCTCTACAACTACCTGAAAGGGGGTTGTGGGGAGGTGGGTGTTGGTCTCTTCTCCCAAGTGACAAGTGATACCTCAAGAAGAAATGGCCTCAAGTTGCACCAGGGGAGGTTTAGATTGGATATTAGGAAGAATATCTTTACCAAAAGCATTGTCAGATATTGGAACAGGCTGCCCAGGGAGGTGGTGGAGTCACCATCCCTGGAGGTCTTTAAAAGACCAGTGGATGAGGCGCTTTGGGACGTGGTTTAGTGGTGGACTTAGCAGTGTTAGGTTTACAGTTGGACTTGATGATCTTACAGGTCTTTTCCAACCTAAACAATTCTATGATTGTATAATCCTCATGTGCTACAAAACTATGACAATGCTTAAAGATTTTTAAAGTGTAATCTTTTATCAGTCCTTGCTAAGTTGATAAAATAAACAGTCAATTTGTCAAAATATCTCAAAAATTTAGGTCGTGAATAGAAATTCCTCTAATTCTTTTATGTGCACTAAATAGGAATAAGAGGGCAAAAGGCCAACCAAAAGCAGTAGTTTCTGCTTTATTTAAGAGACAAAAGTAAAAGAGGACCCTGAATACATGCTGGCAGAAGATCTTTTGTGTAAGAAGGTCCCACATTTTTTGAGGAGAATTACACTTCTAAGGCTAAAAATTTGCTATCTTTGCTTTGAGAACTCTGTAGCTGAAATGGTCTTAGGATTGATTCAAAATATTCTTGCATGAGAAAAAACGTTGGTTTACTCCCAAATTTGAGGTGTGCTTTTTTTATTCTATTGGAGGAAAAAAAGATAGAAGCATCATTAAAATCTTAATCTGAAATATCTGTTGTAGTAACTTGATTAACTCAGTATAACAGCTTAGTAATTTAGTGTTTTGACTGTATGACTCTATGACTTTGTTACGAACATTTGCCCTGTGAAAACACGTAAAAAGGCATTTAACTTGCCTTTGTGTTTGTTACAATCGTAATTCAAAACCAGTGACTTGTGAAATGACTACACATTTCAAGCGTCTGGCAAGATGACTAAGTCACAGACATTCTTTTTGACTACTTCACTGTTCTAC
The DNA here is from genome assembly GCF_030936135.1 of Gavia stellata. Taxonomy (NCBI): domain Eukaryota; kingdom Metazoa; phylum Chordata; class Aves; order Gaviiformes; family Gaviidae; genus Gavia; species Gavia stellata. Next base: position 85,590,108 of record NC_082597.1, on the reverse strand, counting down.
TCAGCCATTACCTACAATATCTTAAAGGTATCAATCTTTTCATGAAGTGAATGACACTATTATTACAGCTCTATTCTGAAGCCTGACATTGTGGTAATTGTCTTACTATGAAAAGTATAATTCTCCATGAGAGATAACGTCTTGAATAATTTCTTACTGATCAGGATACTAACGAAATGTTGCACATCAAAATGTTTGTCATGCACTTACCAGTTCCTATCAACTGCCCACGGCTCCAGAAAAGTGTCTTTTGGTTTTTCATTCTGGGAGATTTCCCTCCTCCAGGATTTCTGTTAGTATCTTTTTCTTCCTTTTTTCATGTTTTTTTTCCTCCCAGTTCCCATTTATTAGAGAATGATGGGAGAACTTCACCTTTTCTCCTGGTGGGGATGTTCATTAGAAACTGAGGGTATTTACTAGCTATCAGGAAACACTGACTGCATCCGAGTTTAGACACCTTACATACGTAAGTTTCCTTTGGGATATATATCCCAAAGATGCATATTTCAAGTAGACTTACAAACTTTTTAACACTATAACCTGGAGAAGAAAGATGTGCCTATGAGATAAATGCAAGTTGATGTGACTCAAAGAACAACAGCACACTTTCATTTATAAGCAGAATCTTTCTCAAGAGCATTTGTTTGTATTCTTTCCATTCACCAGCCTGGAGAAAGAGGATTGCCTGAAACATGCAAAAGAAACTATGTTTTTCAACCTCCTCTTTCTTTTATAAGTACCTGGAAAACAAAGCCAGGGATGTGACTGCAGGAGCTCACTCATGTTCTTTTTCCAGCCTTTTAGAGAAGTTCAGTGACATTTTTGGCTATGCAAAATACTCATCAGGGAATGATACCATGGTATCATGCTGATAACAAGTCATGGCTGCTAAGGGTGTTGCTTGAGAGCCTTACTCACTTTCCTCAACTTCCTATAATTTTCCAGGAGAACTTGCCTTCTCCTGCTGCCTCTTTTACAGGTGTACTAGAGGTGGTGATTAGAGCTGAAATTCTTCTTATTTAGATCATAAACTTTACAAAACAGGTTTCTCCTTTCCTGCAGTGATTTGTGACCTGAGTATTTCCATTGTGGATAGCTAGATACCACCCTTCTTCCTTAGTTCTTGTACTTGCTCGTTGAAAAATATTTTTCTGTGATCTCCTGAAAATACTGGGCAGACCTAAGACAGCCTCAGTTGTAAAAATGTGCCAGTGCTTCTTGGAACGATTAGACAACATTGTCCTGAAATTCTGGCAGAGCTTGCTCACTTTTCCACACCCGTAGGAAGGATTTTTCTCTCTAAATTTCTTTACCTGATTTTCTCTTTTGACCTTCATTCTCCATTATACTTCACCTTTACACATAATCTCAAAAAAATGGATTTCTTTTTCTGGGGATAAAAAAAGGACGCTTTTGATCTTAGTCTCTTGCCTCTACTTGCATTTATTCCCAGAATTCAGATTTAAGACATGCTTTTGGTATTTTTTAATAAAACAAAAGGACATGACATTAAGTATGCCAAAGGACAGTGCAATCACATTTTGATTATTAATACATTTTAATACATGATTTGGTTAAAATGTTCTCCCTTTGAAGGGCTGCTTTATTATTAATATGTGATCACATAAACTTACCGTGATGCTTCACTTTGCCAATACTATGGCTACAAATTATTAAATACCAATAACAATCAAGCTTATTAAAGAAAAGCTGTTACACAGCACTTACCTGAATCCAGCAAATAAAACCTGCCTTGATTTGGGCTATTAAGATATTTGGAAAGCAAACTTGCTGCAAGTTTGTCAGCCTAGTAAGATTCTAAAATGCATGTTCATTTTGTGTTAAAAACAAGAAAATGCAATGTGCCTAATCATATTTGACAGCAATTATGATTTAATTGTATTGAATTTTAAAATAGCTGTTAAGCCTCAGGGTAAAATACTGCATAGAAGAAGGATTCATCTTAATAAAAATAACAGAAAAACCTATGGACTGCTGGGCAGCCAGACTTTTTACCTGTTTTCCCCTATAAAATTGCATTTATTTGCATTATAGGATTAAAATTAATTACATTTTTTTTCCACTAGTCTCACAGCTCAAGGGACATTGTATCGATTTATATGACCAAGTTCTTCTATGCAGCAAGACTCCTGCTGTGACTGGATTGAAGTTGTTGATAGAAGATACGTGCATATGATGGTAACAAAACATTTGGTCTTTGACAGATTTTGTGGACCCATCACTATCAACAGCTGCTTCCCAGAACTCAGTAGAAGCAAAAGCCATTTTTCTTGGTAAGGCAAGACATTATCCACCAGGTGATCAGTTTATTTGCTGAGTTCTAGGAATCCACATCCTTCCTGTGCTCTTGGCTCACTTCTGCTACTGCTCCGTGTTAGACTGCCCAGCTCCACAGGAGCACCTCCATGTGCTGCTTAGTGGCAAATAGAACATGATCAGGAAAAGGGTAATCTTCTAACAGGCTGCTTCAGGGCTTGAGATTTTTGTGTTTGAATCTATAGTTTGTGCCATACAAAGATTTGCTCTACACTACAAAGTTTGGCCAGTACAGCTATGTTGCATAGAAATTTTTTTGTGTCTACATGCGTCAGAGGAGAAAATATCCCCTCCTACGTACTGTGCTTTGCCCAAAATAGACCCAGCTACACCAGCTAAACATGGCTTAGTTTATATCCTTCAGGAAAGTGGTTTAGCTTTGATGAGCTGACACGACCTGGTGTTTCTCTAATTCAGGCTTTGCCAATACAGTTATACCAATGGACAGTCTATAAAATAAATATTCCTTCAGTTCCAACAGGGAAAGGGAAGGAGAATCAAGTAGAAGAGTCTGTAATTTGACCTTAAAGGAACTGATTACATCCAACTTCCTCATTCCCGAAAGAAGTCCATTTTACTCACATGCAAAAATTGTTGATTGATCGATTCATTCCTATGCACGGGGTTATTTTGTGTTTGTGATGAGTATGTTTTTTTCTGTTGTGAAGGTTTTGAAATGGAAAGTGAAAAGCATATTGAAAGTGTGTACCATGTATATTATTGCTTGTTATACCCTAAAGATTTTAGCTGTATCTTAAACCAACATTGAAGAACATGAATCTAAATGGGAATCTTTCTACATTTTTATATATTTCTTTATGAGGAAATTAAAAACTAATGTGAAACATAATTGATAATAAAATAAGATCTTCAACAGCAATCAAAGCTATCTATTGGTTATAGATGAGAACAGCAGGAAAAGTGGAAATGTAAGAGCTAGTTAGCAAGTAAAAATCAGAATAGTGGTTGGTAATTTTGGTTGGTATTAGCAGCTGTTATTCCTTCTCCATAGTCAAAAAGAAATGTGGGCTTAACAATTGCTGCTTCAATTGTGGGGCCTATGCCAGCAGGAGGTTTTTCAAAGAAAACTTATTCTAATCTAACTCAGCATGCTATCCTAATCTAACTCAGTGTATCCTTATTGGCTTTTGAAATGCTAGAATAACTATAAGCTAGAATAGGCATCACTCAATCTCAAAAGCAAAGTTCATGCATGAGACAACTGTACGTGCTTCAGAGCTTGCTTATCCTATTAAAAAAGAAATAAATCCTATAAGGTGTATATAACACTACTACAGCCAAGTTTGTGCATGTGCCAAAATTTGAGTGCAGTCCTCATGAGATCGTATTTTTTCAGAACCAGAAATCTATAGAATCCAGAGAAGCACCAAACATTTAAGTGTTAATCCTAACTACACCTGAATGCCAAATATTTGAAGTTCAGCCATCAATCATCTGCAGGTCAACTATATTCCCAGTTATCTGCAAATGATTCAGCTTGTGGTGATAATTCAGATAGATACCATTGCAACAGTTCTTGTTTTAGTACGAATGAAACAGAGTTGATATATATATTAGTATGTATAGTATAATAATTCTCTAATATTATATCATGTAATTATAACAATATATAATTATAATTGTATGCATATATAACTATAGTACAAATAATTTAACAGTTACAAGTAACACATTAATATAGGGTTTAGTTTCATTCTTGCCTGGTTAATCATATTAAACCTCTTTTAAGTTTCTGATTGATACTGATTTCCTATATTCAATTCATGAGCAGATATGAGCAAACATTCAGTTGTTTAAGGAAGTGGATGGGACCACCTGGGAAACTGTCCTCAGGGATAAAGGAGCGGATCAGAGCTGGCAGCTATTTAAAGACATTTTTCTTAGAGCACAAGAACTCTCGATTCCCATTTGTAAGAAATCAGACAAGGAAGGCAGGACACCAGCATGTCTGATTAAGGACCTCCTGGTCAAACTCAAATGTAAGAAGGAAATGCACAGGCAATGGAACCAGGGACATGCATCCTGGGAAGAATACAGGGATACCGTCTGGCTGTGTAGGAATGGGATCATGAAAGCCAAGTCACAGCTGGAGCTGAATTTAGGAAAAAATGTGAAAAATAGTAAGAAGGGCTTCCACAGGTAGATTGGTAAGAAAAGAAAGACGAAAAAAAATGTACACAGCCCCCCCCCCCCCGCCGGTAAGTAGGACAGGAGAACTAGTGACAACGGACAAGGAGAAGGCTGAGGTAATCAAAACTTTTTGCCTCAGTTTTCACTGGCAGTCACTCTTCCCACGTCTCTCAAGTCCCTGAACCTGATGTCAATGGATTGAGGGATTGAAGCCCCACCCATTGTAGAAGGTCAGGTTTGAGGCCACCTGAGGAACCTGAGCATGTACAAGTCCCTGGGACCTGACAAGATGCATCCCAGGGTCCTGAGGGAACTGGCAGATGTTCTCTCCATCCTATTTGGAAAGTCATGGCTGTCAGGTGAAGTCCCCAGTGACTGGAAAAAGGGAAACTTCACACCCATATAAAAAAAGGGTAAAAATGAGGACCCTGGGAACTATTGCCCAGTCAGCCTCACCTCTGTGCCTGGTAAGATCATGGAACAGATCCTTCTGGAAGTTATGTCAAGGCATATGGAAGACAGGGAGGTGATTAGAGACAGCCAACACAGCTTCACTAAGGGCAAATTTTGCCTGATGAGTCTGGTGATCTTCAAAAGTGGAGAGAGTGCATCAGTGGACAAAGGAAGAGCTACTGCTGTCATCTACCTGGACTTCTGTAACACCCCCAAATACGTTCCCCCCCCCCAAAATCTTTCTTTCTTCTAAATTGGAGAGATATGGGTTTGATAGACTATTTGATCGATAAGGAATTGGCTGGATGGCTATATTCAAAGAGTTGCAGTCAACGGTTCATTGTCCAAGTGGAAAGCAGTGTAGAGTGGTGTCCCTCAGGGGTCTGTACTGGGACCAATACTATTTAATATCTTCATCAATGGCATAGACAGTGGGATTGAGTGCACTCTCAGCAAGTTTGAAGATAACAGCAAGCTGAGTTGATACACTCCAGGGAAGGCATGCCTTCCAGAGGGATCTTGAGAGGATTCAGAAGTGGGCCCTTGTGAACCTCATGAAGTTCAACAAGGCTAAATGCAAGGTCCTGCATCTGGATGGGGTTAATCACCAATATCAGTACAGGCTGGGTAATGAATGGATTGAAAGCAGCAATGTGGAGAAAGATTTACAGATACTGGTAGATTAAAAATTGGATATGAGCTGGCAAAGTGCACTTGCAGCTCAGAAAGCACATCTTGTCCTGGGCTGCATCAAAAGAAGCGTGGCCAGCATGTCGAGGGAGGTGATTCTTCCCCTCTTCTCCACTCTACTGAGACCCCACCTGGAGAACTGCATCCAGCTCTGGGCTCCCCAGTATAAGAAACACTATTGGAGCAAGTCCAGAGGAGGACCATAAAAATGATCAGAGGGCTGGAACACCTCTCCTGTGAAGAAAGGCTGAGGCAATTTGGGTTGTTTAGCCTGGAGAAGAGAAGGCTTCGGAGTGACATTATTGCACCCTTTCTACACTTTTTATGGGGATTTCCCCTTAAAGAGGGAAAGAGACTTTTTACTAGGGCCTATAGTGGTAGGAGAAGGGGCAACAATTTTAAACTAAAGAGGGTAGATTAAATAAAAAACTTCTGTACTATGAGACACTGGAACAGGTTTCCCAGAGACATTGTGGATGCCCCATGATGGGATGTGTTTAAAGTCAGATTAGACGGGCCTTTGAGCAATCTGATCTAGTAAAGGATGTCCCTGTCTGTGGCCGGGGGGGTTAGAACTAGATGGTCTTCAAAGGTAATTTCCAACCCAATCCATTCTACAATTCTATGATTCATGAGACAAAAACAAAACATGTATCTATCACTGACACCTGTAGACAGTCTATGCAGAACTGTACCAATGTCAAATTAGCTTCATCTGGATGACGTTGATACCTTATAGTCTGCTACCAAAGTTGCAAATATAACTACAAAAAGTGAAAGACACAGTAACTACCACAGTACAGGTGTGAGAATGCATAAAAACTGCTAACTCAGCATCATTAATTTTATACTTCTTGACAATCCATCTCCAAGAACCAGTGCTTATTTTTACTCTTTCAAAGAACAGAGCAATATTGACAAACTGTTGAATGGCAAATACCCTGTGATTTTTTTAGGACACTTCTTCTTAGGGCAAGCTCCTTCTTCTTAGGAAACTCCTTAATGTACAGCTTATGAAAGGGTGGGTGTCAGGGAACCCCACTCAGAATTGCTTTTTGTTTGGGACACTTTAGGAAAGGACAAGAAGGTATGAGCCCCCTGGGCAAGGGATGACGGAGCGAAGTTTCATCCTACAAAAGTGCAGCAAACCCTAAACGACAGCTATTCCCCGGCCAATTTTAAAAGTTGTCCAGGTCCTTGCTCACAACCCAGCAGGAACAAATTGCCCGTTGGTGCAGGAGCCTGTGAGAGCTGAAACTTGAATAGGCACTGCTATTGCTTTAGTGGAAAAATATGGGATGGAAGGGCTGCTACTGCACTGCAGGTTAGAGGAAACCAAGGATGATTTGCAGCTTCAGTGCCAGGAGTCTGTGGTGTTTCATCTGCTCCTTATCAAAACTAGCCTCAGTATGGATTTCATACAGTTTAAAGTTTGTGCCCGAGCCCAGTAGCAGCCCATGGTTTCAGGAAGCCTGAATTAATCTCCTCCAGCTATTGAAGTGTGTTCTTTTGCTATACTTCTACATTTCTCTATCTTCCCTATAAGAATAACCAGCCCAGCAACTATGGTCCACAACGCTCAGACTGTCTGGGGACTGACTGGTGGTCTGGAGCTCATTCCTTTGCTAGTCATGCTCAGGTCTGAGGGAAGGCATACAGCAGTCTGAGGACATTATGCCATGCCATCTGGTCTCTGATTTTCAAATTTCTCAACTCTGACCACCTTGGTCTCCAGGACAAAGACCATCAAGAACCATACTCACCAACATTAACTACACAGCATGAGCTTCCAGGTATTTTATGCTCAGATATAAAGTACAGTAAAAATTGTTAAGGGCTAATTTTCTGAATATGTGATAATAATTGATAGTTATTAAGACCTAATAACTGCTAATGTGTATTGTTTGTTAATGAATATCAATTTAGTCAAGTGTTCTGAAGTTTGAGAGTGGTCTCATTTATCCATCTTTTAAACACTCGCATTACAGTGATCTCCAATTCCCAAGTTGGTATATACATATGCATACCTATATTCCATTGCAAAATTCTCTAATATGATTTTGATTCTTTAAATTGTCTCAGATTCAAGCTGTGTGAAAAAAACACTCAGCAAGTAACTTCTTATCCTTTACACACAATTACTGTGTCCGCAAAAATGTTCCCCACTAAAGACTTAGATTACTTTCAACATTTCAAACATAAACATTAAAAAATTAAATCAAGGTAATGTAATCAGCACGATTTCCATTTTAAGGCTTTAAAACTCATGAAAAGCTGCTTACCTTTTACAGCAAAGTGTCTCCCCCATGACAATGTGTTAAATAAGAAAATAGAACATTTTCTTCCCTTTTGATTACCTTTAGCCTCTTTGATAGAAAGTATACAGTAAAATTCAGTGTATAGTAAATTAAGTTGAAGACTTTTCCTGAGAGGAAAATTATACAATGAAGTCACTGCTTTGTATTTTTCTTCAAATTTAAATTTGTGTCCAATCGTATTTCATTCCTGCATTTCTGTTGCTGAGAGATGCAAAAATGTTGATGATGTTCAGAAAATTTCTCTCACGCTTTTTGATTTTTTTTGGTAATGCAATCTAGATGAGTGTCCAAATAGAAACAAACTTGATTAAGGAATAGCATATTTTCTAGTTAATATTTTTTAAAATATTATTGTTAGACTAAATGATACCTCTCTCTCAAATCTCTTTGGTGTTCATAACAGAAAAGTGATTTAATAGGCAGCAAAGCAGCATCTGCAGTGTTATAAAATTAAAGAACAAACGACCCAGTGACCAGCAATTCTGACAACTTTGTTTCCAAAGCCTCCTTATTTATTAATACAGCTCTAAGGATTATCATGGAACATCAAACAAATGACCAGCTAAATCAAATATGGGGAGGAGCTATAATTTGTAAAAACCTTGTTGAGCTCAGTAAGTTACAAATGTTCAGATGCTGTTTCTTTGACCTACTGACTCTGAAGTCTTGGATATGAAGTACGGGTTATCATGAAACGAAACAAATGACCATCTAAATCACATATTGGGAAGTGTTGTAAGTTATAAACCTTGTTGTGGTCAGTTGGTTACAAATGTTCAGATGCTGTTTCTTTGACCTACTGGCTCTGGAGTTTTAGACATGAAGTGTGGGGAAATCACTCATCCCAGAAACACTGCACATTTAAAAGTACAGTTAAAACTCAGGGAATTAAGAAACTTGTCTAATAAATAATATAAAGTAGAAACACTATTCACTTGAGTTCTAGTCACTATTTCCAAAGTCATACAGAAAACCCTCACAGTAGCAGAAAGGACTGGTTTTGGTACTAGTTTTTGCTTTGCAGGGGATGTAGTTTGCTTCTGTAGAAGGCTGACTAAAGTACGCAGACAGGGAAGTTAAGGTGAAGATCAGCGAATGACTGAGAACCAGGAGGTACAAACCATAGAACCTTCTTTACAAGTGCAACTTTGATCAAATCACAACAGGTAAAAAAGCACATGAAAAGTAAAAATATTTTTGAGTAGGGCTATCTATAAGAATTAATCTTTTCCAATATATATGTCAAAATTTAGTTTTATATATCCAGTCTTGGCATGCCAACACTATATATAACATTTAGCGTGGTGGAATCTAAGTTTCTCCTACTCCTGAGAATTTTTAAGAATAAATTAATTTGGTTTTGTAATGTCCTTTGAAATCCTCAAGGGGAAACTATCAAAGAAATAGAAGAGTTTTATTGTCCATTTCTTTTAGTCTTACGCACATCCTGGAAATTTCTGTTTTCTATATGTTTAACTGCTCTTTCTCTATAACAACACTCATTTCCAAGCCTAATTAGCATACTCTCTCCAATTATTCACCATGGCTTTTAAAATTTATATAAAGGCTTCTTCTCTCTGTATAAATTTCACTGCTATTTTTGTACTCTAGAGTTTAACTTTTCTGGTTTTCCAATTTTTGCTACATGTATGTTCTAAGGGCTGCCATACTACCACAGAAATAAAGTCTTTAAAGATTAAATAGCTATCCATTATTAATAAGGTCATCCTTTATTTTATTCTTTCCTATTACAAAATTAGACGATTCTTAGAAAAGAAAGTTGGCAACTTGGTTAAGTTTGATTAGATTTTGTCCTACTAAAGAAACACCTATGCTCTAAACTGAGTTATTTTTCTTTAGAATAAAATTCAAGCAGTCTAAGCCTTCAAGCTGAATTCTACATTGTCCCAGTACGTTTCCCTGTCGCTTACCACTTCAGCTGTCTGTCCAGGTAAATCTTTACCTCTGCCCCAGAAGCCTCTATTCATCATTGTGATTGACAGCTCTGGACCTTGAGACCAGTTTGTCACTCTAGTAAATGTTAGTCCTGACTGTGGGGCACATGTTATTTATGCATTATACATGTGGCATTTTTTTAAATGCTCCAAATAGTGTTTCATTTTGTAATGTACGTCACGCAGGTTTGGAAATAAAACTTTCCCCAGGTTAGGAAATAGAAATAAAACGAAAGAAGATGTAAGTTATTTACTTTCATGAATAGTCTTCTAGTTTTTTAACTCTTTCTTCTCCTCTCCCACCTCTGTAAATGTCCATTAAATACTTCATAAAATATTGGCGGGTCATATCCATTTCTGTAAGGAATTAGATATTCCAGATAGTTTACAACACAGTTGATCTGATCCAGGTAGAATGCTGTTCATGATAATTTGTCAACTTAACTGTCACTATAATTAGGTTTTGTAGTGGTGTTTCTGGGGTGTTTGTGTGGTTTTTTTTGGTCTCCACATAAAAAAGATGTACTTGAATCTATTCTTTCTCTCTATGAGCTTACTGACTTCAACTACATTTTCTCAGTAAAAGACAGCCATAGAAAGTAAGCTTCCTCATTCATGAAAATTTAAGTTATTGACTATATCTTTAAGAAAAAAGAAGTGCGCATTATCTACTTTAGAAACAATTTATCAGTATTTATAAACTGAAGTCATATTGCAAATCTCTGTAACGAAAATGGAATATGTAATTGAAGTTATATCTTCTTATCTGGAATGACTAGTAATAATATATAATGTACCAAAACACTATACTGCTGAAACATGTTTTTATGTCAATAAATCATGTATTTAAAAAATTATTGTGGTTGTACATTTTTTGTTTTCTTCTGTGTTAGTAAAAAGGACTTACTCACTTTTTCTTTTTTTCTTTTAGTTTCTGCGTGGGTACCAGAAAGAAGGCAGTAGATGTACGCTCTAGTTAAAACCCCTTTTATTGCCAGCAGTAAAGGTGCCTCTCGGCTGGGAGCCTGAAAAGGACCTGGTGTTACACTCTTGATTTTTTATATACAATTTCAAGACTACTCACATATTTATTTTGACAATTTACATAACCTATTGGCTTTGGACATGACATCACTTGTTGCTTTTGAGTACTTGTTACTTTTGAGTATTTGTTCATTGTCGGTCAAGTTCCACTGTGCATACCATCAAAGCAATTTCTGCATTGTACCTTTATCTTATGTAACAAAGATATTGACCCCTTTAAAAAGAGCAATACATTAGGATGACAGCAGTGAAATCTGGATTCATAGAACATTAGGAGCCTGAATTCTGCTGAAAAAAATGAGACTTGATCTTGTAAATGCCTCTCTGAAATCCAGGTCTCATATTTTTCAATTCTGAAAGATTATTTCAGCAGGATTGTTTCTCCTAAGAAGCTATTAGATGTCCTAGCTATTCAGACTGTCCTAGGGTAGCTGCTCTTAAACTATTGCTATTTTTAAAGGTAAAAAGCTATCTTAATCTATTATTTCTGGTAGTACTTCCTCTATTTCTTTAGTTTTACAGCAGAATCACTAAATGGTTGAGGTTGGAAGGGACCTCTAGAGGTCATCTGGTCCTATAACCCTGCTCAAGCAAGACCATCTAGAGCATGTTGCCCAGGACTATGAGTAGGCAGCTTTTCAATATCTTTAAGGAGGAAGACTCCACAACCACCCTGGGCAACCTGTTCCAGTGCTCAGTCATCTTCACAGTAAAAAAGTGTTTCCTGGTGTTCAGAGGGAACCTCCTGTTTTTCAGTTTGGTCCCATTGCCTCTTGTCCTGTCACTGGGCACCACTGAAAAGAGCCTGGCTCCATTTTCTTTGCACCCTCCCTTCAGATATTTATGGACATCAGTAAGATCCCTCCTGAGCCTTCTCTTCTCCAAGCTGAACAGTCCCAGTTCTCTCCATCTTTCCTCATAGGAGAGATGCTCCAGTCCCTTCATCATCTTCATGGCCCTTCACTGGACTCTCTTGTATTGAGGAGCCCAGAACTGGACCCAGCATACCAGGTGTGGCCTCACCAGTGCCGAGTAGAGGGGAAGGATCCCCTCCCTTGACCTGCTGGCAACACTCCTCCTAAAGCAGCCCAGGATACCATTATCCTTCTTCGCCAGAAGGGCGCATTTTTGGCTTGTGTTGAACTTGGTGTTCACCAAGACCCCCAGGGCCTTTTCTGCCAAGCTGTTTTCCAGCTGGGTGGCCCCCAGCATGTTCTGGTTCCTGGGGTTGTTTCTCCCCAGCTGCACGGCTTTGGGCTTTCCCTTGTTGAACTTCATGAGGTTCCTGTCAACCCATTTCTCCAGCCTGTTGAGGTCCCTCTGGATGGCAGCATGACCCTCCGGCATATGAGCCACTCCTCCCAGTTTTGTGATGCTTTCCCTCTATTCAGAACTGGTGAGGCCCCATCTGAAGTACTGTGTCCAGTTCTGGGCTCCCCAGCACAAGAGGGATATGAAGCTACTGGAGAGAATCCAACAAGGGTCACTAAGACTTAGTTTTAGTTCTCACCTTTATTCTAGATCACTCATACACCGCCAGCATTTGAGCATATCAGCCTTTGATAAAAGGGTCTCATTTAATCTCTCTTTTGATTCTGTCTGCGGTACAACATTGAAATTTCACCTGTACCTGACATGAAATTTAAAATAATTTACAACCTGAAGAAAACTGCCTAACTTACATGGTTTCAATGGAATCAGGATCAAAGCTGTTTGTTGATTTATTAACAACATAATTAACTGTCAGTAAATTAATTATGATTTCAGGATCAATATCAGAAATAGAACAAGATAAATCACAATGCTACACAATTACAAAATGTTAATAAACACCTGCATATTTCCAAACACACTTCTGTAATTAATCCCCTAAAGTTCTATTCACGCACACACTCACACACACACTCAGACACACGCACACAGCACCACCACCACCACCACCCCTGCTCTGTCTGCATGTGCTACCAGCACACATCTGCTCTCCTCGTGCTGCGGGTTGCTCTCTTTGCACATACCCTGTGGGAGATGCAGGTGCTCCATCTTCATGTGTACCCCTGCTGCTCCCCACACCCCGCTGACCCACACACTGCTGACAAAGTCCCTCGGGAGTCACAGCTGCACAACAGTGGGTCCCTATGTGCTACCCCCTGTACTGTCACCCAGTGAACAGGGTGCTGGCAGCTCATGGCATCCAGTGGGGAGCGTGCTCTGCCTGTCCTGGGCAGAGGTGGCAATGTTGGTTGGGTGACAACTGGCAGTGTCAAACCTGGTGTTGAAACTGCTGCTGTTTACCTACTTCTCACTCCAAAGCCTCTCAGATTTTCAAGCTGCTTTTATATAACTTTTCAGATTGACTTCTCCTTTTCTCAAAAGTCTGTTTGTAGTACCCTGGATACTGTTTAGTCTTGCTGATAGTTGTTTTTGGCAAACTTTTAAATTGTTCATTTGCTCTTGAGCATTATCATTTTTTGGGCAAACATCCTCTCAGAACAGATTTGGGGTATGCTGTTCGCACACATGGTTGACACTCACATTCCCATTGTGTCATCTGTTGTTTTCCAGGCCACGTTATCAACAGGGGGCTGTGTGGATTTCCCCACAACTGTACAGCCTACTGATTGTTTCACTGATGGAATAATTTCATTCATCTATGCCTTATAGTTGCTAATATTGACATAATTTTTGCTTGATGTGTGTTGTCCACCAGAACTGTAGCATAGGTGAAATAAACATCTAGAGAAAATACTAACAATTACTGTGTCATGATAATATTACAGAGATTTATATTACATTACTTACAGGATACAAGTATTGGGCTCAATTAAAGGTGCTTGCAAAAGTGAAACTTTAACTTCCCATTGAAAAAGCGCGGTTCGGTAGGGAGTGGCTACTGGTACATATGAGAAAGTCAAATAAGGAAATGCAGTGGTGTTTCTGGCTAACAGCCTCTCAGACAAGTTTTTATTCTCTTATTCTTCTCAAAGCCAATCATGCCTTCCAAAGTGCTGTCAAGAAGTATGACTTTTTTAAAATTAATGACATAGGCACTCTCATGACTGAAATACTGTAACCATTCTGAAAAAATACAATATCAGTGGTGCAAGGCAAAGGGAAGGTTAGACCCAAGTGCAGCTGCTCAGGACCCAGTAAGTTCTCAGTTAAACAGAGTTAAAGTCTCACTTAAACAAAGCCTCAACTTTTACAGCCCCATGAGGCAACGACATTTAAACAAGCCAGAAAACTGCATGAAGAGCCTCTCAAATGTCTTCTGAACAGGGAAAAGATTATTCATTAATTTTTCTAAATCAAAACATATTCACTGTCAGTTCAGCTGAAGAAATAAAAAAGAATTATAAAGAAGTATGCATGTAATTTAACTAAGAATGCTATTATTGGTTTGTGAATCTTAGTGCAAATTTAAAAAAAAAAATTTAATGTAGTAAAATATATCCCTCAGATATAGGTGTGGGACTTGCCCCTTCGTAGAGAGAAAATAATGTTCTCTGATTTTCTGTTATGTAAGCACATAACAATTTATTTACAAGAGCCTAGCAATAGTTCCAGAAGCATGGATTTGGTACATTGAACTGCTGAATAGTATCTATTCCAGACTATCATAACAGCACAGATTACTCATTTTGACAATTTTGTTCAATAAACAGCCTAATTAAATACAATTTTAATGTCCTTTTTCACAACTAAGACACGGTAAAAGTTTTCAATAAGACTTTTAAAATTCAAATACGCATATTTTAGAATGGAAAGTTAGAATCTCTTCTTTGCGGTGTTTTCAGATCAGAAAGTCTGAAACTGGCTAACTGTTACACAACCAGTATAAAAACCCCAAGATTAGGGGTCTTATACCTTTTCTTTTCTCTCTGTTACTGTAATGGACACTTTTCTCAATTGCAATGGGAAGGTATTTTATGGAATGGGCTGTCCTTTAATAGCCATTGCTAATGTTCTTACTGTTCTCACCTCAATACAAATTCAAAATGTCATTTTAGGTGTACCCATGTTGTGTGCTTATGTGTGCATGTGTGGATACTGTTGCTTGAGGACACATCTGTGACAGTTTGAACTCCACTTGATGCCCTCCGAGGACAGTTTGGTGCCATTTAGTTAAAGCAAGATTGCATGTAGCAAGCATATTTTCAGTGTGCAACAGTGCTAGTGTGTTTTCCTATTTGATGTTACCGAATAACAATAAAATATGAAATATCGTATTATATATAAGAATCAAAGAGAACAGAAGTGCCATTTGCGGATGAAGCAAAGAAGTGAATAAGGGAGGAAGTAATGCTAGCAAAAGCTTCTGAAGAGTCAGGACATGTCCTTCACTATGCACTTGGCAGGAATGCCAGGGTGCCTCATGGCATCCACCCAAGGGTACTGAGGGAGCTGTCTGAGGAGCTTGCCAAGCCACCCTCCATCATTTATCAACAGTCCTGGTTAATGGGGGAGGTCCCAGATGACTGGAGGCTTGCCAATGTGATGCGCATCTACAAGAAGGGCCAGAAGGAGGATCCAGGGAACTACAGACCTGTCAGCCTGACCTCGGTGCCGGGGAAGGTTATGGAGAGGTTCATCTTGAGGGCGCTCACGGGACACGTGCAGGATACCCAAGGGATCAGGCCAAGCCAGCACGGGTTCATGAAAGGCAGGTCCTGCTTGACCAACCTGATCTCCTTCTATGACCAGGTGACCCGCCTAGTGGATGAGGGAAAGGCTGTCAATGTTATTTACCTAGACTTCAGTAAAGCCTTCGACACTGTCTCCCACAGTATTCTCCTGCAGAAGCTGGTGACTCGTGGCTTAGACAGGTACACTCTTCGCTGGGTTAAAAACTGGCTGGATGGCCGAGCCCAGAGAGTTGTGGTGAATGGGGTGAAATCCAGTTGGCGGCCGGTCACAAGCAGAGTCCCCCAGGGCTCAGTTTTGGGGCCAGTCTTGTTTAATATCTTTATTGATGATCTGGATGAGGAGATAGAGTGCACCCTCAGCAAGCTTGCAGATGACACCAAGTTGGGCAGGAGTGTTGATCTGCTGGAGGGTAGGAAGGCTCTGCAGAGGGATCTGGACAGGCTGGATCGATGGGCTGAGGCCAATTGTATGCGGTTCAACAAGGCCAAGTGCCGGGTCCTGCACTTGGGTCACAACAACCCCATGCAATGCTACAGGCTTGGGGACGAGTGGCTGGAAAGCTCCCCTGCAGAAAAGGAGCTGTGGGTTTTGATTGACAGCTGGCTGAAGATGAGCCAGCAGTGTGCTCAGGTGGCCAAGAAGGCCAACGCCATCCTGGCCTGTATCAGAAATAGTGTGGCCAGCAGGAGTAGGGAGGTGATCGTGCCCCTGTACTCGGCACTGGTGAGGCCGCACCTCGAATGCTGTGTTCAGTTTTGGGCCCCTCACTACAAGAAGGACATTGAGGTGCTGAAGCGCGTCCAGAGAAGGGCGACGGAGCTGGTGAGGGGTCTGGAACACAAGTCTGATGAGGAGCGGCTGAGGGAACTGGGGTTGTTTAGTCTGGAGAAGAGGAGGCTGAGGGGAGACCTCATCGCTCTCTACAATTACCTGAAAGGGGGTTGCAGAGAGGTGGGTGTTGGTCTCTTCTCCCAAGTGACTAGCGACAGGACAAGACGAAATGGCCTCAAGTTGCACCAGGGGATATTCAGACTGGATATTAGGAAAAAGTTCTTTACTGAGAGAGTGGTGAAGCATTGGAAGAGTCTGCCCAGGGAGGTGGTGGAGTCACCCTCCCTGGAGGTATTCAATGAGCGTGTGGATGTGGCATTGTGGGAAGTAGCTTGATGGGCATGGTGCTGTGTGGTGTGGGTGGGTTGTTTTGGTGTGGGTTGTGGTGTGTTTTGTGGTTTTTTGTTGTTGTTGTTTGTTTGTTTGGGTTTTTTGGTTTTTTGGCTTTGCGTTTTTGTTTTTTTTTTTTGGTTGGACTTGATGATCTTACAGGTCTTTTCCAACCTTAGTGATTCTGTGATTCTGTGAAGAGGAAATGGCCTCAAGTTGTGCCAGGGGAGGTTCAGGCTGGATATAAGGAAAAATGTCTTTACGGAGAGAGTGGTGAAACACTGGAACAGGCTGCCCAGGGAGGTGGTGGAGTCACCATCACTGGAATGTGTGGACGTGGCACTGCGGGATATGTTTTAGTGGGCATGGTGGTGTTGTGTTGATGGTTGGACTTGATGATCTTACAGGTCTTTTCCAACTGCAGTAATTCTGTGATTCTGTGATTCTGTGAATGCGTACAACTACTGGAGAGCAGGCACAAGGAGATGTGTATATCAGAAAAACTCAGGTGGTAGGAGTGGTAGCTTTTAATAGATTCTTTATATAAAATGTATTTCTCTTATAATAAAAGTCTGGTCTGTTCATATTAGTCTCACTTACAGCAAGGTACACATATCAATTTCCATCTACTGTCACACATGAAGAGACAGTGTCCTCATCAGGTCATCACTATTTAGTTTTTCTCACTTAATGGAAGGTAGCATTCAAAAAATAATAGCAAACATGCATCAAAACCTGTATCAATAGGTGATAGATAACTAGCCCTGATATATCAAGCACTTGTATTTTTTTTGATTGGAAGTTGACGTGACACTCAAGTTTAGCTGTGAGAGGACTACCTCTACCGAGCTCAGAAACATGTCCATAAGTTCATTAGTAACAGAAGGAATGGAACACATACAGCAAATATGTTATTCTTTCTATTAAGATAATGTGAAAGGTTTTTAATTAACTAATTATTATGATCATTTTTGAAAGGTTAGTAAGCAGATTCCCAGATCTACTGTGGGAAATTATCTCACTATTACCTTCAGGGTTAACAAACAGCAGCATGATCTTAGTGCCCACAGTAAAATAGCTAACTCTACAGTAGGGTGAAGTGACTGTTTAGTACCTTACTAAACTTAAAACAGAATCCCTGTTAGCAAGTGCTGATGTGTATTAGTAATTGCAGAATCTGCCTTAGAATTCTCCCTGTTAGGTCACAGCATTCAAACATGTCAAAATATACCTCTATGCATGCTTGGTTCCACTTGAATGTCACTGATGTAGTTTAGATACATCAACATGTCAAAAGATCACATTCCAGTGACTTAAAACCAAATCCTGGTCCTCGTATTCTGCTACTGAGCTAGTACACATCCCTTACAGAAGCTGCTTACACTTACAGTAATAAATTCCTCAAAGCAGGGTCTTCATGGTTTTGTTAGTGAAACACCAAATAACCACTATTATACTAAAGAAATAACATATAACAGTGTATAATTACAATGCATTACAACCTTCACTTCATCCTTCATAATAATTTTTGAGGGTTCAGCAATTTAGGTTTTAAATGTTATTCTATGCAAGGAGAAATGTCATAGAGCCTTTAGCTCATTATCTCCACAGGTGAAATTCCAGTCAGAGTCAGTTAATGGCAGAGGTTGTTCAATACTATCCTTTTGTCTCTAATATTGAATTGCGTTGAATAAGAGAATCAGCTGAGCCATTTAGAGCAGTGGCTACAGAGCAAGAACAGACATCAAACACAATTACACAGTCTGCTAGCTGTGGAGGAGTGGGATGTCTTCCACCTCTTCTGAACAAATCTGATAACAAATAGAACTGAGACTCTGGAAGAGTACTGCCTCTTCACATAGGGATGTAGGACAAGAATTTTTGTAGCAGTAACTGCCATGTGCCGTGTTTCCATTTGTCTTTCTCAATAAACATATCACGAGATTGTAACACCCAGCTGTCCAAAGAAGATATTAGCCTAAGTTATTTGTGTAAAACAGTTGATGCATTATTAAAGATTCACTAAATAAAAGGAGGGGTTTTGTGCCTATTATTTTTGTCAGTGATCAGTGAGATCCTTAGGGGGATGGGGAACTGGGAGCTGAGCGCAGTAACATGGCTGATAGGGGAGGGCCTTGTCAGCCAGGACCCAGATCCACAGGCCTTCAAGAGGCAAGCAGGGAAACTGGGATCAAACAAGAGTCCAAACTGCCAAAGTTGATTGCAATGAGGCAAGCCAAGGGCAAAATGGGAAATCAGTCTGTGGGTCAGGATCAATAGGGTACATAGGCAGGCACTGCTGTGGTTGAGCTGGATATAGGCAAACCTACAACCTAAACTGGCCAGTGACCCACAGCCCGGGCTTGTTAAATGGAGCTGCTAGGCCCTTGGGAAGGCATGTGGGTGGAGGTCCCAGGTGTCACCAGTCAAGGCCATGAAGGCTCGTTAGTGGCCTCAGGGCCCATACAGCAGCCTCCCTTCCTAGTAAGGTGAGCTTTCACACTTTACAGAGGTCTTGGTTCAGAGGGACTTGCTGTAGAGTGATTTAATTGCCCTGCAGTGTCAACAGGCTATTTCAGGGGATGCAAGCCAGGGTAGGGACAGGGAACTGGGAAAGGGGCATGCCATGAGGGACTTAGGGCTGTATAGGGGCTAAGAGGTGTTTCAGGTTGCCTGTGAAGGCCAGGCAGGCTTGGGGAAAGTGGGGAAAATGCAAGCTGCCGCTCAAGGTCCTAGACTGGCTTGGGGAGACGAAGGATAGAGGGAAAGTCCAAGCCACCTGGAGCGGGTGTGAGCTGGAGGGCCTGGGCCAGCTCTAAGGGTCTGGGCTGACTCAGGAGTTTACAAGTGGGTAGGGTGGATTAGTGCTGTGGGTCAGGCTGATTACCCAGAGCGAGGTGTAGATGCAAGGCTACATGGGCTTGGCTCCACTGCACTCAGGGCTCAAGATGGCCCAAGCTGTCAGGGAGTGGTGAGGGCTGGCTGCTCCCAATGGGACAGGGCACTGGGCATGGTAACGCCTTGCCGGCCACAGCTCTGCCCCACTGTGTCTGAGCATATCAAGCAGGGTGAGCCTGGGGATGGTAAATGGGGTCAACCAAGAGTTGGGTCATCAGGTAAGGGTGTGGGCATGGTTGCAACACCACTGGTGACAGGGACTGCGGCCAGTCTTGAGCTGAAATGGATTCCCTGGTCCATGGGCAGAAGGTGAAAACCAAACATGTACAATGCCAGCCTGGTCAGAGGTAGAGTCAAAGAGCTGTAATACCTGGTTAAACAAACCTTCTGTTATGAAAGGGGAAAATATTTCATTTCCTGCATTTCCACCTTTCCTTAAGGAAAAAAAAAGATATTTAAGTTCAAAGATGAACAGGTATGTATCTCATAGTACTGATTAGTATCTATCTTTCTTAATTCCATTTTTATACTTCTATGTTAAGCAGCTGAATTAAAATGTATTGCTGTAATTGTGGGTTGAAACATGTATTAGCTCCATTAATATTCTTTATTATTTATGACATATAGGCAATACTCAAATCTTTGCAAAAAAATTCTCAAGCTAATGAATCTAAAGAGCAAAATGTAATTAGTGGAACAGTTTGTTAGTATAGTCATTGCCATAGGCTGTAACTAACATAAATATTAATTTCATAACCTTGTAGAAGAGACTATAATGGTATGAACCATCATTGCTCCAAGAATGTTTTACTCTTGAATGTTTTTTCTTGAAGATGATCACCATAAACTCTTTGAAATTATTATCATTGTACTTATCTGCATTGTTTATATGAATATTGGTAAAATATCCGGAGAATTATAGAAAGTATTTGAATGACAGCAAAGAAACTGTATGTTCACTTGCTGTATCATTTACATGTGAAAAATTCGTATAAAAACTACTTTGGAAAAGCTAGAATTGACTATTGGACAACAGTTCTGGAAAATAAAATAATATTCACCTATATTTTCTAAATTTTTTTTTAAAAATGGATCATTTTCATACTCCAGGGTAAATAATTTACTCAGACATGAATATACAAGATATTTTGAAGTGATGATAGGCTGTGATATTTTTTTTATCTTTTTATTAGTCTATAGGTGCTATTCATTTGTGGAAGCAAGTGAATCATAATAAAAAGAATTTTAAATGCATATCTCTGCTCCTTGGCTACATCTTCACTGTGGGACAGACTCATTGCACTGCATCTTGGAAGTCAAGTGTAGGGAAGGCCTAAAATAGAGCTAGAATTTGAGTCTTGGAAGTAGGAAGCAATTCTAGGGTTGTGTATCATAAAGTGCTGTCTGTGGTTTTACCATTGGAATCAGAAAAAAAAAAAAAAAAAAAAAAGTAAAAAATTACTTCCCAACAGAAAATGTATTTTCTGGCAAATCTGTATGCAGTGAATGAAAAGAAACCTGTACCTTTAGTATTTTTACTGTCCTAACACTTTAGTCATAGATATTTTACTATTGTACCAAGTACTGACAGTGAATCCAAATAGCTTGACAAAGAGAGTATGTGTGAGCATGGCTTCTTTCAGCGGTAACATAAAAGGCAATGCAAATCTGCAAGTGGAAATGATTTAAAGGCAGGCATGATGAGATTTCCATATTCTTGTCTAAATCATGTTTCTCAAAGCCTGAGAAGCTGTAAGTAAATAGTATTGCTTTTAAAATGCCTAAAAAACCACTTGAGAATGGCAGAGAACTTAAAATATTCATTCAAATGTGTGGGCAAATAGGCCTTCATACCTTTCTGTAGTTTTAATTCTATTTCAGTGTTTCTTGGCCTGTCAAAGAAAGAGACTCATTCAGAATCTGGATTTCCTCTTTAGAGGGGGGGGAAAAAAGAGATATATGGGTCAGGCTGGAGGTCACAAATAGCCTAGAGGAAATCTATGTTCAGATCCTGGCTCTGTTGTTGATTTCCTAACTTTTGGCAAGTCATTTGTCTTCTTACCTCTGACTGTCATATTCCACAAGTACTCAGATATTCAGTTGCTTGAAGTAGGATGGACCTCTGTTCTCTGCTGTGAATCCAGGTGCTACCCTAGTATAAACAGTGTAGTAAGAAATAGAAAATAAGACATATGATAAATCATCTGGGTTAAACAGAAAAGTAAGAAATAGTGCTTTCTTCATATGCCCAGTAATATAAATCACACTACAAATTATCAGAAAAGATACAGAACAGCTATGATATCTTTTTTTTTTTTCCCTTAGTACCTGACAAGCCCTGGCACACACGGTAGAGAAGAAAGGTAGGAAAAGGGGAATACAGCTCTTTGCCACTCTCAGGTTCTGATTAATATCCACTTAAGTCAGTCCCCTCTTCTTAGCTCAAGTTACCAGTAAAGGACAAGGCATTGGTCATAGGCTTTTGTGTTCTATTAATGTAAGTATGGTTATTGAATATGCCTTTAGAAATACTTAATTTCCTTTCAGAAATAGCAAAAGGCCAACCTGATATATTAAACCTATTGTATTTCCTAATAATAATGTAAGCTCTGCATTATAAATTCATCTATGTGGCAATCTCTTTAAATTATTTTAGCACTGGCAACACTTGAAATATTCTTACAAATACACCTCAAGACAAAGTAAAAAAACTGCTACCCTTTTTGTGCAAAACATTCAGACCTTCATCCTCCACTGATACTTGAATGTGTCAGCAAAGATGAACTGAGGTACCTGAAAAGATTTTTTTTTTTAAGTTTTGAAAACATATCATGCATGCAAAAAAGGAATATAAGGCTAAGAAGAAAATAAGTAATATTCCAGAGAGAAAGAGACTTTGACTGACAGTGCCCTAGAAAGGTCATTCTTTAAGATTTGGTACGGTGGTAATGATTAAAATGAAAAGTAAAAATCCGACTAAAATTTTATGATTCCTCTTAAGTACCTTTCCTAATCTCTTGAATAGAATATTGAATTGGTCAGCACAGAATCATTAGCTTATTATCAAGCTCATCTTTAGGTATTACAGAGTTTATGCCATGTTTTTTCTCAATATGAATTACTAAGGAGAAAAAAAACCCCAAATAATATTTTTCTAATTTTTGTTTCCAAACAGCCTTGAGAAAGAAAAATGCTGTAAGGTCTTAATATATAATGAATCAGTTTAATTTTGATTTCATGTCACAGATGTGTGTTTCTAAGTTGCACCCAATTGTCTGAGTACACTTACAGGGCTGTTAGCTTAAGTGTAACCAATAGAGAGAAGTGATTATTTCCATCTGTTCAGGACTCGTGACACTACGTTTGGATTGTGAGTCCAGTTTTGGGTCTCACAGGACAATAGAAATACCAATAAACTCGAGTATGTCTTGTGGAAGGCTACTAGATCAGGGGGCTGAAGCACATGATGTAGAAGGTAAGGCTGAGGGAAATGGGGTCATTTGGGCTGGAAAGGACAAGGCTTTGGGAGGTCCTCATTGCTGTCTTCTACTTGAAAAAAAGATTGAACAAGACTTTCCATAGAGCTGCACAGCAAAAGGACAAGAGGCAAAGGTCACAAGTTGAAGCAAAAGAAATTCTGGTGATACATAAGGAAAAAGACAGTGAGGGAGTTTAAGCACTGAAATAGTTTTCTGTGACAGGTTGTGGAGCCCCTGTTTTTGGAGATTTTTAAAAAATTTGACTGCACCCTGAGCAATTTGCTCTAGTTTCCACGTCAGTCCTGCTTTTGAACAGGAGTTTGGACTGTAAAATCTTCAGAGGACCCTTCCAACCTAGTCCATGGTTTTATGATAGAGAGTCCAGTGCAATAGAGCCAAAAATCATAGAATTGTAGAATGGTTTCGGCTGGAAATGACCTTCCAAGATCATCTAGTCCAACCCTACTGCCATGGGCAGGGACACCTTTCACCAGAACAGTTGCTCAAAGGCCCATCCAACCTGACTTTGAACACTTCCAAGGATGGGGCATCCACAAGTTCTCTGGGCAAGCTATTCCAGTGCCTCACCACCCATGACTGTAAAAAAAAATTCTTTCTTATATGCAATCTAAATCCACCCTCTTTCCATTTAAAACTGTTGCCCTTTGTCCTGTTGCTACAGGCCCTAGTAAAAAGTCTCTCTCCATCTTTCTTACAGGCACCCTTTAAGTGTTGAAAGGCTGCAATAAGATGTCCCCAGAGCCTTCTCTTCTCCAGGCCAAACAATGCCAACTCTCTCAGCCTTTTTTTTATAGGAGAGGTGTTCCAGCCATCTGAATGTTTTTGTGGTCCTCCTCTGCATCCGCTCAACAGGTCCATGTCTTCCTTGTGTTGGGGGCCCCAGAGCTGGCTGGAGTACTCCAGGTGGGGTCTCGCTAGGTAAGCACACATTGCCAGCTGACCCCCCTTCTTCACTCTACAGGGGAAGACACACCTGCCCTTCCATATTCCCATCCACTCTCCTTATTTCCTGTGATTAAGGGGGAAATTCCTGATACCACTCCTAGGCTTCAGTGCGGTCATAGCCCAGGAGCAGGAGTCCCTCCCCTACCTGCCTCGAACACTCGCTAGCTGCAAGCCCATACTGGGGAACAGTTCTTCTTCCTGGGTGACTGGTTTCATAAAAAGCCAGGGGAAAGCTGGGTGGAGTAGCTTGGGACGCTGTGGTGCACTCTGATAGCTCCAGCTCACTTCAGTGAGGGGGACCGTGGGTGTGGGATGCTGGGGCTGTGCATGCCCTAGCTGCAGGGGTGAGTGCTGTGGCAATGGCTTCTTTGCCTGGTGCTCAGATGCAGAGGAATCCTTGCCCGAGCAGAGGAGAGGGCACCTCTGCCAGCCCAACAGAGAGGGGCTGCTTCTGGGGGCTCCTGCTGGAAAAGAGGTTTACCCACTGCCAACAAATTGATGAATTGGTTTTGATACAGCTTTTGAGTCACCATCGGTATTAATCCTTTCAGCCCCTCCTTCCTCTCTCTTTCTCAGGTGCTGCTTGGAGAACTGGTGGGTGGGTATCCACCACCAGAGATCCACCTCCTAGCTCTGTTTTCCGGCAGACCTTTTTGCTTACCACATGTCCTAGCCCTGACTAATCATTGTTGTTAATGACTGGGACCTGGTCACCATTGTTATAGACAGCAGACCCAAATCTGAAAGTTGGATCCATAATTTTGGAAGCAATTTTTTATTTCAGGAGGTGATAATGTGCATGATGAGCCTGGAGCCCCTGACTCAGCCTGACTATTGGATGCCCCTGGATGGATGGACTCATCTGTGTACTGGCTTTGGCTGGGATAAAGTTACTTTTCTTCATAGTAGCTTGTATGCTACTATGTTTTTGATTTGTGAAGAAAACAGTGTTTATAACACAATGTTTTAGTTATACCTGAACAGTGCTTATACAGCATCAAGGCCTTTTCTGGTTCTCACACTGCCTTGCCAACAAGTTGGCTGGGGGTGCACAGGAAGTTGGGAAGTAGGAGAAGGAGGGGATGTTCAGAGTTACAGCATTTGTCTTCCCAAGTAGCCATTACACATGATGCCGTTTCCTGGAAGTGACTAAATGTCTGCCTGCTGATGCGAAGTAGTGATTGAATTCCTTATTTTGCTTTCCTTGCACACGCAGCTTTTACTTTGCCTATAAACTGTCTTTATCTCAACCCACGCATTTTCTCACTTTTACTGTTCCCTTTCTCTCCCCCATCCCACTGGGAGAGGAGTGGGTGAGTGGCTGTGTGGTGCTTGCTCCCATGATGGGAATGCTGGTATTGGTGGAATTGTAGGGCCATGCACCTAAAACTTTTGTCAGGTATTACTCTGTTTGGGCTAATATCTCAAGCACCAACTATCCAGTGCCACCTTGGTGAAGAACAGATCAGAATTCTACGTACTCCAGAATTTTACAGGCTATGATCCATCCTGTGATCAACTGCAAACCACACAGCGGGGTCCATCCTACACCATGTAAACCTATCATGCCAATATTACAATTGCCTGAGAGGTACCACTCACTGCCGTGACCTTAGCACAATAGGTGCCACTTGCCTACACTGGCTCTGTGCAAACTGTGCCATGAAAAACCTCCCATGGAGCTGGCAGGAGACCTGCACATGCAGGTGAATACTGCCTAGGATGCATGTTAAAGAGAACCTCTATGTGACCCACGTCTGCAACTACCCTGACACCCTGTGACATTGACATGGTATTAACCCTTTGGCAGAAGGAGGATCCACATTTCACCAGTTTGCCTGGACCCTCCTTCCTTGGCTAGGGATCTCTCAGTTGGAGAAAGGGACCGTCAATCTCTCTGCTACCCTGGAAAATATAGGAAATGGAACTACCACTGCATGCAAGCACTGCAGCAAGAAGTTGCTCAGGTATCACAGACTACTGTTCAGAAATGTCTAGCCTGAGACTGCTTGCTGGCTGCAGAAGGTGGTGTTTGCATGTTACTAAATACTACCTGCTGCAAGATCGATGCATTGAGACCAATCTTAAGAAATTCTGGGAACAACTAAAGCCCTCACATGAAGTGACAACCAAAAATACCAACTGGAGAATTGCTGAATTGTGGTCATGGCTTACCTCTTGGTTCCCAAATCTCAGGGTAGTTATCAAAAGATTTTGGCTGCACTTTTTGGAATTATCTTATTTATTGTCATTGTTTATGTTTTGTTTTGTATCAGAGGATGGGGCTGTAGATTGTGTTGTAAAGCATTTTCCCAGTTGTGGTCAAGCCACACCCCAAAACTGGTTGGGGGCCACTGGATATAAGTAGATGATAACCCTGAATTGTAATCTCTTTTTACAGCTTCTCTTGTCGCATTTGGGAAGACACCATAGTAATCACCTCCCGGATGCCCATGCAAGTGATACTTGATAGAGGTGATTCTATGGTACCTATCTCGTGATGCACCAGGTTTTGACTCCTGACTATGTAGCTTATATCCTGCAGGTGTTGGAACATCAACCTCACCTAGCTTATTATCTAGCTAACGACCTGCCAGACAACACCGTAACCTATAACTCTGTATCAAGTGATAATTTGAAAGAATCCAGGGGTGGAAGTGACACCCTGCCTCCTGACATCCTGCTCTTTAACAGACATCGATGGCATAGGCAAGGTACTGCCCACATTCCATGTAAGGTATAATTCTCTCAAATCACAGTACTATTGGTGAAGCCAAAGGGTGGAACAAGTCTTCTCCACATTCAAAAGCTGTTTGCATGACTAGCTTTTGCTTCCAGATGACCTGGACACTAAGTGTCCCCGTCAGTCCACTGGAGACATGGCATTACATACGATCTTGTGTTTGCTATCAGTGATCAGGTGAGTCACTGTATGGATGCGTTGTTGCTCATCTTTCTTATTGCCTTCATAAAGTTTTGTTTAGAAAGTGTTGTCAGACTCCATTACAGTTCAGACCACACTGGCTTATATCCAATTTTTCATCCACCAGTATCCCCAAGTCCTTCTCCACATGGCTGCTCTCAATCCATTCATCACCCAGTCTGTACGTACTGATATTGGGCATTGCCCCAATCTAGATGCAGGATGTTGCATTTAGCCATGTTGAATGAACTTCATAAGGTTCACAAGGGCCCACTTCTGAATCCTCTCAAGATCCCTCTGGAAGGCATGCCTTCCCTGAAGTGTATCAACCGCACCACTCAGCTTGCTGTTACGTGCAAACTTGCTGAGGGTGCACTCAGTCCCACTATCTATGTCATTGATGAAGATATTAAATAGTAC
This sequence comes from Gavia stellata, assembly GCF_030936135.1. Classification (NCBI taxonomy): domain Eukaryota; kingdom Metazoa; phylum Chordata; class Aves; order Gaviiformes; family Gaviidae; genus Gavia; species Gavia stellata. The sequence goes on along the minus strand of NC_082597.1, from coordinate 85,562,669 downwards.
TGGACCCTTGAGGGACACCACTCTTCACTGTTTTCTTCTTGGATATTGAGACATTGACTGCAACTCTTTGAATGTGGCCATCCAACCAATTCCTTATCCACAGCATAGTCCATCCATCAAATCCATATCTCTCCAATTTAGCAACGAAGATGTTGTGTGGGACCATATCAAAGGCCTTACAGAAGCCCAGGTAGATGACAGTAGTTGCTCTTCCCTTATCCAACAAAGCAGTCACTCCATCATAGAAGGCCACCAGATTTGTCAGGCAAAATATGCCCTTAGTGAACGCATGTTGGCTGTCTCTAATCACCTCCCTGTCTTCCATATGCCTTGACATAACTTCCAGGAGGATCTGTTCCATGATCTTACCAGGCACAGAGGTGAGGCTGACTGGTCAATGGTTCCCAGGGTGCTCATTTTTACCCTTTTCAAAAATGGGTGTGAAGTTTCCCTTTTTCCAGTCACCAGGGACTTCATCTGACTGCCATGACTTTTGAAATATGATGGAGATAGTGGCTTATCAACTACATTTGCCAGTTCCCTCAGGACCCTGGGATGCATCTCGTCGAGTCCCAGGGACTTGTGCACACTCAGGTTCCTCAGGTGGTCTCGAACCTGATCTTCTACAATGGGTGGGGCTTCAGTCCCTCAGTCCTTTGACTTGAGATTCAGTGACTTGACAGATGTGGGAAGAGTGATTGCCAGTGAAAACTGAGGCAAAAAAATTGTTGAGTACCTCAGCCTTCTCCTTGTCAGTTGTCACTAGTTGTCCCGTCCTACTTGCCAAAGGGTGGGGGGAGGTGTGGTAAATTTTCTTTTGTCTTCCTTTTCTGACCAATCTACCTGTAGAAGCCCTCATTATTCTTCACATTCTTTGCCAAATTCAGCTGTGACTTGGCTTTCTTGATCCCATTCCTACAATCCCAGGTGTCTTCCCAGGATGTGCTTCTACTGCCTGTGCATTTCCTTCTTACATTTGAGTTTGACCAGGAGGTCCTTAATCAGACATGTTGCTGTCCTGCCTTCCTTGTCTGATTTCTTACAAATGGGAATCGAGAGTTCTTGTCCTCTAAAATGTCTTTAAACAGCTGCCAGCTCTGATCTGCAACTTTATCCCTGAGGACAGTTTTGCAGGGGGTCCCATCCACTAATTTCTTAAACAATTTAACGTTTGCTCCCCTAAAATTTGGGGTCTTAATCATAGCCAGACTCTAAGTGCTACTGCATATAAAAGTCAATATGTAGACAAACATTTTCAGAAGGTAGTTTGAATGAACACAGGAAAAAAGTTCTTGTCCCAAGGATCAAAACCTAATACTTTGAATTCATATCTGGCACTCACAAGTGCTACAGCAATAATGAATCCCAGGGTGTTACAAGTTCGGTCGCGTTCAATGTATTGAACTCTCACGATTACGGATACACTCGTAACACCGCCAGGAAAATTGGCGTCACGGAAAATTGACAGAAAAATTGGCGTCACGGACAGGATTGCCATGGATGAATTACTGAAAAAATATAAATGTGCCCCTTCCCAGGCTGGGAAGGAGTGGGGTCAAAAGTTTTGGAAGGATGAAGAGAAAGTGGTAGAACGCATTGAGCAGCGTCAGGCTGCGCACAGGATTGGAATGAGAAAAGGTAAAAGTGTTATCTGTGCAGTTTTAGGAGCCTGTTTATCTTGTGCTCAGCAAGAAGCTAAGGAAACCCCTGCTCCCACACTAATTTCTGAAGTAGAATATACAGCTTTGAAGTCGGAAAATGAGGTATTAAAGTCATCATTGGCCTTTGAGAGGGAGACAGGGAAAAATCTCACGAGTGAAAACAAGAACCTTGTGAGTGAAAACAAAAATCTTTTGGATGAGAATAAAAATCTCACGAGTGAAAACAAAAATCTTGTGAGTGAGAACAATCTTCTTAGACAACTATTGGAGAGGATGACTCGGTTGTTGGATAAAGTGCAACCCTCTACCCCAGTTAAGCAAGTACATAAATTAGCGCATAGCGCAAGCCCCGAAACTTGGGATGGTGACATTTGGTTTGACAGTGATGATGAAGAGGTTAAAGAGACCCCTGATTCCGAACCTCAATTGATTCCCTTACGACCCTTGGTTAAAACTGAGACTGCTGTTAATGATGATGATGAGATCCACACCACTGTGCGTACAATTCCGTGGTCACCAGCAGAACTGATAAAATTACAAGAGAAATACTCAAGGCGGTCAGGAGAATCAGAAGTTGAGTATGTGTGGCGAGTTTCTCTTGAGGGGCGAGACCGAATTATGTTAAGTGAAGAAGAAGCTGGAGGCTTTTGGGGACCAGGAGTATTTTTAACTACCATACCAGGCAATCATAATTATTCTTTAACTGCACGAGCTGCATACTGGGCAGGTGGTATAGACCCTCAGGAGAGGGGGGAACCACTGGAGATTAAAGCTACAGGCTACTCCGAACTGGCTGCAGCAGTACAGAAAGCAGCCTGCCTACAAGCAATGTATGAGAGAAATGAGTTAAGGAAATCCCCAATGCTAGCTCCCATCAACCCAGCACAGTTAACCCCTCTCATTCGTGGCCTCCCTGACTGTCTCAAGGTGTTTGTAGCAAATACTCAAGATCGATTACAGGCTGCTCGCGCAGACGCTGATCGTGGTCATAGTCGAAGTTGGCACACCCCCATACCCACTTGGAGCAAATGTGTACAAGAAATAGATAGATACGGATGCCGAATGGGATGGGTCAGTTCGTCCAGTGGAAAACCCCCTGATCATGCCCGGCAACTTTGCCAAGTTCACACCCAAACCCCTAAATCCAATGGGAGGTTCAAACCTGATAAGGAATCAGGCACAATAAAATTGAGTCTGTCAGAAACATCTATACCCTTACCCCCCTCTAAAATTGCCAATGTTCTGCAATATTCGTTGCCAGTAACAGCCCTTACGGGGATTGATGGGGTGGTGATGGAATTGGAGGAAAGAGACATCATTAAAAGGACTCATTCACCTTACAATTCACCGGTGTGGCCAGTAAAGAAACCAACCGGGCAGTGGCATTTTTACAGCAGATTATCAACAGTTAAATGCTGATACTGCACCTTTAACTGCTGCAGTTCCAAACATTCCCCCACTACCGCTCACAACACTTTGGCTAAGGTCCTAGCGGAGATTCCTGTTCCACCTGACAGCACGGTATATAACAAATCAGGAAAAGTACACTGGATTAACACCCAGTGGATCTCACCCTCTTTTAACCCTGCCGGTCGAATACGACCGAGCACGCTTTTGTTTTCTTGTGTTCACAGGAATCCTGAATGAACTGTGCGTGAACAGATGAATTAAAGAACCATTGAAGAGAATCTTAAAATGCAAATAATGACTTGAATTAAAAATAAAATTAATTAATTAATTAAAATTAAAACAATTTATGCTGACTCTTCCAGACTGGAGAACTATAATGCTGAGTGCTACAAAATAACCGAACCAAATTCAGATTGCTGGTATAATTTTACCTTCACCAAACCTATAATTGTATACTGTATTTGGGGCAACAGAGGCACAGAATTATTATTTGAATTTATGATTGGTACAGTAACATCTGTGCCACTTGTAAAGGATAAGAAACCTCTGTCCCCACAAATTTTTAAAAATATACCAGCTCGGCCTCCTATTAGTCTAACTCCTCACATCTTCAACACCGGTCCTTACATAATTAAAAATACTGGTCAACAACAAGTACTGTTTAATCCGTCATATTCCCTCAAACGTGTGGAATTAGCAATGCAGACCAATATCTCTGCAATTAGACCTACCTGTTCACCATTCCTGAGCACATCCTACACAGGATGGTCAATATGGTTACATGGACGGACCCTCATCTCTCCAAAAAGATCAAAGAGAGATGTGACTGGTGTCTTAGGAACAGGACTGGGAGTCCTAAACAGCATAGATGCTGAGGTACTTGTTAATAAACTAGTCACAATAACCAGTGGTCTAAACAAATTGAAACACCCTTTACAATCTTCTCTCAGCTCTGGGAACAAACCTATGGCTCTTATCAGGTATATTGCCTCGGTGGGGAGAGGTAAATGAGAAGGACCACCAGTTGATTACAGATGCACTTGATGTGGCCCAAAATAACGTTTCTCTGGCCCTCAGTTGTGTCCAAGCTCAGCTGTGGATGCAATCAATGGCAGCTGCAATTATACGGGAAGGTGAGGAAGGCACCTTACCTACTGAAATTCGGAAGATAATTTGGGACAATGCAATTGAATTTGAAAAGAAATTCCAATCCTGGTGGTACTTGGTAAATTTTACTTTTGACCCCACTGACAGCAAAGCCACGGCTTTTGTTTTAACCATATACAATGCTTCGGTATATACTATATACCCAATCATTGCGCTAGGAGCGAATCAACATGGAACTATACTCTATCCTACAGAGCATAGAGTATGGGCCCAACGAAATGGAAACAAATGGCAAACTGTTGATGTTGATGCATGCATTGTGCGAGAACAAGGGTTCATTTGTGAAAGTAATACCATCAAAGCCCAAGACATCTGTCTTGATACAGAGCAAAACATTTGTCATTTTGAAATACATCCCAATGAAAATCCCAAAACTATACTTGTATATACTGGAAATGGATGTGTTTGTATGAGAACCCTTTGTGATTCTATACTTGCAGATGAAACCACTGTAAATACTAATAACCCCTCAAATATCTGTATCTGTAATTTCACTGAAATTAGAGGATGTGACTTCAATTATTCAGCTCCTGTCACAACTCATCAACTGCTACAATCTAACTATATTTTATTTCAAAACCTACTGTCTGCTCCTATTGGAATAAATCTCACACTGGTGAAAAGACTTTTACAACATGGGGATCTGAAGCAATTGTTGAAACATGTTCAAGAGAATGGACAAAGGACTCTAATTACTGTCCATCACGATACAGAGGAGATCCACCTAGTGTTGGAAAGAGTTAAAAGAGACGGAGAACATGAGTGGTGGGACACCCTTTTTGGATGGTCCCCAACTGCCACAGGAACCCTCAACAAAATACTTCACCCTGTTGTTGTCTTATTAATACTCACTATATTGTGCTTTATTGTGATTCTCATTCTATATGTTAAACTTTGGATTATGATGAAACGCTTACCTCATCTAGTATCCCCACAAGATGCATACATACTTGATAATCCTCACCATGAGAACACATGTAATATTCCCCCTTCCTTCTAAATATTGTGAAGCTTGAGTGACTATAGTCACGGGGTGGATTATGTGGAATAATTGCTGGAGGTAATTTAGGAATTAAATTTATATTAAAGGTACAGCATTGAAGAAATCTTCAGGGTGGAGTGTGGCGAATACGCAAGGAATCCATCCCACAGAAGTTCCCTAGGCAATCTTAAATGTTGGCAACACCAGGGGAGCTTGGTGCGCTGACTCTAAGAGAAACTACACGGAGGGTGGAGCGGAGTGAAGACACCACGGCCAGGCTCTGTGATAAGACGGGAACTGGAAGTTACTATGGAACTGACAAGCTGCATATTTACTACCCTGAGCTGCATATTTACCACCCTGAGCCAACAGTCTGTCATTTTTTGACAAAATACTATCCTTTGGGTGAACTTTGCTCATTATAATCTCATTATAATACCAGAAAACACACCTCCATCCCAAAATTACCCACCTCCAAGGTGCAACCACCCCTCACTGAGCTTGCACTCTGAATTTTTCTTAGTCTATACCTTTAAAAGTAAACGAGAAACTTTTACACCAATTACAATAGAGGTATGTATGACTAGAGTCACTCAAGCTCCACCTGTAAGGACAAATAATATAAAATGGCTTAAGAGAGGAAGGATGCCAGGTAAGATACCATCGCAGACCACCTTTGACACCTGGGATCAGTCGACGGGCTGAGCCTCTCTTCCCCCCCACAGGGACGTCTTTGGGTAAGATTCGAACACTTGGTTATACCAAGTGCTTCCCCGGGAAACTTAGAAATCTCTATAGAGTTGCTTTATAACTTAACGCGTTTGTAGCCAGGCTATATTACTCACATTCTCGGTATTTGCATATGCTTTGCAAGCAGTAATTTTATCATCAGCAATCCAAAAGAACTTGTGTATCTGTTGCTTCAATAAACTGCACTATTCACTAATCTAGCCATGAGAGTTCTCATTGAACGCCACCAAATCCCTTAAGTGTGGCCGTGCTAGTTCATGGAATGCGACTAGACTGAAAGTGTGCAGTGTTACGAGTGTATCCGTAATCGTGAGAGTTCAATACATTGAACGCGACCGGACTTGTAACATCCTGGCGGTGTTACGAGTGTATCCGTAATCGTGAGAGTTCAATACATTGAACACGACCGGACTTGTAACATCCTGATGGTGTTACGAGTGTATCCGTAATCGTGAGAGTTCAATACATTGAACGCGACCGGACTTGTAACACAGAAAAATTGGGCATCACTCAGAATCTAAGCCCAGCCGCCCCCAGCCCCTCTGATATCTGAGGACAAGCTGGAACGCAAGGGGGTTTATTTTCTGCCAAATTGCTCAGCCCTTTAACGCGACACAGGGCATGGAAAACTGCAATTGCCCTTCCACTCCTTGCACTCCTCTGAAAAGGCAAGTGCTGACAGACTGCTGTTGTACTTGCCTACATATGGATTTCAGTACATACATTATTGGTTCCCATGTTACGCATTTTCAGCTGCAGACTGTAAATCTGGTGCGAACAGGAGATGGTTCTTTGCCACACTGCACCAGCAATGGTGGAAAGGATTTCATTCCTGAGAATTCAAGATAGTGTAACTTATGGAACTGTAGTAAAAATTAGGTTCTGTTCCTAATTTTTTCACAGAAATTTTAGGGGACTTTGGACAAACCATTTTATACTTACTCTGTTTACCCAGTTGTAAAATGGAACTGGTTTTAAAAATTCCTAACAACAGTGCTACAAGGTTTAAATAGTTCTTATGTGTAAAGTACTTTAGCTCTACAAATGAATGGTGCTTTCCATTGTAAGTGGAAAATAAGTAATTTTACAGCATTTCATTACAGAACAGGAAATATAATTACCAGATAAATACACCTGTGTTTACCAGAGCTGACTACTAGATGTCACTCTTGTTTCACATACATAGCTGGAAAGAGCAGGCTCATACTCTAATGCCTCCTTACCATTTTGAATGTATACATGAGTAATCATTTGCTGTCAAAACATAAGGTAAATCATCTCACTGAAGGAGAAGGAACAGGAAAGGAACAGGAAAGTACAGCCCAATTAAAATATCTGTGGAATAAGTTATTCCACAGCAGTTACTTATATATTGGAAACTATAATAGAGGTAGCAGCTTCTTCATCCACATGAGAGGAATGTCCTGGAGCTTTAGTTTAAGGACTCAAAGCATTATTTCATAAAGGTCAAAAGCCAACAAGCAGAAGTACTCTGTAGTGAAGTTTTCTTGCCAGAGCTGCTCTGCACTACTCGCACAGTGCAAAGGAGGCACAAGAGAAGGCAAAAGCTCTCTGCTGACAAGTCCCACCTCAGAAGCTGTAGTAGAGAATTAGAGGGCAAGAATGATAATCAAGCTCCCTAGTTTCTTTTCTTTATCACCAATGTTTTGGAGTACTCAAAGGACTGTGATATTGACACGAATCATCTTTTGCTAGAGACTCTTCTAAGCTTTATTCTCCTCTTAATGATTCTTCTGCAACCTGGGAAAGACCTTCTTCCCTCTTGCTTTCTTTTTATCTTCTGCTATGCCTCAGCTGATAAAAACAAAGAATTGCTGAACTGCTCCTTTGGAGAAGAGAGGAATCACCACAGCAGGTGTCGTTCAGATGCTGCAAGGAAATATTGCCACCTAATGAAAAGGCTTACAAAATTCTACAGAAGGGAATTATTCAGGAAGAATATTTGCATAAATACAAGTGTTTTTCTGGTGAGACTGGATATGTCCACCCTCACTTCCCCATTTGCTACAGAAGGCATTTCATACATGTTTTTGAGATTCAATATATGTTTTTTATTACTTATATCACTGGTGGAGAAAAATAGAGTTTTTAAATTTTTCCTCAGAAAATCACAGATGGGTAAGCTAAGAAATATACATTGGTAAACTGAAAGGTATGACAAGTCCCTGTGATTACTGAAGAGATATATGCCCAACTTAAAAGGTGACAGCATCTCCTCTCTTATAAGCCAATTTAGCTGACATTAAAGCTAGCAATTCAGACACCTTCTTATTGAAACGCTACGTCTTGAGGCATGTGATGAATACTTTTGAGGTCATGCTGGCATGTTCAGAATTAATTCCTTTATTAAATTCCCATGCTTTCTCTCCGCAGTCCTACATAGTTTGGACCTGATTTATTTCTTCCAGGAGTGGTATTTGACATCGGAACAGTCAGCCTTTTGTAGGTTAGTGATACTATAGGCTGTAACTGTGGAGATAGATAACCACTAAAGAGGAGAAGGAAAGTCCTTCAGGCTTGCTTGCAATGCTTGTAATATGCCTTTTAGTAATGATTCACTAGTAATTATCTATTCCCCACAGAAATGCTGAAGGGACAAAGCAAATAAACTAATGGAAAAAGATAGCTAGATTCTTTTTGCAAAAGGAAGCACAAGTGTTTGCTCCAAAGTACATCTTTTTATCTAAGATGAGTATTTCCTTAACTTTCCCTAAAGTCTTTTGACTAAAAGATGGTATAAAGGTATATTTGCCGGCAGAATTTGTTGACGTTTACAGCATAACTCAAATAAATCCACAATGTTAATGTTGTCCCCTTCACATCCAGCAAACTGCTGGCAAAAGGACAAAGTCAACTTGCAAGCAAAACAAAAAACGTGCTTAATGGCACAGAACTATTGTGAAGAAATATTCTCAACACGCTCAGAGATCCAGGAAAGACAGAGACAAGATAGGGATGGGAAAGCTCTCAGTGAGCAAGGCAGACGGCTTCCAGAAAAAATGCAATATGATGGTGTCCCCGACTACTCACTATTTTTTCTAATCAGAAGAAGCCTCTAAATAAAGATTACAAATAATGCAGATTAAAGTTCATAAAAATTGGGACTTTCTGGGGGTTTTTTTGTTTATTTTCTGTTGACTTTCCATCATCTATCAGCAGTCCTGGCTAACTGGGGAGGTCCCAGTAGACTGGAGGTTAGCAAATGGAGTCTCCTTCTCTGGAGATAATTCAAAACTCGCCTGGACACATTCCTATGCTATCTGCTCTAGGTGAACCTGTTCTGGCGGAGGGGTTGGATGAGATGTCGCATTAAAAGGAATGCAGTTTCAAAAATTGTCTGTCAGAATCCCAGGTCTTTCACTGATTTGTTTATCAGAGCCCCAGCAAAAGGACTTGCACTGAGCAGACACACAAAAATCAAAATTAGTTATTTTATTGAGAGCGACAGAACAGATTCGAGATTGCCATTGATAAATTCACTAACTACAATAATGCTACTAATTAACATTAATATTGCTAGCAAACTTGATAGTCATACAACAACCCATCGATAACTTTCACCCAGAGGGTGAGAGCTGCAGCGCTTACCAGAGAGGCGTCCCTGCCTGAGGTGGAGGAAGAGAACGAGGCCCGTCGGCTGGTCCGTCAGGTATTGAGGTTCTTCTCTTCCCCTTTAACAACCATTTTCTCCATCTTTTATTCCCAAAACTATGAGGTCTCCCCCCCCATATGTGACGTGTAGCATAATTTGGATGAGGAGACGAGTGCTATAGTCATGTATGTTTAGCGTGTTTTCTATAATCTTCATTAGCGTATGTAGGGATGTGAGTTGTAATATGCATTTCACCGGTAATAAGGCAAAGTCAGTTATCGGACATGAAGCCTTTCAAAGCAACAAAGACCCATTCAGGTTTCTGTTATCTTGCTGTCTTTGCTGACCACACGCAGGGCTGTCCTGCCTCCACAGGGCCGCGTCCTTATCTGCACCCTGTGTTAGCCAGGTGAGTCTCCACTCCCCCAGGTCCCACAAGAAATAGCAAGGTCAGTCTTAATTGTTCTCCGAGCAGAGAAATCACACCTCATTATCCAAATTCCACACTAGATGATCTCCAGAGCTCCATTCCAACCTCTATCATTCTGTGATTCTGTGAAATGTGATGCCCATCTTCAAGAAGGGCCGGAAAGAGGATCCAGGGAACTAGAGGCCAGTCAATCTGACCTTGGTGCCGGGAAAATTATAGAGCAGATCATCCTGAGTGCCATCACCTGGCATGTACAGGACAAGCAGGCGATCAGGCCCAGTCAGAATGGGTTTATGAACGGCAGGTTCTGCTTGACTAACCCAATCTCCTTCTATGACAAAGTGATCCACCTAGTGGATGAGGAAAAGGCAGTGGATATAGTCTACCTAGGCTTTAGTAAAGCCTTTGACACCAATTCCCACAGCATTCCTCTGCAGAAACTGACTGATGGCTTGGACGAATGCACTCTTTGCTGGGTGAAAAACTGGCCAGATGGCCGGGCCCAAAGGGTTGCGCTGAATGGAGTTAAGTCCAGTTGGCAGCCGGTCACAAGCAGAGTCCCCCAGGGCTCAGTTTTGGGGCTGGTCTTGTTTAATATATTTATCGATGATCTGGATGATGGGATTGAGTGCTCCCTCAGCAAATTTGCCGACGACACCAAGTTGGGTGGGAGTGTTGATCTGCTGGAGGGTAGGAAGGCTCTGCAGAGGGATCTGGACAGGTTGGATCGATGGGCCGAGGCCAATTGGATGAGGTTCAACAAGGCCAAGTGCCGGGTCCTGCACTTGGGTCACAACAACTCCACACAACGCTACAGGCTTGGGGATGAGTGGCTGGAAAGCTGCTTTGTGGAAAAAGACCTGGGGGTGCTGGTTGACAGCCGGATGAAGATGTGCCAGCAGTGTGCCCAGGTGGCCAAGAAGGCCAACACCATCCTGGCCTGTATCAGAAATGGTGTGGCCAGCAGGAGTAGGGAGGTGATCGTGCCCCTGTACTCGGCACTGCTGAAGCCGCATGTCAAATAGTGTTCAGTTTTGGGGCCCTCACTACAAGAAAGACATTGGGGTGCTGGAGCATGTCCAGAAAAAGGCGACAAAGCTGTTGAAGAGTTTGGAGCACAAGTTCTGTGAGGAACAGCTGAGGGAGCTGGGGTTGTTCAGCCTAGAGAAGACGCGGCTGAGGAGAGACGTTATCGCTCTCTACAGTTACCTGAAAGGGGGTTGCAGAGAGGTGAGTACTGGTCTCTTCTCCCAAGTGACAAGTGATAGCACAAGAGGAAGTGGCCTCAAGTTGCACCAGGGGAGATTCAGACTGGATATTAGGAAAAAATTCCTCACTGAAAGGATTGTCAGACACTGGAACGGACTGCCCAGGGAGGTGGTGGAGTCACCATCCCTGGAGGTATTTGAAAGACATGTGGATGAGGCACTTAGAGACATGGTTTATTGGTGGTCTTAGCAATGTTAGGTTAGTGTCAGCATATCTTTGTAAAAGAACCTGAAAAGATATACCAGAAGCTCGGAAAAAACATCATCTTAATGTTTGTTTATCCAAAGTATTTGTGCTCTTTTGAGGCTCACAAGAGTTGGATAGAATTCTCATAAGATTAGTATTTCTTCTGGGATTTCTGGTTCTTACTGCTTCCAATCCTAATCTTATGTAAAGAAAGAAAGAAAAAATCCCATGTGGCTGTGCAGTTCGCATTCTTAACAAAACTGGTGGAAAAACAGCTTTAAAATAAGCATCTGCAATTTCTGAAATTTTTGAAAGTAATCCGCCATCCTTGGTAACATCATTCCCCCAAAGCATTACATTCAAAAGTAAATTACAGCCTGTAATGTGAAGATACCTGTGAATTTTAAGTTTCTCCTATCATAATTTAACATTTGGCACTTAACAACCTATATACACAGTAAGAACCTCGAGAAATGCATTCATTGACAAAAATTGAGAGCATAAGTCACTTATTCAATATTCAAAGCAGATCATGTCTTTGGGGACTTCACATATCTTTTACATTATTGTTCACACCTGTAGATATGAATCTGGAAGCCTTTCTTTAGTCAGTAGGTATAATTGAGTGCAATTTGAATTCCAGGAAGCATACTCATTAAATACAGGAGAGACAGGCAATACATATGTAACAGGTTATGCGGTTAGGCAATTTATCTAAACTGCGAAGTCCTAACATTGCTATGTTCTCACATCCCAGTCCTATATTCTCACCCATTGTTGATTCAGAGTTCTGCACCATTTGGCCTCAGATTTCTTGGAGATTGGATGTCCATAGGTCTACATGGAGATATGTCTAGATACTCCCAAGGAAATAAATACAGAAACATGCAGTGGCTGCCTTCAGTTGGAATTAGTTCAGACTGAGTATTTCTTCCATTGCCTTTATTTGATATCTATGACATTAAGCAGATACAATAAAATCAACTTTAATTCATTCTTAAATAGGAAGTCAACATAGTATAGCCCCTATCTGTATTTTTTATTATGAATCCAGAAGAAACTGGTATTTCTTGCTTACATGTAACAGAGCATTTCAGCTGTTCCCCTGTATAATAGTGTAAACTGAGTTATCACTGAAGAATTTCTCGCCTCCTTTTAAAGACAAGAAATCAGGTATAATCCAAAGATTTCCTCTGGGTAATCTTATATCTGAATGTTAAGGTGCTGAAATCATTCTAGGTGACTCCATGCATGTTTCACCAAAATGGCTTGACATTTAGACATATTCCTGCAACATCTTACAGCTTAAAGGGGAAAAACAGGATAATTTATTTCTGGTTGTCAAGCACAATAAATCATTGCTGCTATAGCTTACATAGGAAAAAAAAAATCTGTTCCTCAATAGTTTAATACTTAGAAGTAATAATACACCCTTTAGCAAAGAAGCAACTATTTCAAACTAAATGAAAACAAGATCACTGAGGTAAATAGCAGACTGCTGTCATGGACAGATGCAAAAGCATGATAGCATGCACTACAGTGAGATTGGAATTAGGTTGGAAACATATCCTATCAATAACAATGTAATTATGACAACTTGATCTTTATGAAATGCCCCAGGTTGTGCTACAGGCATTGCAAATGAGTAAGAATAGATGATCCTTAGCCTGAATAATACACCTAAGAGGGAGGGAAAGAAAAAGAAGAGTGAGAGGAAGTGGGAAAGGGGAAATAAAGAAAAATTGGGCTATATGAACAGGGGTTTCTCATGTACAAGATGACATCTGTTGCTAGATCGGTTGTGCCTGGAGTTAGAAAATACAAAGGATTGAGACTACAGATTCATCGAACAAACAAGACATCAGGAAAGGATAAAAGCAATACTGAGTTCATCCCTAATGCTCAGGTGCTTCAAGCTACCTCAGGGCAAATTGCTGGATTCCTCACTGTCTTTGAACAGTAACATGTCTTTCAGAAGCCTCAAAGTCCAAGACACTTGTTCGCTCCTTGTATCAAGCTAAAAATAAGCTCATGTTGTGCATATGAACTCAGTGCACCAAGCAAATGCAGAATGAAGATATTTCTGCTTCTCAGCAGGCTACTTGTTGATTTGTTTCCTTAATAATCAGAGCTTGCATTGCTCACACTATTAGGAAAAAATGAATGTTCCTGAAATCAATACTCTATCTGAGTGCATGCTTTATCCATAGCTGCTGAATCCCCAATCCTTATATACAGCCCTTTCTAAACAACCCAACAATCAGATGCACTTAAGTTCAGAAAATATTCTTTAGCCTTGCAGTATACTACAGAAAACTGACAGAGTGTGCTCAATATAGCTTTAATATTAGAGAAGACTTTAGCAATTATACAGCTATAACATGAGAAAGTTTCCCCCACAGGAAGACTATATTGCCATGGTAATTGAGAAAGGAAGACAATTTAACATAGTAGCTCACATTTTCCTCATTTTCTGTATCAGCATTTGCTCACGGCAGATATATAATTTAGAGCCAAAGAACTTTAATCAAAGATAGAAACTTTCTGGAAGCAATAACAGTTTGCTTACATTATGGGAAAATAGTATTTCTCCATTCTAATAAGTACACTTTAATATAATCATAGAATCATAGAATGGTTTGGCTTGATTTTTAAAGATCCTCTAGACCAACCCTCATGCCATGGGCAGAGACATCTTTCACTAGATGAGATAAGAATGTAAGATATATTATTACTCTTGAATGTGAAAAATTCACAGGAAATTAAACGAGAAATGCTTTAAATTAATTTTCAACATTAATCCAGATTTATTTTCTTATGTACACTGGTCATGAAATGCCATCCAGGAAAACAGTTAAAACATATGGGTCTATAAGATTCAGAACACCCAAAAAACCCCAATCAGACAGAATCATAGAATCATAGAATTGTTTAGGTTGGAAAACACCTCTAAGATCATCAAGTCCAACTGTTAACCTAACATTAAGTCCACCACTAAACCATGTCTCTAAGCTCCTCATCCACACATCTTTTAAATACTCTTCCCAAGCCTGTAGCGTTGCATGGGGTTGCTGTGACCCAAATGTAGGACTCGGCACATGACCTTGTTGAACCTCATACAATTGGCCTCAGCCCATCAATAGAGAGGTAGATTTCATAAAAGGCATCTGAGAAGGAAGGAAAACAGAGAAAAAATTATAGACTGTCAAGGAACTCAGAGTAGCCGGGACAAGATAAAAAGCCATATAGAAACAAAGTATTCGGTGATCTGTTTCAAGCTACTTCACAGCAGGTTAGCTCTTCAGTTCTTACGTGACACTGTAAGAGGTATCTTACAAATACTTCAGCTACAGAACAAAATGCACTGCACTGCACAAAATGGCATGTCTTACACAGAGAACAAATCACGTAAGTTTGGCAAAAGAGTGAGAAACAGAAAGCATAGAAATTGGACTTAATAGGCAAAAGCAGCCAGGTACAAAATAGGATAATGGGAATACCTACCTAAGACTAAACAATATGCTGTTTGAGGCAAAATAGAAAGAAGCACAGAGTAAGGTAGCTAATGTACACCTCTCCTTGGGAAAGCATCACTTATCCTTACCTTGCTCCCATTTAAAAACATATATGTTGAAAGGCATAGCTGTCAGTATCAAACAAAATAGCAACATATTGCACAAAGCTGCATTTCTTACTTAAAAACCCAGCATGTCTCAGCTAAGCTAGAAGATTTAGAAACTTGCAACTACCAAAACAGACAGCAAATAGGTATTTTATGAGGAAATTTGTGCAGCTCTAATAAGGATCACATTATAAAAGGTCACAGGAACAAAAGAGTGGGGAAGAGATACTACTGTTGTCAGTTCTTTTTATTACTTTCAGGTCTGAGATGTCTGTCAAAATGGTGAACCCATACTTGGACTGAACCTGCAGCAGCACAGAAGGCCAGAGTCAAAATTATGTAATAAAACAGGTACTTGCTTTACTCTTAGGAAGCAATGAAGGATGTTGGAGGAGTAGGTGATCAGGCTAAAAATAATCTGTGACTATAGGGTCCCTGATGACATGATGACTAAAGGTTAGGGCAAAGAGGTTGTACAATGAGAACAGCCTTCAGGCCTTACCAGCACTGCTGGAGATGCTGATTACTCCTTGAGGAAGGGTGATATTGCCTTTTGGGGAGGGAGGAAACGTGCCATATACAAACAGCAACCTGTTGAGTTCAGGCAATATATTTGGCCTCTTGACAGCAAATGAAGAAAACAACAAACTCCACAGTGGAAGACAGAGATGACTGGTGACTCTTTTTTGTAGACAATGCAGTAAATAATTTCCTGATTGGACCTGAAATCTGTGGAAATGGTCTGCCTTGGGGGAGGACAAATCAATTGATAATGATTGTCAGTGACGGTTATGCAGTCTACATTGCTCATCAAATTTACTGATGCCACCATCACAACCTGGGATGTTTTTAAGCAGATCAGAAGTGAGCAGAAGTTCTTGGCATGGGAAAAAAAGAATTCACAGGTGGTTTTGATTAATATCTTTCAAGGGATGAGATTAAGGTAGAGGCTAACACATTGTGTAAATATGTTCTTCTCTTTGGTGAGAGTGTTACCATAGTAGGTTTTCTTCTCTTGATCACAGAAGGATGATCCAGAAAGTCTTGTGTAGGGATATGTTTTCTCTCAATAAAAAGGGAAGAGTAGCTTTGCATTGATTTACCTGTTCAAGTGTAGGCATGTTCTGCTAAATATGTTTAAGAATGAATATTTTTTAAGGCTAAGCAGTGACAGAAACAACTGACAAAAATTATTGTTTAAAATACTTTGTCCATTTCCTCCCTTTCCTTCTAGATTTAGATTTTTTTTATTCAATCTATATTGCACTCAAAGTCTTATTTATAGGAAAAAAAGCCTTCTAGTATATACAGCTGTTCTTGGTGTTATGTTCAGCTTTCCAGTGTTTGAGTCCCAAGATCAATTTTCATTCTTCCTCAAGCAGAGTAGGAGAGAGGAATTTATGATGAGTCATCAGGATCCTCAAATATCTACTGAGAGCAGTATGAAGTTCTGGTGGTCCCTTTAACCTTAGTCTTGCATATGCTTTGGTTACATTTTATACCTTTACGTGACACAGTTTTCTTCCTTCTCATTGGTCCCCATTTAAAGTTTGCAAGCTGCACAATAGCCTCCGCCACCCTTAACTGACACAAAGAGCTATTGTTTGTTAGCGATAAGTCCCTAGTTTTGTCACGTCTTTATCACATATGATAGTCACAGAGCTTATCCTAAAAGAAGTTATTTGAACACTAGACAATTGTTACAGCAATCTAGAACTATCTCAGGCCATCACAAACCCAGACAAGTCCTGAGACTCTACTGCCTGGTGAAGAAAAATCCTTTTACTAGTGATCGTAAAAATCATAATTAGTAGGCCATCAGAAAGATTTATCTAAAGAGCAAAACCCTCTAATAAAGAACAAGAAACTTTGCAAGCAGATCATCATGTTATGCTCAAGGTAACTAGAAGTATTTATAGCAAGATAAGACTCAGTGGGCACACCTACGCAAGTCCTTCAAAACTTTGTTCTTTAAAAAAGATACATTCTCAAGGGAAGAAAAGTCCAGTTTTTCTCTTGTGTTAAAATGAACTCAGAGGTTTCTGATATTTAGTTACAGAGCCCTCTGCCCAGGATCCATGCAAACTTCACAACGAAATGGAGGAATCAGGAGCTCCTGTCTCAAACCAGCCACTGGCTCTTGGACCTCCCTTGTGAGTGGATCTGAGTTTTTCTGGTACCAGCAAAGACTTCTTTTACAATATCATCCTTACATGCAGTCCTATATGATGAGAGTGTGCCTGTCCACTCCTCCTGAATGCCTCAAGAAGAAATGGTTTTAGTATGATTTTGTCCCTCAATTACTATACAAACCCTCTAACTTTTTCTTGGTCTGTACTTGAAAATTGATGTTTTGCACATTATCTTCTCATGAAGGTAAAATGGATGTAGTACTGACTTTGATTCTTTCTGAAAACAAAAGTTCTCAAAAGTGTACTAAATAAGCATTCTGCTTCAAAATCCATCACCTCTTCTAGCCAAATTTCACATTAAATTGTAGTGACAGTCATGAGATAATAGCAATACATCAAATCAATGAGCAAACTGTCCTAAACACTAGCAGTTAATGATCTGTCCAAAAATCTCAGAAAACTAACATGAAGGATACCTAGTATGTGAAAATAAATCAGACAATAAAGTCTCTTGCAAGATAAAGGAGAAAACATTACATTAAATTACAAGCACAGAAAGTTTTAGAAAATTATTTTTTGGCACCTGTGACCTAGTGAGAACATAACATGAACACAATACAGACACAGCTGGATGGAACCTACTGATTGTATCTGCCTATAATCAACCACAACATTATAAATCTACATGCTGAAATACCCGAGCACCCACAGAGTTCTGAACGTGCTTATGTTGCTTTCTGAATGTAATTAATGCTTACAAGAAAGATTGTGATTTTCTTTCTCACAGGAACAAAAAGTAGCTCTGGGGTGATAGAAACTGTCAGGTTAACAAAAGCTGATTCTATGTATCTGCATATAAAAAAGTTATTAAAATGTAATTAATAAGAAAAGCTTAAGTTCTCGGAGTACTCACACTGGGTATCCTTCTCCTTCCAATAGTCCTACCCAGCCATACCACAAAAATTCCAAAGACTCAGGGTCATACATTAGCATTGGAAACATCATGTAAATTCACCCAAAACACTTATTCTAGAGTTTGTTTTGACCTCAGGGATAATGCTAGTAAACTACAATGAGGTGTTTAGGTGCTTGAAGGTATACAGATATGGCTGGGATTCCATTTTAAGTTGCTCTCCAAAAATTTTTCTTACAAGTTCAGAAAAGGTTGTTTAGGCTTGTCTACTTGTTTTTAAAATATTTACATATTCATTTTCCAGTATTTCAGGAAATAAGTTTAAGTGTTATCTGGTCTTAGGATCTCATTTTAATGGTGTTCATCACTTAATTCATTTCTGAAGGTACCTGCACAGAGTTAATGTAGTTGATATTGCTTACATTGGTTGAGATTGTATCCTGGCTTATTTAAAGATGTGGTGGTGAGATGAGCTTTTTGAAAGAATCTTTAGATAGGTCAAAACTGGGAAACAAACAGGAAGTTACAGCTATGTCTGGAAAGTCACTATATGGAATGTCTATTTTCTGTATACTTGTCTGTCTTAAATGTAGCAAAGAATTCTTTTTCCAGGGCTTATTTTCAGGTTTCTCTGAAGAAAGCATTTCCTCTTTTGCACTTAAAAGTGCAAATCCAAATATCCAACCATGTTGAAGCAAAAAGTTCTAAATTTGGAGGAATCAGGTGTTTGAAATCAACCTGTTAGCATCATAGAAAGATTAAAAAGGGGTCCATTTTTCACTCTACTTTTAAATACAAAAACTATGAAGCATCAGATGAAGCTAATGAGAACCAGCTTCTCAGTCCAAGAGACGGTTCTTCATTTAATGCTCAGCAGACTTTGGGACAACTTGCTGAAGGTCATTTAATATTCACAAAGTTTACATGGACTCAAGGGAAGAATGGACAGGATCAAAGGAGGGAAACCTTGCGGGGGTTTCTAAACATGCAGAAAAAAAATCCAGTGCAGGAACACTGTGAAATGAAATTAGCTGAAGGTGGAGCGACCACTCAGGGACGATACCATATTTACTTGCCTTGTTCTTCCTCTTCCCTGGTGGATACATGTGTTCACTGGGAGAATCGCTATGCTAGATTATGATAGAAACATAGAAACATAGAATAGTTTGGGTTGCAAGGGACCTTTGAAGATCATCTAATCCAACCCCCCTGCTACAGGCAGGGAAATCTTTCACCAGTTCAACTTGACCATGAACACTTCCAATAATAGGGCATCTACAATTTTTCTGGAAAACCTCACCACCCTCACTGTAAAAAATAATATTCCTTATATCTAATCTAAATCTACCTTCTTTTATTTTAAAGCCACTGCCCTTTGTCCTTCCACTACAGGCCCTGGTAAAAAGCCTATCTCCATCTTTCTTCTAAGCCCCTTTTATATATTGAAAGGCTGCAATAAGGTCTCCCTGGAGCCTTCTCTTTTCCAGGTTAAACAACGCCAAATCCTTCAGCCTATCTTCACAGAAGAGGTGTTCCAGCCCTCTGATCATTTTCATGGCCATCCTCTAGACGCACTCTAACAGGTCCATGGGTTTTTTTTGCTGGGACTCCCAGAAGTGGATGCAGTACTGCAGGTGAGGTCTCAGGAGAGCGGAATAGAGGGGGAGAATCACCTCTCTTGACCTGCTGGCCACGCTTATTTTCATGCAGTCCAGGATAGGATGGGCTTTCTGAGCTGCAAGTGCACATTGCTGGTTGATGTTCAATTTTTCATCCACCAGTACCCCCAACTCCTTCTCTGCATCCATTCATCACCTAGTCTATACTGATATTGAGGATTGCCCTGACCAAGGTGCGTGAGCTTGCACTTGGCCTTGTTGAACTTCATAAGGTTCACGTGGGCCCACTCCTCAAGGCTGTCAAGGTTCCTCTGGAAGGCATGCCTTCCCCCAAGTGAATCAAGTGCACCACTCAGCTTGGTGTCATCTGCAAAGTTCCTCAGGGTGCACTCAATCCCACTATCTATGTCATTAGTAAAGATATTGAACAGTATCAGTCCCAATACGGACCCCTGAGGGACACCACTCATTAGTGATCTCCATTTGGACATTGATCCATTGACTGCAACTGTTTGGAAGTGACTATCCAGCCAATTTCTTATCCATTGAATAGTCCATCTACCAAATCCATATCTCTCCAATTTCATGACAAGGATGTCGTGTGGAACCATTTCAAAGGCCTTACAGATGCCCAAGTAAATGATGTCCATAGCTCTTCCCTGGTTCACTGATGCAGTCACTCCATTGTAGAAGGCCACCAGATTAGTCAGGCAATACAGATTAGTCAGGCATAATACTTTGATCTGATCCAGTATGGCCAGTCTAACATTTATATGTATTTTTTTGCATGCTTTAAGACTAAGATCACAACCCAGACAGAAAAAAACATATTAGGAAAGAAAAAAGCAGATTATTTTCCTGAAAAATATGCTTATAGATATTACTAAATGATTGGAAAATCTGCTTAGATCTAACAAAAAAGGCTTTCCATTTGCCACAAACCTTAATCCTAATACATATTCTCTATATGATTCACTGAGTCCTAAAGTATAATATTTCAGTAAGATTTCATTATAAAACTACAGGAGAGGCTTGAATTGAAAGTTCACAAGAATCTGCATGATGGCAAAATTCTAAACACTTAAAATATTACTCTCCATTTACTTTTTGCATAGAGTTTCCTATCAAAGTAATACCAAGGAAAGAATTCACCATCAAGCACCCCGCTAAGCTTTTTAATATTTGAAATCTACTGCTGAGAGAATCCAGACACATATGAAACACTTGATGCTAAATACCTGCTGATCATTTTTGCTATTCTTATTTCTTAACAATATTCATAGAACGTGAGAGTTACTTTCAGCTCCTCTTCCAGGTGGTGTTAACTGGAAAAGGGTGAAAGAAATACCTTATGCATTTTTTCATCTTGGATTCTCATGCTACCAAAATCACAAAACCAGATACTAGCATCAGTTTCAGGCTGAAATAGCAATAGGCAAAGAGGGAATACAGAAATCCAATGAGGACTTCTACTCTTATTAAAAACTAATTTCTAAACCTGCAAAATGTGCTTGCATACATCCTTCAGCCACTCCAGCCTTTTATACTGAGTCTTGTCTGGCAAAATTAAGTTTTCATATATGTGTGCTAGAGTTCTTGAAGCAAATTTCTCCAATGTCATAAGGTTGCCTGTGGCTAGACTACGGATCAGGGATGTTGACAGCTACATCAAGTATGAAGAAGAGGAAAATATTTAAAAAACCCCCAAAAATAAACATGGAAAAACAGAATACAGGAAAGGTTTCAGACTAGGAAAAACCCATAGTTTCTGTAGTTCCTGCTGGAACACTGGAAATGCCTCTGACATACCTCAACATTAAAATGATGTGGGAATTAAGAACGTAGTCCCAATTGTGTTTAGAACAGCATCATAGTCTAGGAAGCAAGGGTTCATCAAATATGATGGGGTTTTGTTTTCATTATTTATTTAGAGGGAGAAGATACCTTTGTAATTCTGTCCCCAGTAGCAGTACTACATGATTCTGCTGCTACGAACCGTGTTTGTTATATCTTTTACTGTTTCATATCTAAGGTCATTAGTAAACATTGTGTGGATATAATTTAAAAGATCCCCATCTCATATGGCTGGCATGGAAAAGTGTCATAGCGGTGCTGGATTTGATCTGTATTTTACAGAAGTTTGAGGGCTCAATCTGTTCTAGAGCACTCTCCTCTATGTGACAAGGAGCCAGCTTAAATTTTAAAACAGAAACTCATACATTTTAATAAAAGAGAAAGAAAAGCATGATATAAAATTAAGTTAAAAATAGGAATACTATTTGGAATTCTATGTTCAGTTTAATACTTTGATGTATTAGTTATATGGGAAAACTTGCACTGTTTACTAGATAACATTATAAGAGCTCCTGGGAAGAAACAGGTGACAGAAACACATAGTTACTTTCCTGCGTCTATGTTGCTCCAGAAAACACTTTATGGGTGCCTTTGAGGCATGGATTCTTTTTTCGACCTACTCTTGGCCCACAGAGATTTGCGATTAGTGACAAAAGGAGGATGGGGGATGGAACTAGCCATTCATTCATTCTCCGTAGCAGGAAAGGGTAAATATCTGTAGGGCTAATTCTCATGTTTACCCCCAACTAGAAAATAGGGTAATCTGCACAAAGGATTAAAGATCAAAGTTCTACACCATTTCTATCATTACATGTATTCTTACAGAAAACTTACAACACAGAACTGTCTCATCAATGAACTGACGTAAAAATCATGGTATTTCATCTTAAGCTATCCTGCATGGATGAACAAACAAGGATACAATCCTCGGTAGTGACAAGATGGAACCCTTGCTCCAGAAAATTTAAGTACAGTTGTTTTCTTTTTGATCTCTAGCATCTTGAACTTTGGTGTCATAGAAAGTAGAGATTGAATGAGCTTTCTACCTTCTCCCTCATCAACAAATGCTATTTATTACTTTTTATATTTTCAATGCTTGTCTTGAAGGTTTTTGAACAAAAGGAATAAGGAATCACATAAAGCTACACTAGAGAAACTTACTCAGAACAGACCAATGAACAGCAAAGGTTCAACATACACACCTCATTTCTTTGTGGGTAACATAAGCCTTGGCTGAGATCTCTGCCAATGATACTGGAAACTTTCTCACAGACTTTAGGAGAGCCAGTGTGTTATGAAATTCCTGCAGTACTAAACACTACCTACACAGTTCCAAAGATTTACAGTTTCAATTTGATAAGTACCAGTGACAGAGAAATGAAGAGAATTATTTGGGATTTTAAATGTTTGACACATAGAGGAACACAAAAGCAAACTTTTGAGGCTTCTAATTTCCTGGATAAGCTTCTGTGCCAAGTATTCTATAGGAATGAAAATTACTAATAACATAAATAAGGAAGAGGAAATCATCCCATTTAAAATACTCCAAAACAAAATATCCCTTCTACCTTAAAACGGTTTACATTTTCATGGGTTATTAGCCCAGGATAATAACAATATATGTTAGTTTCCATTATGTTATTATTATTGTTTGCCTTCTCCCTGGAAATGTTCAAGGCCAGGTTGGATGGGCCTTTGAGCAACCTGATCTAGTGGAAGGTGTCCCTGCCCATGGCAGGGGGCTTGGAACTAGATGATCTTTCAGGTCCCTTGCAACCCAAACCATTTTATGATTCTACGATTCTATGATCTTTGGCTTATCATAAAAAGGCGTTTCATTTTATTTTACCACTTTTTGTTTTAATCTGACATCTCTACTATTAAATCTCTATAACAGTATCATGCTGTCTAACAAATTTCTCTGGTACCACAAAAAATCATGTAGATGATTTAAGTAATTCTTAAATATAGCTTTATCAACAATATTGAAGAGGATATAATGAATAACCAGAATAACTGTAATCAGAAATATTGGGTACAAAAGCAGAGCTACTAGAAGCATTTCTAATATTACAAAACAGTTACATAAGATCTAAAATGCCATATACTTGCTTCCAGAAATCGTTATTGAAAATTCACTTTCTATATTAATTTTCATGTCTTAGTAAGTTAAATTCTCACTGACAAAGTCTGTTCACCATGCAAAAGCAGCAACATCTACATAGACATCTTCCTTAATGTGACTCTGAGATGATCAGTATTGCACCCACAGGAAGAAGAAAGGGGGAAAAAGAAGAAAAGTTTTTTGACTTCTTGTATTTATGACAGAAGGCAAAACCAAATACATTCTAAATCTTTCTTCTTCATAGGCAAAAATTACTGCAGAGTTGACATATATTATTGAATCAATAAAATTCCAGTGCAAATTTAATATTTTGTTAGGTTGTTGAATGCTGTAATACAAAAAAGTCCTTATAGAGTAACAAGATTTAAAAAGTGAAACATACACTATAGAATACTAGTAAAGGAGCAGTGAGGTTTTTGTCAAGTTTAAGATGAATTAAGAAGTGAGAATCTAGTCAATCTTGTACAGAAGAAGTTAAAATCTATAAGCAAAGACTGGATCATAACTTACATTAAGAAACCATGAAACTAGTCCACAACTTGGAAGAAGCCTCCTAATTCAAAACTATTTCATACCAATTAGGACTAGTTATGAGAAGTTCAAAACACTGGGAAAGATTTCAGCTTTAGAAAGGAAATCCAAAACTTCTGGCATGTTTTGCCAATTTATCAGTTAGAATTAAATTATAATCCCATAGAAATATAGCATTCATCCTCATCCTTTCAAGCTCTTTTCTCGAAAAGAGGATTTTAATTAAAACAGAGATCTCAGTCTAAGGCCTTTCCTGGACAATAGATGGTGAGCTGGAGTTAAAGATCTTTGGCAGCATCACAGAGGATCAACTCCCGCAATCAACATTAATCCTGGAAAGATAGCTGTGTGCTTCTGTTACTGGCTGAATGATTACATTACATAGTTAAATCATCGTGTTCACACCATTTTTTTCCCAGACAAATAATATTCATATGCAAACCAATTGTATACTATAGTTCATCAATACAAAGCAATTTCAAATAAAGTATGAAGTCACAGTAGAAAAGCAAATGGTTGCAATGGACAGACAATAAAGTTATTTTGCAAGCATTATAATACTGTTAGCATGGCATTCTATCTGTTCCAATTCTCCATCAGCTTGGAGGTTAATTCAAACAAGCTTTCAAAATTTCAGACTGCAATAATTTTTTTTGTACTTTTTTACTGACATTTACTCTTCCTAGAAACGGAGAAATCTGTTAATTAATGCCGACCACAGCAAAACATTCTTTATGATGTCAATGCAATTAAAAATTACATTCTTATAATTTCAGCCAATACACTGTTTTTGCAACCCCAAGTTGAGTACAGGGAATCTTAAAAGACAATTCACTATAACTGCCGGCCATGCTTATTGAGAAAATAATGCAGTTACAGAAGAGCAGATCTCACTGCAGCTAAATCAAGGCTTTCACATTTCTTTGCATGTGACATCAAGTTTCATTAATATTTTTTATTTCAAACTTCTGAATTCCATTTACTTCAAAGCCAATTTTTTTCCCCTCGACTTGAGATGTAATTTATGGTTTTCCCATACCTAATTAGCTTAGAATTTGATTGCCTCTATTTAAAAGGAAGGAAACAAGCTATTAATTATAAGCTGAAACCCAGAGTGTTGGGAACATCAATACTTTCACCTCGCTTTTCTTAATAAAACCAAAACTATAAAGTCTTATCCATGCATTTTGGAAGTGGAACAAGTTTTATATCCATTAACATGGTGACAACATATTGACTGTCTGCTATGACATTATTAAAATGAACTGAAGTTTTTAGATCTGGGAAAAGACTTGCTTAAAGTTAATTTCTCTGTAGGCCCTTCGTAACTCTTAAAAAGTTTAGAAATAAACTTATCAATTTCTGTAATTTCATGCTAGTTGATATATAACTACTGAATAATACATTTCAGTATGACACAGTCACTCCAACGCTCTCAGCTGATTTGAATTCAGATATGTGATACTCCACATCTTCTTTTAGTGTCTCACCATGGAATTACATGTCTTACTTTAACTATATTGCAACTCTACCACAGACCCTGCCTCTTCCTGTGGGCAGGTAATACTGGCAAAATAAAGATTTTTTTTAAAAAAATCAAGAAATAGTGTTACACAGTAAGACACAAAGCTTAGCCAAGCTATCTAGTGACCACCCTATTTTGATCAGCTGGCAGAGTAGTTGATCTGTAGCAAAAGAGAATGGTTCCTCAAAGTATTATTGGAAGACAGCCTTCTTTTGACTGCCTTCTTCTGATGTACTTCACGTTATGTGACAGCATAAATTTAAAGAACATCCTCATGTTTACAAGCTTTAATATATCTCCTCCTTAATTCATGTTCTTCCAAGGAATATTCTCCATCCGAAGAATTTTAAAAAGGTATGTAATTGGACTAGATGGCTGCACTTTGAGAAAGATATGCTATGACCAAATAAATGTCTCTATGCCTTTCAAAAGTGAAATTTCTGATGTGTCCAGACAGAATACTGAACATCTATGATGTATAAGCAATCACTTTGGACAAGTCGCAAACAGAAGTAAAGAAATGCAATAATCATTGAGAAATTATGAACTCAAAAGTGACAGTGATACACTGGAAGAACTCAGTGCTCAGAGGGCCTGTGTTTCATATTTCTACAGGGATTTGTAAATTAGTGTCATAACATAGTGGAATATAACCTTGCTACAGATTCCTCTCAGACAGTACTTGAACTTTCATGTAATGGGCTTCAGTGACACACTCCCACTTTCAAATCATCACAATGGCTCTGGGATAACTTCATTTCCTTTAGCTTAGACTGCAACTTCAATACGATACTAGACATTGCAACTGATATGTTATATATCAGGTACGGTATTATGTCACTGTGATGATTTCTTTAGAGGGCTCACAAATTAAACCAGTTTTAAACTTTATAACAATATTTGCTAAATTAATTCATTAGCAATATACTCCATTCTAATGGTTAGTTCTTGCACATTTTTATCATTTTCACTACATACACAAAACTGTTAGCCTTAAAACACAGCCCAAATTATCTGTGAGTATACAATATCACAAAGCTGGTGTAATAAAGTTAGTGCTAATGGCTGTCATCCTTCATAGTTCTTAGTTGCAGAGATCAAGATAATGAGTCAGTTACATGTGAGAAATGAGAAATTAAGCCAATTGTTTTCTTTCTCTGTTTTTCCTTTTATGCCTGATGGTTTTATCCTACTTCCTCACCTCCCAAAAGGGAGAGCTAGTTTGCAGGGCTGATTCTCATGGGTTTTTTTTGGTTTTGCTAGTAATCCTTCTTGTGTATTTGTCAGGATGTCCTATCTTTTTATAGTCCCTTGTACTTACCCTATTCTTTGTCCTGGATGTGTCCTACGTTCAATGATGCATGTCTTTGTTTGCCCTTTTGGTAGTAAGAATGTTCAAATACTTACGTAAATGCTTATACGTTGCACCTTTCTATGCCTTTAGAACGATACAAAATTCCTGTATACAACTGTCGAATACCCTGTTTTAATATACTTGTATTTGGGTTTAAGACAACCTAATATTGATTAAATCCTGAATTGTGCTCTTATAATTTGTAGGTGCCACGTGCTTCTGGGGTTACAGTAACACAATTGTCTAACAGTGACTACTTGACCTATTTTGAAAATTTAAGACCCTGTATTTTCACTGAGTTGTTCTGGGTGCTGACTAGTTATTATATTTGAAAAACAATGGCACACATGATAGAGTGTGCTATTAAAGGGAAAAACAAATCTCTAAAACATCACTATGGGGAATCAGAATGAACAGAAGAGTAAACCAGAAACTTTCCTAATCAAAGTAATAATTGTCACTGGTAAGTATTGTGTAATAATACTGTGTCACTGGTAAGTATACCTACTGGAATCTAGTAGTTTCATAAAAAATTCTTTCTTGTTTGAAAAGGGCTTAACAGGTAAGACATCACCCGAGCCACCAATAATATTCAGTGACACAGCTCAATGCCCTCTGTGTGTGTGTGTGTGACATCACTGATGATGATGGCACCTAAATGATTTCCAGTCCCTATTAAGGTAGAGATGTGTGATGTGTAGGATAAAAGAAATTCATAAATCATTTAAAAAATGGGGATGAGTGGGCTGCTAGTGAATAAAACCTGTGCATGCAAGCCCACAATAAACTTTTCCTCTTCTGCCATTAGTTACTGTTACTAATACCCAGCTGGCTCTTCCCTAATTCCACTCTGTGTTAAATTCTGCACACCATTAAACTCATATAACACAGCAGGTCTAAACATAGTAGAACTATGACCCTTTTATACTGCAACAACATATTACCTTTTTCTCTCTTAGCCATTTAAAGGCATCAAATTGATGCCTAAATAAAACATCATGAGTGGCTTTTTCTGTATTAGACTCCTCTGGAAGATAGCTCAGAACTTTTCTGTATTGCCTGGGTTTATTGAATTATTTTCCTGACTTTTAAGAATGGTTTGGGAAGGGTGTTGCTTTTATTTACTAACATTTTTTTCTTTTAGCTGTAAAGATCAATGTAGACTATCAGAAATAAACATTGATACATAAAAATATAATCTATGACTTTTCTAAGAAGGTCTGCCTTCATAAAAAATCTCCTGAAGTAGAATGAATTCATATTCAATGTTCCTTACTTATATGCTGAGATAGAGAAAGCAGCAGAGTCTTAATTAGATGCCATCCAGGGGAAAGTACACTCGCAGAGCTGTATCTCCTCCAAGAGCTAACCTAGGTAACATTAATTATTTAAAAATTTGCATCTTCATTTACATATTAGCATAACAGGAAAAGAATAAAACTTCAGCAGTATAGGTTAGGTGTTTCCTTACTTCACTGCTCCCTTATGTTAGTATTCCCATATAAGATGGGATTTTTCACATGAGATGTAGTGCTTCCTTCTGTCTCCAGGGTGGGAATAGCATGCAACAAAAATAGAAGACTCTGGCAAGATCTCCTCTTTTCTTTTTCTTTTCATATGGTATTACAGAGAAAAAAGACAAAGCCATAGCTGCATTTGATTGTGCTGGTGTTTCTTATGTTATTATTACAGAATTTTCTTTGTCAGAGGAAAGGATTTTTTTTTTTTTAATTAAGGTTATTTTATACCAAACAGAAAGCAATAGAGTAGTATTTCAGTAAGTGGAGAAAAATTATATTTTGTGCTCCAGTATCTAACCACAACATGCGCAATGTAAAACATCCTTAATGTCCCCCCTCATGCTTAGGAATTAACAACAGGTAGCAAATTTCTGACTTAACTATGAAATTCCTCACTTTTGCTGTTTTGAAACAGACCATTAACTTTTTAATGTATTTTTACCAGATGACTTAATATAATGGATCTACCACGGAGTCCAGGAATGCTAAAATGAAATTCTTTTATTCTAAGAGCATGATGAACAAACACAGATACGAATGCAAGAGACGAGGAATACCTCTGATATCAGCAAGAATAGCAACTATTAGTATTATCTATTTCTGACACATAAAATACACTTCTTTTCCACTATATTATTGCATCATGGACATGTTCTTACAACTGTACTTTAGGGGGGAATCTGAAAGGTCTAGTAGGAAACTGACAACTCATGAACTTTTCATTCTTAATTAGTAATTTTCTGCCACATCACAAATGCCAACTAATTTACAATTTATTTATAAATGTATACATTTAATGGCATTAGAGGAGAAAAAATAAGCATTTTTATTTCAAATCATGTTCTAAATTGATATGCAGCACCATTAAATCCACAGTAGTAATTTTAATATGCTGAACTGTAGCCTAGATTTCTCACATTAACAAATAATTTATCTATGAATTATACACTTGCTTATTGTGCAAGACTTATAGTGTACAGGTATAATATATATCTGCCACGCTTCATAATTATTCTATCACCAATAGAATGAATGGAGTATTATTCAGTTTGTTAATTTCTATTAATATGTACAACACAGAAAGAAAAGCCCAAAGCTGCAAGCATTGCCAGCAAGAAGTAAGAAACAAATCCTAGAGGCAGATTATGCAGCAAAAGACCTAGACACGCAGGAAAAAAAAGGCAAAAAAAGCAACATGTACCCAAAAAGGAAAATCTTTTTATGTTTATGTCCTCATGTTTCAAAAAAAAAAAATTTTATTCCTGGAGAAGACAAAGCATAACATTACAGGCTGGGGGAAGAGTGGCTGGAAAGCTGCCCCAGAAAGGACCTGGGGGTGTTGATCGACAGCCGGCTGAGTATGAGCCAGCAGCGTGCCCAGGTGGCCAAGAAGGCCAACGCCATCCTGGCCTGTATCAGAAATGGTGTGGCCAGCAGGAGTAGGGAGGTGATCATGCCCCTGTACTCGGCGCTGGTGAGGCCACACCTCGAATACTGTGTTCAGTTTTGGGCCCCTCACTACAAGAAGGACATTGAGGTGCTGGAGCGTGTCCAGAGAAGGGCGACGAAGCTGGTGAGGGGTCTGGAGCACAAGTCTGCTGAGGAGCGGCTGAGGGAGCTGGGGGTGTTCAGTCTGGAGAAGAGGAGGCTGAGGGGAGACCTCATCGCTCTCTACAACTACCTGAAAGGGGGTTGTGGTGAGGTGGGTGTTGGTCTCTGCTCCCAAGTGACAAGTGACAGGACAAGAGGAAATGGCCTCAAGTTGTGCCAGGGGAGGTTCAGGCTGGATATTAGGAAAAAGTTCTTTACTGAGAGAGCGGTGAAACACTGGAACAGGCTGCCTAGGGAAGTGGTGGAGTAACCATCCCTGCAGGTATTCAAGGAACGTGTGGACGTGGTATTGTGGGACATAGCTTAATGGGCATGGTGGTGGGTTTTTTTTTTTGGTTGATGGTTGGACTTGATGATCTTACAGGTCTTTTCCAACCTTAGTGATTCTGTGATTCTATGAGAATCATACCTTTACGGGCATCTGGCCAAAGGATCCATAAACAAAAACGTACAAGGACAAACCTGACTGAGAAATGATAGGGGAAGTCATGATAAGAGCAAACCTGGTCGGTGGCACTAGTTGGTAAGCATGTGTAGAGCATGAGAATGTTTGTTTTTTCAGTTTGGATGATAAGGAAAGGGAGGGAGACAAACACACAGAGTCATAAAACATGACTAATTAGTGTTAACAAAGACAACAACCAGAAACAAACCTGGTCAGGCACACTAACTGATGATCTATCAAGAAGCAGCAGCAAACCCAGGCTTGGCAAATGATAATGTGAACCTGAGGGTCCAGGGTGTTGGAGGGGATCGGTGGGACTGTGCAAACTGATGAGGCAATGTGCAGAAGGGGAGCCTGGAGGAACAAAGAGGGAGTAGACAGAAAAAGAGTATAAAAGGGGCTGGTGATGTGTTAATTGTTTTGTACATGGGGTGTGCATGTGAATTCACCAGCAAACTTCAAGCTGGACCAGCCAGCAAGTGTGGGGCACTTGGGTCTAGGCAGGGATATCAGGTGGGTGGGGGATCCGTGCTGGTACCTGGGTGGATCCATGAATGTGAGGTGCCTGTGGGACGAGTGCTGCGTATTTGTAGCAAGCACTCAGCTGGACCTGCCAGCAAGTAGGGGACCCATGGGGAAGGTCGGAGGGCTGGGATCTGAGCAGGGGTACCAGGCAGACAGAGGGGCTGTGCCAGTACTCAGGGGACCTGCAAGTGTGCATGTGCTTGTGAACCCCGAGAATGTTGTGTGTGTGTGCCTGCACTAGTGACCTCCCGCCTGTGCCAGTCCCAGAAGAGGAGGGGATGTGGCTGCCAATGCTGGTGTGTAATCTGGGTCCTCTGTGTGGCAGCCCTGTGACCGGCCATGTCAGTGTCCTGTGCACATGCTTGTGTGTGTCTGTTTGTCTGTGTTGGTATGTCTCTGGGACACGTGCTCAGCTTTGCTGCTGGTTGAACCTGTAAAGGGGAAAGCAGAAGCTGCATTTCTCAGCTTGGGCAGGGAACTGGGCTGGACTCCAGCAGCTGGAGGAGGTGGCCAAGCTCTTAACAACCCTTAACAGCAACAAGTAGTTTCAGTGCTACCCTAAATAAAAATGGTAGAGAAGGTTAGAAAAGGTGTTACCCAAACCTGAAGTAACAGATCTTTCTGATACAAACAGCAAGTAAAATTGTGGTACAGGACTTCTGTCATACCCTGTTACAAAGAGTAGAGTTGTTTGATGCCTAGTAACTAAAGTGGAAAGGTGATAATTTTCTGATGTCATGAGGTCTTTGATCAACACAGCTAATGATGTTTCATCATTTTGTACTAGACTGAAAATCTGGATGTTTGGAGCCATGTACTTGGAGTACTGGGAAAAAGGAAAAAAATATTTTTAGATGGAGAAATAGGAGAAATCCTGAAGGAAGTGGAATTGCACGTGCTTCAATTAATTTAAACCTGAACTTTCCTAAGAAAATCATTCAAGTACAAGAAAAGGAATAAAATGACTTTGTACATAGGTGGCTTTGAACAGGCATTTACACAATGGCAACATTGATCAAAAGAGCAAAATTACAATAAATGCAAGTGCAAAGTTTTGCTTTTAAGTAGGCTATGCCTTAACAGGGGGATGAACTCGTTTGATATGTACTAGTGCTATTTTCTGACCAAACAGGGTAAAATCGCTTATAGTGATGTCAACTGCAATGTAAATTTTCCAAATTAGTTTTCTGTCATTAAATGTTTTATCCCAAGGGTATTTTTCTAACTCTACTATTAACGGAAATGATCTGAGGTGTGCATAGCATTGAAGATCTCTGTCTCTGAAATTCTAATGTCACATTAGTGTGCTGTGC
Source organism: Gavia stellata (assembly GCF_030936135.1). NCBI lineage: Eukaryota > Metazoa > Chordata > Aves > Gaviiformes > Gaviidae > Gavia > Gavia stellata. The sequence goes on along the minus strand of NC_082597.1, from coordinate 85,530,112 downwards.
CACTGAGCTTCTTTTCCTTCAGATGCTGTGCAGCATCAGAGTCAATGAGAAGCAAATTGACTGGATCTTCTCTGAGACTCTGCAGATTCAGGAGTTTGAACTTCCAGTAGTACTGAAGGAGGTGCAGGCAAATTCTGAACTTATCTCGTTGGAAAATGGAGACTCCCACGATGGCAAAATCTGGAAGCCTGTGACTTCTGGCTCCTGCTCCACCTGCAGATCTGCAATTACTGAACAGATTCAGTGCCCAGGTAGGAGAAAAGGAGCTGGGAGCTCTATCAAAGTGTCCATGCTGGCTGAGTCTGAGCCATGCAGGAGCACCAGGAAGAAGTGACGAGTCATAGTAGTAGGAGACTCTCTGCTGCAGGGTACGGAGGCTGATACGACCTGTCACAAAGGGAGGTTGGCAACTGTAATGGTCCTGACCAGAATGCCATTGTACATTGAGGAGTTAGCGATCCACAGTTTGCCTGGGTAGGGCCAGACCTGTGCTGTGCTGCAGTATGCTGCACTATTCAGGCCTGTGTTGTGCTGCACAAATCCCTCGGCTGCATGATAAACTCAGCCAGAGCATGAAGGCAGCTCCCACTAGGTACCAGAAATCACACCACTTGTATAGCCTTGCCTAAAAGTGCCGCAGGAAGTTCTCATGTGAACATCATTTCTGTTTGATGGTAGAAATTATGAATAAAGTTGTTTCCATGTAAGAAAATCCTATAGTAGTTTGAATGACTGAAATGGGAGAATCTCTTCTTTGGAGGGGTCTTCCCAGCATGCTGCATGTGGATCAGAGGCCGCTTTGATACTGCATGACCTGGAGCTCCTACCATCTAAAGGGACACAAGATTATCTGTTCTATTCCCTCCTCATAGTGTTAACTCTAATAAATAACATTTAAATTGATACCTTACAGAGCCTGAATGCCTTTCTTACAGGTATCATAGTAGACCAGCACCTCCTTGTGCAAAACAGCAGCCTTGGATGCTCTCATGATGAGATTGACTTCAGGAGAGAAGACTGGAGTGCTCAGGGACCTGCTTGGAAGAACCCCACAGAAGACTGTTCTGAATCGAAGAGGGGTACAGGAGAGCTGGTTGATTTTCAAGGATCACCTCCAAGCTGAAGAATGGTCCATCCTGATGAGCAGGAAGTCAAGCAAAGGTGGCTGGAAACCTGCAAGATTGAACAAGAAGCTCCTCACAAAACAGAAGACAAAAAAGAAGCATAAAGGAGGTGGAAACAGAGTCAGGTGACCCAGGAGGAATATACAGTGACTACCTGAGCATGCAGGGATGGGGTTAGGAAAGCAAAAGCCTTGGATTTGAATCTGATGAGGAATATGAAGAACAAGTAGGGCTTTTACAGGTACATCAACAGATGCAAAAGGAAGACTAGGGAAAATGTGGGCCTGCTGCTGAATGGGATTGGGGATCAAGGTACTTAAGGCTTTTTTTGCCTTGGTCCTTAGTGGTTAAGATTTCCCTTGAGCAATCCCAGCTTCCTGAGACCAGAGGGAAAGTCTGGAACAAGGAATACTTGCTATCGGTGGAGGAGAATCACGCTAGGGAACATTTAAACAGACTGGACATACACAAATCCATGGGTCCCGATAAGATGCACCTATGAGTGCTGAGGGAGCTGACGGATGTCATTGGGAGGCCACTCTTGATTATCTTTGAAAGGTCATGGTGACAGGGGGAAGTTCCTGAGGTCCCGTAGAAAAAACCTGTAACTCCTATCACCAAGAATGGTAAAAATGAGGATCCATGGAATTCCAGGCTGGTCAACCTCACCTCAGTCCCTGGGAAGATGTTGTAGCAAATCCTCCTGAAAACTATTTTGAAACATATGAAGGACAAGGAGGTCAATGGGAGTAGTCGGCATGAATTTAAAAAATGGAAATGATGTCTGACCAACGTTGTAGCCTTCTACAATGATATGACAGGCTCAGTGGATGGTGGGAGAGCAGTAGACTTGACTTTAAAAGGCATCTAACACCATCTCCCATTACATCTTCATAGACAATCTAATGAAATATGGTCTAGATAAGTGGACAGTGAGGTGGATTGCCAAACTGCCAGGCTCAGAGGGTTGTGATCAGTGCGTGAAATCCAGCTGGAGGCCAGTCACTAGAGGTGTACCCCAGGGCTGATATGTTAATACTATGTTATATATTTGTTAATGACTTGGATAATGGGACAGAGCACCCTCAGCTAGTTTGCAGATGATAAAAAACTGGGAAGAGTGGTTGATAGAGCAGATTGTTGTGCTGCCTGCCATCCAGAGGGACCTCAACAGGCTGGGTAAATGGGGCAGTAAAAGTCTTGTGAAGTTTAACAAATTGGACAAAAATTGATGAATAAAAAAATCCACTTAAACATAAGAAAATACATTTTTACTGTAAGGCTGATCAAACAGGTCAGCCAGAGAGATTTTGTAATCTTCATCCTTGGAGATATTCAAAGCCCAACTGAACTCAGTCTTGAAATACCTGCTGTAACTGATTGATCGGGGGTTTGGCCTACATGATCTCCAGAAGCCTCTTCCAACTTCATCATTCTATCATTCTGTATGTCAAATCCTTTGAGTCATCAACAACTCAGAGGTGAAATATGAGAGTATGTGTTTCTACAGTCTACCTTCTCAAACTTTTCACTTCATTTCTTCATCTCCATCTCCATCCCCACCTTTCTTTTAAGATTAGTTCTTTAATGAGTTCTTTAGTGAGAAAACTCACTTTAAGACATTTTAGACTAAAAGAATCTATCCTATGTACAAGAAATAATAAATGTTTCCTCTCTGCTAGTAGTTCAATCTCCAAGTAACAGTAGAAATATAAGTTTTTAAAGTTTTAATTTACTACATGTTTTTATCTTTTCTAATTATTTTTATTGTTTCTGATAATGTGATATATTTTTATTTCAGATCTGATTTTTTGTATGCTTGTTAGTGTTGCCATGCCAATCTACAAGAGGCCACAGACAGAAGCAATTGCAAAGTAAACTAAGCCAAATTGTTTGGATAATGGTCTGATAAGGGAACCTTATGCAGAAATTAATCATATTAGCTAGTACAAGTAAGACATTTACTAAGAGGTTGTTTATCTGTTGTTTAATTCTGAGAGATTGAACTTCAGTTTTCCACTGAAATGGAACAACATTCCAGTGGTTCAAGTTAAGCACGTTGCTTACAAAATTCTTTCTTATGTCTTCCTACATCAATTGGTTCCCAAGCAGGCCATTTGAAAAGCTATGACAGGAATTCTGGACTTCCACGTTTTGCCAGTTCAGTGACCAAGGTCCCTAGGCCTTACAAAGATCTCAACTTCAAGGCCAATGTGCAGGCGATTACATGTTTTCTAGACTGAACTCTTCTGGAGCTGAGAAACTTGAGAAGCTGATACTAGACTTCCTAAGCTGTTTGGCATCCCAAATGCCAGAATACTAAGGATTCAAGAGAAAATAGTTTCAAGGACAAAAACAAAGGTTTCAACTTTCCAGCTTACAGTAAGTTGTAATATTTATTATTTTGTTCCACAGAAAAAATATCTGAGTTATCCTATGAAGCAGGAACACCAGGTTGCAAGCAGGTCTAATATCTCCAAATTTACCATCACACTCTGCTATTATTTCCTTAGCACTACTTTCCATTGAAGAATATGTACAACTATCTTATCTTAATAAATACATATGCCTGGGATGTGTAGACTTAGGAAAGATATGTATATTGCAACGTGATTTCCCTGGATATAATTTAATAGCCCCCCCCAACCCTGAAGCACGAGTGTTTCAGGAATGGCTTGCAATACATTGATACCCATCAAGTGGCACAATACTCCAAATGTGGTTGTCTCTGGAGTTAAGAAATCAGGAACTAACTTCAACTGTAGCAGAATCTAATATTGAGAGTTGGATCTTAGAGACATAATGAGTTTTGATTCATGATGAAATGCATGGAATTTGATACTGTAATATCTGTAAAATCTACTTCTTAATGAACAGACCTTGATATTGAAGGTTTCCATAAAGAACAGAGAAACAGCAATAAATTAATTTCATTACAGAAATCAGCAACAATATTCTTCCCTCAGCGCTGAATCTAACATGCATCTTATAGTTCTGTTTGAGCGCTCATGCTATGCAAATATTACTTTATAAATCAAAGGCCGTTAGTGACTTTACACTATTTTATACCCCTATTACATAATTCTGTTTTTAATTTTTGTCTTAAAATTACCTGTTTTCCCATCTACGTTAAGAAACATGTCCCTAAGGTGGCTGCTTTTTGTATCAACAGCTGCTTGCAAACTAATCCTCAACTCCATTTCCATTTTTAATCTGTTCTGTTTAAGTTACTGATTACAGCATTCCGGTTATTTGAAAAGAGAGACATCTACTTTTAAATGAGCAATCAGGAAGAAATGTTCTTCATAGTGTATTTGAATATAGCAAAATGCTTCCAGTTTCTTTATGAAGACCAAGTGAGTGTCAAAATGCAGGCAGCCTATTAAGTAAGCTCTTCTAGTCTTATATTATTTTATTTTGGGGGGTATTTAAGTATCATAGAATAGAATCATAGAATCATAGAATCATTTAGGTTGGAAAACACCTTTAAGATCATCGAGCCCAACTGTAAACCTAACACTGCTAAGTCCACCACTAAACCATGTCCCTAAGCATCTCATCCACACATTGTTTAAATACCTCCAGGGATCAACCACTCAACCACTTCCCAAAGCAGCCTCTTCCAATGCTTGACAACACTTTCAGTGGAGAAAGTTTTCCTAATATCCAAACTAAACCTCCCCTGGAACAACTTGAGGCCATTTCCTCTTGTCCTGTCACTTGTCACTTGGAAGAAGAGACCAACACCCACCTCTCTGCAACCCCCTTTCAGGTAGCTGTAGAGAGCGATGAGGTCTCCCCTCAGCCTCCTCTGCTCCAGACTGAACAACCCCAGCTCCCGCAGCCGCTCCTCATCAGACTTGTGCTCCAGACCCCTCACCAGCTTCGTCGCCCTTCTCTGGACACGCTCCAGCACCTCAGTGTCCTTCTTGGAGTGAGGGGCCCAAAACTGAACACAGCATTCGAGGTGCGGCCTCACCAGCGCCGAGTACAGGGGCACGATCACCTCCCTACTCCTGCTGCCCACACCATTTCTGATACAGGCCAGGATGCTGTTGGCCTTCTTGGCCACCTGGGCACACTGCTGGCTCATATTCAGCCGGCTGTCGATCAACACCCCCAGGTCCTTTTCTGCGGGGCAGCTTTCCAGCCACTCGTCCCCAAGCCTGTAGCGTTGCGTGGGGTTGTTGTGACCCAAGTGCAGGACCCGGCACTTGGCCTTGTTGAACCTCATACAATTGGCCTCGGCCCATCGATCCAGCCTGTCCAGATGCCTCTGCAGAGCCTTCCTACCCTCGAGCAGATCAACACTCCCGCCCAACTTGGTGTCGTCGGCAAACTTGCTGAGGGAGCACTCAATCCCCTCATCCAGATCATCGATAAATATATTAAACAAGACTGGCCCCAAAACTGAGCCCTGGGGGGCTCCGCTTGTGACCGGCCACCAACTGGATTTTGCTCCATTCACCACAACTCCCTGGGCTCGGCCATCCAGACAGTTTTTTACCCAGAAACCACCTGATCCCTATCCCTAAGTGAGCTGCGAGATACGCGAAAAGATTTTAGCCGTGAACCAGGTGAGCTAATTCTCAGCTGGTTACTTCAATGCTGGGATATTGGGGCCAGTAGTCAGGAATTAGATGGTAAGGAAGCCCAGCAGCTGGGATCCCTTGCTAAGGATAAGGCCATTGACAATGGGATTGGAAAAAAGGCAGGAGTCCTCAGTCTTTGGCAGCGACTCCTGTCAAGTGTGAAGGACAGGTATCCCTTCAAGGAAGAACTTGCAAATTCTCGAAGGAAATGGACCAACATTGAGGGGGGCATCCAGTATCTGAGGGAATTAGCTGCATTGGAGGTGATCTACAATGACCAGGCATCCAAAGACCCAGATGAAATCCAGTGCGCAGGGTCCATGTGGCAAAAGTTTGTACGAAATGCAGCGACATCCTACACCCCCACCCTGCCGATAATGAGCTGGACAGACACTGAGGCACCAACTATAGATGAACTGGTCAGACAACTCCGAGAATATGAAGATAATCTTGCTCCCTCCATGTGTGCTTGTGTCTCGGCTGTGGACAGACACAGACTGACCCAAAACTTGTTCGATCAAGCTGAGAAGGATAGGTTTTCCTCACGCATTCCAACCACGGCCTCAGCTATTAAGAGTCAGCTTTTTCCTGTTCAAGCAAAAGGGTACCGGTGGCGCACACCACGTGCAGCCCTGTGGTTCTTCCTGTGTGACCAGGGAGGGGACATGAGGAAGTGGGATGGTCAACCTACCTGGAGACTGGAGGCCCGTGTGCAGGAACTGCAAGGAAAAACAACAGCCAAAAAGCATCCATCCAGGAAAACTACTGCTCCAGTGTCTGTTGAGCAGAGTAGAAGGGCTGACCGTACTTTTGATCCTGATGAAGGGACTTCTGTTTTGCACTTACAAACACCAAGTAATGAAGACTCAGACCAGGAATAGAGGGGCCCTGTCTTCAGTCAGGCGGAGGAAAGGGACAACCGGATTTACCAGACTGTATGGATTCGATGGCCTGGCACATCAGCCCCACGGGAGTATAACGCTCTAGTGGACACCAGTGCACAGTGTACTCTATTTCCATCAGATTACAAGAGGGCAGAATCCATCTGTATTTCTGGAGTGACAGGGAGGATCCCAAGAACTGTCTGTGTTCGAGGCTGAAGTAAGCCTAACTGGGAATGAGTGGCAAAAGCACCCTATTGTGACTGGTCCAGAGGCTCCATGCACCTTGGCATAGACTATCTCAGGAGAGGGTACTTCAGAGACCCAAAAGGGTACTGGTGGGCTTTTGGTATAGTTGCTTTGAGTATGGAGGAGATTAAACAGCTGTCTAGCTTGGCTGGTCTCTCAGAGGATCCATCTGTGGTGGGGTTGCTGCGAGTTAAAGAACAGCAGGTGCCAATTGCTACCATGGCAGTGCACCGGCGAGAATAACGCACCAATCGAGACTCCCTGGTTCTCATCCATAAGTTGATCCGTCAACTGGAAAGTCAAGGAGTGATCAGTAAGACTCATTCACCCTTTAATAATCCCATATGGCCTGTGCAAAAATCTAACGGAGAGTGGAGGCTAACAGTGGACTACCGAGGCCTGAATGAAGTCACACCGCTGCTGAGTGCTGCCGTACCAGACATGCTAGAACTTCAATATGAACTGGAGTCAAATGCTGCCAAATGGTATGCAATAATAGATATCACTAATGCATTTTTCTCGATCCCTCTGGCAGCAGAGTGCAGGCCACAATTTGCTTTCACATGGAGGGGTATCCAGTACACCTGGAATTGACTGCCCCAGGGGTGGAAACATAGTCCTACCATTTGTTATGGATTGATACAGACTGCACTGGAACAAGGTGAAGCTTGAGTGAGTGAGCAGCTGTGTGGTGCTTAGTTGCCAGCTGCCACGACAGCTCTGCTAGTCCTTCACGTACAAGAAATATGAACCCCCCCTGGAATAACTGGAGAGGAGAGCTGCAGGGATTGCTGAGACATGAGAGATGGACATGTGTGATGACATCAGGAGTTCTTGATTTGCTTAGGCTAGAAAAGCAAGTGGAAGAAGAGTGGGGTGACTCCTGTAAATGCAGAAGAGGGAAATACCATTTAGGGAGAACAGTTATTAAGCTTAAAGGTCTGGATGCCAGAAAAAATGTGTACCACTTGGCCCTGAGTAAATTTAAGCTGAAAACTGGAAGAAAACTCTTAATTCTTGGAAGACTTGGGTTCTGCAACAGCCTTCCAATGGAAATAAAGCAAGTAGAAAGCAACCAGCCAACCCCTTATTGCTTGGTATGGAGTTCGGTAAGTTTATGATGGGCCTGGAGATCTCTGCCAATCTCTCCTTCCTCCAAATTAGCTGCCTCTTTAGGCATTGTCTTTCAAGATATATGTTCCCTTTTTAATTGCTCTGATGTCCTCTTATTTGAAGGACTGAACTGTTGCTGATCAAGTATTTTGACGGCAAAAAGTGCAATGCTGACAGGATCGCTTCACTTGTGAATTGTGCTTAGGTACTTGCTGACCCTTCCCATTTTCTGTCTCCATTTCTTCAGTCACTTCTTGTTACTAGATCCTACAATTCTGATAGTACCTTGTCTCTTTGTAGACACTTAATACCTCTTGTCCCCTTTTTTTATTTAAAAGTAAGAAGTTTAAAAACAAACAAGCAAACAAAAAAAAACCCCAAGAAAATCCCACATCTTGTACCTGTTCATCACAGTAATGGAAAACAATTGATTCCAGTTGAACATTGCGTTTGAAGTCAGATGCTCTTTAGGCTATATTCTTAAGATAATGAGCAACTCTTCTATCCTTGAGATAGTGCATGAGCTTGGTTTATTCACATTGCTTTCCTCTGCTTCTGTTTACTGCTGTTTTAAGAGAGTTTTGAAAAAAAAACCTACCCTGTGTATGTTAGCGTGAGATGCTGTCTGAGGGAGAACTTTTGGCAGCATCTGTGGTATTGAATTAAACAACAGGAGTGACTGTTCCCATGAATTGGACCTTGATCATCCGTAGTGCTAAATTGTGATGAGAGTCTTGTATCCCAGCTGTGAACATAAATGTTGGGCCCAGTTTTTATATTGGTTCAATACTAACTCTGCTGACTGAATATTTGATCAGGCCAGGCAAGTCTGCCCCTTGAGAGGATATTGTCACAGGCAGAAGGGTTTGCAGACTCTTTTGGGCAAGGATTTCATATGCTTGTGTAATGCATCACACAACTGTGGCCTTGGCACTAATAGCAAAATAAATACCTGAAAATTTCCATACAGTCAGTGTCATTACATATGCATTCTGAAACCACACAAATGCTAACAAGCAATCAAAGTGCTGCAGGATATTCCCATTCAATAAATCTTTATGTCTAAAAAGAAGTTTGTAGTTCAGTTGCCATCACAAACATTTGGTTATTACAAAGGAGTCTAGTAGATAAAACTGTTCCTGTGTATCTCCAGTAGTGCAGAGACCTCTGGTCTTTCTTTAGGCTGATGATTATTTATCATCTATTTTTGGGGCCAGCTTTGAAAATTGTTCAAAAGATGGCTTGTATGTTGGGTAAAATAGGTAGTCACTGCCATAAATCTCTAGCCTGGCAAGAAGAGCCGTGGAAGCGAGGAGGGTTTCTTTCTTCTTTTTTTGTTGTTACTGGAAGGAAAAGCAATAATTAACTATCTATATGTGATACTGCCAAATGCAAAATGTGTAGTGAATTTGAGATGGATTGCTCCTGCACTGCCAAGACTGAGCCAAGACTCCTCAGTGCTTTGCACACTGGTTTGAGCAGATGTGGGTACTGGCTTTCTGTGCTGCAGCACGGAAAGTAAGAAACACTAGGGCAGGGTTGGCAGAGAAGTGAAAAGAAATTTATTATTTTGTGCTAAAATGGGAATGTCCTGTAGTTTTCAAACTTTTAATCTCTCTGCTTGGAATTTAAAAACTATTTTTTCTCTGCAATTATGTTCAAATGAGAGGGAAGGTGTATTGTAGTCAGAGATGATCAGTTCCATTAAGAAGGGTCTTTGCCTTCTGAGTTGAAGTTTCTTGGTTTTACATGAAAAGTGCCTCAAGTAGTACGATTTCAGATGGCAGTGAAGGAATAAAAATCTACATGTAGATCTAGAGACAAATCAAAAAGGATGTCGTATGATTGTTTTAGTATATGAACTTTTTTTAATCAGGATTTTCTTTTTTTTTGAGCAAAAGACCCACGTCCCATGCACCTACGTAAACCTCATTTTCTCTTATAGAAGCATGCAATATGGCTTGTGATGTAATATTTGCTTTGTAGTTGTACTACGCTGTGCTCTTTTGGGCTTGTAGTGTTCTTTTAAAACCTGTCTCTCCACATCAAAGAGGCAAGCTCTGTAATCTGCTTTTCCCCAAAACATAGAGCAAAATAACTGTCATAAATACAGTCTAAACAAAACTAGTTGAGAGATTTGTTGGCAGTTTTTAGAATCAGAATGGACCAGTAATTAGCCCATACTTACTAATGAGTTACTGCATTTTAATTGTCCTACACTATCTAAGAAGCAGGTCGGTGTTAGAGCACTTTCCCAGGGAATAAAACTGCACATCTGCAATTCTTTCAGAGGATCCCCTATTTAAAATGCATCCTCCAGAACAATCTGGGTGCTTGGTATTCTCAAAGGCACCCAGATGGATGAAGTTCAAGCCTCCTGACTGCGTCTCAGCAGCAAATATTGCTTCAGCTGTGCTCCTGTGCACAGAGAAACTTCCTCAGTTTCTTTCCTTGGCAGACCTGGTGTGTCTTCCACTCTCCTTTGCTTCCTTTTGATTCAGTGTTTCAGTGGTGATCAGATACGGAGCAAATATTTCTTAGGCTTGGGTTTCCCCAAAGGCAGTAAAGATCCTAAACCTATTTAGACTTGGGTAACTGAACAGCGGTTCTGGCTTCCCATCCACAGGAGTGTGGACAGAGGAGACATGAGATGTTCATCTTTGCATGCCTATGGGACAACCTATGGTTGGATTTCCATGCTCATGCTTGAGAACAGTTTCCTGCTCAAACCAGTGTTTGGGAGCTTAGCAGAACATGCTAGGAGGTGGTATGACAGGCTTAGTAAGAAAAGCTCAAGAATTAATTGCAGAATTAGTAAGCTGCTTTCCTCTTTAGTGGAAGTTTTTTAGTTATGTTGCATTAGAGTTGGTAATGGTGGGAGATGGTCAGGTAACTCTTGACGTATTTCTTGTCAGTGAAGAGGTTCAGTAGTTGCTTAAATGGAAAATACATATACTGTTTTTATATGCTTGTAATTATATAAATACGTCATATATCTAAACCCATGGCATTTCTATTTAAAAAAAGGACCGATACAGTGTAGTTTTTAAAAGAATGCTCTAAATGATATTATGTAGTCTTCATTATCATTACAGTGTCTGTGTGTACGTGTAGGATACACATACATATATGTGGCTCTTAAACTGGAGGACTGCCAGAGTTATGATTGCCTGTCAACATGCAGTGTGACTGCTTGTGTGTATGTCTGATTATGCAGACTTGAGTAGCCTTGTAAGCACAGATTTTAAATATTATTATCCTCTTAAAAAATGTTAATATAAAGGAAGGCAGCATTGGCATAGTTTGCTCAGAACTTGGGAGAAGATGAGGGAAATGATACTTAGAGGTCTGCTAATCCCACGTAAATCTCTTCAACACCCACTGATTTTCTGTCAAGTGTATGCTAAATGGATGCATGGGGACTTTTCAAGTCAGGTGTTTAACCTTTGAGTTGGCAGAAGCCCAGATGTCAGGTGGCAAAGAGAACAGGTGCCAGCGGGAGGATGGGAAGAGGTGTGACAGGGATATTTACAAAATTGCTTTGGGGCTTCAGTCCCTATCTCTGTATGTCACTGGATATGTTTCTATTTTTGAAATTTTTTTCTAATAGATTAGAGAGTTTTCTCTAGTGTTGGTACATAATTGATTTCCAAGCAGTGGCTGGAGTTACTAAGGAGACAGGCAGGAGAAGTTATAGACCTTACTAGCAGTAAGCAAAGGCCTTGGGTACGCAGTGGGTTTCCACCTGGCTTCTGGGTCCTTTCATCAGTTATGCAAGGCCGTGGTGGGTATATGAGCGTATTTTCTTCACTACCCAAGCAGAAATGCCAGATGGGTCTGCTCCAGCTACTGTCACACACACCCAGAATCACACAGAATCACTAAAGTTGGAAAAGACCTGTAAGATCATCAAGTCCAACCATCAACCAACACCACCATGCCCATTAAACCACATTCCACTGTCATTGCGCTAGGCAAAGCCTGGTCCTATCACTTTCTCACAGCAGGTTTATTAGCAGAAGGCTTGAAGCTGGGTGAGGAGCACTCCTTGCTTGCCTGCTCACCTCCCTGCACATCTCCCTTACTTGCCCGTCAGGCCCTTTGCTTGCATTACAGCAGCACTTAGTGGCCTGTCTGTAGGTTACTGCCCAGAAATCCCGGGATTTGTTGTGTAGTCCAAAACCTGGCTCCTCTACCAGTTTCCCCCCTTACTGCTGCTCTGCACATCAGGGCGGTGTTAAAGCCTCATATCAGTCAGTGCGTAAGGCGAGCTAGGGGCTGCCCTTCACCTTTGTTCAGCATGATCCATTTTAGAGCAGGTTATGGTAACCTGCAAGGAAAAGGGTGGCTATGGAGGCAGTATCCTTGTGGTTTCCTTTTCTTTGAGAAAAAAAAGTTATCTTGCATGTGATTCTGGGTCTGAACAGGGTGGTATTGTCTGGGGTGTAAATCAGAAGTGAAAAATCTCTCAGTGCAACTGCAGGTAAGCCAGAACGAGGAAAGAGGAGAAGAAATGAGATACTGAGGGCATTTTTTTTTACGGCAGGAAATGCAACATATGCAATGGCACTATCTGTGCATCCACTCTCTCCGGTAATTATTTCAATGCTTTGATCAGACACAGCCTGGCAGAAAGAAGTTAGAAGTTCTGGAGATAATAAATTTCCCACAAATTGGGAATGTGGGGGGAGCAGCTGAGTAGAAGAAACAAGCTCACATTAGTGCTTCTGTCAGGCAAAAGCAACAGCATTAACCTTTTAAAGATAAGGGAAATTGACAGGAAAGGTATGGTTGTTCTAAACACAAAATCACCTCTGAGCTACTTACTGGGCACCAAAAATCTGTCCTTTACACACAAAACTGTAAGGAACTGCGCCTCACACTTTCCACGGCCTGTGGTTCCTGTACTACAGGGTGAACAGGCCCCAGGGCATGTCCTCAGAGGCAATGAGAAGGCTCATCCTCCCTCTCTGTGCCCACCCGGGGAGCGAGTGCCTTACAGCACTGGGGTTGCAGAGGCTGAGCCATAAGAGCCCCCCTCTGGAGGGCTTCTCCACTCCAGCACGGTGCTCCTGGGGTGGCCAGGGTCAAGGGCTCCCAAACCAGAGCTGGTTTGTGCCATGCCAGCTTGAGCGCGTCTTGACACGTTCATGTGGATGTGCCCCGAATAGGAAAAGGAAGCTGCGAAGCCACGGTCTCCGTTATGGCGTGTGGGCAGAGTTCAGAGCGAAGTTCATATGGCTTCCTTGTTGACATCTCTTCTCCTAAGCAAAACAGTGCCCTTTCGTATGGCATATCGAGTAGGCGCCGCTTGCAAACAAACTGCTTCAATTGACACCACAAACAAAGGTCCGTACGGCAGCTGGACGAACTGTGGGGAAAAATGTTATCTTGGGAACTAAATCCCAAGTTTGGCTATTCCTGGGAGAATCTCACCTGTGAAGTGGCCTGAAATAACCAAATGAGCACTCAGACATGCAAGCAGCATCCTTATATATTTCACACCAGTGCAGAGACTCAGACCTTCAGAGGCGGGTCGCTCCACAGCAGCAAGATCGGTATGTGTCTCTGGTACAATGCACACTGCTGTTGAGGCCCAGACATCTTAACCAACACAGAAACATGTGAAGAGCAGTAATAAACATTACATCAGTGAAAACAGTGACACAAACAATTGAAAAAGCAAAAGACAGGCCTTAAAAATGCGTTCTTTGTAACCCTTTGGGTTGGTGTACTCCCCTAGTACACTCACAAAACCTCCTGCTTGGTGTTCAATATATATAATGGAAGCATAGATCATAGGAGGCTCTTTTACCGCTTGATTTTATGGCAGGGAAGAAACAAGTTCAACTGTGTACATAAGCAAATAGTTGTGTGGTACAGTTCCTCCTGGCCTGTGGGTTGCTACACTTTGATCTAGTGTGTTCAGGGGAATATGGGTAGCAGATTCCTGAAACAAAATACCACCGGTGCTATTGCAGTGCTTGAGCATCTTGGACAAACACCAAGAGGAGCAGCAGTATAGCTGCCTGTGCTGGAGGCCTGTTTATTCTGTGGTGCTCTGTGTTATGGGCAACAGATGCAGTTGCTAGCTAAACCTCATGTGTGCATTCACTAATAAATGCTATTGACATGCTTGTTTTGGTATAAATAAGATTAAAACCATGTTTGTATTGAAATGTTTTAAAGAAACCGAAATTTCATGAAACATTAAAAATAGTCAGGGAAAAAAAAAATTCCATTTTGTTACTTTTCCTATATCACAGACTCACAGAATCAATACGGTTGGAAAAGACCTGTAAGATCATCAAGTCCAACCATCAACTAACACCACCATGCCCATTAAACAATGTCCCACAATGCCTCGTCCACACATTCCTTGAACACCTCCAGGGATGGTGACTCCACCACCTCCCTGGGCAGCTTATTCCAGTGTTTCACCACTGTCTCAGTAAAGACATTTTTCCTAATATCCAGCCTGAACCTCCCGTGGTGCAACTTGAGGCCATTTCCTCTCGTTCTGTCACTAGTCACTTGGGAGAAGAGACCAACACCCACCTCTCTGCAACCCCCTTTCAGGTAGTTGTAGAGAGTGATGAGGTCTCCCCTCAGCCTCCTCTTCTCCAGGCTAAACAACCCCAGTTCCCTCAGCCGCTCCTCATCAGACTTGTGCTCCAGACCCCTCACCAGCTCCGTCGCCCTTCTCTGGACACACTCCAGCACCTCAATGTCCTTCTTGGAGTGAGGGGCCCAAAACTGAACACAGGTTTCAAGGTGCAGCCTCACCAGCACCGAGTACAGGGGCACCATCACCTCCCTACTCCTGCTGGCCACACCATTTCTGATACAGGCCAGGATGGCGTTGGCCTTCTTGGCCACCTGGGCACACTGCTGGCTCATATTCAGCCGGGTGTCGATCAACACCCCCAGGTCCTTTTCTGCGGGGCAGCTTTCCAGCCACTCGTCCCCAAGCCTGTAGCGTTGTGTGGGGTTGTGTAAAATCACACAAAGCCTGCTTCCTTTCTTCAGTTTCCTATAAGCCATGTTACATACCTTATTTTATACTAATAGTACCTCATGCTTCTAGGAGTTACACATGTAAATCTTTTATACTCAAATGCAATGTTTAATGAATGTATCATATTTTATACAATTCCTTTACAGGATGACGTTTGATTAGCACATTTCTGGCTAATAAGAATATTATAGCTACGCTCTGTGGTAATTCAAATGAAGCTGTTGTTTTTTACAATAATTTCTTTGTGTTTTGATTTCAGAAGTTCTGACTCTTTCTTGCACTTCTTCTCATAAGTACCCCTAAACAGATGTTTAGGTGTATTATTTGAACAATTTTAGCCTTGTGGTACCCTTAACTACTTATCATCATGCTGTTTGGTGATTGGGGATTATTTTTCTAATAAGTATTTCTGTCACTTAGCAACCCTCAGCGTCTTTTTTTTTAGCTTCTAAGTAATTTTCTTATTCAGAATGGTAGTATAAACTACAGCTATAGCAGTGTTGATAGCATCACTAGTACAAGGTACTTGTGTATGTAGCCCAAAATTATCAGTTTAGTATTTTGTTGCATAAAACTCCTTTGCAAAGTTTGGAATAAAAAAAAATCCTGGTATTTTTGTGCTCTCTTCTTAGGTGATTGTCAAATACATTAAAATAGGCACTAAACTATGTTTTCATCTTTTAATTTGATTTCACTTGTCCACAACTGTGAAGCATTAGATTGTCCATCTTCTCCTAAAGAGAAGACTGCTTCTGCCTGGTATTTTGTTTTGCTTGCTGTTCTTCTTAGCTTGGAAGAAACACCCCTGAGGTCCTACTCTCCACACTCCTTGTTTCAGGTTTCCTCGAGTACTTGCCAATCTGATGTGACTAATACTACAGAAGCTTGTCAGAAGTCGTCATTGTTTCAGCTGTCAGAGGTGAGTTTCTTTAAAAGGGTTGTCTTCCCCAGTGTTTCCTTTTAAGAAGCATCTGATGTTCTGCTGAAAGAGAAATTAAAAATCTTTAACTAAAATTCATGCTTTTATATGTTCCTTCTTTTGGGGCTTATGGTGCTCAATCATTTATCAGCTACACAGGTCAAACCTGAAGTGCAGGAGAGCGTGTTTAGGAACATGGTGGAAACCCTAGTGCAATAACGGAGCTGTGGTTTAAGCAGAAATTTAGAGATGGGTCATTCTTGCACTTAGTTTTTAACTAGAGTCTCAATAACTAAATTTTTAGCATTTATATTTGTATGTTACATTATGTCCTTTATCTGTTGTGGCTGCTTTCGTTGACTCCTCCAAAAATAACTGTAGTTCTGGAATTTCCAAAATTTTCTTCTATTCTATAACCACCAAAAAGCTCTATGCAACTATGCTTTAGTTTTGCAAAGTACAACATTTTTCAACATATTTCCAGTAATTGCTAGAAATGCAACTGTGGTGTTTGGCTTTTTTTTTTTTTTTTTTAAAGCATACACTGTTTCATCGAAGTTTTACTGGATTTCATTGTCATAAGTAACAAGACAAGAATGAGGTTGCGAAGAATCCTGGCCTCTGCAAGCACCACTTGCTTGTTTATATCTTTGCAATTTTTGAAATTATCATAATCAAATGACATATAAATATTTAGCTGTGTAAATATTGATTATACAGGATGCTGGGTGGTGTTTGCATAAGTGCATACAGAAAGAAATTTTGTCATAGCAGGGGCTTCTTTTTATTCCTTGTTTTCACACCAGCTGTGAATCTGACTCCTGAACCATTAATTCTCATTGCTGTGTGCACCTTCATACTCCTCCCTAAACATCATCACTTATGGAGCAGGTACATTGCAATCCTAGCACAGAGAAAATGTGATTTGTTTGTTTGAACATCAACCCACAAGTCCTTGAGTTCCGATGTAAGATCTAAGGCTTTCAAAATGTATTAGAAAGAAATTAAAGCACTGATCCTTTATTTCTGATTAAAGGTAATGGCCAGAGTGAAGTACTTTGGACATTTGGCCAGCAACTTTGGCAGAATTAGTTCTAAGTTTCTATGTCTTGCAGTTTGTTTTTTTGACTATGAAAAGATTTTTTTTTCTGAAGTGAAATGTTGGCTTCCTCTCTTTCTATTAGTACTACATGGATCTCGCTTGCATTTTGTTAGGAGCACCCATTTTCTCATCAAAACTGAATTCTTTACTCTTTCCTCACATTGTGCATCAGGAGGCACAATATGCCTGCATGTTCTCAGGTTATACTTCAATGTGTGGGTGTTTTTCTGTCACTTTTCTGCCATTCATATTGCACTGAAAAAATCATTAATAGCTGAGAATGTATTACGGTAGAAAGAGAAAAAGTTGAGGCCTTCTTCCTGCAAAGTGCAATGTACAAAATCATTTAACTCCAATGGGTTACTGAGTAGGTTCACTGAATTGTCTCAAAGCAAAACTAGGGTTTTGAATTCTTTTAGTTCAATATTAAAAAATTACTATTAATGCATATTCAAGTATTATTCACCCTATTTTAAATAGCTTGCAGGAAAATGGATGTTCTGGATTTGGGGATTATTTGTAATGAATCTCCTTGACAATTGAAAAGTAAGCTGTTCAAATAATCTAGTTCAAAAGAAAGGTATTGAATATAAAGAGAACAGCTAAGCTGACAATTTTTGCATCTGAAAGATCATGGTCATAAGCATGACTTTTGTGATGCAGCAGATGCCACGGAAACACTGGTGGTCTTGTCCCTAATCTTAGGGCTTTTCAAGGCTTCCAGGTCAAATACTGCTGTGTAATGCCATGCCAAAAAATATCAAATATGAGAAATAATTATTAATTCTTGCATTGGTGAACTCCTAATGCTGCACTTGGAAGCAGGTGAGAAAAATTTGGCTGCAAAAGCAATTCCCTGAAGTGCAGTGGTAGTTACTTACTCAGCACCAGTGCTGGCACACCAACATCTATTTTAGAAGGCTAGACTTGATCTCCAGACATAAGGTCTTGCTTCTTTTTTCTGCCTAAAGAAAGTGAAACAAGCAGTGCCTGAGAGGACAAATGGTCCTCTTCTATATCTAACCAAATGGGAAATATTGCCCAGGCTTTCCAGGAGAATTTTATATAACCTTGACCTGTTCCTGTTTTTAAGCAACAGGTATGTCTTGTTCACTTAGGCACATAAAAAACACTTAAAATACACAGCATGATAGAATATTAGCTGTGAACAATACAAACATAGAAGAGAATCCATGAGCCTAATCTAAGGAAGAAATTCTGTATTTGCTTGTATCCTGCTGACTTCTAAATGCCTATAAAATGTTCCTTGGATGGGATTACTTATCTGAAGTAGGGCCTTCTGCCAGAAAGATCTAAAAGTAACTGATTTAACTAACTCCTTAATTTTTTCGTTCTTTTTCTCACTTCCTTTCTGTCTTTCCTGTGTGCCACTGAAAGATTTTCTCCTCTGTTCATTTAAAACCTAGAACTCATCGAGTACTTCCCCATTGTCAAGTCCTGAGCCAGTAAAGCACTGTGGGAAGTCGGCACTCTTCCAGTTGACAGAGGTAAAGTTATACCCATCAGCGTCACAATGGGGACATGTGTGTATCTTTTACTCTGAAGGGTATGAATTGTGTAAGGTTTGCTCTAGTATCAAATTTAGCATTTCCAGAAGCATAAATTAGTAAATAATGGAAAAGTAAGAGAATTCAGCAGTAGCAATGGCCCCAGGGACCTAGCTTTTCTTTATACGCTTGTTAATGTGCATAGTTTCTCGAAGACCACACAGAAAAAGTTACGCTTCTTTTTAGAAAAATTAGCCTTATAACTATAATAAAAATAATGCTCAGGACAATAGCAAAGACAAGAGACAACGGCATTCTTCTTGGTGAGGAGCTGGATATCAGGATTCAAAAATTAAAGCTTTGGTTATAAGGACTGAGGTGCATTGCTGAAGTGGGGACCAAGGATAAGAAGAGAAAAGTAGACTTTGAGATCATCAAGAATCTTTATGAAGAGTTGGAAGTTGGAGTAGTGTATTAAGCTCTGAAATTGGCAGCTGTCAGCAGTAATCAAGAATACTAGGTCAGGTTTTCCAACAGTCCTAGAAATTCTCTGTCAGTCTTAAACATACCTTGTAGAGGTCTTCCCTTTGATATCAATGAATCACTCAAAAACCTTTGGGGCTTGGTGTGCAAATATTATTCTTCTTGGTGTTTGAAAGACAAGATACATGCTGCATTCCAGGTAGATAAGAGAGGATGCTAGCACCTTACTCGTACACTTTTTTTTTTTCTTTTTTTTCCAAATCACTTCCTACTTCAATGAGGAAAACGGTTCTCTGGATGCCATCTAGTGGCATCCAACCATATATTCTGGCTGTTGAGGTTAATCCCTCTCAGGGAAAAGACAGAGATTGGAAGCATTGAAATAAAAGTATTTCATGCTTTGTTCCATGGATAGTAATGCTACTATCTGACTTTGTAGGAACATATGAGTGGAAGAAAATCTGCCTTACTCTACAGGCAGTCCCTGGCAGTCGTAGAGTTTGGGGGTATGTGCTACATTGTCAGCAGTGCCTATGCAAGGGTGATTGCACCTGTGATCAGTGATACGTAAGGGCATTTGACTACTGCGGCAGTAAGGCTGGTAACAGGGACAGCAGAAGTTTTTGAGGTGTCCTCTTACAGGACAGCAGCAGGCTTTGAGTAGTCCTGTTCTGGGGTAAGGCTGTTGCTGATTCCAGCCTTACTTTTGGAAGTCAGCATTAAAAGTTGTCATGTGACTGTGAAGTTTGTGAAGCCCTCATTTGGGGGCAAGGACAGGTGCTTGTCCACAGGATCGCGGAGTTTGTACTGCAGTTGGTGGAAACAGTGAAGCTGAGTCTGTCACCATGATGTTTGCATGTTGGACAGGTTTCTGTGATCTCTTTTTCTCTCTCGGGGATTGCTGAAATGGACTCCTACAAGCCTAATTTAATATACAAAATGAATGTTAAAGGCTCTGATTCAAACTGAGAAAAGCATGGCAGACGTGCTAAGCACATCCTCCTTATCTTTAGCTCTTGTAGTACATTAGTGCTATTGATTTTTTCCAATTTTGGAGATCTCTGTAATGTCGGATTGTAGTTGGATGCATAAAGTGTGAGACATTCAGCTTAACTTTTCATATAGCAGTTCAGGACCTGGTTTGGAGCATCCCAAATAAACTGTGTTCATTATCACCTTTAGGGTGCCTTAGTTTTGCAAGGTTATTTGGCAGACATCTGTGCCATGCCACTGTAACTCCAAACCACAGATGTTTTGCACGGGAGGGGACTGGACTGCTGTCTCCACGCTGCTGGCATGGCAGGGGTCTGGCACGTGGGAGCCTGTCTGCTTCAGCACACCACACTGCTCTGCTCCTCCATCATCTCTCTGCTATGTTGATTAACTGACTTAATCTTTTTTTTTTCCCCCTTCCCTATGTCTTTCTTTATGATATTTCACAGTATTTCACAGATGGTGATAAAATAAAATGCAGAAGTGGGTTAAATTATTTTTTAAAAAATTCTGAGAATTTCTAAATTTCTAAAAATGGTTGGAGCAGCCGCTCTGCAATCTGAAGCCTGGAGGCTGTTGCTGATCAGCTCTGCTGAGTTTCTTGCTGTGCCTAAATGCATGCTTTGTCTTTAGCCTTCAGTGCGGAGGCATGAGAGTGAAGGGAGGCAGTGGTGGGGGTGCGTGTCACCTCCACAAGACAAGGAGGCCACTTCTGTCGCAGAGGGCTAACAGCACTAACGTGGCTTGGCTGTAAGCGGTGTTGGGAGACTTGAGTGGTAAAGGTCAGGGCTTGGGAGATGCTGTGAAAAGCTGTAGCTTCCAGGAGACAGAGATAGCATTGTTAACCTTTTTTGTTTCTTTCCTTTACGGCAATGATGGGTTGATTTCTGCAAAATCGACTTTGTGGGCCCGTGTTGTTTGAGAGCAATGAAAACTGCATTTGGCGGATAGGGGGAGCTAAAAGGTTGTAAACACTTCAGTTCTCCAGTCCCTAGAACTCCACCTCTTTCTGAGGAAGCAAGTATAAGAAACCTGCGAGTCTGATCAGAGATTATGGGCTATGTCCTTAAAAATAGAACACTTTTCTTCTTCATGCTAAGAGCCAATCCTGAGCCTGATGCTTTTAATTTGTTTAGAAAAAGATAATTTCTTTGCACCTAGCTCAAAACTGACACAAAACACTCTGAAGTATTGAAGAAGATCATAACCTGATACAGGAAAAAGATTCTGAAGAATAATCAGCTATCTGCTTGCCAGATAGCTACCCTTACTCTGAGGAGTAGTAGAGGTTACCAAAAGCTTGAGGGATCCTACTTCACTTCGGTTTCACAGTATCTCTTTTATATGAGTCCTATAGGACGCCAACAGGCAGTGTCATAGCTTGACAGGAGTAACCTTCTTAAGCTATGACAGTGGAATGATTTTGCAATCACATGTCCAACTAAGGCTTCAAAAATACCACCAGCTGAGTTGCATGCTGGTGTAGATTGGTGCTAAGCCACTGGAGTCTGTTTACATGTAAGACAGCATGTGCTTCAGTTCATCCTACTCCTCAAAGAGAGTCCTGACAAGAAGATCCCCAAATCTGGAAATAGCTTTTAGTGTCCAGTGGTATTATGCACTGGAGCAATGGTGAAGCAGGGTTTTATTTATAACAGCATGCACAGGTCTGCACTTCTTTTTCACGATATAATTTTATGAATTAATTTTGGGAAGAGGGAGGTAATAATCCGTTCAAAAACTGTGTGGTAAACATACAAGAATTGTGCTGGTAAAACAATGTTTTTCTTTTTTCTCACCCTCTGTTTTTTATTTAGATTTCTTCAAGTACATCCCATTCAGGTCCTTCTGATTTAACAGATGAGTGTGAAACAGCATTATTTCAGCTGGCAGAGGTAATATTAAAATACTGGTGACTAATTACCACAGGTGCAGTGGGGCAGGGACATTAATGGTGTTGATTGCTGAAGCCTGGAAGGAAGAACAGTGCTACAGTTATAATTACACTGTTGCTTATAGAAGCATAAATTATGGTGGCTTGGGTGCCACAAGTCAAGATTTCCCCAGACTAGACATCAACTTGGAGGTTTCTAAGAGTCTGTGCTGCAGCTGAGAAGTACCAGTGCCTGGTGGCAAAGGGACTTTTTAATCACCATTGAAATTGTTTCAATTCCTTGGTTTAGGGTTTGGCGTTTTGACTGTTTGGTTTAGCCAGTGGGGCATGAGGTGTTGAGAAAGAGGGCTGGAATAGTCTGTTAGATTAGGGCATTGCCATTACAAATACCTGTTAAAGGTTACTAGCCACTTTCATTTATTTTTGCTTTGTGTGCCTACTGTTTTTTGAAGCGGGGAATAAACAGGTCAATAAGTGCTATAGAAACTCTGCTATGATACTCTGAGCAGATCCTCCTTCTGGGAACAGTTAAAACCAACGTCCTTTTATTGAAATGTTGTATTTCTTTTGTTTCTAAGCTTTTTTTAAGCTTTCCAAATTTTAAAGACTGCGAATTGCAAGTTTATTTAGAGCTCACAAAACAGAAGCCACCTTTTAGTAGACATGTCCTTAGCCCTCTGTCCTAGTGGCTACTGCAGAAGAAGCAAATGTATAAAGAAAAAAAAACCCATTGGCAAGAAGTGTGTGTGTTTAATTGACAAAATACTATTACCGTCCAAGGAGTTGCATTTTAAAGATTGATCTTTAGATTTTGAAAATCACAGGCTGTGTTTACATTGCAGTGCAGTAAAAGTCACAGAAGTACCTTGGTACCAAGAACCCATAGGTGTGGGGTTCTCCTCTGCATAATTTAACCTGCTTCCTAATAGACACTGCTCCCCAAGCTCTGGTGTTTCTAGTGCTCAACCCAGCTTGACCTGAGCCACACCAGGAGTTTCTACTGTGTGCAGCAAGAATTTCAGAAACTTATACAAAGCATTCTTAGACTGGATATTAGGAAAAATTTCTTTACTGAGAGAGTGGTGAGACACTGGAATAAGCTGCCCAGGGAGGTGGTGGAATCACCATCCCTGGAGGTGTTCAAGGAACGTGTGGACGAGGCATTGTGGGACATGGTTTAGTGGGCATGGTGGTGTTGGTTGATGGTTGGACTTGATGATCTTACAGGTCTTTTCCAACCTTAGTGATTCTGTGATTCGGTGATTCTATCACTGCTGTTATTTATAATTTAGACATTATAAATAACAGCAGTGTTTATTTTATATATTATATATACAGGCAATGTGGAATATCCAATCTATCCCTTGAGCCCAATCTTGGACATTATGTCCACTAAAGTGTGTTCCATCGTCACTTTGTATTTGGTGAGGAGGTCCATATTGATGAATGAGTTGTTCTATTGCTTCAATTGTGTTATGCTGATTAGCATATTTAGTGAGTTTAGCAAAAACCAGTCTTGACACTGTATCCACCGCAGAGAATACATATTGACACTCCACCCTCAACAGGGGCAGGGGGCCCAGGTAATTGACCTGCCAGGTGTTCAAGGCCCACTGACCCTGTTTTATCATTCTCCGTGGCCTGTATAATGCCCTTAAATGTAGCTGTGTACAAATGTAGCTGTGTACAAATAGTACAGTTATGTGCACGTGCTTTATAAATATGTGATGGCTATTGAAAAGAAAGCATTAACAAGACCTATCACCACTTCCCAGGGTTGTAAATTTTTGCTGATATTTTCTGTAAGAGTAACCATGTCTGGTACCATAACTGCAAGTAGGGGAGGGGGGGGTGTGTGTGACTTGATTCAATTCTCTATAATCTACATCTGCCGTCTGGTTTTTGAACAGGCCAAATAGGGTTATTAAAAGCAGTCATGGTTTCCTTAACGATTCCCACTTGTTGAAGTGCCCAAACGGTTTGCGTAATTTCCTCCTCCCCCCCGGAATACAATACTGTTCTACAGTATCCACCTTGGCAGGCATGGGCAGCACAACCTGAGGCAGGCGGCCAGAAAGAGCTAAAGGACCCTTATGCAGCCCTACAAATCGCTGGCTCCTGCAGCCGTTCTCTTTTGTCTGGCAGTTTTGTCAGGTTCCACTATCTTATGAAAATGGTATAGACCAAACTTCCAAGTTGGAAGGTAAAAAACATCAGCTTACCCAGAAAGCTTCTGAAGCAGAGCCAACAGCAGCTGGGCTGCTGAGGCTTTCATGCTTCCCGGTGCAATACAAGGGATACCTGCACGGTGACGAAGGAGGAAGGATGAGCACTCTCATCACCATTAGCTAGTTACTAATTCCCCCGGGGTTTTTTGGGTTGGTATATTTTTTTTTTTGTGGCTCATAGGTACATGAATCAAGAGTTAGGGGTTATAAGTTATGAAACCTCATGACCTGAATGGTGAATCCACATGATAGGCTAGTCTGGGCAAAAGGAGCTTGAGCCCCAATTTGTTGTGTTTGTTGTATAAGTGAGCTAATTCAAGGGCTGGCAATTGAAGCAGGACTGTGGGTGCCAGCAACTGGAGAAAGTGAGGGTATGTGAGTGTACAATCACTGGTGAATACCAAGCTGGACTAGTTGCTGAGTAGGTGAAGTGACCTGGGAGTCAGGTGTGTGTGTGTCTGCCTTTGAAGGCAAGGACCCTGATGACTGACTGCCGGAGTGCTCTGTCTGTCTGTGAGTAAGGAGGTCCATACCAGTAACTGGAGATGGGCTGCATGTCTCTGGGTTTCATATATGCAGGTGCCAGCAACTGAGGAGACTGGGATCCAGGGGCCAGCTGCTGAGTAGACTGTGTAGGCCCAGCTAGATGAGGGATCTAGATTTTACACATGTAATGGACCTTCATCCTGATCTGCCAGAGAGGTGAACAGGAGGAGGCTTTTGGTATTTGTATGAGCGCTGAGTATGTTTGTCTGGGCTGATCTGTGTGGTTGGTACAAGTATTCATACACGTACATGTACCTGTAAATGTGTTGTACATATGTATACACATTATGTGTATGCCAACTGGGAATACATTCTCAGCCTCACCGCTGTTTGGATCTGGGAACATGGAGCTTCAGCATCCTCATCTTTTCTGGGGTACCAAATTTCAGCAGATCTCTACTAATCGAAAAAAGATAAAAAGAAAAAAGGTTATTTACTGAACATGATTGATAATAAGCAGATCAGGGTAATGAGAATCAGTTTGCAAGCTTCATTTTTTCATAAATTATGAAGCTTTAGCTTTTTTTATAATTGCATTACTACACTGCTAAGGCCAAGGGAAGGAAATTGAAAATGGAGCATTCAAAGACAATGATTTAAGAAGAAAATAAAGGTAATCTAATTGACATTGAAACAGCTATAATATTTTGGAAATACGTAATGCATGTGTATGGCATGAAGTCTTCAAATTTATTAGAGATTTTCCTCCTCTTTCTTTTCTCCACTCTCTTAACTGCTACTTCATTCATAACAGGGATTTTCTCAGACAGTACTTCATTTGAGTTAATCTGAGAAGCTTGACAAAACTGGCAACTATATCCCTGACTGAAAAACTCTAATTCACTGGGTCATTTTTTTTATTATTATTTACTTGTGGGGTACATGAGAGCTACATGCTAGCACAGGCAGTAATTTTACAGTCAGGGACTGAACACCCCCCCGAAAGCAAGCAAAAAGACTCCCCGACAAAGCCCTGAGTACAAACATGCAAGACTTGAAAAGGCTGGTGGAACTGTCTTTTTGTTGAAATCTGAGTGCTGGTACAAGAAATGCCTTAGAGTAGCAGCCTTGTTGTTTGGCACTGATCAGAATGTTTTGAGACCCTAGAGCTTGCTGTCTCCAGCACATAAGCATTAAGCAAGTGAAGGAGCTGCAGCAATATCCTCGGCCTTCTCTCTACTAACAATAAATTTAATTAAACCATATGCATAGATCAGAACCTGTTCCAGAAGTGACTATCTTTTCAGCTCTGTGTATGCACATCTCTTCAAAAAGTGCTGCATAATTTAAGCTTTAGAAATCCTGACCCAAACTACTATAGTAAGAGGCAAATATGCCAGGTTTTGCCCTCCCCCCAAAAACATTTTTAGATCTACAGTTGTGATCCCTCCTTCCCTCAGTTTAGCTAAAAACAAAGATTTACAGTTAAATGCTCAAGTCATGTACATTGTTCTTACACAATTTTTTTTCTGGATAATTTATACAAACAAAAAAGCACAGAGGTACCTCCTGCTTCACAGCGCAATGAAAGCAGATCTCTCAGAGGTACAGGTTATTCATATCTCCAAGCCATGCTAATGAAACTCTCATTGGCAAGCCCAATAAATACAACTGTTGTTGTTAACGACTGTACAGAAATGTCTGTATCAGGTCACGAGCAAACTATTACATTGGAGGATTTGTATTTTTAATTATAATTCTGAGAGAAGTGTAGCATTTTAGCAGCATAAAGAAAAAAATTCACAGTTCACAGTACAATTCACAGGTTCTAACTCTGCCTCTGCCAGTAACCTTGTACTACTCCAATGATCCTTGATCACCAAGCTGTGTAGGGGAAGTCTCTACTGAGGCTTATTTTGGTTCATTCTCTCAAGGCCACTAGCTGCACAGTTTGCCCTGAAACCAGGCAGCTCAGTTCCCAGCAGCTGCGGGATGCATTCAGGGCCCTGACAGGAAGATAGTTACAAGTTATGAGAGCCTTAAGTGCACTTTATGACCTGACACTCATTATTGACCCATGGGTACTCCACTTACTGTGGGCCTCTGGCCAGATATCAAGCTTTGAACGTGATTAGTTCTGCCAACACAACCGGTGGTCTGTTTATCTAAGTCATACTTCCACACCATTCTTATATGAAAGCTGAAGAAGGGTGAGTCCAAAGTCTTACTAATGTCAAGGGAGATTAAATCCACCACTCTTCACTCTTCCCTCTTCCACATAGCTATTCTTTTCATCCTAGAAGGCAATGAAATTGATCATTTGACCTTGGTAACTTTGCATTGACTTTTCCTGACTCCTCCTTGTTTTTCTTGTGTTTGAAAATGGATTCCAGAAGAAAGTACTCCATGAACATTCCAGGGACTGAGGTGAGACTGACCAGCCTATAGTTCACCAGGTCTCTTTCCCTATTTTTTTTTTTAATGGGCGTAGTGTTAACTTTTTTTCCCCATCTGTCAGGAACCTCCCCTGGCCATCATGATGTTTCATAGTTGACTGACAGTTCCCTTGTGGTCACGTTGGCCAATTCTTCACACAGCATTAGGTGAATCCTATCTGGCTCATGGAATAAAGTGGAGTGATCCAACTAATTGCAGTAGAACCCATTCTCTTGTTCTTATGCTGTTGGCTGCCTCTGTCCTTCCTAAAACATACTAAAATGTGCAGAACCCTTTCCTGGATCAGCCACCACTATGTTGTCTCTTGCATCCATCAACAGACCTATATTTTTCCTGAATTCGTTTTGCAGCATCCATACCTATTCAATCTTACTTGCCAATCACCCTCAAATGCTGAGAAGAATTGTTCCCTATTACCTGTAATTTCCCTCACTAATTTCAGTTCCAGCTGTGCTTTGGTCTTCCAGATTTTTTTTCCTAAGTGCCTGTGCAATGCTTTCATGTTCCTGTTCCTCTTTCGCTGCCAGTCCTTATGCTACCTCCACTATGTACACAGGGTCCTCGCACAGCCAGCTGGGTCTTCTACTGATATTCCTGATCCTCCAGTTCAAGAGTTTGTTTCTGAGCTCTCAATGAATTCTCCTCCAAAGCAGCCCACCTTATTTGGAACCTTTGCCTCCCAGGGGATTCTATCTAGCACTTTCCTAAACAAGCCAGAATCAAGTCTCCTAAAGTGTGACTCAGATGCTTATCTTCCTAGCCTGAACTCAATCATGTCATTGTCCCAAACAAATAGAGGGAGGTAACAATAGAATAATATAGAATAGAATATTTCAGTTGGAAGTGACCTAAAATGATCATCTCCTCCACCTGCCTGACCTATTCAGGTCTGACCAAAAGTTAAAGTGTGTGAAGGGCATGGTCCAAATGGCTCTTAAACACTGACAGGCATGGGGCATTGACCACCTCTAGTTTTGCTTTTAGACTTTTCATTACAGATTTGCAGTCAGGGCCTTTGCAAAGGTAGGAGGACATCTGCTTTCAATACTTGTATCATCAGATGGGTATCCTTGATAAAAAAAGGCTGTTGATAGAGCGTAGGAAAAGTGAAAGACTCTTGGAGTAAGGCAGAAATGAAGGACTATGGATTTAAGGGTCGGATTTTTGCCTGCTGGATGTTTATAGCAAATATCCTATTTGGTTTAAAAATAGGAGAAATTTAGCTAGATGCTGAAACTGATAACACTTAAATATCATAAAATATGAAGTTTTTATATAGGCAATGAAAAGCCTGAGTGACCATGAATGTGGAGGGAAGAGACTAGAGCTATCTCACAGAAGAGACTAGAGCTGTCTCGCAGAAAAGATAGAAACAAGAAGGAGGAATATAACAGCACACTAATCAACAATAAACACATGGATTGAAGAAGTCTATTGCATTTTTTACTCTGTCTCCTATTATTCCTGTCCTTTAAGTCATCAATTACCAGCTTATGCCATCTTGTTTAGCAAGCACAGATTTAAAATCTGTTTTTCATTAAAGCATGTGTACAACTAAGCTCAACACCACATCTGGCACGTGAACTCACCCAGCAGCAGAAGGTGTCATTTCATTGAGGCTGCGGTGGTCTAGAATGGTGAGAGCTTCCTGCCCCCAGATAGGGCCTACAACGTTCATCGCCTTACAGCTGGGTGGTGCTAGACAAAGTTTCACCATAAAAATCAGTAGATAAAGTAGATAAAGTGGCATAAGACAGCAGTTAAAACAGGTCTGCTGGAAGGGGTCCTATAAAAATCCGAACGTAATCTAGAGATGTGTCAGTGGCAGAGTGTTACAACATTACCACACCATATTAGGATGGCAGAAATTGCTTTTCCCATACCAACAGTAGAGACCAATTCCTTCTGGCAATAGAGAATGGGAAGGTAGTACAAAGATATTCTTTCAAAGGCCAAACTGCAGGGAGACAAGTGATTTAATAAGTTCATTTCAGCAGAATTTTTAATTTTTTCTCTGCAGAGAAAGACAAGCAAAATTTAAAAAGTAAGACCAATGTATTTTCTGTTTTGCTACAACACCCTCCAACATGTAACAGGGTATTTTCAAAGTTAAAACCTACTTCTTTTGAAATTGCGAAGGAGCTTGAAAAAGCAGCTTCTTTAAGTTCATAAAAGAAAAATTACTGTTATGAAGCTCTTGCTCTCACAGAAAGCTTTCTTCCTCTACCATTATACCTCCACCAGTTCTGAATTGTAAATTATCTGTAGGGCTTTGCCATACCAAGAGTATGACTGCCTTTAACGTAGACAGCCCAAATGACTAGGTAATGTATTCTCTCATGTTTCAAGAAATCTCTTTAAGTAAGTCCTTAAAAAAAAAAAGAATAAAAAATCTTATGAAATGGCTTTATTTTTCCTATGTGCAGAGAATTCATCTGTTAAAATGCTTTGTACATAAATTGCAATAGCCACCACATCTGATGCATCTTTCTAATGATGCATTGAGGTGGTAAATTCCTTGGGATCAAAATTAATTTTCTGATTGATGTTTTTATCAAAATTTACAAATTGTTCCCTATGACAGAGCATTCCACATATGAGAGTTTCCTGACACATCACAGCTTTAGAGTGAAAATAAACTCAGAAATAATCAGATGTTCATATTTCCTAGTATACCTTATAGAAGGTCACTAGTTCTCATAAAATATCATCCCCGAGACAATGACAAATAATAATAAATTTGTATTTCTAACAAATAACATGTTCTTTTTTAGGTAGATTTACTGACTGATGAACAATTCAGCATGCAATACAGTTATAACTTTTTTTATCTTCAGCAGTATTGCAATGAATGCACTCATTTACATTCCATTTTTAGTGAGGAAGGTTTGAAGAAATTCCATTTCTTTCTAACATAATTATAAGTTGTATGCATTCTTATGCAAAATAATAGTGCTGCTATAATAGCATTAGCAGAAAAAAACCTCTAATGTTTTATAATTATCAATGAATTAATCTTCAGAGCCCATTCTATGCCGAAAGAAAAAGTTTCCTACTGCTACTGTTTATGAAAATGGGAATTATGAGCAAAGTTTTCAAATACATATAAAAACCCAAGATTGCTCATCACAGCCATAAAGCAGTGTTATGTTGTACCGGATTTTGAAAAAATTAATCTGTGTCATAAAGCATGTTCACAGATTACACAGGAATAGAATCAAATGTATTCTTGCATTAAGTCCCCTAAATAACCATGTGATTATCCTTCCTAAGGACTTACGAACTGTGTCTGCTCTGTTAACTAGTGCATTGTGTCCACCTTTAATAATACTAATTTAATTTCAATTACAGACTTTTCTAAAGCACAGTGAAGTTTAAACTGAAATGTACAACACATAACTAAACAAAAAATGCCTTTTACATGAGCTAGTCAGATCACTGGCTTAAACTCACCACTGTTTTTTAGCTTAGAAGTAAACAAAACTAATCTTTCTGTCAAACACCTTTGTTTGCAGTGACTCAAGGCACTGACCTTCAGAACCACCTTGTTCCAACAGTTGGTGCTTAGTCTTGGTCAATGTACCTTCAACAAGACTGTGGATAAACCTAAATTGAGTGGAATGGTCAATACAGTGCAGGGTATCTGTTGCAGAAACCTCATGAAGTCCAACAAATAGAAGTAAAATTCCTGTAGCTGAAGTGGGATAACCCAAACAACAGTATGGCCTGGACACCAACTGGCTAGAAGGCAGCTTTACAGGAAAGCTGGACATTAGTCAGCAATGTTGCTGTATTGGGTTTGCGTGGCAAGGTTTTGGTAGCGGGGGGCTACAGGGGTGGCTACTGTGAGAAGCTGCCGGAAGCTTCCCCTATGTCTGATAGAGCCAATGCCAGCCGGCTCCAAGACGGACCTACCGCTGGCCAAAGCTGAGCCCACCAGTGATGGTGGTAGTGCCTCTGTGGTAACATATTTAAGAAAGGAGAAAAACAACTGCGCAACTGCAGCCAGGGAAGAGAGGAGTGAGAATATGTGAAAGAAACAGCTCTGCAGACACCAAGGTCAGTGAAGAGGAGGGGGAGGAGGTGCTCCAGGTGCCGGAGCAGAGATTCCCCGGCAGCCCCTGGTGAAGACCATGGTGAGGCAGGCTGACCCCCTCAGCCCATGGAGGTCCACAGTGGAGCAGATACCCACCTGCAGCCCATGGAGGACCCCACACCGGAGCAGGTGGATGCCCAAAGGAGCCTGTGACCCTGTGGGAAGCCCACGCTGGAGCAGGCTCCTGGCAGGACCTGTGGACCCGTGGAGAGAGGAGCCCACGCTGGAGCAGGTTTGCTGGCAGGGCTTGTGACCCCACAGGGGACCCACGCTGGAGCAGTCTGTTCCTGAAGGACTGCACCCTGTGGAAGGGACCCACGCTGGAGCAGTTCGTGAAGAACTGTAGCCCATGGCAAGGACCCACATTGGAGAAGTTCATGGAGAACTGTCTCCTGTGGGAGGGACCCCACGCTGGAGGAGGGGAAGAATGTGAGGAGGAAGGAGCGGCAGAAACAATGTGTGATGAACTGACCACAACCCCCATTCCCCATCCCCCTGTGCCACTCAGGGGGAGGAGGTAGAGAAAATTGGGAGTGAAGTTGAGCCTGGGAAGAAGGGAAGGGGTGGGTGGAAGGTGTTTTTAAGATTTGGGTTTATTTCTCAATATCCTACTCTGATTTTGATTGGTAATAAATTAAACTGGTTTCCCCAGGTCAAGTCTGTTTTGCCCGTGATGGTAATGGTGAGGGATCTCCCTGTGGATCTTGACCCATAAGCCTTTTTTTGTATTTTCTCTCCCCTGTCCATCTGAGGAAGGGGAGTGATAGAGTGGCTTTGGTGGGCACCTGGCAATAGAAATTGTTCCATGAACCCATATAGGTTTATGACCAAGGTCCTGCTCACTTAGCACTCTTAATAAGTTGGAAGAAGCAAATCCTAGTCCTAGTCTCATAGCAATAGTTATATTACCTACTGAAACTATCAGGAACATATATTCCATTTACTGACTTTAAAGTCAATTAGGAGCAATTTTGTGTACAAAGTCTTACTTTCAGAAAAATTAATTTTAACAGTAAGACTGTCTTTTCTGTCTTCATTAGTCCTGTAAAGAATGCCATAAAGCACTGAAAAGTAAAATCTTCGCTTATCCTTGAACCTGCAGGAGTGCAAGCTCTCCTCAAATTTTTGCACCTATACCTATCCCAGTCCAGGCTACCTCAAGTGGTCCACTCCCAATCGCAATGCTGATTTCCTGCTTGCATTTCTTGAAGAAGCTAAACAGAAGGGACAACTAAGGCAGTAATGGTTCCTTCTGAAATGTCTAAGCTTGTGTAAATTAATTGCCTTAAAAGACACAACCTATTGTACAAATCCCACTTAACAAACACCAGAGCTAAATTAATGCTAAGCAGGAAGATGAAAGATCCTGTGGGCCACCATTAATTCACTAAGCAGCTCTCTCTTCCTTCACCCCTCCGTTTCTCTTCTGCATTTTTTTCCTCTTTAATCTTGTCAAAGTGCCTGAGGAAAATAAAAACAGTTGAAAATATTTTCCTACAGAGAACAGAGCCAGGAAGAATTTATCTCACTAGCTCCTGAAGTCAGTGTGGAGGAAACCAGGATGAGTTTGAAGGGAAGATTCTGTGGGAATAGATATTCATTGTTGAACTACTGCTTAATTTCCAAGATGTGTGTGCGCCTTGAAGGAGCCAGGTGGATAGCAGATGAATGAGCAGGCTATTCTGTCATCATTTAGAAAAACTGCAGTACAACTCTTGTAGTTGATCCAGCTGCTCTCATCTATGTGAAGACATTAACATAAACAGTTCGTACAGCCCCTCCTTACTCCTTAACCTTGCTTGACTCCAGCCATAACCCTCCCCTCTCCTTCTCACAGTACATAATTTCTGTCTCCCTCCAGATTTCCCTCAAGTGGGATGGTTTTCACTTATTTCACTTATTTCTCTCTCCTAGAATGGGAAGAAAATTTTTAATTGTGTCAATCACTCCAGGGGTGCAGTCCAAGCAGTGGGGAATCTGCTCTACCAAAAGCAAATAACCTATTATGCAGAACACTCTCTGAAGATCGGCAGAGCACAAGAAGTGGTGTTGTATAGCGTGAAAACAGTCTCTCAACATAAAGAACTTTTAGTTGTAGAGGCAAAGTGAGCAAGACATTCACTGGAGATGAGTATTTGGCATGGGATTCCAGAATCTGGAATGCTACCAGCAAGCACTGCACAGTTGGCAGCTTTATGATGATATAATTGCTAAAAACTGCAAAGATTCTGATAATGGCTTCAACAGCTGTGTCACAGACCAAATGTTTTACACAGCCTTATTAAAGTCATATTTATCCTAGCCCACACAATTCCAAGCCCCAAAGTCTGTTTATGAGATTAGTTCAAGCTCCATGACCATGGTCAACAGGAGCACAGTGAGGATTATTCATTAGACCTAATCTATTAAGGGACTAAAGCTCCACAACATCTACTGAACTTAGTGAAAGATAAATTCTTTCCCTTTGGGATGCTTCTGATGATCTGCACCACACACAAGGAGAGTATTCCAGTCACAAAGTCTGGTTGATACACAGTCTTACAGTCCCAGAAGACTAGTAGTACTGCTATCAATTTCACTGGACAAAAGATTGACCCAGTTCTTGAAATTTTTCCCTGTCCTCCAAAGGACAAGTATATTTTCTTATGTAAGACCTCAGTTTTAATTCAGTGCAATCCTGCCTTCGGGATAGGAGTAATTTTAAGGTATCAAAGCCTTATCAACTCTAGCATGCATCTTAGTTGCAAGGAAATGATACTATTTAGGCTAGGCTATATTCTATGCAGGTAAGTTGCAAGTAACACTCATAAAAGTCAGATAAAAAGATATGGAAAGACTGTATGCTTTGACACAAGCAATTTGTGAAAGGGAGAAAACTTTCATTTGCACATCTGCAAGATCAGGCCACAGTTAACAACAGAATCAAGCTCAAGGTTATTTAATATACCTAGCTCCCTCTAGTGCTGTATTAAGAGCTAGTGCTTATGGGACATGGAAATATCATTATTGTACAACACAATTCTGTACAGCTCTCTATTGTTTTTAAGGTTCTATAATTGTGTTTCTAAGGTACTGTAACCCAACATGTCAGGCAGAACCTTTGTTATTCAACGTACGTAGGAATTCCATTGAAGTCAGAAGCAGGAAGGTGATACTTCTGTCACTTTGAGCAATACCAATACCCTAATGTCATTGGAATATAAGCACTCTCTGAATCATATCCTGTGATTTCAGAGTTCTTCCTTCCTATTTGGGCTGCTCCTACTGTTTGGGATGTCACTTGATGCTATTCTAGCCTTTCAAAAACTAAGTGTGATATTTATTAAATATTTTATTGTGCAGCATCCTGCAGCTTCAAGGCATGCTGAAGTGCACTGCTATGATGTTTTATTGCAGTTGTCAAAGAATGTGGTAATATTTTGGCTGTGTTTGTCTTTGGAGTGTTCACTTTACATTCTTTTTTCCTACTTATCTCCCCTTTTCCGGATGCTAAAATAGACCTTTTTGTAACTGTACACAAAACAAAATTTAAACCATAGTTCTGATTGATTCTGAATGCTCTCTGAGTAGGATGGTGTTTTCTTTTGATTTTTATATATGAAAATCATGGAAGGTACATCTCAGGTCTAACCTGCTCACAAAAGTTGCAGCCCAGGATCCACACACATGGCTGCAGCGCCTTTCCCCCTAAAGGCTGAGTTCTGCACACTGATCCCAGAGCTGCAGTAGCAGTTGTGCCCTGTGGTCTGCGAGGTCCTGCCATCAACTAGTGTTCGCGAGCAGTCCCATTTGGGATGGTGGTTGGGGTTTACAGGTTTGTGTGTGGAGGTGGAACCTTAGCAGGCTGAAAGGGACAGCAAGGCTGCCCTGGCAATGGCAGTAGCAGAAGGGAAGCTGCTGTGGTCATTTTGCTATAGAAAACCTGATTTTTTTAAAAAATAGAAAAGTTTTTGCCAATGAATTGGAGCAGGAGCACGGTGGGTGGGAGGCAGGGAAGTGGCAGAGGACTAGTGCAACGTGAGGAGGAGAGTGAAGAAGCTGGTATGTCCAGGCAGTGAAACAGGTCCACCCAGAGCCCGTGTCATTACTCTCCTTCCTTGTTTTCCTGATGGGGATGCATTTGGTCCCAGCTTTGCCTTATAGCCCTGGGAGAGATCTCCGTATTCTCTGGGGCACTAACTGAGTGCTCTCCATTTCCCGAGATGACCAGGCCCATCTGTTTGCTGTTGCACCCCAGGTGGGGCTGCCCACCCCAGCTATGCCCTCCTCTCCTGGCAGT
Organism: Gavia stellata; assembly: GCF_030936135.1. NCBI lineage: Eukaryota > Metazoa > Chordata > Aves > Gaviiformes > Gaviidae > Gavia > Gavia stellata. The sequence continues at coordinate 85,494,690 of NC_082597.1, read as the reverse complement.
ATCCCCACTGATGCCCTGTGCCCCTCAGCCCCCTCACTTCTGCAGTGAGGAACATTTTCCCATCCCTTCCCATCCCCCTGGCTCCTTGGCCTACCCTGGACTAGTCCCTTGCTCTCACATCTTCTCCCTAGCCAGTCTGTTCCTACACCTGCCCTCAGACGCAGTCAGAGTTCTAATAATCTAGTTCCTCAGAAGTGATCTTGAAAAAGATGGGTAGCTCCTGGATGCTTTCTTTTCCTTGCAGTCTGCCTTGTCAAAGTTGCCCCGCCACTTCCCTATATATATATATATTTCCCTTGGTTTTGGCCATGCTGCATGCACTTTAACCGCAAGCATTGTCTTGCCGATGGCTGAGAATGACTGCAAACCCCCCATGCTCCCCAAAATGCCAGTGCGCTGGCAGTACCTCAGCAACATTTGGTAAAAAGCCAGTTTCAAAATGGCATCAATACTGCCTTGGACATTTATTGGCTTTATCACAAATATTTTGGTTGTTGAGAATTGGAAAGCCCCTGTTAGAAGTTAAAGGCTATGCCTAAGGGTCAGCTCTATCTGGAAGAGTTTGTCAAGCTCAGATTCCTACAAGTCAAAATAAACAAGGAACCTTGTATTACGGGCCCTTGCATTGCTCTGTGAATACTCATGGAGTTATGCCTGAATTGCATCAACCTCAGAACCAGGCTTATCATCTTAGAAAGCACGGGATAGTATTATGTGTGAAAGGGATGAGATACTGCAGTCTTCAGAGACAAGCACGGTTCTTTCTTGTTAACTTCAAAGGTGGAAAATGACCTTGTTGGTATTATTTTGTCATTTAAAAATAGGCTAATTTAAGAAATATCTTTCTGGTAATATTTTTCTTGCCATTTAAGTAATTAATTGTTCGCAAGCTTTGAAAACAAAGAAACATCACATCAAACCATTTCCCTGCTGATGTTTGTAAAGGTGTTGTTCAGCGAAGGAGCAAGTAACACAGGCCATGGTCCTGCAGGAAGCACCTGGTCAGTTCAGAGCCTGCAAGGGCACTGAACAAGCAAGGGAGTAGCTTTGTGGATCCAGAGGAGGGCCACAAAAATGATCGGAGGGATGAAACACCTCTCCTATGAGGAAAGGCTGAGAGAGTTGGGGTTGTTCAGCTTGGAGAAGAGAAGGCTCTGGGGAGACCTTATTGGGGCCTTTCAGTACTTTAAGGGGACTTATAAGAAAGATGGGGACAGACCTTTTACTAGCGCCTATTGCCATGGGACAAGGGGTAATGGTTTTAAACTAAAAAAGCGTAGATTTAGATTGGATATAAGGAAGAAATTTTTTACGCTGAAGGTGGTGAAACACTGGCACAGGTTGCCCAGAGAGGTGGTTGATATCCCATCCCTGGAAACATTCAAGGTCGGGTTGGACGGGGCTGTGAGCAACCTGACCTAGTTGAAGATGTCCCTGCTCATTGCAGGGGGGTGGACTAGATGACCTTCAAACGTCATTCAAACTATCCTATGATTCTATGATTTTCAGAATTGGAACAAAAGTCTGGTGACGTAAGAGACAAGGTCATGACACCAATATACAGGCCTATCAAGTGCTCAGAATGAACTGATGAGAAGTAATATTTTTGAAAGGTGACTTTTTCTTTCGGTTAAAAACATTTTGGATTTTGCTAAGAGCCGGAATACATTGCCAGTTTGATTTTTCAGTATAATGGTTCCCCCTTGTCTGAAGAAAACATACCCAAGCTTGATGTCACCTGTTGTCACACCTCTATCTGGCTTTTCTCCAAATTAAGTGTGTTGATGGACCTTCGAACAGAATAATTCTGGTATTCTCCAGTACTAGCTCCAGAACCTCTGATGGATTTGCCATGGCATCAGGGCTCCCATGTTTCTGGCCAACCTATGCACCTGGATACAGTGATGATACTCCTTGTTTGAGTTCAAAGGAGGTGGTTCTCGCTCTGTCCTTACTGGTACTGATTAATCTATTGGGCTTTCCTTAAGAATCTTCAGTTTGCAGCAGTGGGTTGCAAAAAGAATCAAAAGCAACAGAGGAACAGCATGAATGTCCTATGGATAGAGGAATGTTACAGAATGGGAATGTGTAGCATTGTTACGAACCTGCTGCATGCTGCAGGCCTTATCCATCTCTGAGCATCTCCTGCTTTCTCGTATGGTTCCTTCCCCAGCTCATTCTCAATGAAGTCAGGGTGATTAAAGGTAAAATATATGAGTGTAAAAAAAGACTGTAGACTGCATGACTCATTCTAAGCAAAGCTTGTTTTATTAAGGGCAGTAAATGTATTTTTAAAGCTGGTTTTGAGGCTGTTTGTGTTAAAATTAGAACTCTGTGTCTGGTTAGAATAATTAGTGATTTGTCCAAGCTGTTTAAAACACTGGCTGATCACAATAAGTGACTGCTTTCACATTGGTCTTAAGGTGAAGTTTCCCCTCAAGCAGAAGGAGCTACATGAAGCTCTGTGCATCATGTAGGCATTTTGGTTGTGTCTACCTGTAGGCATATGAACAGTCTTTTTACCTACATTTGTAAGTCCAGCATGGGTTTAAGCTCATTTTCAAGTCCAGGTTGTCTAACATGCATATTGCACACATGAGCACACTTCAGACTTCCGCCCAGTTCTGGGTGTGTTTGGAGGGGGAGTAAGTCTAAGCGTACTCAGGATCCTGTTGTCAGCCATGTGGCCTGCATACTTGACGTGTAAACAGATCCCAAGCTTATTTCATATTAAGAAGAGCATAGATTGCTTGGATGTGAGTTACACCAGCCATGTAGACAGGAATTATATCGCCCGTCTCTCAGCCACTCTTCATCTCACAGGGTAGATGTAGTAATAAAAGGCTTTTGCTGATTTGGAAATTTTTTGACAACTCATTCCACTGCCTTTGGCCATCTCTTGGCAATGGATGAGTTTCAATTTATAGTTTAAGATTTGGGGAGCTTTTTCTCTGTTTTTCTACTTGGTGGTATTAAAACTAAGCTGCATATGCATCTTTTGTAAAGCAACTTTGCTAATTTAGGCATAAATTTGGGAATGCAGTATAATACAATTTTATTCAAAGGTATTTTTGTTGGTCTTTATTGTCATTCATAGTCTTCCTATTTTAAGGTTTTGTTTTCCAAAGCCTGTTCCCATCTGTGAATAAATAGCAAGGGAATATCTGTTTGGATATGTACCTGTGTGGGCTGTAAGACTTTGAGGAGGTTACATTTCATAGTGTCAAATAAACAATTGTTTGCCCATTAATAATCTTAGAAGCACATGTTAAAAATTATTATATTTTTAAAATGTGCTGAGGTCACAGGCACCTTGTTCCATGAGACTGAAATCCACTGCTGTGTTAATGGGACCATATAAGCCCTGCAAAAAATGCTCATATATAGCTATTTGCTATGAAGTTAAGTAGATATTTAAGTAGGTTCTTTGGAGTCAGTGTTGTGGCATCTGAGAAAGGTGATTTTGCATTCTCTGTGTACTTTTGCTCTCTGCTTGCTGTGGGGGTACCTAGGAAGCTGCCATTTTTGTTAAGATGAATGATGCTGCAGAACAAATCAGCACAGTTCATCTATGCAGACTTTTCTTTATTTATCTTTGCCCCAAATTGTTTTTTTTTCATCCTTTGAGACAAAATGGGTCTAAGGGGATAAATATATATTTTGGGCTCTCAAGAACATGTAGCAGACATTCTAACTTAGTTGATTGAACTGTTTACATTGAGCCAGCTGAATCTAGACATAGTTATTTTTGGCTTAATGCAGTATGAGATTCAGTCTGTAACAGTAGTGGTATTTGAATAATTTGAATGTGAATAATTTGAATGTGAACCTCTCTGACACATCCTTTTTTTTTTTTCATTCCAGTGGTTTGTTCTTACTCTGCCCTAATCAGAAATGGCAGTCAGACTCTTGGAATATAGTCAGATGAAAAGGCAGGAGACTTCTTAAAACTGTCTCTTTAGTCTGTATCCAGCTCCTTTCCTTCCAAATAATTTCTGTTGTTTCTTAAATTTCCTCTTCTCAGTCCAGACACTTGACTTGGAATGAATTTAGATAATCGATAATTTGCCTTCCCATGATGCCAAGCAAAGAAGTCCAGCTGCGGATTCCCATGTTGTTGCAGCACCATGGGGAGATAGCATTTTTGATAGCGCTGGTTTGAAGTCATACCTGCTGGAATGTTTTTTATTTGTACAACAGTATATTTCCTCACTTCTCCCAAACTTGATGCTTTTCAGCCCTGGCCTCGCTGATGCTGAGAAACACTGAAGACCAGCTGACCTGCTTTATAGTGCTTCCTCATGTAGGAAGCTGAAATTTTGGATAGAAAAGGTCATGTTTAGAAAGAGAAGGAAGAATGAGAGTTAATAGGGAACAGAGGCAAGACAGTGGCATTTCAACCTGCCTTTTGTCGCCTTTGCTTGTATACCACAAGTTTTCCGCTCTGCAATGCACTGGAATGAACCTGCACAAAAAGAAAGGAAGAATATTTGGGATTATTTGCTCTTACTCAGTCTTACCAAACCCATCCTTGACCTCCTTACAAAGCATGGGCTGATCATCTGTGTCGTCACAGATGGAGTCCATCCAGGGGTTTGCCTAGGGTGAGCCAGTCTGCCCCACGCATCACAACTACCTCTACTAAGACAAAAAGGAGGGTAATTGTCATAGGTGATTCCCTCCTGAAGGGAACAAAGGGCCCAATATACCAACCAGACCCAACCCACAGGGAAGTCTGCTGCCTCCCTGGGGCCCGGGTGAAAGAGATCACTAGGAAACTCCCTGGTCTGGTACGGCCCACTGATTACTACCCACTGTTAGTTTTGAAGGTTGGCAGCCATGAGGTGGAGCAAAGAAGCCTAAAAGTGATCAAGAGGGACTTCAGAGCACAGGGGAGACTGGTTGAGGGATCGGGAGCACAGGTAGTGTTTTCCTCAATCCCTTCAGTGGCGGGGAGGAACACTGAAAGGAACAGGAAAGCAAACCTGGTTAACACGAGGTTCAGAGGCTCGTGCCGTCGAAGGAATTTTGGGTTTTTTTGACCACGGGGCAGTTTACACGGCATCGGGCCTGCTGGCTGCAGATGGAGTCCAATTATCCTCAAGGGGGATTCTCACTTATGAGCTGGCGAGCCTCATCGAGAGGGCTTTAAACCACAATCGAAGGGGGAAGGGGATGAAGTGCTCCCTCAGCAAGTTTGAAGATGACACCAAGTTGGGCAGGAGTGTTGATCTGCTGGAGGGTAGGAAGGCTCTGCAGAGGGATCTAGACAGGCTGGATCGATGGGCCGAGGCCAATTGGATGAGGTTCAACAAGGCCAAGTGCCGGGTCCTGCACTTGGGTCACAACAACCCCAAGCAATGCTACAGGCTTGGGGACGAGTGGCTGGAAAGCTGCCCCGCAGAAAAGGACCTGGGGGTGTTGATTGACAGCCGGCTGAATATGAGCCAGCAGTGTGCCCAGGTGGCCAAGAAGGCCAACGGCATCCTGGCCTGTATCAGAAATAGTGTGGCCAGCAGGAGTAGGGAGGTGATCGTGCCCCTGTACTCGGCACTGGTGAGGCCGCACCTCGAATACTGTGTTCAATTTTGGGCCCCTCACTCCAAGAAAGACATTGAGGTGCTGGAGCGTGTCCAGAGAAGGGCGACGAAGCTGGTGAGGGGTCTGGAGCACAAGTCTGCTGAGGAGCGGCTGAGGGAGCTGGGGTTGTTCAGTCTGGAGAAGAGGAGGCTGACAGGACACCTTATCGCTCTCTACAATTACCTGCACGGAGGTTGCAGAGAGGTGGGTGTTGGTCTCTTCTCCCAAGTGACTAGCGACAGGACTAGAGGAAATGGCCTCAAGTTGCACCAGGGGAGTTTCAGGCTGGATATTAGGAAAAAGTTCTTTCCTGAGAGAGTGGTGAAGCATTGGACCAGGCTGCTCAGGGAGGTGGTGGATTCACCATCCCTGGAGGTGTTCAAGGGCCATGTAGACATGGCATTGTGAGACATGGTTTAGTGGGCATGGTGGGGTTGGGTTGATGGTTGGACTTGATCTTACAGGTCTTTTCCAGCCTTAGTGATTCTGTGATTCTGTGATTCTGTGAGTGAGAGAGTGCACACTTCACTCGCAAGAGAGAAGCAACAATATATTTTATTGATGTAAAATAGTGAGTTAACGAAGTTCATTGGTAAATTGCGACAGTGGATACGTTTGATTATGTACTGCATAGAGGACAGGGTCATACAAAACAGTCAGGGACACCCTCCCGTTGAGTCGTGAGGTTCAGAAAGGACTCCCTTACGTTCTAAACTCCTCACAGAGGAGTCTAGGTGCAGCTGGATCCAGACCTAGTCCCAGACTTCGTCCATGGTTTATGTCTAAAGGATTACATATATGCACAATCAATCCTTTATATCACTTAGCTAAGGCTTCAAAGTTTCATCATGCTATTAGTCACTTACCGAGAATCTGTTGTGGCAAGGAATCTCTCAACCTCTAGGAGCAACCTTGAGAGGTGTCCATACTCAACATACACCAGATCCTGGCGTGCAGCCCGCTGCCATGCAGGAGAACTCAAAGGGCTCTTGGGCTGCTCACTATTTATGGGGGTAAGATGATTGACTCATAGTCATATTGGCACACCAACCACAGATTTTACATTGATCAGCACTGTGACCTGAATTGACCTGAAGTTAGATGTGTCTATTATAAATAATAAATACATACAGCACTTAAATTAATATAATATATTTATTATTTTGTGGTAAGGTTCTAGTCATTGTTCCTTAGCAGGAGCATCCCTAAAGTGTCCTAACCAATCAATCAAAACATAGCCTTGGATGAAAAAAGCTTCTCACACAACCACTGCTTTCAGGCAGTGCATCAAAGAACTGGTGACCAATGCAGCTGTGCGGAATGTTGTGATAGAGGAATATATGTTTGCTATGTGAATATGATTATGAGTATGTAATGAAAGACTGGAGATAGGAGTTTGCATTGAGAAGAGAAAGAAACAACAATAAAGTAGTTTGGAGTTTAGCCTTTTAATAAACATTGAACATTGTTCTGTTTTCTTTCCTGTTCTCTTTAGGAAAAGGAGTGCAGGAAATCTTGCATTATATTTCTGCTCTTGGCACTTGCTTGTTTGATCTGCAGCAGTCACAGAACTGCAGGGTTCCTCAGTTTGTCTGTAAAACAATGCTAATATTCCTTGAGTAGGCTAGGACTCTACAGATCTACTGGTGTTATTTTCAGATCTCATAAATTTGCATATGAAATTTTGTGTGCGCATTATGGTGTCCTTTTATTACATTGTACCAAACCTGACTACCCTGACAAATAAGCCAGCAGTCTACTTATACTATAAGTTCTCCCAAATCTTTATTTTTATTTTTTCCTTTTCCAGAGATCTTTATACGTGTGATTCCTAATAGCTAGAGACATGGTAAACCTTTACTGGATTATTTCCTGTTGGAGATAATAGTTTGATTATAGTGAAATTCAAGTTTTGCAGCAAATTGAAAATATACAGAATATAGGTCTGAATATATATTATTCTAATATAACGTCTTGAAGGTCTATTGACTGAAAGGCAGCTGTCAAAAAGCCATATACATAACTCATTGTAACTTGTGCCAGGGTATTTTCTACCAGCAATTGGCTAGCTTTTTATACTGCCTTTATGTACATATACTGTATGTTTAAAACAACATACATATGTACAATATATGTACTTCTATTGATGTTGATATGTGTTGATACACTTTGATGCCAGTGCCTGTGTTTTGGTATTCCTGCCTATTGAGTATTCATTACTTGACCCAATAAGGCTGTAATATTATCTCTCAAAAACCGAGTTAGAGTCAGCTACCATAAATCTGTGCATGATCCCCAGAATATGAATGTAATCCACGAGCAGTTTCAGGCAGCAGACATTAATGAGTCATATGCTTTGGTCCACTTTTTATGGTTCTAGAAGACATATTAATCAAGAATGCTTATAAATTAGAATTAGAAATTAGAATCAACAATGTTTAGAAAATACTAGGGTCAGTCAGGCTTTGCTTTAAGATTTTAATTTTTGACATTGCTTTGATGAGTTCAACATCATTTGGTATAGAGGGCAGTTTCCTCATCTTAGTCTGATGATTTGCTTATGATTTAATCAAGCACCTAATTCAGAGAGGAATGTGACTGCATCTGGCTTCCCTGAGAGACAGTACAGTTTTTAAAGACATGGGGGTCAGTTAGTAATCCAGGAATATGAAAGCTTTGTAATCATGTTGCTTATATTTAAATTTATTGTAAATAGGTTCATTATTTGAAGTGTTTGTGCTAAGGGTGATTATGAAATCAATGGTGAATAAGGGACTGCCTTATATACCTCTCTTTTCCACCATGGTTTCTACATAAGTTTGTATCAGAACTGCTCCTGATAGGGAGCTGAAACAACACATGTTGCTGCTCAAAGGGTCGACAATGAGCAACTGACCATTCTTAGGTGTGTGATACTCAGCTTGGTGCTGCCCTCATCACTCAAAAAATTGATACTTGTCCATCTCAAGACTTCCTTCTTAGATAAGCTGCTATGTGAAGATGGCAACAGGTTGACTCCAGAAGGACTGAGCTTTCTTAGTATCTTAGATTGCCTTCTAGTCAGTATTCAAACTTGAATGTGTTGAGAGAAAGCAGTTCTTAGTGTGTCAGTGAACAGATTACATGGGACTGCAGGTCTAGGCCAGGAATCCAGCTGACAGTGTTAGATTTGATATAGAATAACACTAATCAGACATGAAAACCCCTAAAACATGAGTGACGATGTTCAGTCCGTGTCAGCCATGTTACAGCATTGTCCTCTACAGTATGCTTCCTATTAATGTTTTCAGCATTACTGACCACAATCTATTGACTTGCAAGAATTTTTAGTAGTGGATAAAATTGCCATTGTTTACTCATCTCTGCCAAATCCCAAAAGGTGGTGATTTCAGTTATGCTTTTTTTTTTTTTAATTATTCCTATGATGTGCAGAGCTCAGTTTTACCATGTTATTAATTAAATGTCTTCAGTTACTCAGAAACACCACAGTATTGTGTACATTGAACACATCCTGCTTTCATACCCCTCCTGGTGAATACAAGCCCTAATGTTTCCCAGTTCACTCCCTGTGAAATGAGAACTGTTGCTAAGGTAGTCCATTAGACAGAAGCTTAAAATAGGAAAAAGATAGCAGTCGCATTTTTAGGACAGCAATGTATTTCGATTTTTTTCCTTTCCTTTTTCTCTTCTTTTCTTTTCTCTTCTCTTCTTTTCTCTTTTTTCTTTTCTTTTCTTTTCTTTTCTTTTTTCTTTTTTCTTTTTTCTTTTCTTTTCTTTTCTTTTCTTTTCTTTTCTTTTCTTTTCTTTTCTTTTCTTTTCTTTTCTTTTCTTTTCTTTTCTTTTCTTTTCCTTTCTTTTCTTTTCTATTCTTCTCTTTTCTTCTCTTTTCTTCTCTTTTCCTTTCCTTTCTTTTTTTTTTGGTTGGTTTGGTTTTACTAAAAAGGTGGTATATCCTCAAAGATAAATGTAATCAAGCTAAAAAACAATGTTTTGTTAAACTTCAACCTCTTTCTGTAGGGGTTTTAAACAGAACTATAACATCGCTGAACGGCTGCAAGGTAAAGCAGACCCTGTCTCTCACTGCCCTGTTTTTATTGTCTAAGCTGAGTGCTAAGAAATTAGTAAATGCTTGGTGCTGACACTGAAAAACTGAATAAAATCATCAGTCTTTTTATTTCCCCCTAATTCATCTGAGGATTATATTAAAATGATCAGATTCCATTTTGGTTATGGTATCAGAATCATATTTGTCATTCTTACCCTGCTTCTGTAGCTGTTTCCATTCAACAATATTTAGTGGCCTTACATGTTGCTGGCAGAGTTTACTGTTTAGTTGTGAGATGTTTATTAGCACTGTGCTGTACAATTTGGATCTATTTTCCTTAATTAGAATATCCTCTGCATTCATAAATCATGTTTTGTTTAAAAGCCTATAGCATAGCAGAAATAAAACATTTTTATTAAAATGTATTATGGTCTTAAAGGTCCTTTTATGTATATGCACTCTTTTTACATAGCCCAAAAACTTCAGCAGTGATGGAATATACCATGCTACATAGGATATTAAAAAAAAAAAAAGAATGGATTGGATTCTTAGTTTCTGGTGTAAATCACGATATCTGCAATGACATCAGTAGGGCTGTTCCTGTTTGCGTCACTGAAGCTCTCACCAAGGGTCTTTTAAGATATGTTTAAAGGTAAATTCACGTACATTTTATGGGAGAGCTTTTTAATACAGGTGGTCCATCTTCACCCACCTTGACCCATATAATTTAATTTCGTTATGGATTATATCCAAATGTCAAACATTCTTTTTGAGAATTACTGGATGGATCTGTTTGGTTTCACTAATCAGGATAGATACATCATTGCTTACCATGCATTTCTGTACATCCGTTTTATTTCTCATAGCAGGGAAGAAAGACATATTGTTATTTTACACTCAAAAATTCTTCATTTATCACTTATCCTCGCAATAGTTTTCATTTAGAAGCCCACAAATAAGCAGGCTTACTTTCTTTTTATTGTCTTAGTTTTCATTTATTTGTTCTTATTTAAAATCTATACTCTCAATTGCCAGCACAGAGCAGTTTTGGAGCTAGCCAAGGAGTTGACAAAGGCTTGCTAGTATTATGTGTTGATAAACCTAGAATTGCATAAAAATTGAAACTATCAACAATAATATTCTCAAAATACCAAATGCAAATGCCTGACATTCTGAGTTTCAGTACGGTCAATAGTCTGTATTTATATTTGGTTAAGTCTATTCCATGACACTAGCACCCTTGACAACTCAGCAAACAAAGCACCCATGACAGAAAAAGGTGACGTTAATGCCTTAATTAAGGTTTTGTAACTCGCAATAATAAGAAGGGAGGTGAGAGCAGGTAATTTTTAGGAGCTTCCTATGTGATTTGTTGGAGGTTTAAAAATGCCATGTAAAACACATTTTTGACCATATGCAGCTGACTGGAATTATTAAGCAAGGGAAAGGAGGCTTTTAGTTCTTGTTATCTAGGTGTGGCTACAGCAGATTTCCATGGTATAATTCCCCTTCACTGCAGTGAAACTCTTTTGACCATAATGAATTTAATCTTGATGTCAGTGAGAAGAAAATTAGGCCCATAATTAGGAGGCAAGACTTGCCCCCTAAAGCAAAACATTTTAGTGCTGACCTGACAAGCCTATTGGGATAACTGAACATTTTTGATATTGCACACTGAATATCCTCTAAAACAAAGAGGAATAATTTAGTATTAAACTGCTTTTCTAGTAGGGTTTTTAAAATAATGAGATTATCTATCTCATCTCAGAATCAAATAACTACTGCAGAAATGATTGTGGTAGCATCCCTTAAATTCCTTAACCACCCTTACCGCACAGCTAGCAAAGTAGAGCATCTGTGTGTTCCTCATTATTTCAGTACAAAGTTGGGAAGATCCAGAGCTGGATGCAAGGCTTCCTCAGCAGGGCAGGCAACATGGTTTTCCCTGTATTTAAAGATTCAGTAGAGGTTCCCAACTAGCCATAGTGTTTTTGAGGTAAATGTCCCATTTGTTTTAAAGATTACTATTTCTGGAAACCTCACTGAAATTTTCTGAAACTTTCTTTACTGTATAAATTACAATATTTTTTGCTATAGCTTACTTTGAAACACGTAGCTTTACTGCAATGTTGAGGGAGAACAGGTTGTTTCGTTTTTAGATTTGTTTTTGGGTGGGGTTTTTTTATTGGTAGTAAAAAAGCATAGGGAAATTAATACTGTTTTTTGAAACTAATTCCTGAGTTTGAAATGTGCATGAACAACTTGATTGTATTTGCTGATTTTGAAAAATGAAAAAAAAACCCCTTCACATTTCAGATTTAAATCAAAGATATAGTTGCCAATTTGATAAAGTTCAGCCCTTTCCTGTTTACTTCTCTGCCCTGCCAGTGTTATTTGAGCAAAAACGGTTTATGAGGCTTCTCTCTAGTTTTTTGTATAGAACAACAGAGGTTTGTTCCATGCCCTGTATGTTAGCAGCAGTTAGAAAATTACCTTTATTAAAGTTTAAGGTTTATGTCTCAAGTGCCACTTAGTCAAGTACTCAGAGTTCATGATGTAGTAGTACATTTCCCAGAAATCCCTCTTTTATGTCCTGAATTCCTTGGCCATTTCTTTCTGCTGTTCATTTTCTCCCTTACTAACATCGTTGCTTCAGACAGTGTGACTGTTTTGATCATGTCTCTCCCATCCTTCCCATTCTGCCCACTTCCCCCTTCTTCAGAACATCCAGTTCACATTTTTTGTGTTGATGCCTAGATCCTTCTCTATCCTGCTTTGAGTGCGTCTACGTTGCAATCGAAAGGTGTGTTTGCATAGTGTGCCTGTTGCAAATACTCTGATTTTTAAATAATCAAGATTTGATCATATAGAAAGGTTAAGTTTCATTAATAAATAAAAGAATAAAATACAAAGGTATAAGTTAAGATTGTTACATTTGAAACAATAACCATAGGAACCTCACCAGGTAGTCACTGTTCTGTATTGAGGAACTCATCGTAACGAGATGGAACGATGAAGAATCGAATAGAGAAGTTTTGTTTGAGTGCCGTAACAATGTGACCTGATATGCACCAGTGATGCTGCTTGGAAAATTCCTTACCTTTCCCATCTTGATTCGAATATCAAGAATGCCAATCAATAGATATTAATAGAAATAACCATTGATTATTTCTAAGTATGGATATTGATAGAATGGTAAAATCAAGAGAGGGATTAATGAAAAATTAAATTATGTATTTTGTGTGATGGTAACTAGGTATGATTTATCTGTGATTTAATCATAAACTAACGGTTGAACAATGTAGCATTGTGAATAGGTAGGGTTTGCTTGTCAAGAGAATGATAAGTTGTAGGCCTGGTCAGTAAACCGAGGAAAACTCAGGAAGATTCCAAGAATGGGATTTTGCAACCAACCTGAGCATGAGCAAAGATGGGGTTCAACTAAAGGACACCATGAGGAAGACTATGGACGACCACCAGAGGACCTTGGACGACCACCTGTGTACCTGGAGGCACATGCATCACAAGCATTTACATATATTAATGAGTTCTCAGAAATTGTATGAATACGTTAATTGTTTCTTGGAAATATGATGAATATGTATACTTTGATTGTATATAACTTTTGTAGCAGAGAAACTAAGCACGCACACGAGGTGGAGTGATCTCCTGTGCATCCAGCGCTGCAATAAAGAAGTGTCTGCTCAGCTACGTACATTATGTAGGTGAGTTTTTGTATTACAGATTTGTAACATGCCAACCTGCATGATATTCCTGGGTGCAGAGAGCAGGAATGTAGGCAGGAGGACAGTATTGCAGAAAGGGCCCAAACACAACGTGCAGTTATTTGGCTTACACAAGGCCTCAGCCACTGGGCTATTACACCCTGAATGTTTTGGGCCTGGCTGCAGGTAATGATCCAAGCGTCAGTGTGTGTGTGTGTTCCTGACCGTGGAGTGAAATTTGGCTCTGACCCATACATTATGTTAGACCTATTTTTGTGGTTAAGGGTACACATGCTTTCTCTTGGATTATGCAGTTTTCTGAACAGGTTTTCATTTCATGAGACTTTCCAGCTGGAGGATGGAAGCACTTTACTCATGTTGTCTTTATTTTGAACTGAGCCATAATCAATTACACCAGAAATTATACTGGCCATTTTTTTCTTCTTCATGATGGGGCAGATTCGGAGTGGGACTTTCTGTGCATTTATCAGGAGGAGTAGCTTGGGGTGCCAATAGAGTATTCTAATGAGGCTAATCAATCCCACACCATCTTTTCTAAAATTTAATACATGCACTGAATTGAAAAACTTCACATGTCAGTTTGGGAAGGCTAAAAGACTGAATGGAGGAGAATAATGGAGAGAATTAAGGGTTGAATATCTATAGTTCACATTGCATAGTTAATTGGAATATATCTATCTTATCCAGTTTTTAGTTAAATATGAGAGTACAATCTGAATTTAAGTACCTTGCTGAGATGTCCATTCTAGATCTTTTCTGTAAATATATGCCTTTGTACAGTATTACAACAGTGAAGGATGTTTGAGAATCTGGAGAAAGTCTCTTTAACAGCTACACCACCAACCGAAGAATTTAGTTTGCTAGAGGTTTGAACTGCATTCAAGCCAACAAATGACAGAAAGAGACTGAGAATTACATTATGTCTGCATATGTTTAGGTTTGACTGAAGTCAGAGGTAAAACCCCATGACTTTCAGGGGAGGCAGTATTTTACATACAGGTTTTAAGACCAGGAGGAACCAATAAGATCTTTTCTGGCCTACTCCACAATGCAGACTGTAAAATTTAATTCTGTAATATTTGCACTGAATCCATGTTCTGGTTGCTCTTACAAGTATAGTTGGTTGAAACTTTCAAAGTAATTTAGCTGTTGCACAAGAATGAATAACATCTAGACCCCTGGCTGAATTGTGTGGGCTGTGCAAGGAGATAGGACAGGAATAAAAAGTTGTAAAGGCATATTTTTGTCTTCGAGGTAAATAGATCTGACTCTGAATAAACACAGCAATCAAATCTGTTGAGTAGGAAGGTGTGATTTTTATGTAATCACTTTTGGAATAGAACTTCCAATATTCCATGCCGTTATCCAGTTTTTAGTTAAATAAGTGAGTACAATCTGACTTTAAGTACCTTTCTGAGATGTCCATTTTAAATCTTTTCTGTAAAATAATACATTCACCTTTCCCACTTGACCTTTTGATTTAAACCTGAGTGCTCTCCTGGTCTCTTCTTGTTCTTACAGCAACAGTTTAAATTTTATTGTCACCTTTTGAGGGTTTCACTACTTCAGTCCTGTCAGCTCTTATTAGGCATTTCTCAAGACTATGTATCTCCTGATTCTAATGTGAATTGTATACCTTTCTTTTTTGCTCATCATTTTATTTGGCTTGCTGTCTGTTTTTTGGTTGCCTGCTGGAAATGCATGTTGTCTTTCAAACAACACCTAACTCATGTTATGCAGAACAAATGGTCATTGAGATTGAGAGCATTGTGTTCTTAAAGTACTCTTTCTACTTACCTTCACTACTCTTTGTGTGCCTTAGATCAGAAGTTAAAAAATCTGAGTGTACCAATACATGGAGTTTCTTCTTTTTTTCAAATACATTTGACAGGTAGCATCTGTTTTATGTTTACCTTTGGGCATTTATTTTGTTCAAGCATACAGCTTTCAATAAAATATTATATTCCACTTCTGAATCTGCTAGTCTAACTCATTTCTCTACACTTGGTTGACTTCACCTGTTTTCTATTAACTGCGGCGTTAACTGATTTTACATGGTCTAACTTGCATAAACTGTTAATGGTGTTATAGCTTGCCCCTCACAAAATTCAACATAAAACACCTGTCTGCAACTTCTAGTCTACCTTCAGGCTCTCACATGGACTCCCATCGATTTTATTAATTATTTCCTTACTCCTAAATTTGCTAATACATGCACTAATACCTGGGTGAATTTTCTTCAAAGTTTTCTGGAAGTGCAACTCTTACAAGGTATTGAAAGGTCCTTTGTTCTTTAGTCGGTGAGTTTCAGCACAGAAACCAATTTTATCACCTCCTACCTTCACTATAAACAGCCCAAATCTTTCTTGTACCACATATCATATCAGGATTTTTTAAAAATCTCAAAAAATTAGTCAGTGGCTTAGAGTTAGCAAAAATGTAAAGATTTTCCCAGCATTTGTTTTCCAGAAAATTCTCCCAAAGGTTTTGGTTTGGGTTGGGTTGGGTTTTGGTGTGAAATTTCAAAGAGATACAGTGAATTTGTTTTCAATCAATGTCTTTCATGTGCAGGATAACAGTGCCAGTGGAAAGGAAGGAAAAATGACAGAATATTGCAATAAACACACAGACGTTTATTGTACTGCAAATTCTGTTTTGTTTCTAGTGTTGATTTCCTGAGAAAAGCCACCAAAAAACCCCTCCCCCCACACCCCCCACCACCTTGTCTTATATCAACCGTTGGAGCTGCCTTGCTCAGAGATATGGTATCTCTGCTTGTTGGTAATGTTTCCCAATGTGAGTTGATGCTTTAAAGCTTCTGCAGGAACTCAGATGGTGCTCAGCATCCGGACAAGGACTGAGTGGTGATGTTGAGGCAGAGAGGGATATTGCAGACACGGAAGCAGGGAAGCATAGGATAAAGACCTGAGGAAACATAGCAGTGCAAGGTGGGGGTGAATAAGGTTAATTCCTGTTTTGGGTGAGATGAGTGGTAGGAACATGGGATTGGATTTCTGATTTGGAGGTGTAAGGATATGTGATGAAAGGGTTTGGGTTTGATAGGACGGGAGATGTAGGATCACCCTATGTTTCAGGTCAAGTATCTTCTTCTCCCCTCTCAAAGAGACGTAAAATCAGCGGCCATCTGTAAGATCACCTTATAGTCAGCAGCATGTTTTCTTTGTAGTATGGTGGTGTACACTGACTCTGGTCACTCCAAAATAGCATATAGATGGGACATATCTAGAGGCATGCAGTAAAAATGATGGCAAGTTGAGAAGCACAGGCTGAATATTTCTATGTGAGAAGCAGTTAACCAGCTAGACCCACTTGGCTTAGAAGAGGGAGTCATAGCAGGAGTTTCAAAAGCTACAGTATTTAATACCATAAGCATAGAAGGAGGATTTGTGAGGATTCTTGTTTTCATGATAAAATTTCAGTAGCAAAGCTAACTGATTTAATTAAATAGTATTTGTGAGTCTCCTTATCCAAGCATATGTGGTATACCAAGAATATTTGGTAAAAGAACATAATGCAGGATTGGGAACAGTTATGAAAGAAATATTGGTGTTGAGGGGGAGGAAATAACTAAAAATGTACTGTTGTGGTTTAACCCTCGTAGGCAGCTAAGCACCACACAGCCGCTCGCTCACTCCCCTGCAGTGGGATGGGGGAGACGATCGGAAGGGTGAAAGTGTGAAAACTCATGGGTTGAGATAAAGACAGTTTAATAGGTAAAGCAAAAGCTGCATGCACAAGCAGAGCAAAAATAAGGAATTCATTCATTACTTCCCATCAACAGGCAGATGTTTTGCCATTTCCAGGAAAGCAGGGCCTCATCATGCGTAATGGTTACTTGGGAAGACAAACACCATGACTCTGAACCTCCCACCTTCCTCCTTCTTTCCCCCAGCTTTTATTGCTGAGCATGACATCATATGGCATGGAACCTCCCTTTGGTCAGTTGAGGTCAGCTGTCCTGGCTGTGTCCTCTCCCAACTTCTTGTGCACCCCCAGCCTACTTGCTGGCAGGGCTGTGCGAGAAACAGAAAAGGCCTTGACGCTGTGTAAGCACTGCTCAGCAGTAATGAAAACAGCGGTGTACTACCGACACTGTGTTTGGTCAGAAATCCAAAGCATAGCACCAAATGAGCTACTATAAAGAAAATAAACTCCGTCTCAGCCAAAACCAGTACAATGAGTACTTATAATTCTTTTAGTCCTATTAGCTGTTCATGGAACATCTGCAAATAACAAATATTCATAAAAATCATGGACTTGTCTTCTGGTGGTTCCTCAAGAGTGAAATTTTACTCCTGTGCAGAAGGGAGACTGAGATGATCAGATCTTGCATTTCTAGCAGAATGGGTTACTAACTGTTGAACAAACCTAGTCTACTGCTTGCTGATATCAAAGGAAACTACCATATTGTACCTCAGAGCCCTTTGGATCATGCTACCTTTAGATACATTGTGTAACTGCAGATGGTTCATTTTATTTAGAATGCAGAAATAAAAGGCATTCATTTAAAAGCAAATTTGCTACTATGTCCTATGGAATTTCCTCTCACTGAGCAGTGTTGTGACACACATTTACTGTGACTGGAAAAATACTTACACTCATGTATGACTATCCCTATTTCCCTACAGTAAAGTGCAAGAGCTGTTAACCATCATGGTTCAGGACAAACAATTACCAACTGCCAAAAAGAAATCTTACTTTATCACCTGTTACATACTGACGTCTGAGTAGGGGATATCTGTCTGGATTAATGCTTTAATTAAAAACAGAATACTAAACTATTAGCTTTTTGCAGAATGAAAAATTCATGTTCTCTGCATTTTTCTTGACTGATGCAAAGGTTTCCAAAAGACGCTAACCAAATTTAATATTTCATGACAGATAATTTGCATCTTTTCAATGTCCCACCTTCTCGCAGTTGTCACATCTCTCATTGTTGCTTCCAAGCAATGTCATTAATCTGATTGCTATAATAAATATTAACAAGATGACACTGAGTCATTTGTTTCTGTTTATGTGGTGTCAGGACCACAGAATGAATTGCAGAACCTCAGGTTATTGTGACATTTATGCTTTCAAAGCTGGTATCAATGTGTCTGGGATTTTTGCTTTGTTGGCTTGGTCTGTATTGGGTTTTTTGGTTTTTATTGTCTTGTTTCATTTTTCCTTTGAAACAGGAATTGGGATGAGACGGCTAACAGCTTTAGGACAGGTATGCTCAGTTTTGTGTGTGATGTCAATATTGGTTCTAGCTTCATTTTTCTCTTTCTGTATTTTACAAAAAATGAATGAGAATATAAGGGGATCAAGCCAACTTAATTATGAAGTGCATCTAGTGTGTGGTGGCCTGGGTTCTAATCTACACTCACTCTTACTATGAAGTGTTTATTTTGCTTATTTATTTAGTGTGATTTAGTTTCAATCACATGAGATTCCTTAGTTTTTGAACAAATTAAACACTTAGTCCTGCAGTTAAATCTAAACGTACCACTTTAGTCACAGAATCACAGAATCATGGAATCATTAGGGTTGGAAAAGACCTGTAAGATCATCAAGTCCAACCATCAACCCAACACCACCATGCCCATTAAACCATGTCCCACAATGCCACGTCCACATATTCCTTGAACACCTAACACCTTGAACACCTAACACCTTGAACACCTAGATGTTCCTTGAACACCGAGTCAAAGCTACACTGGGCCTTGAAGTTAAGCATATGTTTAAGAACTTTGCAGAATAATAGCCCTTAATTGTGTAAGAAATAATGCTTTGGAAAATACTGTTCAAAAGTACATTATTTCATCCCCTTCCCTTTATATCATATTTCAAGTTTATATTGAATTTGCTGTCCACAAAATCTTTTAGGTATCATTTGGCATTATTGTTTCCTGGTTTCTTTGTAAGGTATAATGCTATTTGGAAAATGCCCCAGCCCTGCTCTGAGAATTGAAGAACATAGAATGCAATAAATCATACCCTAATTAAAATTTGAGCTGTTAAAATTAGCTAGATGTCTCCCAGTTGGGTTGTGTTCCCCAGTTTTCCCTCTTCCCCTCTTTCTGCTTTGACAGTTAATGAAGCTACAGAGGCAAGAAAATCCAACGAGAATTCTATCATTTAACAAAATTCTATTTTACCACCACAGCCTTTGAATCGCTGGAGCATATATTGGTTCTTGAAAACCAGCTTGAATGTGAAGCCTCTTCTGTAATAAAACAAGAAGATCTGTCTATGGCAAATTCTGACAGCCCTGCAAGGCACCACTTTGCATCTTTTAGCTGTTATCAGTCTATGCAAATGCAAGTCTTGGGCTATGAGCTAGAAACCTCCTATCTTAGCTAGAAGACCTCCTTTGCTAATATGACTTTGGAAGAGGTACAGCACCTGGTTCCATCTCTTGGAAGGCTGGGTCCCAAAGATCTTGCCTATCTTTCTTAAGAACTTAAAACTTATGTAATTAGGGAAATTACTTCAGGAAACTTCAGTCAGCCATGAGCTGAAGAACTCATGATAAAAGAAGGATGTGGAGAAACTTGAACAGGGTATAGCAGAGGGCTGCCACAATGGCGCGGGGCCTAGAGCACATGATCTACAAAGGGGAGTTGAAGGAGCTGATGTTTAGTCTGGCAAAGAGGAGACAAAAACCCAATATATAGCAACCCATAAGAACCGGGATGGAATTAACAAGGATGATGACACCAGATTACTTTTCTCAATAGTGCCAGACAACAAGAGCCAATAGCCAAAAAAAAACTGTGGCTGGGGAAACTGAGATCAAACTTCAGGAAGAATACTTTCAGCAGGAGGTTAGTATAGGACTGGAACAGGTGACCCAGAAAAATGGTGACATTTCCTTCCATTGAGGTTTTCAAGTGTCAGTAGTGAACACTTAAGTGTCAAAAGGGCACAGTTAACCTGATCTAGTGTTATTGATAGTCCCACTTCAAGTGGGATTGTTGGGCTACAGCCCTCCAGAAGTAACTCCAAACAATTCTTCTTCTTCTTGTCCAGTAGATGCGATGTCAACTAACCACTATCTTCAGTGAAATTTTTTTTACGTAAGGGAAGACTTATAACATTCCTCCTTAGTTTTGTCTTTACCAAATGAAACAATCCAAATTCCTTCATTCTTCCCTTTTAGGACAGGTTTTCTCAAACTCTTGGTAACAGTTTAACTTTGAATTTTCTACAGTTGATTTAACATTTTTTGAAATCTGATGACCAAAAATGGTCACACCAGGGCTGCAATCTCAGTAGCACATCGTCAGGTGAAAAATGAATTCCCGTGTTTTCCCTATAATCCAGATGGTATAGCATTCTGGAATGATTTTGCCTTTTTTTTCCAAGAGTCAAATTAAGGACTCAAGTTTAGCTTGTAAACCATTGCACTGTAACTGGCTATTTCCCACTTAGTTTTTACATTTGGTTCTTCTTCCGAGCTGTAAATAACTTGCCCTTGTCTTTTGTGGAATTGCATTTGCTTGATCTCAGAGTACAATTTTGCAAGATCATTTTGAATTCAGAGTCTATTCTCTAAAATGTGTATATTCACTTGCTAAGAGGCAAATTCTGCCAGTGCATTTGTATTTCAAAATAAAATGTTAAATAAAGTTGGACCCAATACAGACCAATGGAATATACCTTTAGATTGACAACAGATCACTGGTAAAACACTCTTTGATTCTGATTGTTTTCAACCAGTTCCCAAGTATAATCTACTTTCAAAATAAGTTCAAAATTTGTATAAATTTCTAAGAAATGTGCATGAGGATGTGTCTGTGCGACTAGACAAGATAATCAGAAATTCCATTACTGTGACTGGTAAATCCATCCTTCTGTCTACTTAAAGGAATCTACATTTCTGTGGAGGGAAAATTTAAACGATTCATACATTTTTAAATTGCTGCGTGTAGGCAAAGTGTAGTAGAGTCACTGTGAAATACACAAAAATAAAAATTGTAAATGCAATTACTTGTTTCTTATTTAGTTTTATTTATTCTGTGTGGTATTTCTGATTTCAGAAACAGATATGAATTATATGGGGAACATTCTGCAAATTTAGCACCTGCAAGTCAATCCTTCTAGGAAGGTATTTGATCTTTCATGATGTTAACAAGTAATTTTATAGGCAAAGCTCAAAACCATGCTCATATTTTACACATATGTGTCATGCGCACAGTTGTCCCTGCATTTATTAGCACACACAGTTTGGAAAGGTAATTTAAGTGCTTATGGTTCTGAACACTGCCATTTTGGTCTTCATTATCTTTTCACAGTATGATACAGCAGGCAATTTCTGTTCTGTTAGATGTTTGGTATTCTGTCAGGTCTCCTTTTTCAAACTCCAGTCATTTTAAGTCATTTCTGTTTCACCGTAAGGTCACAGCCTACTTTGAACACTATTTTATTACTTTGATGACTGCTCCTTTGTTCTAATATGCTTAGTCAAAACTATCAAGCATGGCTATTGCTGCTTCTTGAGAGATAATATTGTGAAAGCAACCACTGTAGTATTAGTAGTTCAACTAGTACTAGTTGAACTGTTAAACCTACTGCTCAGATTCTCACTGAAATGCTTAGAATACTTCTGCTGATTTTAACATGACTTTGTGTGGCAAGAATATTTGTAATTATAATTGCAGTAATACTGCAATATATCCATCAATAAGCACCATTTGATCATGCATATGGATAACACCAGAGAAGAAAACAGATGCTCTGATAAGTGTCTTTGCAAGCATTATGAAAATGTGGTTTTATTCTTAAGACATTTGGTAAAGACCATTGCTGTCATCTGCCCTTGCTCGAACCCTTTTTTAAAGCTGATTCATATTTTCTGTATTATTCTGTAAGAGAGAGATTATCTAGTAGACACAGCTTTTCTCAAATTTTGATCATTTACATTTCCTCTCCCTTTTCCGATTGTGTAACATCTTTGTTGCTATTACAACAACAGGGACTTAGAGGAATTATAGTGAGAAAACAATGAAAATCCAGACTCTGATTTCCCCAGACCAGAATAAATCTTAAATTGTCCACTAAAATATCAGGATTATCCTGAATATAGATGGGTAGAATCTGGTGCCTTTTTTTATTTAGTGCTCTGCTGTGATATATAATTCGGTCTTTTGACAGGAAAAAATCATAGGAAAAAGAACTTAGATGCACATATAAATAAGAATAAGGAAGTGGAGACAGCATCATATTACCTGGTAGTCGAAGGACGACATGTTCCATTTATCACAGGAAGTTCTCAGACTTAGCTAGAATGCTATAAATTGGACAAGTATTAAAGAACTGTCTTTTAAGTGTTACAAAGAGACAAGGAATTTGAGCACATCTTTTAACACTAGTACTAGTTTTTGACCACTTTTGACCATTTTGTGGGGAAATGCCAGTTTCTCCATAATTAAAGCGGAAGCTAACCTAAACCTCATTTTCATCTGCAGTGAAGTTTGTCTAGTTCTTTGGCTTGATGATGCTATTAGACAATTTTTAAGGATAGAAGCTGTGTCAGACATTGTCATACAAGTATTACAAGAATATTACAAGAACTGCCACCTTTCTTTAGATACAGTTTCTCTGCAAGTCTCTTTCCCCTTGATACGTCAACTGGAACATCATTTGCTAACTATAGCCAATTTCCTGGCTATTTGTCCTGTATCTGACCAGCAGATGCGTGGACATGAGCATCATGCTCCCTGTAAAACTCTCATTGGCTTGGCTGGTGCTTCATTCATTCTGATCAAACAGATTTTCGCCAGACAGATGCAGTTTTGGCTACTTTAGCCCACTACTGGCATACACCATATTAAGTGTATCTATGCTTGGATGTACAACGTGGACCGTATTGCACTCCAAAACATGGAATTGACTTAATTTTAATTTTTTTGCAGATTTTTGAGGTTTGGGTTATATCTTTGGGCTTTTTTATTGTTCTTGCATTGCAAAAGCTGTCTTGCTAACTAATCTACATGAGTTAGTGCAGACCTGTTTGCTTTCTCTTCATTTGGAAACTACATGAAGGCAATGCCTTTGAAAATGCTAATGTTTCATAAGGTACTCCATCAAAGTCAAATGCCACAGAATTAAAGTGAATTGATTGCTGAGAGAGTCATTTATTTGACTCCAGAAACTGGATGCTAGTGGATGTGCAATCTACTTTGGTAAGGTAGATCCTTACCAAAAAACTGAGCAACATTTCTTTTCTTGCAGTTAATGTATTCCTAGTTTCTTCCAAATTATGTACTTTCTTACCTTCTTCATTCCTTCTGGCCCATATTTCATCCTGACTGGTGCCTGTATCTGGATTTATACATTTATGTGTATTGTTTACATATATGCCCTTAACCTTGTGATATTGCTCTTTGGTTTTTAAAGAATGTCTTTTCAGAGGTTAAACAAATTTAAAAGAAGAAGCCAAAGGTTTTCTTAGTCCTAAAATTATTAACCTAGCATATATTTAATATTCAGCTATCAGGCACCATCCCTTAGTTACTACTGAGCAGCCTGTACTTCCCTTCTTGCGCTTCTTGATGATAATAGTGACATTTACTTTCTTCTGGTTCTCTGGAATCTCCCTTGGTTGACACGACCTTTCAATTTCAGGAATGAACTCTGAAAAAAAACATTCCCATACGTATCTAGTACATTTTGAATATTGAGAAGCTTTATTTCATTTTCTCCAAATGAAAGAATTGGATTGTAAGGGATAAACAGTCTTTAATCTTTAACTTATATATCAAGTATTCAGCTTTGCTAGGTGCGCCAGTTGCTGTAAAGATGAACTTACTCAACACTAAAATTTTGTGTGTTAGAAGGACTGTTCTAGAAAAAGCAGGAGACATCTCTGTTTGAAGCAGGGAAATTTTTTTCCATGGAAAGCCAAACAGGTTCATGGGAAGTCTTTGAGCTCAAGTAAGTTTTATTAGAAGAAGCAAAAAAAAGACTCAAGGTTGCAATATTCACATGACCTAGGGTATCAACCAGGATCTAGAGTTTCTTATTTTAGCAGGCTTTTCAATTTTAATAACAGCATTTTTTCTGGTTATTCTATGCACTAATAAACCTGTGGTACTAGAATCTAACACAGATCTCTTCAGTGGAACAGCTACTTCATCTGACTGAAAGAGGAGGAGCAGAAGGGATTGGAAGAAACTGCTGCTGCTTCCTGTGCTCTAGACCTAGATTATATAGAGCATTATGATGGTGGGTAGAACTGACATTCAGAAGGACCTCAGCAGACTGGAGAAATGACACAAGCCTCATTAAGGCCCATGCAAAGTCCTCCATCTGTGACTGAAGAATCCTGTGCAGCAATACATGCTGGGAGCTGACAGGATAGAATGCAACTTTGCAAAAAATGAACTGGTGACATCGGGGGTTCTGCAGTTTGCTCTTCTGTAGAAGGTGACCAAGGACATAGTGGGGCTGTGTTAGCAGCAATGTAGCCAGCAGGTCCAGGGGAGTGTGTATTCCTCTCTATTCCACAGTGTGAGACCACATCTGGAGTACTGTATTCAGTTTGGGGCTTCACATTGCAAGAGTCGTTGACGTACTGGAGCAAGTCCAATGGTAAGCCATTGAGATGGTCAGGGGACTGAAGCTTGTAGCATACAGAGAAAGGCTGAGAGAGTTAGATGTATTCAGTCTGAAGACGAGAAGGCTCAGGGGACATCTTCTTGCACTTATGAACCTAATAGGGCGTACAGAGAAGTTGGAAGAAAACTTTTCTTACAGGTGCATGAGACATTAGCTGGAACATGAGAAATTCTGATTAGATGTCAGGAAAACTTTTCTACTGGGAGGGTAGTCAACTACTGGAAGATGTTGGCCTGAAACATTGTGGAATTCCTGGAGATTCTAAGAATTTGTGTGGACAAGGACCTGAGCCAGCTGATTTAACTTCATATTGGATCTAACTTTGCTTTAAACAGGAGTTTATAACAGCTGACCTTAGAATCATAGAATCATAGAACGTTTTGGGTTGGAAGGAACCTTCAAAGATCATGTGGTCCAACCACCCTGCCATGGGCAGGGACATCTTTCACCAGATCAGGTGTTCAAAGTTCCATCCAACCTGACTTTGAACACTTTCAACACAGGCGCATCCACAAGTTCTCTTCAACAGCCTTCAGAGATGTCTTCCAGTTTACATTATTGCCTGATTCTGTTTCTACATAGTATTCTGATTAGCATGTGGAAGGCCCCTGTAGCATGCAAAAGTTCCCAGGCTGATCCCTCTACCTGCCCTCCCCACTTTGCCTCTACAGAGTGAGGGCCCACTTGGGTCTACTGAAGCAGGTCAAGAAACCACATTACTATTGTGTGTCAGGGTTCTTGGTGCATCACCAGGCTCTATTTGCCCTGACCAGCTTGTAACTTTCTCTTTAATCTTGACAGCATTTCCCCCACCATCTGTTAGCTCAGACCATCTTCAGCCGTGAGCTGAGCGCCATGGATCCTAGCCCCTAGGCTGGACAGGAGCCTAGGGCTATCCCACAGCTCTAGAATGACCTCCAAAACCTGCAGAAGGCTGTGGCCTATAAGAAGGTCACAGCCCTATAGACTTTTTTGATGACACCTTCAGCCACAGGGACCCCAGCCTCCACCATAGCTCCCCAAACTCTTCATTAGGGTGAGGACATGGGGATATATTTGTCAAATATGGCTAATCTTTGCCACTTCTCTGGGGACTACCTGACAGATGTTAGTCACTCAGCAGTAAAAATTTCTTTGCTGTCAGGGATGGCCCTAGCTTGAGTCACCCTGTATGATCACAGTGGGTGACATACACCCTCTGTGTCACAATGATCCAAGACCCTGAAAGCTTACTAAGTTCTCTGCAGTTCTTTAGAGACTGCAGTCACATGGCCATGACTGGCAGTGCCTTGCTGGAGCCCTGACTGAGAACAAGTTGGCCTCTACCTACTCAGTCCAATTCACTAAGTGGACCATGGAAAGTAAGTGCGGGTACCTGTTGATACACTGTACTGGTTTTGGCTGAGACAGAGTTCATTTTCTTCATGGTAGCTCATATGGTGCTATGCTTTGGATTTCTGAACACCATGTCGGTAGTACACCACTGTTTTCATTACTGCTGAGCAGTGCTTACACAGCGTCAAGGCCTTTTCTGTTTCTCGCACAGCCCTGCCAGCAAGTAGGCTGGGGGTGCACAAGAAGTTGGGAGAGGACACAGCCAGGACAGCTGACCTCAACTGACCAAAGGGAGGTTCCATGCCATATGATGTCATGCTCAGCAATAAAAGCTGGGGGAAAGAAGGAGGAAGGTGGGAGGTTCAGAGTCATGGTGTTTGTCTTCCCAAGTAACCATTACGCATGATGAGGCCCTGCTTTCCTGGAAATGGCAAAACATCTGCCTGTTGATGGGAAGTAATGAATGAATTCCTTATTTTTGCTCTGCTTGTGCATGCAGCTTTTGCTTTAACCCCTTTCTTTTTCCCCTTTCTTTTCATTTTTTTTTTTACTCATCAGGCCTGTGATGAGTAAGAATCATCTTTTGATTCCCATGCATTTTGCTTTTTGTACAGTGTAAAAAAAAAAAAAAAGCCTCCTATATCTACAGTTGTTTTGAAGACTTTTTCACAATAAAAGCTTTGAAAAGGGAACTTAGTGTACATCCAAAACAGACAATTTAACTCTGAGAAAACTTTAGCCTTTGAAGAAGGAACGAATTTCTCTTTTCCAAGTAATGACTTGTGTAACGACTGGTGCTTGACTTTGGTTAAGTAGTCACATGTTAGAACAGAGGTAACTTTAAGAATGAAAGGATACATATTCATTGAAGTGTTATGAAAAGTGAAAACTAGGAGGGAAAGGCAAGTGAAATGTGATTATGTTAATTTCAGCTATCTAAAATTTATTTGTAATTGCAGAGACATAATTTTATGTAGCAGATAACCTCAGGTAAACATATCTCTAATCACGTATTTTTATTAATGTCTCAGAAAAAAATGTATTTACCTGCTCTAATGATCCTGACTGGAAGACTGGTATACACTGAGGAATTAGTGATCCACATAACAGTTACCTGAATAGGCCCAGGTTTGTGCTGTGCTGTGCTGCATGTACGGTGTGGCCTTCAGGCTTGTGTTGTACTGCACAAATTCCTTGGACACAGGATAAACTCAGACCGCTCACTGTAACACCAGAGCCTCCAGGCAGCTTCCACTTGGTACTGGCTACTACGCCACCTGTATGTCCTTGCTTTTATCTAAACGTACAGCAAGAAGTTCTCATGTGATCACCCTTCAGGAATATAGTTGTTTTTCTTATAAGAAAATATGTAATAGTTTTAAAGACCAAAAAGGAGGAATCCCTCTTGGCAAATGGAATCTGAGTAGCATGCCGTGGGGAAGAAATTCATCCAGGGTTTGTCTGATGCTGTATGAATGCAGGTCATCCAGCATCTGAAGGAATATGAGATATACTTGCTATCTATCTATATTCCTTTTTATATTCTGTCTTATGATAACAGCCATTTTAGTAAGCCATTTGCTGTTGGGCCTTTCTCACTGAGATCCAGTAAGAACCATCTCTCTCTCACTTCACTGCCCCACAGGTGCAGAACACCTGCCTTGCTAATCATATATTATAAAAAAAGAACCATTCCTAAAAATCATGAACTTTAAAGGTTTTTCAAAAGGCACCAACAGCTTTTCTATAATTTTTCAGCATCTCCCAGTGATATGGTCTCCTTTTCCTCTTGGACCTGTGTTTTGTTATGTCTTTTGTGTCACTAGTAAAGGGTAGTGACCAACATTTATTTTAGCCTAGCATGTTTCAGATATTTTTATAAGCACAACAAAAATCTATGAGATATACAGGGTGACTGGAAGTACACTCAATCAGTTACACCTTCTGAGAGAAGTGGGGATTTGCAGAAATATCCTGCAGAATTATGCTCTTAGAATTTTGGGGATCCTCTGAACATTCATTAACTTTTCTCACTGGAGTGGCTACCAGCATAGTCCACATCAAATAACATCAGCAGTCCAATTTTAGTTGTTTCTAAAAAACTTTGGAGAGTGAATCATAAAGGTTAAGACTTATTAAATACAATTGCTAGCCAGACACTGTAGAAATATTTCATAGATGTTTTGTATGCTCTTTATTTGAAATCTTACCACGTAAGTATGTGTTCTGTCTCTCAAGAGCTAGAGTTTAAAGTTCTGTCTCTCATGCCTCTCTCATATTGTCAGTCCAAAGAAATAAGCACAAAAAGTACTTTCCTTTTGTACTTCATCACACTGCTCTCTTTGTGAAACCTGACTTTGGTCTAAATCAATCCAGTCTAAATTCTGTCAATAACAAGAGATTTTTGCCTCCAGACCTTTGGTAAAAATCTTTGAAATCAATTACTGCCAATTACTGTGATTTTACTTTAGGAAAAACAGAGCACTCATCAGTTCCCATTAAACAGATTCCAAACTAGTTATTCAGCTCAAGGTACTCTGAAAAGGCAGAATCCAGTGTCACAAAAATTGGGAAAAAGAAAAAGCCAGTAAGTAATATAAAATAATAGAAATTAAATTGGTTTGACACTATTTTTTGCCTACCAGAAGCATGATTTATGCAAGTCAAATGTGAATAACTATCTCAAATTCTGAGTAAAAATTTAAGAAAAAAAGGGAAGAAGTTGCTGAAGAAAAAAAAAAAGACATGTTTGGAGAAAGTTCTTTTTAAAAAATACTGACTTGCTAGAGCTTTATGGAATTACATGTAGATGGAAGACTGGTTTTTAATGCATTGACTTTAGCAAGAATTGCATAAACTCAGAAACTTTCCAGAAACTTTCAAGGCTGAACAGCTTCATTCAAATGAACTGATACCTAAATGACCAGTGGCATTCTGTCTATCCTTTTAGATAAGCACAAAAATTCTGGTACATTGCAAAAGGCAAGTTAGAGATGTCATTCTGTAACTTTTTAAGATCATTAGTTATGCATGGTTACATAATTATGTTAAGCATAAGTGCTTAATGAAAGACTTAGATTGCATATGTTTTCTAAATGGGATCATTGGCACAGCACTTTGATGAGATGGTTTCACTTCTGGATATCAACATGTTAACATCTTTCTAGCACTTCTTGTTCCTAGATACCGAAGAGTGTCCTTAAAGCAGAAGATTCTTGACTCTTAATCCAAAATTTTCTTACCCTTGGGGGAGAAATTTTGGTGCATCTCAAAAAGAAATTTTAAAAGATAATGGCTTCAGAATTCCCAAATGCATCAAAATTGCGTCTGTAAAAAGAAATAATAACAAAAGACAAAACCCCCAAATATGTGGAAGAAGCTCAACTAATGAAGATAACATCAGAGGCTTCTCACAGCAGAGAGCCTTCTTCAGTTAAACAGTTCTTGATGATACTTTCACATTCCAAAACAAAACTGGAGAACTATCAAAAGAAAAAATGGGGTCTTAGCCTCATTTTCTTTCCTGTCCTCATGCTCATCTCAAACATGCATATGACAGTAACCCTGACACTTGATGCATTACAAAAGAAAAAGAACTGACAAACTAACTATGTAGGAATGCTGAACACCAAGATAAAATCTATAGCTAGTATGTGTAATACAGCCTACAAAAAGGACTGTCATACAAAGCCGATGTTATCCCAACACATTTATTATTAGTGCAGAGAACAGAGAGGAGTTGAAATGTGCCTTTCATGAAAAAAAATTACATTTTGGCATATTGCATGGCAATACTGAATAGCTGTTAAAATGGAACTCACAATGAAAAAAATTCTTCTGCTGGATTTTCCCTAGTGAGAGACACTTTACAAAGCAGGTGTCAAAAAAGCATAGGAGGCTTTGTATATCAAATTAATTGTGCCTCTTAATTATGAGACTCCCTCAGAACTCTTGGCAAGTCAAGCAAAAGCCTGCTTATATAAAAATCAGCTGGCTGTTTTAAGTGGATTTTAGGACTTGTGTCATGTACTGGCCTGACAGCTCTGGGGGCTGAAATCATTTAATAGAAAGAAAGAAGCAGCTGTGCAGACGTTCCTACCTCCCTCCTGCAAATGCGGCTTGTTTCTATTCTGTCAGAGCTCTCTCAAGAGACTTCCGTTTACTCTCTGAGCCTGTTTCATCCAAGGCTTTTCTGATAACTGCTCAAGGTTTAGTCCTGCCACTACATGGACTCATGCTGCACTTAAGCACGTGACTTAAGTAGGGAGTAGGGAGTGCCAAGTTTGCCGCTGACAAAATCACAGAATCACAGAATCACACAGAATCACAGAATCACAGAATCACAGAATCACAGAATCACTAAGGTTGGAAAACACTTGTAAGATCATCAAGTCCAACCATCAACCCAACACCACCATGCCCACTAAACCATGTCCCACAATGCCTCGTCCACACGTTCCTTGAACACCTCCAGGTATGGTGACTCCACCACTTCCCTGGGCAGCCTGTTCCAGTGTCTCACCACTCTCTCAGTAAAGAAATTTTTCCTAATATCCAGTCTAAACCTCCCCTGGCACAATTGCATTCTCGTAAATAAAGCAATATGCAATTTCTGAAAACACACATATGGATTTTTATCTGCTTTTACCCTGTGAGTGATTACTGTTTGAAACTTAGATAAGAACCATGTGTTAAATTTGAATTAGTCTGTGCTCCTGTGCAAACCCTGGATCCCAGCTCAGAATTTGTGTCCCCACAGATTTATCAGGGGCCTGTACATGGAATTTTATTGATTGGCCTTTTTCCAGCTTCCAAAAGAAAGCTTAAAGAAATTCTTAATTTTAAACAGGCTCAAACAATTGTAACGTGGTTTTTCTATCTAGCATTGCTGCTGATCCACAGCTGCAAATGGTCAAATCTACTTCATGTAAGAATTGCAACAGCAGCATAAAAAGGCTCACATAAATCACCTTTGGAAATACTTTAGTGAGATCTGTAAGAGAAGACTGTTTCATCTCATTTTGCAGAGTAGAATAAATTAAATGCAGATAAGTGAAAAAACTCATTTTGAGTGTGTCTAAAATACCTGGAAGAAGGAAACCTTGATGCACATGATCCTACTGTTCATTTTGTACTGTTTAGCTACTTTCTTTTATACGGATCGTTTCTTCACAGGTTTGTATAATACAGTGCTTTCTTTCACTAGCAAAGAAGACACATTGTCTCTGTAAATTTGCTAAACCAATCATGAATTAAAACATGATTGTTAAAGCACTCATCAGAGTCTTACTTTTGTCATTTTACTGATGGTGAATTTCCTATATGGTAGATGAAAAACTTTCTTATTCATCATGTATGTTAAGCAGCATTTTGAAAAGAAATCGAATTCAACTCAAAATTCAAAGAAAGGATTTTAATTGATTTTATGCTTGAGTGAATCTGCTGTAAAGATGTTGGTTATGTAAGAATAAAGTAGTTTATCAAATTGCCTGCACTGAAAAGGAATCCTTTAGTAAGAAAGATAACTATTAGCTATAGTTACAGAATAGAAATATATTAATTTGGATCACCATGCCTGATAGAGTGGAAAAGAAAAACTAGGTTTGTTTTGGGGTTGGGGTTTTTTTGAACAACATCTGTCAGTTTTTCCATTTTGGATAAATCAAACATTAAGCAGCCCTGGATGAACCAACTCAAATTAAGTGACTGTTCTTTCAGTATCTAGAGGATACACAGCTAGTTGCCAAAGGCAACTGATGGATTGATGGGAATAGGAGAAACCTGAACAGAAGACTGTGAGACACATGAATAGTGCCTTGTCAGTTGATGTATTCTACACAGAATCTGATCATCACTGCCTTTGATGGATTTTTATGAGGTTGTGAGAAGCTCTATCTCATTTTAAAACGTTCATAACCAGAACATAACACTCGTGAAGAATGATTTAATTTCAGAGTTTATTTTTAGGGGCAAATTCTCACAGTAAACCTGGAAAAATTATTATCAAAGCTCAATTTGCCTAGTTACACCTGAAAAGAAAATTCATTTTCCAATGGTATTGAAAGCCAAACATTATTTGGCTTATATAATCTCAACCTCTTTTTTTTCCTGACAGAATCCTAATACTTCACTTACAGCTTTTACAGTTTAGGTTTTTACAATTAAAAGAGTTACATTTTCAGAGATGCACACATTGTCAATAGCAAAAGTTCCTTTTGTCAAAAAGAGAACCCATCCTAACATGTTTTCCCAAGGAAAGTGATTTTCAATTGAGGATTTTATTTTCTCAAAGGAAAAGGGTTTCTCTGATTCACATTAGTTAATGCCTGCACATTTGGAGTCACAAACAGTTACTAACAACAGTAGTTCTCCAGTTAACAAAGTGCTTGGATTTATGACTGACAGTATATCCTGGGATTAGACTTTTTAAAGCAAAGGAGTACATGCATATGAAAATGCTATCATGTACTGAACTTGCATTATATGAGATGAAAAACTCTGGAAACTATTTTTATGGAGTCTGAGGCCTCTGACAGAAGAATCTGCTGACTATTGCTTTGTCAGTTCAAGAGATTCCTGTCTGTAACTCTCCCTCTTGGCCACTACCCTACTACACTCCCCTAGCATCTGTCCTGGGAGTAAGGGTGATGAAAGGGAACATATTAACCACTTCAGTGGAAAACCTTGTAGCTTAGCGTATTCTGCCAAGAAAAGCGATTTGGTCTAAAATAGCATGCTGTGAACTGGAGAGTTTGAGAAACAGACATGTGTTGTCTTCTTTTTATTCAGTGGTTGAATGAAAAGTTTCTAGCAGGAAGGACAGAGGCGGCTGGGTAATGCTACATACTCCTTTAGAAAGGGAACACCAGACCTTGTTTATGAAGACCCAGGTTCTTAACTAGGTTGTCACTGGATGTCTCTTTAACTTGAAAATGTAAAGCAATCTATTATGGTTTGGTCTAGCTTCTCCTTTTCCTTAGCTGATGATTTTTATGGCATGTAGGTTAATTAGTTTTATTATTTGCTGAGTGTTTAATAGTGTAGATTGCACTTCTGTTCTTTAAACAGAACTCAGACAAATAAAGCTGTGATCAGCGGTTTTGAAAGCAAAGAAATGTATACTTGGAGTAGGAACAAGCAGAGTGCTTTGAAATTTTTCTGAGATTCACTTATGTATGACAAAGTAGGGTGTGTTTAATACGATTAGCTCATTCGTTGTGTTAATAAATTGCTGTTCCTTTGGGGTCATGTGCTTTCTCTTATGGAATGATCTGATGTAAACTTGTACTCTTGAAAAAGTAAGGAAGGTTGTGTTCTATCACCAGCTGTAGAAGTCCTCCCATTGACAGTGATACACAAACCATGTTTGTATTCACAGTCCTCACACAGACTCCAAAACTATCATTCTCTCCAGAAAAACATGCTTTGTCTCAGATATTCTTTAGCATATTTGCTGAGATTAAAAACTAAGTGAGTTTTGGTGGGTTGGCCTATTTTTTCTTTCAGAACCAAGAATTTAAATTTTACCTTGAAATCAAAGATGCAAATTTACAATAATGCTGAAGTTATATTGGGGTTTAGTTGGGTTTAAAATAGCCCAAGGCTTGAGGAGTCTCAGGAGCTGAGAATCTGAGAGTCTCCTGTGTGCTTTATATTTTGTATCTGTGCCTTATGTATCACAGTCCCATTCTTTCCTGCAACATCCTCAAGAATAATATGCTGCATAAGAGCCATTTTTAGATGGCCATTTCTAGAGGAGAACTGCATATTAATTTCTTCTTTAAAATTCCTGTTTGCTTACTCACCTGCAGTGAGTGATGAGTCCTGACATGTAAGTAAAATATCATTACTTTCTTTTCATTTTCTTTTTTGCTGGAAAAAAAGGGAGGGGAGTGGAATTTGTCCCAACCTAGAGCATTCCATGTGTGCTTAAAGTGAGACAGCAGTGAGACCCTTCTAAATGCACTGCAAAGCAGGTATTCAAACTGTGGGAAAAAAAAGCTCGCATTAGCACCTAACAGAGAGTGATAGTATTGGCAAAACTTGCTCTGTTGAAATCATAAAGTCAGATCTACAAGTTACAAGGTTCAAAGACCTGGGAAGAGTAACCACCGATACGCCATCTCACTCCCATGAAAGCACAGACATTGAGAGAAATTTCATTTATAGCTTCACAGCTCATTGGACTAGCATCAGTTGCCAAAACTTTATCATTAGCAGTAGAGTGTAGAACCCTTAGACTTTAGAATGCTTCTCGGCCATGTTTGTATTTTCCTTTTGGCGCAGATTTTTCTGCACTATTCTTATTTAAGAAGCAAATCTCCATTCAAATGGAGATTAAGATATAGAAAGGAAGTACTGTAATGGTGTGGGAAGGAAACATAAGAGGCTCTGAAATTAAATGTGATAAAGTTAAGGATCACTAAGAAGTCTCAGAGTTGCTTAGTTTTCATTATTGTGGTTATATTCTTCATTATACTTGGTTATGTTTGTAGAAAGAGTTAATGGATTTGGTAAAATTCAAAAGTCTATTTTATGAGGAGTTGCAAAATATTGATAAAACCAGAAGATATTAAAGGGAGCTAAAAGTGTTAGGAGTATGTTAAGGAACAGGTTTCAGAAAATGTAACTTTAGAGGCAGATATGTGATTGGTAGGAAATATTCAGAAAGAAGTTCAACAGTATTAAATTCAGGAATATTAAAGTGAAGAATTAAAAATCAGACAGATTTTTAAAGGAATATGCCAGTAAAAAAGGCTTGTGATACTGAACTTCGATAACACACAGCAGTAGTCTCTTTCTCCCTAGAGCTGACAGAATTGTCCCATGGGCAGTTCTAGACATGCCCTTAAAGACAGATATTCCCCTAAAGGAAGAGTTTAAAGGGAGAGAAAGAAAAAAATTCTGATGGGTCTGTTTGGAGGGATTAATTTATGGGGAAAGAATACATGGAGAAAGCTATAAATATGTCTTGCTTGGCTAAGGAACCATTAAAAGGGAGAAGGGAAAGAAGTGTCTACAGTTTTTCAAAAAGTAAATGTCTTAAATTTATGATCAGGTTTTTTTGCGCAACGCATATTCTCATTGAAATTCCCTAGGAAAAAAACCACCCAGAATGAAACCCTTTCATATCAGCAAACACAGAGATCTACTATCTCTAATGGCAACATCAATCAGTCTGCATTCTCTAGCATAGATTTTGATATGACACTTTATAAACAGATTAGACAGATTTCTTGGGATTTATAAGTTGTATAGGTCAAAAAGAGAAAAAATCAACGTAAGAAAGAAAGAGTCATTTATCATTTCAAGGTAGTTACAGATTCCTTCATCTCCCCTATGAAGCAAGATTCCTTACGCAACCAATATTCACTGCCTAAAAGACTGCATTAAGATGTGTAATCCTGAAACGGAGTAAGCATTCTCACCATCCTCTAGTGGAAGGCTTTTGTAGCCCTACCTCTTATTAGCTGCAATGACAGCGATTCCTCAGGAGCGGTCTATGTGAAACATTCTGGTGCTGCCTGGCCCGTGCTTTGTACCTTTAGCTCAAGGGATCTGAGAATCAGACCCTTCATGTTTAAATAGGATTGCTGCATTTGTCTTTTTTTTTTTATTTACAATAGACTGTTAAAATCAGCATTTATTTTTGTTTGAAGTTGTTCATCTTTACCTTCTGTTCAAGGTCAGCCTACCCACACTCATCTGCCTTTGGACCAGAAATTTTAGCAGGTGATACATGCTTTGCGTGGAGCAAGAGGAGCTTGGGGAAAGGAAGGAAGCAGATGCCGACACCAAGCAGAAAATACCTAGCAGGTCTTAAAGAGAAGGAGCAGGGCTGAAGGGAGAGAAAACTGAGCTGCATCAACATTTAGCAATTAAAACCATATCCTACTGGCTTAGATTTAATCAAGAAAAAGATTGTAGTAATACAATTAAAACAAATAATACAATTTGGCATGGTACAGCTCTACTTCACAGTGCATGTGGCATGATGAGCAGAGTTAATTTTTCATTGCTTTTGGGAATGTGATGTTCTCTTGTTAAGGTGCAAACTGACTTGTCATCACTTCTGTGATTGAATTCAGCTATAGTAGTCTGGTATTATTCCCTGAGGTAAATATACAGTGACATTACTTAACATACATTGGCAACAGAGTGTCCCTAGTTGTGAAAATGCAAATCCTGAGTTTTAAGACGTCAGTATGGAATATCAACTGCAACCTGGCAAAGAAAACTCCTAAATCTAAATTAGTAAGATTGGCAGATTTTTTATTCTGTCATAGGAACTGATTACTCTTTTCACTTGGAAACCTTTGAAACTGAAATCTTCAACAACAAAAAGCCAAATTTTAAAATATTTTGTATCAAGAAACCAAAGAAGATAAAATATAGTTAAGAGTCATATTAGCATCTCTCTCTTCATTAGCCATATTTTAAGAGATACTCTCCATGGTATTCTATAGTAATTTGTTAGATGACCAGAACAGTTTGAAACATACATTTCATTCCACTGTTCATACTTTTCTTTTTACCTACATTCTGCAGTTCACTGTATGTGGACAGTAAGACAAAGGTGATTTCCTTAATTGGCCTTGCGGTCAGTGGATCTGATGCTAACTAGTGTCTCACTAACACACCTGTTTGTTACATTATTCTTACATCATGATAGGTCAGGAGAAGCCTATTAAGCCCATATCCTTAAATTGTTTTTTTAAGCCTCAGTTCAGAAGAACCTGGCCAGGAAGAATGCTAAGGCACATAAATTAAATGGGACCAAAGACTGATGTTAAAGTATGCACTTAATTTTTTTTTTTTTGGTTCCCAGATATTCCTAATACTCAAAGGTATTTAGAAATACATTCACATTCACACTTAAGAATGAACTGTTTCCATTTCTTTTTCTGTTTATTTGTTTCATAAACACCATTTGTCTATACTACTGTCTACCAAAGATGAGTTTTCATGCCACACTAAGCTCAGTGGACTAGTGTTCTTCTGTCATGAATTTGTGATGCCAGTAAGAAAATTTTAAGCTCAAAGCCAGTAATATTTGTTATATAACAAGAAGATTCAGCGAAATAAAGAAGCACTTAGCAGCTAATGATGCAAGAATCATAGAACCACAGAAGCAGT
This sequence comes from Gavia stellata, assembly GCF_030936135.1. Taxonomy (NCBI): domain Eukaryota; kingdom Metazoa; phylum Chordata; class Aves; order Gaviiformes; family Gaviidae; genus Gavia; species Gavia stellata. The sequence goes on along the minus strand of NC_082597.1, from coordinate 85,457,223 downwards.
GAATGGAATGAACCTCAGAGGTCTCCACCCCAATTTCATTATTGGAATGGGACTGTTGCCAACACTGTATCAGGTGACTGGCTTTGCATACCTGAATCTTGAAAATGGTCAGGGATGAAGATTACCCAGCCTCTCTGGGTGACATCTTCCAGTGCTGTCCTACTCAATGAATGTTTTTGTTTCCTCTAAGATCAAGCCAGCATTTCCCAAGTTTGGGGAAATTCCCAAGCAATGTGTATCCCCTTGCTCCTTACTGTATCATCTACCCTAACTGAGAAGAGTTTTGCTCTGTCATCCTTCTAAATTACCCTTCACGTTATTATAAATAAACTCAACTCCAACTATAAGATGGGCTCTAACACCCTTAGCCATTGTGTTAACCCTCCACAATCCAGCTTCTCCACATGTTTCTTGGTCTTGAGGGAGAGGAGAAACCTGGATACAGCATTCCAAGTGTGTCCTCATCAGCATTTAGTGGACAGGAACGGAGGAAAAGGCCAACTCCCCTTGAGCCTGCCTGGCCTGTGGGGCTGGTGGGCTAAAGTAGAGGCCTGCTTCCTTCAAGGCCACCTGATCTCCTTAACCTGGCAGGGAGGACACTCCCCTCATGGTCATTCTGCTCCCAGGGCCTGACTGGGAGGCCTGCTCCCCTCAAGACCACCCTTCCTTCAGGACCCAATAGGGAGGCCCTATCCACTGGAAGATAGACTGCGTCCAGGGTCCACTGGGCTGACGTAGTGCTCCCTTCAAAGCTGCCCCATCTCCCTGGCCCAGCAGGGAGGCCCACTTCCCCAGTAGCCACACCATCTCTAGGACTAGGCCCACTCCCTTTGAGACCACTGCACCTGTGGGGCCCACCTGCTAGGCCCTGGCCGGCAGATGTAGTTCCCTCCTGCCCTTGAGACTGCCCCACCGCTGGGACCAAGAAGGCGAGTGTGGTGCCCTGCTCCCCTCAAGGTCACAGTGCCTCTCAGCCTGGAGAAGAGAAGGCTGAGGGGAGACCTCATCGCTCTCTACAACCACCTGAAAGGGGGTTGCAGAGAGGTGGGTGTTGGCCTCTTCTCCCAAGTGACGAGTGACAGGACAAGAGGAAATGGCCTCAAGTTGTGCCAGGGGAGGTTTAGACTCGATATTAGGAAAAATTTCTTTACTGAGAGAGTGGTAACACACTGGAATAGACTGCCCAGGGAGGTGGTGGAGTCACCATCCCTGGAGGTATTCAAGGAGCGTGTGGACGTGGCATTGTGGGACGTGGCTTGATGGGCATGGTGGGGTGTGGTGTGGTTTTTTGTTTGTGTGGTGGTGTGTGGTGTGGTGTGGTTTTGTCTGTTGTGTGGGGTTTTTTTGTTTTGTTTTGGTTTGTTTTTTTTGAAACGGTTGGACTTGATGATCTTACAGGTCTTTTCCAACCTTAGTGATTCTGTGATTCTGTGAAGCTGCCCAGTCTCCTTGGCCTGGCAGGTGGGCCAGTTCCCTTTGAGACTGCCTTGTCTTCAGGGGCTGGTGTGGTGCTCCAGTCCCCTTGAGACCACCCCACCTCTTGAGCTGGATGCTGTTCCTCACTTCCCTTGAGGTCATCCTTCCTCCAGACCCCAGCAGGCTGGTGTGGTTTGCCAGTTCCCCACACCTCCTAGGCCTGGCAGGCCAGCGTCATGTTCCATTCCCCTGGAGTCTGTCCTGCCTCCAGGGCCCAGCTCTGAAGTTCAATGCCCTTTCAGTTGAGATCACTACACTCCCTCTCTTGATAGTCCCTTCAAGATTCTGTAAGTTGCAGATTCAGTAACTGATTACTGCAATTAATAATACAAGAGTAGTGATTAGTAAAACAAGTATTCGTTGTGAGATTAAGTGTAGAGTAGCAGTGACATTAGAGATAGGACCACCAAAGTCTTAGTCAAGTATACTGGGTGCTTACTACAGTCTCTGGCCTCTCTGGCAGGGAGAACCAGCAAACCATCAAAGGCCCATCTCTGCAAGCCCAGAGAAGAACAGTGACTCCCATGAAATGGACACCCTGTCCTATGGCAGCCCCAACAGGGCCATTAGCCCCACTGCTCAAGTATGAAACCCATCAAGATATGTCATCAGGAGCAACTCTCTGATCACCTTTTCAAACTGAGGGAGAGTTTATTGCCTGAGGGTGTGGTATGCAATAGGGAATGCAGGGCAAGAGAACTTTGGAATTGCACAAAATGTATTATGGGATGTTTAGAAGAGGAACCAAAGGTGAGGAAAGGGATTCATTTAGGTGATTTGTGGAGGAACAAGTGTGTGAAAAAAGATGGGTGGGGAATAAAAAGGGCTGGTTGCATACAAATAGTTTGCTGTTTGGTACACTTGTCTTGCCATGCCCTGTGCCTGATCAGTGATCAGTGCAGTCTCTCCTACCTTCTTACTAAATTCCTTTCTAAGTCTTTTCCTGGGTAAGGGACTGTGCTTGGGGGGGGGGTGGGGGGGGGGGGTGGTCTATGGGGGTCTGAGAGCAGCAACTGGAGTTAGATCACAGGTTGGAAAGGCCTATTTGTCTGTGGTACCAGCAACTGGAGAGACTGGAGTGAGTGGACCTAAGTGCCAATAACTGGCATGGGACCATGGGTCATAGCAGCCCATGTGTCTGTGGCAATAATAACTAGTGTGTGAGCAAGTGTGTAAGTGCTAGTGAAGATCAAGCTGGACTAGCTGGCACGTAGGTGAAGTGGTCTGGGAGCTACATGGCGCTTGGCTATTGGGACCAAGGGAGTCCCAGCCAGCGCACATGTGTGTGAGAAAGATGGTCTGTACCAGTAAGTAGAGTGGGACTGCAGCCTCGGGGCTCATATGTAGGTGATATCTGTTCATGTAAGTGCTTCCTGTGTCTGTCATCTGTGTGGCTGACCATCTATATGTGTATACATGTGTTGCATACGTGTGCTCTGTGTGCTTGTGCCTACTGGGAATACACTTTCAGCCTTGCTGCTGGTTGGACTTGGGGGCATGGAACTTCAGCAGCCTCAGCTCTTTCGTGTTGTCAGAGCTGGCATGATATTTTTTTCTCCTAACACACCCTAGCTATAAAAGGTGAATATCCTTCTAGTTGCAAGTTTATAAAAACTTCTCTGGCTGGTTCTTTCACCTCTTTGAATATGTTAATATTCATCAGTTTATTTTTAGGGTAACGGGATGAATTTCCATGAATTAAGGTAATTTCCTCATGGTATCTAAAAGAGCCATAAGTTGTTGCTTATGATGGCAGCTCCAATGTATTACAAGTGCAGTGGAACGTATGCGCGACACTCCTGCCCAGCTAGCTCTGTTTATTAGCCATACTAGAGAGGGACCACCCATTCCCTACTCTCAGTTGCAGGGAGAAAGGTCAGAGTATATGGGAACAATTAAGGAAGATGTATCTTCACTGTCTACAGAGGGTGGTGCAGGTGGGACTGTTGCTCCAGTGCTCTACAGTTTCTGTCACCCCTTCTTTGCTTTTTGCTTATTTATACAAGCCCCACAAGCAAGGCATTACTTTGCCATCTACGGGCTCCCTAGGCACTCCTATCTGTACTAGCGCCACAAGTATATCTTTCTGGGTGACCTTTCTTACACGCACTTTTAGGTAAAGGCAAAGACTTGCAGGTGGTGTAATTGCCAACAGAGTGGGAGTTGCCTACAGCCTCCTCTATTACAATCAACTGTCTTAAGTTATCCTGTGGCCAAGGGATGTGCACAGCATAACACAGGCCTGATGGCCAAGCTATACATGCAGCCTAGCTATATATGCAGCCTAGCACAGCACAGGCTTGTGCCTACTCAGTTTAACTGTTGTGTGGATCACTAACTCCTCAATGTTAAGTCACTACAGACCCTTCCCCATAAAGCACTCCACCACTCCCCAGGGGTGGCTTGGATCCTTCCCCAACAAGCTTTCCCAGCCTTGAGGTCTCCTCAGGGGTGGCTTAGTCCCTTCCTCACCTGGATCTTTCTTCACTAGACCCTCCAGGACTCGCCAGGGGTTGTTTTGACCCTTCCCCCCAGACTATCTGAGGTTCTCCAGGGACAGCAAAAACCCTTCCCCACCAAGCCTGCCAGGGCTTCTAGGGGTTAGTTGTCCCTTTCCAGACCAAGCTTGGCCTCCCAGGCTCCCCAGGGTCATCTTGGACCATTCCCTGCGAAATCCTCTGGGGCTCCTCAGTGGTGGCTTGAACCTTTCCCCACCATGCCCACCCAGCCTCTGAGGCTGTCCATGGGGTGGTGACTTGGACCCTTCCCCACCAGTCTCATTTGTCACCTGGGGGTCCTGAGAGGCTGCAAGAACCCTTCTGCACCATGCCCTCTGGGGCTCCCCAGGGGCAGCTTGGAAGCTTCCCCACCAAGGCAGCTGGGGCTCACCAGGTATGACTTGGTTTGTTCCCTGTCAAGCATGCTGGGGCTTCCAAGGATGGTTATGGATGCTTCCCTGCCTGGCCATGCGGCTCTCCAAAGATGGCTTGGACGGTTCCCTGCCAAGCCCTCCAGGGATTCACTGGCTGATGAGGCCCCTGGCCTTGGTATCATGCTCAGCTTCCAGCTGCCCATCTGTGAGGGAGCTGCCAGCCCTTGCTGGTTCCTGACAACCTCTTCTGGTCGCATGATCAGCTTACCTCACCTCCTTTTGCCCCTGGAGGGCTCCATTTTTTTGAAGTGTCATATTCGCACTTGGTCTCAAAGTGGCCTGTGATTGGACAGAAAGGCAAGCCATGTCTTCCTGTTCTAATGCAAGTATTTCAAGGCTACGCAGTCCCTTCTGGCCCTCCTGTACAATACACTTTTAAAAGTAGAGATAATGAAATTAATACTGCAAGTTTAAAGGTAACTAGAAAGAATATTCAATAAAAAAAAATATAGGCTTACACTCCCACTTTACAAGTTAGCTGATCACGTCCTAAGAAGTCCAGGGTGAGACAAGTTTTCGGGGAGTGGGCTGCACCAATAATGAATCACAGAATCATAGAATCACTAAGGTTGGAAAAGACCTGTAAGATCATCAAGTCCAACCATCAATGCAACACCACCATGCCCACTAAGCCATGTCCCACAATGCCATGTCTACACGTTCCTCGAACACCTCCAGTGAGGGTGACTCTACCACTTCTCTGGGCAGCCTGTTCCAGTGTTTCACCACTCTCTCAGTAAAGACATTTTTCCTAATATCCAGCCTGAACCTCCCCTGGCACAACTTGAGGCCATTTCCTCTTGTCCTGTCGCTAGTCACTTGGAAGAAGAGATCAACACCCACCTCACCACAACATCCTTTCAGGTAATTGTAGAGAGCGATAAGGTGTCCCCTCAGCCTCCTCTTCTCCAGACTGAACAACCCCAGCTCCCTCAGCTGCCTCTCATAAGACTTGTGCTCCAGACCCCACACCGGCTTCGTCGCCCTTCTCTGGACATGCTCCAGCACCTCAATGTCCTTCTTGTAGTGGGCACCATGAAGAAGTCTGAACATGTCTGTAGAGCTAGGGATCAATGAGGCTGAAAAAGAGGCCTCCTCACCCTGAAATGTTGTTCATGTTCTGGCCAGTCTTTAATTCAATGTTGATGATGTTGATATTCAGTTGGTTTTCAGACACACAGAGTAGCTTATCATGTGTCACTGTAATGATCTCATTGTTACTGGCAGTCGGAACACAGCACAATAATGAAGCAAAAAGTCCCCACCAGTTGGTGCTGTACAAGATCCATGTAAATGTAGAGGGGTGATATCTACCACAAAGGGAAATTTCTTAGTGGCAACCCATGGACAAGCCCTGAAAGTATGCGCTAACTACCCTAGTGTACAAAAAGCATAAGCATTTTCACGCCTTTTAAGCTTTGATTTCCTAAATCTGTGCATATGACTGGAGAGTCAAGAGTTGAGGGTCTGCTGTGAAGGTCAGTAAGACTGTTCATACATTCCTTCAACATGGAGACAAATGGATGGTGATCTCTGCAAAGTATAGTGCCGTATTTTAATCAGCAGCCTTATTTCAAAGGCAGTGTCTTCATTAATCATTCCAGTGCTGTGGGTATTGTATTCCTGCCAGCCCCACTCACCTTTCAGTTGCTAGGGAATTCCAGGGTCTTCATCTGCTGTATGGTAAAGTTTGAGCTGATGTTTTGTGGAAAAGTCCTGATGTCGGTGTTGATGGGCAGCATGACATAAATTCTTTTCCCCCCACCTGAATCCAAAATGCTAGACATCATAAACTTGGGAGGCTTCTATCCAGCTGTTACATTTTGGGCCATGCTATGCTACTTCACCAGTAGTTGCTTCTTTCAGAGATGGCAGAAAAGTATTTTTACACAGAGAGAATCTTAAAAAAGCACCTAGAACTAATCACTTGCAAGTATTGTGAATAAGAGTGTTCTTCTCTGTGCAGGAGTAGCAAAATTTACCATCTGATCGTAGCCTTGTGTTTTACAGTGTTCAAAATAAAATAGAAAAATCATGTAAAAATTGCTCTAGCTTCTAATTTGGAATTTTTTTTTGGATGCAACAACCTGACATTGATCTCTTCTGTGCTTATATTATCTTCTCAGTGCTGATTATGGTAAGTAAAAAAAATAAGCATCCATTTATATTATCTCAGCAAATGCTCATAACATATTGAGTGCTGTCTTAAAACTAGGCAGATTGCTTGCCCTGCTGCCCCTAGTAGCTGGCTGTTCCTGAATGCCTGCTCAGAGGACTACTACTAATTTCTAACCTAAATTTACTCATGGCAACCTTTTTGCTCTTGTGTCAACTTTGTCCTTTAGCTGAGACACTGCTTCCCTGGTCTTCTGTTTATTCCTAGTGTATTGATAGAATAGTTGCTTTCCTCTCAGCCTCTGCTTTGGTATACTAAACAAGCTGAAGTCTTTCAGTCTCCTTTTGTGCAATAATGAGCACTGATCTCTACATGATTTTGTAATAGCCACAATATCCTTGAAGATATCAACCCTCTATTTCACTCCTGTCTGACACCTCACATTCACTTCTTATCCTCAGGAGTATCTGTGCTGTTATTAGACACAATTTCATGTTTGGCTCCTGAAAGCATACTAGGATTTGTGGCCATGATTTGTCAGGTATAAGATGCAAGATAACCTGCCCAGTGGTCAGTAGTCTCAACGACCCAGCAGTCGTCCTCTCCAGGAATCAGAATTCAAATTTTCAGATTGCTTCTGAATAAAGCAACAACCTTTACCTTTCTACCTACTAGCTGAGCATTTAGTCTCAGTTTAGTTCTATGTGTCTACATAGAAATACATGGCTTGCTTACAGATCTCTAGGCTCCCAGAATTTGTGCTATGCTCCAGTTCTCAGACAGTGAAGGAACACTTTAAATGAAATTAACTCTATTCAAGAAGAGTATTAATGGTTTTATTAACTTGAAAAAATTTCTATCAACATTTCTCTATCAGAAATGTAGTACAAAAAGAAACTACCCTAAGACCATCCGACAGGCCATAATCTTATTACTGTTCCACTTGCTTGGTCTCACTGAAGCAGCCATAAATGCTGACTTAGACCAGACGTCTCTCCTGTACAGAGAACCTCCAGCAGGCTCAAGGTCTCCTGGGAAACAATGACATCTAATACCATTTAGTACATGCTTGTGGTATCTAGCCTGTGATCAAGGGCCTGAGGGAGCTTTCAGGAGCTGTAAACAGTCTGAAGGGCTATAGAAAGTCCCTTAAATTATACAAAGGAACTGAAGAAAAGATAACATGTCCTCAAGCATTCTGAGTTTTCCCCAAACACCACAAAACTGGGAACAGTATGAAGGCATGGGGGTATGCTTAGAGATGTCTTCTCTTGCATGGAAATTTGGATGTCTGTTTAAATTTTGGAAAATAAATCTAATAATCTTAACAAAGGAAGCTGAGGTTTATCCATGGAGCTTTTGGTTATGCAGAATATTGCAGGTGACGCAATAATAATATAAATAATTAGCAGAAATGCATCAATACAATGAACTTCAGCATTTCAGTATTACGGACAGCAGCAGGAACACTCAGGATGCAAATTCTGGGCAGTTTAAAACTCTTTCTTATCCCTCCCGAGGTGGTATTCCCACACCTTCCCCTGGTGGTGTTCATATGGTAATTCCTTTCAAGGAGCTGATTTTACCAGAAACCTCACCATCCTTCATTCTGAAATAAGTCAGTCCTCAGATGGTAGAATAACATATCAAAAATGAGAAAGTCAGTGTCGCAGTGACCATGTACAGAAACCTACTGGCATATTCAGAATAACATTGGAATCTTTACTGAAATTGCTGGTACAGGCATTAACGAATCACTATCTCCACCATAAAGACAGGATTGAAGCTGTGGGTTTAGTCATGTATTTCTCAGCGCTAAAGGCAAGATTTCTGTACCTTGCCCTTTGGACCTACCCTCCAACAGCCCCAACATTGTGCTAGTTCAGCTCTTTTTTCAGCTATACAGTGAATTAGTTTAGTAAATGAAATAGAATAAAGGTAAACCCTCCCAAGAGCACAATGCCACACCCCTTGAAAAAAAAAGTAATTAAAAAAGAAAGATTGGTTTTTTAATTCTCATGAGTGCCCTGATCTGGGTCAACCTGCATCCACACAGAAAAGTGGGGTAGCAAACAAAAAAGGCAACAATGGACAACCAGCCTTGCTGTTGAAAAAATTGCCTTGTTGAGCCGCATCTTGAGCTCACCAAATCATTTCATACACTGGTTCACATAAATGCCCATTAGAGGACAATAATTTCTATAACTACCAGCTTCAGCAAATTTCTGGTTCTGTGATCTAGGGATTAAAACCCCTGTTCTTCTAATAATCTCTTGAGCCACTGTTCCACTCTGGGATGCACACTCAAATTGATCCTTGTGATGTTGAAGTCTCAATGGAAATAATTGCACATCTTTCTGGAAAACAGACCTTCCCTATAAAGCCAGTACAGAGCTACCCCAAAAAACTTGCACATTTTGCAAAAACAAAACAAAAAACCCCAACTTGCCACTTTCTCCAGAACACAGTGCATGGGATTTTGTCTCACTTTAGATCAGGGCAGACTAAAGCATTCATTAATTATTATGCAATAATTGGATCCACATGAAGGAGTCCAGGTATTTATTGCCTTTGTGAAAGAGTGGTTACTGATGCATAAAACACTACAAGGTTACAGAGCAGCGGGTATTTCCATGTCCCCTTTCTTTGCTTACAAGAGCAGCAGCTGACTGTCCGTGTCCTGGAGGAGCAGGCTGTTAAGAGTGTCAGTTCTGGCCACATTAAGAGTGTCGGGTCTGGCCATGTGAGCTTGGTCCCAGGTGTCCCTGGAGGTGCTCCACAGTTAGGCATCCCAGAAGGTACAGTTCTCCCCTTCAGGCTGAGGTGGATGAGCAACTTCTGGATTTTTAAACTTCTGGATTTTTAACCTCATGATTGGTGGACTGCTCTGAGCTGCTATACATTGATTAGTGTAGCGAGTTGCCAGGCAAATATAGTTGAATAGTTAAGTTATGTTATTTCTGCCAATTACATGTGTTTTCGTAACACCTGCCTAATTGCACTTTAATTAATAAAAGTTACATCCCTAACAACTTCAAGACAGTATTTCAAAGGTCAAACTCTGGGCCTCTAACACCAATCTAACTATTCTAGTCATGTCAGCTCAGTAGGTATTTACCTCTCTGTAAGGAAGTTTGCTTCTGAGGCAAAGTCCCAGTTTCTCATGGGGTTTTGGCCCCACACATTTCCCCTCTGGCAATGAATGTTCTAATGGAGATGCTGTACATGAGAATGGGTGTTGCAGACACCCATAAGACTGATTGCTTGTTAAAAAATACTGATTTATTGGGATCTTTTGCATAAGATAATGTTCACATAGGAAATCAAATCTCTCGAACAGGGTGGTCAGCTGGTGTCCGGACAGTGACACTGTAAGTCCCTGTTGCAAGTGTCTTTGCAAAGGCGTCTTCAGCTGAATCAGATGAGACTCACTGAACTGCTGCTGCTCTGCTGAATTCTTATAATACAGTTGGCACACAGTCTTATGTGTGTAAACCTAGTCTAGATGTCTTAAGCATTATGTGCGACCATTTCTGTATCTGCAAGGACAGTTCTAATGACTAGTTACAAGTATCTTATGTATGTTCGGTTTGGTCAATTCTGCAGCAGCAACTGGGGGCATCTCTGAGACAATACCACACTGATAGCACCTGTTAATTGGCTTATACAGAGCAGGAGCTGCCTGGGGAAATCTCCAGGACTGTTTGAAATTCCCACTTGGAGAGCTTCTCTAATGGTTTGTTGTGAAGGGAACTAGGAGTTCGGTCAACCACCTCATATCGTGTCAATCCATTGTCTCAAATTTGTTGTCTCAGCCAGCAGAAATGATCTGTAGAGCTCCTCAGTCACCCAGAGAATTAATGATTGTGCTGAGTATGCATATTAGCACAGCCAAGATAGACAGCTACACTGTGACTGTAACTTGTTGCAAATGAATATATCTGTGTATCATATATCAGTTAGGGAATTAGAGATTGCTGGAATGACAATGCTTAGAAAACTGAGAAATCAGGCCAGCTGTAAACTGTAAAACTAGATTTTTTCTAAATTCATTCATCAGCAACACACTTCTTGGTAACAATCAGTACTTACACTATACTAATCACCATCATTACATATACAGAACTGTTAGTCTTTAACAACCATATTTGAAATTAGCTGTGAGTATATACGGAACTGATGGCTCAGAGGTCAGGATGACCAGGCTTGAGAGCACAGCAGCAAGCCATGTTGGAATATCCTGACAAATACGTTTATATTTTATAGTTTTCACAGCCTTCTACAACGGTCACAAACTATAGGATGAACTTGAATTAAAATCTTATATCACAATTAAAACTTAGAATTCCATAAATCTTTCCAGAAGGGCCATTCATGAATGCTTTCCTTTTAGGGTGTTTTCAGATGAGAGAATTTTTGTGTCTTTCACTCACAATTATAGTTGTGCTGAAGATAAAACAGCTTTTAGATATGGCAGAGTATCACTCAGAGAGGCAGAATAATTTTAAAAATCTAATCTAAAAACATCTAAACTACATTCAACTCTAGGGAGTAACGAAGATTAGGCTACTCTATTTGACAATACTCTCTACTTGACCATGCCCTCAACCTCTTCTGCTCTCTTCCTTTTGCAAACCACGTTTTGAGGACTTTTTGCTCTTTGGTACTGCAAATTTTAAGATTGTATTGGACAATGAAGCATGTTTCGTTTGCAGTGTATGGGATGATCAGTAAGTATAAGTTTGCAGTGTATGGGTGTTTACAATGATATTACAAATATCATTGTAATACCCAATGATGTCTCATTACAGTACCTGAAATGATAATCCAGGTGGTCTCTCCCATCCTTGTGTCACAGATAAGAAGTGCTTTAAATAAGACTTTGCACTTACAGAGACTTTTGTATTGTTTCTAAACGTGTACGACACAAAGCATGTACAGCTGTCATCTAATTCTCCACACCCCAAAATGCAGGGTAATGTTATAGACTAATGCTAACTTAGATATTAATATTATAGATTGCAAAACTGGAAGATAGATAAAATCATCTAGTAAATTGTGGCAGAGACAAGATGAAAATCTAACATTTCTAACCATGTGTGTATTTCACCCATAGGTGTTAGAAACTTCAATAAGCTTTCCCATCAAAATTGTTCTTCAAGGTTTATACTTCTGTTTGACCGTAATTTGCAGGGGCCATTATAGGAATCATTGTGGCTTAAGGTGGTTGGGGTTTTTTTATTTATCTTGACAGCAAAAGACACAGAACAGCATATTATTTTTAAGACCAGCATGTCTCAAATCTACAAGAAGGGCCGGAAGGAGGATCCGTGGAACTACAGACCTGTCAGCCTGATCTCAGTGCCGGGGAAGATTATGGAGAGGTTCATCTTGAGGGCGCTCACAGGGCACGTGCAGGACAACGAAGGGATCAGGCCCAGCCAGCACGGGTTCATGAAAGGCAGGTCCTGCTTGACCAGCCTGATCTCTTCCTATGACCGGGTGACCCGACTAGTGGATGAGGGAAAGGCTATGGCTGTTGTCTGCCTGGACTTTAGCAAAGCCTTTGACACTGTCTCCCACAGTATTCTTCTGGAGAAGCTGGCGGCTCATGGCTTAGACAGGTACACTCTTCACTGGGTTAAAAACTGGCTGGATAGCTGAGCCCAGAGAATCGTGGTGAATGGAGTGAAATCCAGTTGGCAGCCGGTCACAAGTAGAGTCCCCCAGGGCTCAGTGTTGGGGCTGGTCTTATTTAACATATTTATCAATGATCTAGATGAGGGGATCGAGCGCTCCCTCAGCAAGTTTACAGATGACACCAAGTTGGGCAGGAGTGTTGATCTGCTCGAGGGTAGGAAGGCTCAGCAGAGGGGTCTGGACAGGCTGGATGGATGGGCCGAGGCCAATTGGATGAGGTTCAACAAGGCCAAGTGCCGGGTCCTGCACTTGGGTCACAACAACCCCAGGCAACGCTACAGGCATAGGGACGAGTGGCCGGAAAGCTCCCAGGCGGAAAAGGACCTGGGGGTGCTGATCGACAGCTGGCTGAATATGAGCCAGCAGTGTGTCCAGGTGGCCAAGAAGGCCAATGGCATCCTGGCCTGTATCAGAAACAGTGTGGCCATCAGGAGTAGGGAGGTGATCATGCCCCTGTACTCGGCGCTGGTGAGGCTGCACCTCAAATACTGTGTTCAGTTTTGGGCCCCTCACTACAAGAAGGACATTGAGGTGCTGGAGTGTGTCCAGAGAAGGGTGACGAAGCTGGTGTGGGGTCTGGAGCACAAGTCTGATGAGGAGCGGCTGAGGGAGCTGGGGTTGTTCAGTCTGGAGAAGAGGAGGCTGAGGGGAGACCTCATCGCTCTGTACAACTACCTGAAAGGGGGTTGTGGTGAGGTGGGTGTTGGTCTCTTCTCCCAAGTGACTAGCGACAGAACGAGAGGAAACGGCCTCAAGTTGCGCCAGGGGAGGTTTAGGCTGGATATTAGGAAAAATGTCTTTCCTGAGAGAGTGGTGAAACACTGGAACAGGCTGCCCAGGGAAGTGGTGGAGTCACCATCACTGGAGGTGTTCAAGGAAGGTTTGGATGTGGCACTGCGGGACATGGTTTAGTGGGCATGGTGGTGTTGGTTGATGGTTGGATTTGATGATCTTACAGGTCATTTCCAACAGTAGTGATTCTGTGATTCTGTGAAATACCTCCTGAGCTTATACTCTTACAGAATGAACATGACCTTTCATACGCCATTTTAAAAATGTGCCTTAAATTTACTTGCAACATGAATCCTCTATGGTTTAGATTGCTGTAGCTTTCCTTTCTCCTCCTCACCAAGCTAGTAGTTCTTTGGAAGCTGGTACACACATGGATTTACTACTTATATATAATCATTTTTATGTGTTTCCAGAATGTACTAGGTGCAAGGGAGAGAATGTGCCACTCTCTTGTATTTTTTTGTCATTAAGACATTAGATATTTTGTCAAACCTCTTGCAGTTCCCAAGACTGCAGTAAAGATAAGAACATTTTCATTTGGTGTTGCAGTGGTTTACCCTTCTTGTTAAACCCACTCATTCTATTCTTGTTGTTTCCACACTGTAGTAGGTAGTGTTCCTAATGAAAAGGAACAGATCACACAAATTAGCTTAGTCGCAAGAAGAGTCCACAACCAGATCAATAACCCACGAAGCTGAGCTCTGTTTGCAGCCAGAAAAATCATCATCTTAGGCACTTCAGAGTGCTGACTTTACACTGTAACCTGGCCAAAGCCTGATTGTATTTAATTTATTGGGGACTTTCATCAGGCAACATTGTAAAGAAGTATGACCTCACTTTTGCTAAGTTCTAGACTGGTTCTGCAAAATAAGCTATGTTGCTCTCAACTCATGAAACACATGCAGTACTGATAACACTTTCTTATTTTTCATGTTCTAGTGGGAGGCAGCAGCATTTTGGCAAATTTCCTTAATGGAAGAGGAAGGAAAATACCGAGCTGGGAAGAAAAAAAGAATACCAACCCACTATCATAATTACAGTTGGTTGCTTGTCAACAGTGACAGCTGAACACATGTGCATGTGCTTGAAGAAAATTGTTCACAACAGGAAAAAGTGAGACACATAGCAGCATGACTTACTGTATAAGACAGTTACGGAAGAGAAAGCAAGAAGACAGACGGCTATTTGCTAGACCTGACAGAGCCATCTAAGTGATTTTCATAGATCTTCCAGTTAAAATGCTTTACAAGAGTGCTCTCAAAGCCTTATGCGTATCACTGAAGAAGGCAAATAAGTACCTCTAGCATTTTCCAATCTAGCAAGAAATCAATAGTCTATCCCTCAACAAAGGTGAGAGGAACAAAAAGAAAGGAAGTTTGAGAATGGGTGAAAACCAGAAAGTGACAGGAACCAAGACAACAGAGTGCCTGCCATTGGGCAAAGAAAGAAAAGAGTAATCTCAATTGTTGCAACTTCATCTGTGGTCTAGTTAAATTCCTTTAACCCTATGTGATGCAGTAATGTAAAAGTTTAAGCACAGACTGTAGCCTAAGAAGAAAAGAAACAACTAAGATTTGATACTTAAAAAGCAACAAAACATCTTGTTTGAATGAATAGGGACATTTTTACTTATCTGGTCTTCACTCCAGACTTGCTAAGCATGCTATAATCCAGCAGGAGAGAAAAGGAGGGCAGATGAAACAGACATGGGTCTTTTATTTAAATATAGAAATTCCATCTCTGATTTCAGCAAACAATATAAAACAGAAGGTAGAGTTTTTCTTAGACAGGAAAGTTTCTCAAAAGCTATCACCCAAGAGCAGAAAGTGACAAGATAGGATGGAAGCTGGTGATTTGCATTTCATTTCAGTAAAGACGGGTTCATGATTGTGAGAGTATTACTTCACTTTCTTTCTGATAAGCTATGTGCCCAGATGCAATATTCTCTACCCATTGATAGCTTAGGGGGGATGGCATTATAATGAAGTTTAGCTCTTCAAATAAAATTACACACCTTCTCTCCTCTGAACACTCAAGAATAGAATGCAAGCAACAGCCTTTCACTTCTCTCAGCATATTTTTTCTGTGAAAGCATTGTCTGCACTTACCAAATCACCTTGGTACAAGAGTGTACGTATATAATCTTCTCTTTTCAAGGCTTCAGGAGTAATATTGAAGAGAAAGCAAGAGGACAGAAGGCTATTTGCCAGATGTGACAGAGCCATCTAAGTGATTTTCATAGACCTTCCAGAATCACACAGAATCACAAGAATCACTGAGGTTGGAAAAGACCTTCGGAAATCACCTAGTCCAACCCCCCACTCAAAGGACTGTCAACTCGAGCAAGTTGCTTGGGGCCATTTATAGCCAGGTTTCAAATATGTCTAAGGAAGAAGACTCCAAAATGTCTTTGGGCAGCCTCAGAGTAAAAAAGGGTTTTTTCTTATGTTTTTATGTCCTGTATTTCAATTTGTGCCCATTTCTTCTTGTCCTTTTGCTGGATACCACTGAGAAGAGTCTGGCTCCATCTTCTTTACCACCTCTCCCATCAAGTCCTCTCAGCCTATCTTCATATGAGACAGCTGTCCAGTTACTTAATTTTTGTGACCCTTCAGTGGACTCACTCCAGTATATCCATGTATTTCTTACGTTATATGGAAAAATATTTTGCATAATATTTCTTAGGCTCCTCATAACTTGAAGATGAGTTTGCTATCAAACTTCAGAGGCATTTTGTTGTCTGTTCAGAGTGCATGTGATTTGTAATGGTTCAAAAAGTTAGGTGGGAATTGAACAAAGTTGTATTATCACTTATGCAGGTCAGCATCTAACATACCATGATATTATGCCCATTTATCTCTGCCATTGGAGTAATCTCAATTCTCAGTAGCCTGCTTAGCTCCTCTAATCCACAGAGGACTGGAGACCCACTTTGGTGGCCTTTATAGAAGTTGTCAGAATAGGGCTTTCTTCCAGCTGACCCAGTTAGAACTTTTTAAGAGTTTCGCACTCACAATAAAAAAAATGGAAAGCATATTTTGGTTAAATTTAGACTAAGTTTTCGTTTTTTTGACTGCAAAATAGAGTTTCTATTCTTGAATAAAATGAAGTCTACAACCTTAGAAAAATATAAAAATCCTGGTGATGAATCTGCAAGGGACAAGGTAGTTCTCTGGCATTTCTTTATCTATAAGCATAGCTAAGGGTTCAGTTCATGACAAGGTTTCTATAATTTAACACTGAATTATCTGAGCCCTGGACATATATTCTTGGCTTGTGGCAGTGGGTATCTCAGATCAGTTTAGCTTCTGATAGACCCTTCCTCACTCAAACCTAGCATCAATGGCTGAAAACTGCAGTTATTCCCAGGAGAAGGCTGGAATGTGTTAGTGTTCACAAAGAAGGATAAGAAGAAGATGATACATGGGAAAAAGAGTTAATGAGGAAAGCTAAAGGACCAGGGAGGAACAGCGTAAATAAAATAAGATATTTAAATCCACAGTGTCAATTAGAATTCCCTTCAGAATCTTCATAATGAACATGGGTGAATTGCAGGAAATAAGAAATATTTGAACTACTGGCATTTTTGAGAGACACAGGGGGATAGAAGATGCATGAAGAGATTGGAGAGATTGCCAAACATAATGTATGTTTTAAGGCAAAGCTTCTGTGACTTTCTGACCAATAATATTACCTTCAATAACAGGTAAAGAACTAACATCACTCAAAACCAGGAAATTTCTCAAGACTGCAAAAGGAAAGAAAAAAAAAAAGAAAAAAATTATGAGAACTACTTAGCCTTGGCTCATCAGTTGTGGCAGTTTTTCACTTAAAGGGCAAAAATCACAGCTATTATCAATTTGTATAGTGCTATTAACTTGGAAGAAGAATGCAAAGTGATACTATAAAAGGATCCTGCCCCATGTCTTCCTTTGATCAGATAACAAACAAAATTTGGTGAGGATTTGGGAGCAGGAATAGACTTTTGCTACAGTATGTTCTCATCTGACTAGAAAGTGGATTTATAGCCCATTGGTTGCTCCCAGTCTCTTGTGTAAAGCCCTTCCCCACTTTTCTAAACAAACAACAAGGAAGAAAGGACCCAATGCCCAGTCTTTCTGCTGAAGTCTGAGGTCAAACAGAAGGGGAGAAGTCTTTTCCAGGCTGATTATGCCTTGTCTTCTTCCTTTCATTGAGATGAAAGGCTTTAAGAAAGGTGAAAATTCCTGGTTAATCCTCCTTATGACCTGTGAATAAGTGATTGTGGAAGAGATGGCCAGAGCTGCAGAAATGGGGGTGGCAGAAGGGTTTGGAAGACCCAGTGGAAGGACTCTGTTTTATATGACAGAACATTCCAGTGCAGTTAATGTAACAGGTTAACATTGATCCAGGCCATATGAATATTATCTGTGACACGAAGTTCTATTCTATTTTACCTTCTCCTGTCTTCAGCCTTTTCATCGCTGCTTTTCTTTGCCTACCATGGCTACCCTGTGCTACCCTATGCAGAAGTTTGCTACACACTTTTTCACCTTCTCTGCCAGTCCTCCACCTGACCTCCTTCCTTATTCATATGTTCTCTTCCTCTCCTATTCATCCTTTTATTTCCTGTCCACTGTTCAACTGGAGCACTGCTATTGCCTCCTACTTGGAATGATGCCAAATTGTCAATGTTTGAAGTAATTCTTACCTACTTCAATTAGAATCATCACAGCAGCAACTTCATTCCATCTTCTTCCCCAAAAAATTATTTTGGGGAGAAAGTTTTTGTCAGAGGAAAAAGATGTTCTCCTGTTCATGTATGTCCTTAGCTTTATCTTTAGCAGATCCCATATTTCACTGATGTTACCCTCAGGCACAGATGTGCGACTGAAAATAAAAAAGGCTTGCAGTGATGCATAAAGCACAAAGAAAGGTTAGGCTTTTTATGTGGAGGGACGCTGCTTTTGCTAATATTGAATCTGAACTTCCCAAGCCACAACTTGCAGCTGTTGCCCTTTTTCATATCATCTGACTGTACCAAGAGAAGTTTGGCTTACCTTAGTTACAATCCTTAAAGCTAGTCATAAGCCACTACTGGGTGCCCCTTGACCTCTTCTTCCAAAACCCAACAAATGCAAGTCTCCTCGGAGGTTAGTGCCCTAAGAGACCATCGTAGTAGTCTTTCACTAAACCATCTCCAATGTATCCACCTCCCTCTTGAACCAGGGGACCCAGCACTGGACACAGAATCAAAGATGCAGTCTCACCAGTGCCAAGCAGAGAGAGAATCATACTTCCCTCGCTCTACTGGCCACTTTCCATTTAATGTAGATAATTATACAGTTTGCCTTTTATGCAGTGAGAAAGCATGATGAGTCATATTCCACCCAGCTCCACCCCCGCCCCGTAACCCCCAGATGCTTTCCATCAGGACTGCTATGCAATTTCTCAGTCTGTACCAATGCATAGGGTTATCCCACCTCAAATGCAGACATTTGGATTTCATCCAAGCTAATGACAAAGCTGGCAATAAGTCTGAATCTTCTGAGGGCCAGCACAGTATTATTGCCACACTCAGCAAGTAGCAAAGCAGCCTCAACCACAGCTGCTATTACTGGAAATCTGAAGTAATAAATGCTTCCCTTTCCATTTTCTCTTCAGCACCACCCCGCTCCGTTTGTAGTACTTTGTGACCTTCACGTGTACTTATAGATGATATATTTAAATTCAGAAGATGCTTTTGACATCTCCTGGCTTTGTTACAAATGCACTTCTACTACCATGACATTTTCTTCATTACAGTACTCTTTTTCTTGAGATCTAACAAAACAGGGGATCAGAAATGTGTTCCCAAGCTCAGTTCCAATGGCCAGCTATCACTCTTAGGTAACCACAGATATCAGCAGGATTTGTATTCACATGTCTGAGGGCAGAATTTGTCCCCTAAATGGTATGAAAGCTCATATTCCTCAAGTTCAGTGAATTTCAGTATCAACAGGAACTTGCACCGAGGCCCGTATTCAAACTGAAGGACTGGCCAAGTATCTGGGTGTGCACACAGACATCTGTATGTGTAAACACACTGCTTTCAGCCTCTTAACTGCTATTGCTAATTGATTCTTGCAAGGAGTAACTTCTACCCATGACTGATTAAAGGAAGTCCTGAAGGACAAATAATTTTCCCTTTGGAATAAAACAGATTAGAGCAAATGGTGTGTGTTTTCAAAGCAGTTTCCTCAATCACATATAGAACATAAAAGGAGGAGTGAGGACATCAGCCATCTGACAGATTTCCAAAGGAGTTCAGGACCAAAACATTCATCTTTATGCTGGAAACCATGAGACTGGAAGGTTTTCCTGGTATCCGTAAAGCATGAGCACCACGTTCAAGGATGAGCAGTCAGGTATCATCTGTGTTGACAAAGAGGTGGAGGAGGATAAGAATAGGTGCCAGGGCAAGTCATGCAGTATCTGAAGCAGAAGAAGGAAGGATATATTAAATCTCTGCCTGCCAGTTTTGCCAGTTGCTGAGTGCTTTTGAAAATCTGATGCCTCATTTAGCTGACTAAAGAATGATTGAGCTGTACCAGAAATACAGACCCAGCTGTCAGAGAAAACTGGAAAATATGTCCTGGAGTAGTTTTGAAAAATCTAATTCTTTTTCTCTATATAGAACACTGGTTTATTTTAAAAATATTTAATTAGGCTAAGTTTAGCTGTGTGTATCACCTGAAAACGGAGAAGACACACTAAAATTATGGAGGTTAGCCTAAATGCATGCTGACTAAAATTTCATGCACTCACTAACCACCAGATATTCATGATGTAGCTGAGAAAAACATTGTGACAAAGATTGCAGAGACATTAAATTTTTATTTGCAGATTATTTTTTCCTTATCCCTCCACCTAGAAATCGAAGTACTTAGTGAGAAAGAGTTCCATAGCCCAAGACTGTGAGGGTAGCTTTGGAATACTCTAATATAGCTTCTATCGGCAATGGCTGTACGGGTTTTAGTGTTTGAAGGGTTTTAAGACCTTCAAGAGCTCTATGAATGTCCCAAAGAAAAGGGGAAATGGCCTGCTTCCACTTCTGTCACCGTTTGAGCCTCACGCCTAGAAGATGTGAAATAAAATTCTATTTTATAAACAAAGGAGGTGTGGATGATTACTGAAAAAATTAGAAGCGGTGTGGAGCTAATGAAAGACCTTGAGGTGTGAGCTGGAAGGACTAGCAGGAAATCAGAGGCTTGTGAAAAACTGAATGATCAAATCGGTCTGTGAAGTACCTCACAGAGGTCCAGTCTCAAGCTGTATGGCATGTGTGTCTTAGCATACTCTGACACTCTGAAACCTTTTCATACAGTACCATCGTGCCCTACATGGCACACTCTCATTGTCACTTGATATCTCAGCATACCACACGCCTTCTGCTTCGCTGGGTTGCTTACTTCTATGTGATTTATTACAAATCCCTGAAATCTATTGCATACCTACTGATTTGTGTCTGAACAAGAATTTGAGAGGGTCGTTCAAGTAAAAGGGAGAAATTTGCTTATTTAATTTTCTTGGCCCTACCTCCTCATCCCTCTGGGGCAGGAGAATAATTCTGCTCTCTGCTCTTTAATTCACATTGTCTACCTCTATTCCCCCACCCCCAGGAATATTTCAGCCTCCTGCGTGCCCAGGGACCTCCTGTTGTTTTGGCAGCACTTCATGATACGTCAGTATTCCAGAGGTCAGCTGAGGATAAACTCTAATTAAAAGACACTGAAATAGGCAGCAGGGGACAAAAATTCAAAACCCCAGATTTATCATAATCTGTTACTGATGTAGCATCTGAGCTGGCTATGTGCTTAAAATACGCATCGAGAGTAATCTTTCAAATCTCTTCTTTGGGTCTCCATTGGCAGCCCCGGAGAAAATTACTTCAAACCGTTCAGAGAGCAGCAATCCTGTTCTGGTCCTTGAAATCCTTCGAGCAACACACACCCACACACCAGCATTATTTTCTCACCTCCTCCATATAAAAACAAAACAGAAACGTGAGAACAGTGGGCTGGAGATGGAGCTGGGGAAAAGTGAAGTTGGAAGGATTAATTACGTAACACGCCCCCTCGGCCGCCCTTACCCACAGCAACACGGGCGAGGTAAACCTCAGCCTCCCAGCTGACAACTCAGAGCTAGAAAGTTCCCGGAGCAGTGAAAGTAAGATAAGCGTGTGGGGAAGGTGGCAATGCACTCCCCCAGAGGAAGATGTCATTAGGGAAAGGCTAAAAAGAAGTCGAAAACACCTTTAGCCCCTTCCCTCCCCAGCAAGACCTCTCCCTCCGCCCCCCCACCGCCCCTTTGCAGCAGGAGCTGCATCCGAATCGGGATTATATTTCTGCAGCTCACGGCTATCTGACGGGGTGTGGATCCTCCTGAAAAACTTCAAGTAAAACAGAAGCTGGGCGCACACACAGGAGAAGATATATTAAGAAAGCAGGTTTGCTACTTAACTCGGAGGAAAAAGCTGGAGTAGGCTTCTTCGGTCGTCCTCTAAGAGCCTTGCCGAGAGTCCTTGCAAAGACAAGTGTTGCTGATTCAAAAGAAGAGGAGGGATGGGGAAGAAAAAAAATTGTGCATGTCTGTGTGAGAGGGAGACAACGTGTGTGTGCATACGTGTGAATGCGTGCTTGTGTGCGAGAAGGTGTAGGCGATGGGTGGGGGGAGCTTGATATAATGTTTTTTCCCATGAAAGACACGTGAATGCAATTCCCAGAGAAGGGCACCAAGCTCTGCCCAAGAGCAGAAGGGGTAGGGAGAGGGAAGGGAAGAGGGAAGGGAAGGGAAGGGAAGGGAAGGGAAGGGGGAGAGGAGGGGAAGGGAAGGGAAGAGGGAGAGGGAAGGGAAGGGGGAGAGGAGGGGAAGGGAGGAGGAGGAAGGAGGAGGAGAGGGGGAGGAGGAGGAGGTTTTGCTATTTCAGAAGACATTCATAGAAAGAGGGTGGCAAATTCAGTGACCATCTTTAAAGGCAGTTTCCTGGGACCTAGAGAGAAAGAAAGGAACCCAAAGAAGGGAAATAAAGGGCTATGATTTCCTTGTCCTGTTGCTTTGTCTCTGGCTCCCTCTGCCTCTGGAAGAGTAGCCACAGGACACGAAGATGCCCAGCTGGTCACTGCACGCCCAAGTTCAGTTTAGCTGGTGCTTCTCTCCCGTTTAGCCCGACTGCCTTCGCTGAAGGGGAGGACTCACAGCCCGGCAGCCTTTCAGTTTAACCCGAAGAGCGTGTGCCGCCTCTCTCTGCCCATCCCAAGAGCTCGCTGGAGCTGGAGGAGAGGGGAGAAAGCGGAGGACTTGGAAGTGCCCGAGGAGCTCCCGATGCTAAGAGGAGACAAACATTCCCGTGGACGACGCAGAAAGGACAAAGCTGACTGATTTATTGCCGTTTTCCGTATTTTTTTTTTTCTTCCCTATCCTTTGGCGCACACCAGTGCGTGGAGATCTTTGAAAACACTAAACCAAACACCAACCCCGAAGCCCCAACCCCTTGGCTAGCTCTTATGGGAATGAAACACTCCTCCCGCTGCCTGCTCCTGAGGAGGAAAATGGCGGAGAACGCTGCCGACAGCACCGAGGTAAGGACGCGAGGCAGAGCCCGGCGCCCGAGCTCCCCCCCGCCCCGAGCGGAGATCCCCCAGCAGCGCAGCAGTAAGCGCGGAGGAACTTTCCTGGCTCCTTCGGCGGGCCCCTGCCTCCGCTGCTGCTACCATGTCCTGCCTGCAGCCCCCCAGGCAGAGCACTCTGCCCCCCCGCCGAGCCCTCCCGCGGCTCGGGCCGCTTCCCCGAGAAGTTGGGTGGGTCGGGCGGAGGTGAGGCTGCCTGCGGGGGACGGGGAGGAGGGTGCGGGCGGCGGTGAGGCAGGGGGGCGGCTATTTGTGTGTTTGAGGAGGCCGAACGGGACAGAGAGGGTCTCTTGCGGCAGCGCGTTGGGCAGCGCGGCGGGCTTTTCGCCTGGCAGGACGCCGCGGGGCCTTTGCTGGGGCTGTTTGGGGGACTCCAGGGGCGCCCGCCTCGCTGCAGCCTTCTGGCTGTTCCCAAGCGGCGCTGCCCGAGGCGGGGGCGGAGGGCGGGAGGAGCGGCCCCCCCCGCGGCCGGCTGGCCTGAGCAGCGCCGAGAATAGCTTCGCCTTGTCCTCGGGCCCTGCGAGCGCTCAGGTTTTCTGCGAGAAATCCGCCCCCCCGCCCCCCCTTCCTCCCCCATTACCTTCGGTTTCCTCAGCCTTTCCCAGCTCAGCCACACTGGGGGTGAGCAGCCCTTCTTTGCTTGCCTAGGGCTGTCTTGACCCCACTGAGACTTCTGCAGGGACACAGCAGTGTGCGAAGACTCAGATCTGGAAAAGCAGAAGGACGCGGGATGCAGCCCCAGCTCCTCTGGGAGCGTGCGAGGAGGAGACAGGCGAAAGTGCGGGCGGGTGCCAGGCTCCCCGGGTCTGTGAACAGGCTGTGCCCAGCGCTCCGGCTGGACGCTTAGCGCGCGGTTAAGCGATACGCGGTACAGCCCCCGAGGACGCGGCACCCGCAGCACCTTCAGAAGCTCGGCCGTGACTCGCCCGGGCGGCGCTGGCCCTCCTCCCCGGGTCCCCTGCGGAGGTAATAAAGAGCAAAAGCACCGCTTCGCTGGGAGTGAGCGCATGACTCTTCCCTCCTTTATTCCTTCAGTGCCCCCGCCAAATGCCTCCTTTCAGACCGTCCTCCCAGTAGGTGTCCTGCTCCCTCACGAATTCCACATTTCTCTTCCTAATAGCGAGCTCTCCGCTTGACCTTCAGCAATATGCCTCCTTTGCCGTGCCAGGTGAAGAGCAGAAGTGTCTTAAAAGAGTGTGATGTAAGCACTGAATCAAAGAACGTGCCTGCTACTGCACTACAACCCCATAGAGTACTGTTTGCAGAAGAGGCATCTATAAATAGCAAGAAGTCTGGCTGCACATCTGTAAACTGTGGGTCGTACTGACAGCACAGATTGCATTAAAGGTCCCAGGATCCTGGGCAGTATTGCAAAGAGACATGTACAAGCACAGCCAGTTCCTTTCAAAGCCATTTTTCAATGGAAATTGTCTTTAGACAGGGAAAATAGGTGAGAGGAGCTCTTTAAATATTCCTCTTCTATTTCAATTCACTATTAGTACATTTTTGTTGTTTAACTGCCTTTGCCTTTCTGCTTGTGCAATGCTGCACACACTGCAATGTCATTTTATGGAGAAGGCTTTCTTAACAACCACAGTTTCATTCCAGTGCTGCATACAGGTTCGGAGAATATTTGAATGCTGTGCTTCCTCTCCTCAGAGTATCCATCAGGGACAGATTTGTGAAATGAGAGTGAAAATATTGCAGATTAGGCATATCCTGCTATGCTCGTACCTGAAGAAAATCAGAAGGGATACATTCATAACACCTGCCAAGATATTTCCTATTTTAGTAATGTTCATATTTGTGATGTTAGGATCTGTTATGTACTGAGAGAAATAGTCTGCGTACATGCAGACTTAGAAGTGCACCAAGCAAAATATGCCAAGACCTTTGAAGCTCTTTCACTCGTCAAGCATCTATATTTAGCAAAGTCATATGACACCAGTTTGACCTTCAAACCTGTATTTCTCTAACTTCCTCCTGAAGTTAGCAAATGTTCTGTGACAGAAGGGATACAGGACAAAGCATCTCACTTTTGGACTTATCACAGTGTCAGACAAAATTAGGAATTGGTATAAATTTGCTTCATTTGAAACCAATGGGGTATCAGTAACATGCATGATTTGATACTCACTAAATTTCTGAGGTACTTTGATGCCATGGTGATAGGCATGATGTAAAAAATGTCAGCTATAATAAGAGATGAAGAGTTAAAACGTTTAACAAATGGTCAAAATGCCCCACTTCCAAATCATTCCAAAAACCTTCTGGTTCTTATATTGATTTCAGCCAATTACTCATGTTACAGCTTCATAGTAAAATTTTAATATTTTTTTTTAAATCTACCATAACTAGGAGCATTACTCAAACTTTTGGTCAAATATGGCAAGTATACTGTTTCAGTAGTAGGGCAGTTTAAAAAAAATACATGAAGACAAAGAACATGGACACTGTATGAGAAACTGTTTATTCCCTTAAATACCTTCTGATGACCGTAGTGCTAGCTCATTAGCCTAAAGAGCTTAAAGAAATGATGGCAACAAATACAGACAAGGGAAACCCAAAGCTACGGTAAGACAATACTCACTGTTTCCTCAAACAAGAATACAAGAGAGTAGAAAAGCAATAGCTTACTAGCATTACTTTCCAGTCAAGGAGGACACCTCGTGTTACCAGGAGACTTACAGAAGTGTGCTCCTATGGTTGTACGACATGCACGTTACCTATGTCCCCATAACTTTATATCTTGATACAAAACATAGTTAAGTGAATGGAAGTGTTGCTACAGATGCTGTTGGATCTTGGATCAGGCTCAGATTAGTTTTCTGATTTTATTGTACTCATAACAGCCTGATACCAGTCTGTCCGCCAGAGATTAAGTGGAACCAGTGGTTTTTTGTATGTGTTTATAGCAGTCTGAGAGCACACAGTGCTTTGTATAAAAATAAAAGTCAAGGGGAATAAAATTGTAAGTCTTTTCTATTTGGAGGTTCACTGAAGGCCATAGGGGTCCCACTAACAGGAAGCTTGCTAGAACGGTTTCAGATCCTTCTTTGGAGTGCACAGGGAAAAAAAAGATTCAGAAAATCTTTATTTTCCTTGGCCATCCCATGAACTTTAAGAGAAGTTCCACTGGAACAAAAGCTGTAGAATGTCTCCTCAAGATATAAAAATGAACCTCTGTATCTTTAGTCATGAAACAAGACTTGTCTAAATAAAACAGGACTGTCTGCATGAATAATAAATCTGGAATTGAGTTCTCTGCAAATAATTAAAGGCACTCAGACAGAAAACGAAGTGAAAGAGAAATTCTTCTTTGTAGAACATATGCACGAAGACTGGGCAAAATTCATGGTGCTGACCTGGGGCAGATTCTGGTTTCTGGGTCTTTTTATTTTAAATGTATTAAATGGAAGCCATATTAATAGTAGGCCTGATACCAGTGATGGGAAACAAATTGAAAGAAGTGAGATTTCAGAAGAAGTGTGCCTTGATGTAGCTTGTGACCCTATGCCAGGTGAAGGGAACAGCACGAAGTGCCAGGGTTTATGTGCACATCCAACAGACATATACATCTACACATAACAGGTTAGTTGCTGACTGAAACAATTGTAGAACCTGGAACTGGGCTGGTTTTGGACAAAGCAATTGCATAGAACTTCATAAAAGGCAGTTTTTACGCTGAAGACTTTGCAGTGTCTGTAGAGAGAAAAGATGCCTGGTTTACTGCTCAGGATAGAGGCATTAGGTAATTTATTAATGGCAGCAAACTAAAGTCCTCCCTGAATGTCCTATTATACAAAGCTTGGGTTTTGGTTAGAAAAAAATATTCTTCTGAAGATTTGGGGTAACAGGCATAATAGTTGTGCTTCCCCATACAGATGAATATAACTGGCACAGTATCATGAGATCCAAGTCTGTGAAAGTAACTGCTCTGTTATCAGAAGTGGGGAGATTACAATGTCCTATCTGTATGAAATCCAGCCATACCACTACTGAGGCGAGAAGAGATTATAAAATCTGTTGAAATAATGAGCTTCTGTTTGTGATTCATGAGTAGGAAGGGGGTTTTCTCCTTTTTAAGTTATCAAAGTACAAACGAACAGAAGCAGAGCCTAACAGAGAACAGTGTGCCTAACAGAGAACAGTGGACTGAATTCACTCAGTAAATGTTAAGTTTTGTTCCTGGCTATTACACTGGATGATCTTGGAGATATAATTTAATCCCTCTGAGCTTTCCCATTCATGCTGTTGAATTCTGTGATTTATTGGTGAAAGGTGCTGTAGAAGATTATTATTTGGTGTTATTAAATTGCTTAAAACGCCCTATATGAATGAACATTAGTGAGTGGGTGATGTTTACCCAAGAAAGAAATAGCGCTGCTATGTGGTCTACCTCTTAGGCTAACAGAAGTTGCAATAGATCTGACACGGTGTCAGATAGCTAGCTGAAGAAGCAGCTTATGGCATACCTTTCAACCTCACTGAGTGGTGTGCCATATACCTATGTCACATAACTTTGAATGGGAAAAGTTGTGGTAGCTGGCGTGTGCGGGTAGTATAGGTGAGCTATAGAGACCAGACCAGTGGCCCATGCCCTAGATGTTTTGAACAGCTGACAAGGCTGTCAGAAAGCTGACCCATGATGTCATTGAAGAATCTGTCACTGCGCGTGTAGAGTCACATCCCCAAGGGCTATAGAGGCAGCTCTGAGTTAAAGGAGGGAATATTCTACTTCACCACATTTTGATCCCGTACAATGCTCCTACTAGGACTAGGTAGCCCATGCTACTTAGGCTAATAACAAGGCCATTCTAATATAGTCGTGGGGGCTTTTTTGGTTTCTAGCGAATTTAGGAGTGGGGGAGCAGAAATATGGCTCTGAGCCATCTTCTCCTACCAACTTCAGCTGTGCAGAACATTAATTTAGCTCAGCTGAAGATCTCGGTGTTGTTAAATGCATTCCATTCCTTTCTCAAATTTAATACTAAAAATTCAAGACATTGACCGTAATATTTTGGCCCCACTGAAGAAATAACTTTTGATTAGCATTAATAATATAAATAGAATGAAAAAATGTTTATGCTTAAATAAAGAATAACAGCAATCACTCAAAGCAGAGTTTCAAGATAAAGATATCTTAGTGTGGATCATCCTCTGCCAGCGTAGGGTTGTTCTAGTGAACAGCATTTTAGTGTCAAGAAGACTGCTATTTTTTAGAAAGGGTATGGTTCATCTTGGTGACATCGTGGGCGAGATCATATTGTGTCATTGTGGCAATGCTAAAAGACAGGTTCCCTGCTAGTGAGCACTTTGCACAGAAGTTACTGTAATGACTCTTTTTTCCAACCTTAGTCTGCAAAAAGCACCAAATTCTTCAGAGAAGAGTGCAAGAAATTCTGTAGATGACCACCTTTGTTCTACCTCCATGCCGAAAGTGAGCTTAGCAAGACTGACTCACCTGCCTTGAAGAGCTTTGCCCTCAGCTTGATTGTGAAAAATGACGGCTTGTGCCTTTAGTGGTACAGGCAGAGCAGAGAAATACATAAAGGTAAAAAAGCATTACAGAATCACAGAATCATTAAGGTTGGAAAAGACCTGTAAGATCATCAAGTCCAACCATCAACCAACACTACCATGCCCACTAAATCATGTCCCACAATGCCTCGTCCACACGTTCCTTGAACACCTCCAGGGATGGTGACTCCACCACTTCCCTGGGCAGTTTATTCCAGTGTCTCATCACTCTCTCAGTAAAGAAATGTTTCCTAATATCCATTGAGCCTAATCTTTTCATAAGATTTTGCCTCAGCCTTTCTGAGTTTGCAACAAAGTTCAGCCCATTGACAGATGAGGTGATGAACAGCTAAAGGGGGTGAATGATGAAACTGGTTGCTCCTACCTCTGATTCCACAGAGAATCCTGCTGTCTGCCATCCTGCTCACTAGCTTTAATGCCAGCTTTATTTTGACCTAGAGTTTAGGATAAAATGAGATTGTCCTTTCCATAATTTTCTTTCTTCTTTGGGAATAACCTCTAAACAACAGAAACAAGAAGCCCTCATCTCAAGGAAGCAAAGAGGAGATTGCCCACTAAGTGGCTGCGTTGGTGGCCACAAGGGTGTCTTCACCATGCCAGAATGGAGCAATTGCTGACTAATCACAACCTGGCTCTTTCCTGTTTTCTTGAACAGGTACCGACTGGCTCCATGGAATCTCTTGGCATGCTGTTGCTTTAAAGTTGTTGCATGGGTGCTGAGGCAACTTTCTCACTTCGCAGTGACTGCGAGAGTATGGGCACTATTTCACTCTTAGTATTTCAGTTTTAAACTGAGATTTAAGAGGTGTAGAAACACAAAGGATGATGGCTTTATTTATTTCTAATAAGCTAGGTTTTTCAGTTCCCAGTTGTGAAAACTCTATCTTGAAAAATCAATCTCAAAAAATCCAAATTTTAAAAGGTATGTAAAATTTTGTCTTTTCCATAATCTGAATATTTCTAAAAATAGAAACTCAGTTTGAAAGTCTGGAATAGAAAATCTATTTAATCTTCATTTTATTGCATCAACAATTTGGAGATTTAGAGAATTGGAAGTAAGGCAGACTCACTTGAAAAAGCACTCACTGCCAAGTTTGCTTTTCTGAAAACTCTGTTAAGTGCAGAAATTAAAGATAATTTTGCATTGTATTTTGAGTGAGAACTGTTAGGTGATCATAAATAAAATCTCAATGTCTTCGCTTTCCAAAATGAAGAGAATATTGCAGTAACAAAACATTTGCAAGGAATCCACGCCTAGTGGATGAGGGAAAGGCTGTTCATGTTGTCTACCTGGACTTTAGCAAAGCCTTCGACACTGTCTCCCACAGTATTCTCCTGGAGAAGCTGGCGAATCGTGGCTTAGACAGGTGCACTCTTCTCTGGGTAAAAAACTGGCTGGACGGCCGAGCCCAGAGAGTCGTGGTGAATGGAGTGAAATCCAGTTGGCAGCCGGTCACAAGCAGAGTCCCCCAGGGCTCAGTTTTGGGGCTGGTCTTGTTTAATGTCTTCATTGATGATCTGGATGAGGGGATAGAGTGCACCCTCAGCAAGTTTGCAGACGACACCAAGTTGGGCAGGAGTGTTGATCTGCTTGAGGGTAGGAAGGCTCTGCAGAGGGATCTGGACAGGCTGGATCGATGGGCTGAGGCCAATTGCATGAGGTTCAACAAGGCCAAGTGCCGGGTCCTGCACTTGGGTCACAACAACCCCAGGCAACACTGCAGGCGTGGGGACGAGTGGCTGGAAAGCTGCCCCGCAGAAAAGGACCTGGGGGTGTTGATTGACAGCCGGCTGAATATGAGCCAGCAGTGTGCCCAGGTGGCCAAGAAGGC
The DNA here is from genome assembly GCF_030936135.1 of Gavia stellata. Lineage (NCBI taxonomy): Eukaryota > Metazoa > Chordata > Aves > Gaviiformes > Gaviidae > Gavia > Gavia stellata. The sequence continues at coordinate 85,427,187 of NC_082597.1, read as the reverse complement.
CAACGGCATCCTGGCCTGTATCAGAAACAGTGTGGGCAGCAGGAGTAGGGAGGTGATCGTGCCCCTGTACTCGGCACTGGTGATGCCGCACCTCGAATACTGTGTTCAGTTTTGGGCCCCTCACTCCAAGAAGGACATTGAGGTGCTGGAGCCTGTCCAGAGAAGGGCGACAAAGCTGGTGAGGGGTCTGGAGCACAAGTCTGATGAGGAGTGGCTGAGGGAGCTGGGGTTGTTCAGTCTGGAGAAGAGGAGGCTGAGGGGAGACCTCATCGCTCTCTACAATTACCTGAAAGGGGGTTGTGGTGAGGTGGGTGTTGGTCTTTTCTCCCAAGTGACTAGCGACAGGACAAGAGGAAATGACCTGAAGTTGCACCAGGGGAGGTTCAGGCTGGATATTAGGAATAATTTCTTTACTGAGAGAGTGGTGAAGCACTGGAACAGGCTGCCCAGGGAGGTGGTGGAGTTACCATCCCTGGAGGTGTTCAAGGAACGTGTGGACGAGGCACTGTGGGACATGGTTTAGTGGGCATGGTGGTGTTGGTTGATGGTTGGACTTGATGATCTTACAGGTCTTTTCCAACCTTAGTGGTTCTGTGAAATTATGGTTGGAATAAAATGTTTAGCTAAAATTTTATACAGAGACATAATAAAGGAGGTGAGGAGAATACTATTCCCCCTCACTTACAATATCCTGTCCTGCAGTTAAGACATGCTCTTGGAACTTTGTGTATATTAAGGACTGTGTTGTATCTGGGTCTTTTCCTCCCAGAGTGAATTATTTTTTAAAAAGGGGCATTACCACCTTTTCTAGCCATTATTCACAGAAAAGGAATTCCTTCAGCTTTTCTGAAAAAGGATGGGGAAAAAAAGCAACTTTGGAAGAGGGGGCATATAGGTGTGTATTTTCTAATACATTGTTTTATACCACTGTCCTCCTCAGCTTTTCCTAGTGGCAAACTCTTTATCATAGCGCAGCTGGCAAGCTTCACATTCAGCATACTGTTCGGTCTGGACCATACACTTAAGTTCCTAATGCTTTTCTTGTCCTGTCCAAGGATCCAAGTATATCTGAACCATTCTGTCACAGTTCTCCCTCCCCTTTTTATAAGAAGATATAGCATTTCTCTCTCTTGTAACAGTACGATGAAAGTAAACATATACTGGTTGGGAAGCAGTGGTATATAGTGGTCTCCAAGGATTCGTGTTGAAGTGTTCAGTCAGTGTCCACAGTGCACACTTGGGGTCACATGTGGCCCCTAGTTCTTCCGTCCTTTTTGTCCTTTTCTGGCCATACAGCTTATGTTTCATCACTTCTAATAGCACCAGAAAGCTCAAACCCAGTCTCAGAGCCCAGAATAATGTGTGACCAAGCCAGGGCGCTCTAACAACAATCCACCAGTCCAAACTTATTTCTGTTCTGTACCTTAATTTCTCACTTAGAAAGGAGGAGAGGAGACCCTGCCATCTGTTTTCAGTTTCTAGTTGCATCCTTGTACTATTCATCAGTTCACTGCTCTGAAGCTTGACCCCAGCTTGGGATAAAGACCAGCTACTGATTTTCTTTTCCTTAGTCATGAATAGGGAAGTAATTAACCCTTCCCATAACTCCTTCTGAACTACTTCTGTTTGTGCCCTGTATTAGACATTAGCCCATCTGAAGTACAGGATACATACTTTTTTTCTTTTTTACTCCAATCTCAGTTACATTGGGATATATCAGGAGTAACGCCAGAGTCCTTTATAAATAGGGATCACACTCAGTGTCATTGCAGAAACACAGAAGTGTTGGTTAGAAGGGACTTCTACAAAACATCTCATGCAACCTCACACTCAGTGTAGAACAGTCATCAGCATTAGATTATGTTGGCCATTGCTGTCTCTAGCCAAGTCCTGAAAATCTGCAAGCACAGACATTCCACTACCTCTCTAGGCAACCTCTACCACTGCTGCACAGACCTCTCAGTGAAAAAGTTTTTCTTATTGTCCTACCTGAACCTCCCCAACTGCAAGTTGTAACCTTTGCACCTCGTTATCTCATCTGCTGCTATTGAGAAGCATTTGCCTCCATTTTCTTTTTAACTCTCTTTCAAGTACTTGCAGGCTGCTATTAGATTGTCCCTTAGCCTCCTTTTCCACAAATCAAACAAGCTCAGCACACAGTAATCTCTTCTTACAGGTCATCTTCTCAGGCCCATGACCATTGTATTATATAGCATCTTGCTTACCTACTAAAAGCTCTAAAACTAAACTAAAAGCTCTGCAGAAATGTTATGAGAAAGGAAAGGGAGAATATTTTCTTAACTGAAAGAACTTTTTAGCAGAAGACTAACTGATTAAATGCACATGGCCAGGTTGTGTCAATAAAGTGTATTCTGCAGAAATCCCTCGTGAGTGAGCCCAGCTGTGTATCTGGCATGTTTTAATTTGGTATTTTGGGTTAGTTGTTTCTTGTTTATTTCCCCTAGAAAAAGAGAGATCAAATCTGAAAAGCAGCACTGCTTCTTACCCACAGTTCGCATCTTGTGTAACTGTACAGCTGGAACAGCTGTTTCAGAAGGAAATCAAATGAGATACTGTTAGCCACATCATAATATAGTTGCCTCATTAGGAGTCACAGTGTTTTAAACTTAATTAGGAGTAGCTGAATTTACAGGCAGCAGGGTGTGTTCAACGATTGTTAGGGATGCTCTGCCTATTTTATTGTTGAGCCTTAAAAAAAGGTAAGGGCCATGATTACCCTTTCAGTTCCGTTGGCTTTGATATAACCCACTAGATCCCCTGCAGACCTGAAGCAGACCAAGGGTATGAAATAATAAAAGTGAGGTACAAGAACAGTTATTGGGCAGAGAAGACAAAAAAGGGAACATATTTTATTGTGCATGAAAGTATGTTGCAGACTAAAATTTCAGCTAAACACTTTTCAGCTCTGTGTAAGTCTGATGATCTCTTAGATTTCTGGGATCAGAAGTGGCAAACGTGAAGTTGCCCTCAAGTAAAAGCCCTAATGTGAAAAATACCATATTTAGTCATGAAACAGAATGTGCTTTGTAAATTTATTGGAGGTCAAAGGTCCTAATGAAATTATTTTGTGAGGGTGGAAAAGAAAAGGGAGGAGGGAAGGGAGGAAAGAGAGAAGGAGAGAAGAAAGGCAGGCAGGAAAGTAGGCAGGCAGGAAAGTGGGTGGGCAGGGAGGGAAGAAGGGAGGGAGGGTGAAAAGGAAGGGAAGAAAGGAAGGAAGGAAGAAGAGGGAGGAAGGCAGTATGGAAAGACAGGGAAATACAGTCAACATCCAGAGAAGCTGCTCATTTCCATAAAAGCAGGAACAGTAGAAATATATACTTAAATTTACTGTCAAAAAGTTATAGAGTCACATTGTGACTCCTGAAGGCTGGTCTTACCAGTAAGACCAAGATGAAGAACACCGAGTACCTTGGCCTTTTCCACATCCTTTGTCACCAGGGCCCTTGCCCCATTTAGCGATAGGCCTACATTTTCCCTAACCTCCCTTTTGGTGCCTACGTACTTGCAGAATATTTTCTTGTTGCGCTTCATTGTCCCGTTGTCAGATTCAACAAATGTCAGGAATCAAGGAGCTGTCGGCAGAGATAGCAGGAGGCCATCAGGAGAGTGAATCAACTGACCCTTTTACAGCTTGTAAATAAGGAAATAATAGGGAGTTTTACAACAGCTGGTAAGGTCTAATGAAAACCTCAATTCCTCTGTCAGAAAGAGAGAATAAAAACAACGTTGGCTGGTTTTTGACTACATTAGTCAGTCATGGAATAAGAAGAGAGAGCATGTAGTTCTAGCCCTGTGATTCACCCCAACCAACCGTGAATGAGGAAAGAACGTAACACAGAAAAAGACAAGACTGTTTTTAATTAGTTATCAAAGCGTGTGTATTAAAGCTTCCTTGACACTCCCCCTTAAAATTTGCTTTTACCAGCATTGTCTCACAAATGGTTAATCAATGGTTCTTCTCACAAATAACTGACTTACTTACCATACTGTGAGGAAGACAGACCCTGTCAGTGAAAGCTTTTCACCCACTCTCATACCCTTGCACACACACATACTGTTTTCTGAGACCACCCCAATCCCCACTCCAGTGAGTAGAGCCAGGAGAAAATGCAACCCTCCTCACTAGCCTCCGGCTCAGGATCTTGAGCAGCAGCAGCTCAGCTCCAACTCACCGCAGTTCCACCTCAGGCACTCACACTGGCTCTCACCTCACCTCACTTCATGTTTGATCACAGTCACGTTGTCATTGCTGAACTTGACATATTACTGAGAAGATCATTTTCCTAGCTTGCTATTTTAACTGCATTACCCTTCTATTAATATCTGATCTGCTGAATCTTTATATTCTATTAAATCAAAAAGCTGATTTGAAGGCCATTTGAAGCATGTGTCCTGCTACTTCTCCTTCAGTACCAAGAGGTTAACGCAACCCTCCAGTGCCAAAATCCGTCTCACACTTACTAGATTTTTCAAACATACTTTAATGAATATAATGCCAGTATTGTGACAGTGTGTATACCATTTTAATGAAGGTTAGCCTAGAATTTGTAAAACTAGGCCAATTAAAAATTGGTTTTATGTTTCTGTTTTCTCTGTATTTGACATTCAATTTCTGTCCTGCTTTTCTAAGAGAATTTTTGTTTAAGCGAATAAACTTAATGGGAGACAAAGATAGATAAGGATTTTAAGCAAAAAAGGTGCTTTCACTTATTACTGTGAGATTTTCATGAAAATGTGGAACTATTCTTCTAGGATTTTTTTTTTTTAATAGAAGACATGCTTTCTTGTAGCCTCAATACAATTATTTTATTGAAGAAAAAAGTCTCTGTGCCATCTTTCTATCTGATGGGTCTGTTCCTTTCTCAGCAGAAAGCCAATAATGCATCTTAGTGCTCATAAAATATGTCTTTGTCACTTTGTAAAGTAGAAGGCAGAAGTTTTTATGCTTGCACGATCTATTTCCACCAGGTAACACTGAGTATTCTAACCATGCCTACTGGAAAGAAAGGCATTCTGATCTCAAGACAGGTTTACCCTCATGTAAATGCACCAGTTTCAGCAGAATTATTTGTGATTTATATAGAATCAAAACCAGCTCACATCTATATATAAAATTGTATTTAAAAGGATGAATCACCAGTGGTTTTGCTCAAGAATAGAGTTTTCATAATTCTGTTTCATGATTGTATAAAAATGTTAGGAGTATACTTTCTCATATCCTTTTCTTAGCTGTGTGTAAAAGACAGGTCTGAAATAGCGAAAGCTTATTCTCTTGTTAACACAAAGCTTTACAAGCCTGATTTATACCAACATGACTGTCAACAACTGCTTTTGAAATGTGCTATGTAGATACCTTTTTAACAGGTGTAGTTCAGAACCTGTTGGAGTTAACATAAATTACTGAAGATCTTTGAACACTTCAGTAAATGTTCTACTAATAATGCAAGAAATGCTGAACACACTGCTTTGCTCATGTGTGTCGGTAGCACTCAGCTAGATTATTTATTGTAGAATCAAGTTCCATACTGGCAGGATATTTAAAAACATTCCTCATCCACCTTGTGTAATATGGAGCAAAAGTAATTCCACTGGAACTAGTGGGATTACCTGTGTTCTGGATGTTAGATACATATCCAAGTTTCTTAACTGCTGAAAACACATTGAAGTAAATTGTGGTATTTGCAGCCCTCTTGAGAACAAATATGCTACCCAAGCCTGGAGTTGATGGGTTATTAATCTCAGTCTCTCACAATGAAATTTTTCAGACTAGGTAAACCAAAACCAAATAATGTTTAATGGCCAAATATGAGCAAAAGTACTTCATTAAGCTAAATTTACGGAGTGCTTAAGGACAATACGTGTCATCGTTGCTATAAATGAGGACTAGTCAGTCTCAGAAGTACACATGATTGCCTTAGCAGTCTGAAGACTGACACAACAGCTTCTGCTCTAACACTATTTCAAATCAAGAAAGTTACTGTACTCCCCATCTTAGAACTAAAATGCACATGCAATACACAACACTATAGTTCTGAATGAGCAAGACTGTGCTATTTAATAATTCAATAACTGCGTTAACATTGTGATCATTTGTCATTTCGGCCATGCAGAAAAATATGCAGTTCCTTAAACACACATTAATATGCTTACTTACAAAATTACTTATCATGTGTATGTGTCTTTATACGTATACATATACACACAATGTTTTACATTTACATAAATTCAAACTGCATATTATGCTGTGACTTTCATTTCTTTGTGCATCCCAGTTGCCAGTGTTACTAGAACTTTGTCGGAGAAGACACTGCTGTGCCAATGTGGGCTCATTTACTGTAAAATGATAAAACCTGGTTAAAGTCTTACACCACATAAAATGTTTATATATATATATATATTCCTGTTGACAGAGAAACTCTATGTTTAAAAAGGCAATTTCACAGAAAAGTCCTAGCTTTTCATTCAATAACATCCTTTATATTCACTGTCTTCCTCTGTATGGGTGTTCTGACAAAATTCAGTTTAGTTGTGGAGAACTGCAGGAAGATACAGCCTTCCATTTCAAGTTGAAATAACAAGTTCGCATTTCAGATATAGTGCTAACAAAGCTCTAAAGTAAGTTGAAATTCAACTAACTTGGTGAGCTGTTAGGAATACGAACTCCCAATTCAGAAAGGGAGCACTGGAAAGTATTTGTCTGTTTGAGTTCGAATCACTTCCAAGCATTCACACCTTTGATTCAGCATTAAATACAACTGGTCTTGTTTTCTTAAATTCTGTAACACCTACATGGCTCAGAGGTCAGAAAATAAGGCAACATGCTTGCAAGTCAGACCAACACAATTAAAATGCATAAAATGCAGTTTAGTTACTCTCGCAGAGGTCATTGATTAGAACATTTTTGCCAGTAAGAATACGTTGAGAAATATGTAAAAGCCTGGTTCTCAAAAATATTTTTTCTTCAAAACCTCTTCAGAAATTTAGGCACTGTTACTATCATTCCCTCTGAGTCACCCTGTTCAAGCAGCTTTCACCATGCCCAGAGAATCTCTTGTAGCAGAATATATTCATCTCAAAAATACAAAGCAATTACTTATTGTCTAACATATCAAAGGCAGTTAGGATTAACAAGTTACGAGGCAAAGCACTAATATGCTTATCATTCCCAACATAAGAGACACAAGGAGTCTTTGCTGGCCAGGTAATCATGAAGCAGGTGGCGAAGGGTCAGATTCTGCTGCTGCTGGGAACGGTCATGTTCTTCCATGTTGCTTTATGTTCATGCTTCATGTTGCTGTTGCCATCTTTAGACTCCTTTAGCATGTTATGTCTCATCACATTGTTGTTTTTCTTCCTGAATCCTTGAACTTTAAATGTGTATTTCATCTTATTTTATCTGGCTCTATGGCTCTATGCTACAGGCTTTGTCAAAGCTCTCTCTGACACTTCAGGGTTTTTCTCAGGAGTCCGAGCCAGGGTTACACATCTGGGCAGCTGGTCATTGCTAGACCTTAAATCACTGCTGAACCCCTAGCAGGAGGGGCTGGAGGCTACAGGGAGTGGGATGCAGCGACTAGGAAGACGCTGAGCTGAACAGGTGCCTCTGAAAACCATAGGTGTAAACTTCTGAATCTTCCTCTGCCCGTGTGTTGTTAAGGGATGGAAGAAGCTCGGCCCACCTCCTCCAGCCCAGGCCCTCTCCTGCCTGGCCACTGCAGCCCAGCCTGGTGCTCGGGGACCCAGGGCTTCTGCCCAGGCGGAGGGGCACGGCTGACGCTTTCCCATTTGCAGGTTCAACCCGTGAGAAGGCTGCGCGTGTATCCCAGACACACAAGAGGACACAGACACGGCCAGTCACACAGGCTGCCACAGACAAGGCACTGCCTTCAACAGCACCTACGTACAGGACTCACATAGAAGACAATCCACGGGCAGCTGAGCCCCACACGTGTTTGCGGATCCCTTCATTACCAGCGTGGCCCCTCTGCCCGCCCAGCACCTCTGTCTGGATCCTGGGCCCCCGTACCTGCCCCACAGGGTCCCCGACTTGCCGGATGGTCCAGCTTGGTGCTCGCCGCAAACACGCAGAACTCACTCTCTCTCATGCACTCCACATTCACAAGTCCCCCCAGGCATACCAGCACGGATCCCCTGCCTGGGGAACCATGGCCCAGGACCTAGGCCCCCCTAGTCACCAGCTAGTCCAGCTTAAAGTTTGCTGGTGAGTATGCACACACCCCCCAGGCACACCAGAACTGGGGAAGACACAGACTCTCCCCCTGCAGCCGGCACCAGGCACACAGGCAGTGACCTGTGGTCCCGCTCCAGTGGCGCTGAGCTTTTTCGTCGCCTCACTCACGCTGTCCCCCTGACAGCTGATTTTGGGAACAGACACCGTTCCCACTCCAGTGGCTGGGAGTTAAAGACATGGAGACGCCACTCGCTCCAGCTGCTGGCACCGCAGGCTGGGGCACCCACCCCCCGGTGTGACCCCAGGAGCTGGCACCAAATTCCCCTCACGCACACACAGGTCTCTCCGGTAGCTGGCACCGAGTCCTTGCAGCGCACATTCACATGGGACAGAGTGAGCATATGCAGAGAGATGCTTAAGAAAAGATTTCATAAGAAGGTAGAAGCAGCTGGGCTGGACTGATCAGGCACAGGGCTCGGCCAGACAAGCGTACTGACCAGCCCCGTTTTACAGCTGACCGGCTGCACTTACACCCCTTTCTGTCTACCCCGCTTTGTTCCCCCCTGCTCCCCCTTCCCCGGCGCATCCCCCACCCCAGGGGTCTGTACATCTCTGTCAATTCCTGCATCCCTCGCAGTCTGGGGTCCCCCGGTATGCAGCACCATCAGGTGCAAAGTCCAGACTTCAGTTTCCCAACTGACAGGTCCCCAGTCAGAAAACCTTGCTGGAATAAACCTTCTCACACTCTCACATGCTCTTATCAATTGACGTGACCGACCAGGTTTGGTTCTCATCACTGCCTCCCTTACCATGTCAGTCAGGTTTGTGTCCCTGTATGTTCTTGTTCATGGCTTCCTCCTTTTCCTATTGTCCCTGTTGCGCTGGGAAAGGTCCTTGACCAGATACCCTTAAAGGAGCAACACTTTCCTTCCACATACCCTTCCACATACCTTTGAAATCCTGGCCCTCATCTTAGCCATACTGTATGCCTGTACTTGCTTAGACATTTATTCTAGTTCTGCACAGATATTTTGTATAGGTTAAATTTAGGGATTTTGAAAGGTTTACCTGGGGTTATACTACAATTGAAATGGCCAAGTGAATCCTGTATTTTTCAGTGATGATTGTTCTGTACAGCACACACATTTGTATAATTTAAACCAAGTATGGGACATGTAGTATAATTTAAACTTGTAGTGTAATTTAAACCAAGTCTGTAGCTTATTTAAACCAAGTCTGGACTTGTTGTGCATATTGTACAATAAGTTTGATGACTCACAAATGTGCTGGATTTAGCACATACAAACCAGAATTGTTTGTGAGCAGGTCTGACATTTCCTGAAACGTATACTATTTCTGTCCAATCGTAGATGATAACCCTGTGTGCAGTGGCTTAAGACTCTAAACCATTCTGAAATGCTTTAGATGATAACTATAGATCCATTAAGAGCATGAGTGGGAAAATCAGTTGTACCTTGTAGATTAACTGTGCCCAATACAGATAATGTATTAAGTCATTAAAGTTTTAAAAAATAAGGTATCTGTTTTGCTTCATTTGGAATCTCAGTGTAATAGTAATCATGAAGTCACTGTTATGTTCTTCATTATCACAGAATCACAGAATCACAGAATCATTAAGGTTGGAAAAGACCTGTAAGATCATCAAGTCCAACCATCAACCCACCACCACCATGCCCATTAAACCATGTCCCGCAGTGCCACATCCACACATTCCTTGAACACCTCCAGTGATGGTGACTCCACCACCTCCCTGGGCAGCCTCTTCCAATGCTTCACCACTCTCTCAGTAAAGAAATTATTCCTAATATCCAGCCTAAACCTCCCCTGGTGCAACTTGAGGCCATTTCCTCTTGTCCTGTCGCTAGTCACTTGGGAGAAGAGACCAACAACCCCCTTTCAGGTAGTTGTAGAGAGTGATGAGGTCTCCCCTCAGCCTCCTCTTCTCCAGACTGAACAACCCCAGCTCCCTCAGCCGCTCCTCATCAGACTTGTCCTCCAGACCCCTCACCAGCTCTGTCACCCTTCTCTGGACAGGCTCCAGCACCTCAATGTCCTTCTTGGAGTGAGGGGCCCAAAACTGAACACAGCATTCGAGGTGCAGCCTCACCAGCGCCGAGTACAGGGGTACCATCACCTCTCTACTCCTGCTGGCCACACCATTTCTGATACAGGCCAGGGTGCCGTTGGCCTTCTTGGCCACCTGGGCACACTGCTGGCTCATCTTCAGTCGGCTGTCAACCAACACCCCCAGGTCCTTTTCTGCGGGGCAGCTTTCCAGCCACTCGTCCCCAAGCCTGCAGTGTTGCCTGGGGTTGTTGTGACCCAAGTGCAGGACCCGGCACTTGGCCTTGTTGAACCTCATACAATTGGCCTCAGCCCATCGATCCAGCCTGTCCAGATCCCTCTGCAGAGCCTTCCTACCCTCCAGCAGATCAACACTCCTGCCCAACTTGGTGTCATCTACAAACTTGCTAAGGGAGCACTCAATCCCCTCATCTAGATCATTGATAATTATCTTAAACAAAACTGACCCCAAAACTGAGCCCTGGAGGACTCCGCTTGTGACTGGCCAACTGGATTTCGCTCCATTCACCACAACTCTCTGGGCTTGGCCATCCAGCCAGTTTTTTTACCCAGTAGAGAGTGCACCTGTCTCAGCCACAAGCCGCCAGCTTCTCCAGGAGAATACTGTGGGAGACAGTGTCGAAGGCTTTGTCATTTAGTATGATCAAGACCTATCTTTCTTGGAAGCCAAAGTCATATCCTTACATAAATCCATGACCAGTACAATCTTACAAGGACAGAAATAAATGCTACAAGTAGCTAGTTATGGTGACAATTTTCAACAGGATTTAGCAATTCTAAATTGTACTGTGTACACAGAGTACCTTTTGTATAAAGAATGAGAACAGTTCTCTAGCAGCTAGTTTCTCCGAAGTCATTAGCAATACACTTTCCTATAATTCTTTTTTATCATGAGGATGACTGAGCACTGGCACAGATTGCCTAGCGAGGTTGTGGACTCTCCCTCCTTGGAGATATTCAAAAGCCACCTGGATGTAGCTCTGGGCAACTGGCCTGAGGTGGCCCTGCTTGAGCAGGGGGGTTGGACCAGATCACCTCCAGAGGTCCCTTCCAGCCTCAACTGTTCTGTGATTATGTGATTCCGTGAAATCAAACAGAAGACATAAATAAAATTGGAAATCTAAGAACTTTATATATATATGTATTTTATGCACTGCATTCTTTTTCTTTCCTTGGTTGATATTTAAAAAATCCAGTAAATTTAGGAATCTGTAACAAAAGAACACAGTCCCTGGGTTTCCTCAAACATTCACTCCTGTGAAAAGCTGAGTATGTTCACATCTCTATTGACTATGCTTTCTTTTACACCTGATGAACTGAGGTCTCAGTAAAATGAAAAGGACCAATGATTTATTACAGTCACTGGATTGTACAGTCTGCACAATGCAGAACAAAGGAAATCAAGACAATTAATTACTTATGTACTTGCCAACAATTCTCTATTCAGCTTTTAGCACTTTGCATTAGTTGAAGTGTTTTAACTGCTGGATATGACTTCACTCTCTCTGACACCAGTTTAAGATCAAAATCCTACTTAATCTGGTTTTAGTGAGAAATCCTAAGTTAAATAAAGATGGTATTATTTATTTGGACCTTTTTAAGGAGGTAGGAGAGATGCTGTTGTCAGTTTCCTTTGTTCTTCCTTCATCTTTTACTCATTTAGATCTTTCTTCATGGTGTGCTCTTCAAAAGAAACCTTATTGCTTGTGATACACAATTTATGTCAGTCATGCTGCTGGTGGCACAACAATGCATTCCTCTGACTTGCATCATGCTTCAGAATTCTGCTGGAAATGACTATGTTGTCAGTAAAAGGAGAAAAAATAAGCACTGGTGTTTATTTGCTGAATGGTTTTACCTCCAGTGATTCAGTGTCTCAAGAAAACCCATATTTACAAGCCTTTTGCAATGCTTAAGTTCCTGAAAAGGTTGAAGAGTTATTCAAGTCACTCTTTTGGGATCTTCTTGATGACAGTAATTTGTTTTCCATGCTGTTTTAACAAATATTCACAACTCATTTGTTAGGGTCCTGATGTTCTTTGTCATTGGATCAGCAAATCTTTATATTTTCTATTGTTATTATTTGACTTTAAAGGGATGAACTAGGATCTGGATCTGCTCACATAAATTCAAATGCTTTAACAAGATGTCTGAGTTGGTGGCCTGCTTGTCCTGTCTAATCAACAGAGGCAGACACCTCTGAATGGCAACTCTGCCCATCTCAAACCTGAATCATACTTTAAAGAAGCCTCTTTCTTTCTGTTGATCCTAGACAGAGCCTAAGGTGGCTCGGCTGCCAACCTTCAGTAATATTAACAGACCAAACACAGTGTTTTTTCATTTGTATGGCAGTCCTGAAAACATATTCCCCTGACTCATAGTCCTATGGAAAATCCCATTTTTTTCTGTGTTTTTCACATTTTCAGAATCTTCTTCCTGTCAGAAAGCTCTCCCTCCCCATTAATTCTGAATGTGCAGCCACTTCAGAAGTGAGAGCTGATGTTTCTTCTCCTCTATCCCACTCAGCTGCCGATCATTCCAGGAACAGGAGAAATATTTAAAGAAACAGGATCCCAAGAAGCTTGATATGTTCCAAAAAGGAAAAAAAAAAAAGCACTCTTCTGTGTCAATAAAACCTTGAATCACCTTGAATCTTCTCCCACTCTCCATGTTAATTTATTGTAGCTTCCAACAATCACCACTAGACAGACTGGGAAAGAGGTTTCTTTCTTGAGAATGAGGGATGAGTAGTACCGGAGTGAGCCAAATGCTGTTCTTGTGGTCCTGAGATTCATGAAAAAGATAAATCAGCTTTGGCAGATCTGAATTCAGTGACATGGCCAGCAGCAGGCCATAGGGAAACACTATTTTTGCTTCTATTATGTTTCTCTGTTCTGGGTTTTTTTTCCTGTTTCTTAAGTCATGTTAATGTTCAGAAAACTATGAAGTGAAACTTTCAGTCCTATCCTTTGACTCACAGATTTTGATGGAATTTTTTTTTTTTTTGGCCCATCCACCAGCACATCAAAAGGCAAGAGAAACTGCAGGCCTGTTCCAGCATCAGAACACAGATGGGGTTGGTCCAATAAAGAATTTTGCATTGCTGTACATCATGCTGTGCCCATACTGTGGCTAAAGAACAGTAACGCCAACCTCAGATGTAGAAAGGTGATAAGACTGGCTAAAAAAAGACACTGAATTTGCGTCAATGCGTTCCTTTTATAGACCTTTCAGTACCCAGAAACTTTTACTTGGTGTTTTCAAGGTTTCTTCACAACTGTGAATGGTAAAAACCTTTCTGAAGCTGAGATTCACTCTCTAAGCTTTACAGGTTAAGAAAAGTTGCATGAATCAGTGAAAATCACAGGTCAGAAGCACTTTAATCAGAGAACATCGGTCTTCGTGCTCATCAACCTATTTACACAGCATCAATGCACGACTGATTTGAAAAGAAGCCCAGTTATACAGGTCTTTGTACTGTCACTTACATTTTCTGCTCATGTTGTCTCTAGTAATTTCCTTTTTGCTCTACAGTTCTTCTAAGTGAAGACACTTCTTCAGTCTGTAGTGATTCTACAGCAATCATTTGAATTACTTCTCTATTACTGCATAAGAGAAAGATGAACCACTCATGCACGTACGTGCAAGTCTTGCTGCCCATGCGCTCTTGTGAATGCACTAGGCGCAGCCAAAGCTTTTCACAACAAGAAGGAAGAATCAGGACCCACACAGGACATCAACAGAAAAGCATGAGAAGGGGTTTGGCAGCTACAGAAATGGGCTAACAGAATGCAGGCTGCCCTTGAACGCCTGAGACCTGCAGGAAGGATTCAGCTTCAGCTGAGACTGTGCTGCAAATAGGAGCTGCTTGTTGCAAAGAGGCACCGACAACTGTCAGGACAGTCACAGGTTGGATTTTGTGGACAAAGCATTCTACATTGTGTCCATGAATCAGGTAGGATTTCCATTCAGTCTTAGCCAAGCGTGCGCCCGCTCTCAGCACACAATAACATATGCTTTCTTATGAATCAGCGTCAGTGGAAGTGCTGAGACAAAACACCCAACCCCTTATGAAAATGACAACAGCAAGAAAGGGAAGGCAAATGGTAACAGCAAAAGCCAGGATGGAGACAGCCCCTTCATGAATAGCAATAGAGGTGGTTTAAGGTATACTGTTTCTGATATTTTAACTAACCTGAAACCATTCAGTATAAAATTCGTACATTCTCACTCCAAGTAAGCTTGGAGAGGGAAGAGAAGATGCATTCTTCATTGTATATCTCAAAGGGAAGTGTCTTCCTGAAGTTCTAGGTGCCTAAGAGAGAACAGAGTCAGAACTTCCCTCCCACCATACACTTAACCATGCTTGTAAGGCAGAAAAGCTACTATTTTTGTTTTAGCAGCTGGGGCTCCTGAGCAGAAGTTAAAGACTTTCTGCCAGTTTTCTCCCCAATGATTTGCTTACAGTTGGGCCCTTTACAGCTGATAAAAATAAAGCTTCGAACGTCCTCACAAAAGTTTTATTCTAATGATTACAAATGAAAATACTAGTTGCACATAGGTGTTAGAGTCCAAAACTCTGTTGACCAGTTTCTTTTAGATATTCCATGCGTGGTGGGTGTAACATTAAATATCAAATGTCTTACTAATGTCTTGTTTGAAGACAGTTGATGTTACATGGGATTTCTGATTTAGTAGAGTGATATGAAATACACTGAGAACACAATACAAATGTAAGTTACACTTAGCAAAATATAGGAATTGCAGTTGCAGTTCAATCATAATACTAATGTGATTCCAGTTATTGGTTTTTGTAATAAGTTTGCTGTCGTGACGCTGAGTGTCCCCGGTCACTGGGAAGGAATACATGAGTTGAAGGCAGTTGGAGCCTGTTGCTCTCATTGAAATTATTCTGGTACTTGTTCAACTTTTATACTTTATGTTGGGCTGAGCCATGTAATCACTTCCCCCACACAAGTCTGGCTAACTCAGGGAGACATTTCCGCCTTTTTAATGAACTCGGGGAGAAACATTTAAACCACCAGTTGATCCACTCAACTGTTGATAGCTGCCTATCTGAAACAAAGGCTACTATCTAGTCCCCTTTGTGTTGAGATGAAGTCAGCTTCTTTGCAACAGCTGTGGTCAGTCACACCCTGCATTATTCCCTGAGTTTCATGGGCACATAGCCCTTTGCCCATCTCCAGTGAGCCTTCTTCCATTTTAGGGGTTGATTCAGAGAGTCACAGTCCATCTCTAGGGGTTTAGTCGGTCACAAGAGGATGCGGTACTCTGATAACCCATGCTAAGAGATGGCTGATTCCTTCAAAGTCACACAGTGAGATGGACTTAAAATCAACACAGAGGACAAAAAAACCTGCCAGCCTGGTTATGGCAGGTGACCAAGAGAAAAAGATGTGCTATAACATATTAAGACCCAGTGAGCTACAGCTCCAAAGGAAGTGGCAGGGTGTCTATGCTCTGTGCAGGGCAACAGGCTGTTTTTTGCTAATTGACAAATGAAAGTGCCGAATGTGGGACTTCTATTCAGTGTTGGTCCCTGTTTGCTGGTAGTTCTGAAGCTGTGTTGAACTGCGTAAATTGGTGTGCTGATTTTCTCCAGCACTTTAGCTCAGGAACTGCCATTTCTCAGTCTTGTTCTCCTTTCTGTCCTTATTTATCCTGCAGAGGTTAAAAAGTAAAAATGGATAAATCTGGATACTTCTTAAGCAGAGACCTCCTCTAGAGCTGAACTGCATCTGAAACGAGACTGAAGTGTAGCTCAAAAGCTTGGCTAGGACATGGAGAAGGTGATCAGTAGGAAAATTTTTCCCCTCCCCCATCCTAAAGCTCAGCAAAGCCCTACAGAATATAATGTCTTCCTAGAACTGTTGTGAAACACCTGAAGCTCAGTGAGAGGGGAAGAAAATGACTGGGATATCAGATGCAAAGTGACTTTCAGGGATCAGTGCATTAGAAATTTGCTAAGCAGAGGAGGGCTTCCATTAAATTTTCTGCTATTTTAAGAAAATGATTTGTACAGATAGAATACTCTGGTTATTTTTGTTAATAATTAGCCTCTAAAAATAGCAGAGCTCTACTTTTTCATGTGAATTTCAGCTTACTGCCTGCTACTGAGAAAGGGCCTAAAAATAACTGGTTTTGTAGTTGATTAGCACTTTCTGGTTCTTGTTCCCTGTTACTAGAGAGTCAGTCAAGATGATGATGGGGCAGGGAAGAGGCTGTCCAGTGGTACAGCTGCTTCCCCTACAAGAAACACATCATTAGCATTGATAATGGGGGCTGCAGCCCCCTCCCTTTTCTCAGCAGATTTTCATGCACTTGCCAGGGCGATGTAAAGTAGCTTTAAAGCACCAAGCTAGTGTTGTTTCCTTTCCACTTTGTGTCCATCTTGAGGAGTTTCTCATAAGGGGGTATATCACTTCTTATTTATTTGTACGTCACTGGAACCCTGATTCTGTTCAGCAAGGCAGGCACTTATGCAGCAGCAATAATAGTAGAAACCAATAAAAAATCACAATGGAAAGTTCACACTTCTCTGGCTTTGTAGCTTCATAACTCTATGCAGTGATCTGCAACAAACTCTTCCTCTTCACTGCGCTCAACTTTGATATTTTCAGTACAGGCTCTTATAACTTCTGTTGCTATTTCTACAACAAGCTGTGCCTTGTGATGTGAGGCGTTTTAAAGTAATCTGGCACATGAATATCTCTTTTCGCTTGGAGATGAATAAAAACCATCAGTCACGTTTGCATTTCTGCTCACTGCTTCTAGATAACAGTAGCATGTCTTCCCTGGCTTACAGTTGATCACAAAGTGAAAATGACTGCTAACAAAGCTAGGGTTTCATGCCTCAGAAAGTGATCTTGTCCTTAAAATTTTTTTTTTTCCACAAAAAGAGCTGAATTGCCCAGTCATCCTTAAAATACAACTACCAACCATCTGTTAACAGGGCCCTAATATTCTGGCTATAGATTCCTATGCACCATTCATGGCTTCATGATGATAAATAGTCTGTAATTCAGAATTTATGTGGAGTTACATCAGCTTACCTGGGTGACACACCACACATTATGGAGGTTTCTTTTCTAGGGCCTTGCACACTGAATGATGGACTCCGCAGAGAAGTGAAAGGGCAGTCTTTTTATTCTCCAGTGCAGTCTCTCTGCGCTATGAGCTGTAGTGTAGAAAAGTAGTATTAAGGTAACACTGATGAGTCTTTTCTGATGCATATAGAAGGGAAGGGGCCAACAAGGGCAGAACAGTGAGAAACCTAGATCCTCCTCCCAGCTTGTCCAACTAGTTTGTGCAAAGGCAGTCCTAGAAAACCGCCTCATTATTTACGGATCCCCATGTTACAGGAGGAAAAGGAACTGAATCATGACTTGCTAAATAACAATATAGGCTTTGAGCTGCTCCCAGGGAAACATAGCATGGAACAATTTCTTCATCCTGTTTGATTGCAAAGTGTCAGCAGCATCACTGACCGGGAACCTTGAACTACCGGTGTTCATGTGCACACAAAAAGAACTATTATGCTTGTTCCAGCTACTGCCTCAAGAGTACTCAGGTGCCCTAGAACTAGTGCTGGATTGGCAGGACTTGAAGACTCCACTCAGACAGCCACACATAAATCTGAGGGTTTCCATCCCATCTCAAAAAATGAGGCAAGACTGGAGCTATTTGACTACTTGCATTGCAGAGTACAAGGGGAAGTGAAATAGTAACAACTGCCGTTTAAGCCAGTGCTGTTCCAGCAATATGACACCTTCACAACCTTCTCACTCTGCCATGCCAAACCCGATCATGGGAGTTGGAAGTGGTAGTGTGAGTTTGGCCCCTGAGCAGCACAACATAGCTAAGTGTTACTTGTTGTTGGTATAGAAGTGCTTGCCCAATCAGGCCAGATGGGACATTAAAATATCTTACTGCAAGCAGTAAGCAGTAAGCATTTAATGTTAACAATTGTCACTACCAAAATATAGCAGTCACTCTGCAATGAATGCCCAGCAATGAAATTGATACGATTTATTTTTGGATTCCTTGAGTTTGTGACCAATATTTTAAAATCAGCTGGAAGACTTAATGCATTTTATTAATGCAGAGGTATTTCTTCCCCTTGTGCAACTCCCTGAAAGACAAATCAGAAATAAAATGGCACTAAACTTGGAAAAGGTCTTTATTTCCCAGAGGGTATAGCCTAATTCAAATGGAAAATTCTGCTGTCAGCTTTTCCTCTTTCTCATTTGTTGCTTTCAACAATAGACAGGCAATAGACGTACCTCAAACCTTCCCTCCGAACTACCACAAGAGCTAAGCCTCTAATAGCCCTGTCAGAACAACAAGCTGTTTCCCCTTCTTATGTCTGTGCATCTTGATTGCTTTTGTTCTAGAGAGTTTTGGATGTAGTGCTGCAAAGAGAAGAGATCTGTCAAAACTCCTGAAAACCAGAAATCTCAGAAGGAATATCTGTTGCAGGAAAACAGACAACATGGTTTATACCTACTGCTTTTTTTCTGGATAATTGAATGGAAGATAAGGAAAAATATTCCATGGTGATCAGTCAATTTAAGTGCTCCCTGGCCTTTAACGGCTATTTTAGGTATAAGGTGCACTTCAAATTTTGATAGAAGTAATACCAATTATGTAGCATATAGCTGGTAATAATATTCTTAGCTCTCACAGTTGACCTCAGTTTTTAATTTTAAATTCCCATAATGATATCAGATTTTTCACCCAGCAAACATCAATAAGCTGAGGACTGCTCGGTAAGGCACCTTCCTGTTTTTCATTACTATAACGTCTCAGTTTCTACCAAATGAATGAAGAATGATGAAATGAAATTAAAGTCTCACCTTCTTTAGTCAGAAAAGGAGACAATTAAAACAATAGGAAGGTAGGAAGGATTTTTTTTTTTTTCATAATTTGGTTTTATTTGCCTTTCATGAATCCTTAAAAGGGATGGGATGCACCAGAGGAAGGCAGGAACTTGCAATGTGACCATGTCAGACGTAGCTGTAAATCTGTATAAGACCAGAAGCTGCAACATGCGAGAGCCGCTGGCCTTGTGAGGCTGCTCGTTGCAGTTTGTGCTGCTCTGTGATCTACACACCAGAGACAACTTTTCAGACTGGATTCTGGAACAGGAGAAAGGCTGCTGTAACATGCAACACCAAAAACCCCATACTTCTTAGCAAGGCACCAAATCCGTAAGAGCTCTATTAGAAAGCATGTTGTTCCTAACTGTTCTGATACATGGTACTGAGCCAGAAAAAGGCTGAGAAGTCTGGAATGTGTCTCAGAAACACTATAGCCCTGATGGTCTAGCCTTTATTTCTCAGCCTGCCAGATTTACTTACAGGTGTCAATCTTGTGTCAAAAATAACCAGTGTGCTTGAGTATATCCACCTCTTCAATTCCTGATTACACTGAAGAGTGGAAACAAAACCACAGAACATCTAGCCGCAGAACACAACAGCTTGCCTCCTTCATGAGTTTTAAAATTCTCCTCTATTTAATTCTCTACCTTTCAGATTCTTGACTTACATGACTCATGACAAAGACCACTGTAACAAATCCATATGCTATATATTTGGAGGGAACAGCACGGTTATATGTGGAAATTCGTTTCCAGATTATTGATTGCAGCAACTTAGTCCCTACCCCATGAAATGAAGAATCGATTTAGCCATCTGCCAGCTGTACTTCACTTTTAATATTATCCACCAGAGAGCAACGGTTCTAAAACATGATTCCCCCCTGTGCTGAAGCTGCTAAACTCTCCGACTTCAATAGAAGCCGGTTTGAGACTTTAGCCAGCACTTGAGGAACTCCTCACCGTGCAACTTAGCTCACTCCTCATGAGGCTTAAGGGGCTTCAAACAAACAGATGGGCAACTGAGTCTAATGCTAGACCATCTGCTCAACACACCAGAGCATCAGTGAAAGCACAAGGCATTTCTCCAGCTGTTCATTGTAACAGGGATCTTGTAAACCAAGAAGGTGTTGCAGTTAAGTCTGTGACATTAAATCTAAAAGAATAATAGACATAAGGTCTCTCACATGCTAAAGATAATCAAAATGCAACCTTGCCCTAAAAAAAGGTACCTCTCAGCACTTTTTAAATAATGCTTTGCTATCTTTTCATGAGGTGCTTTGCTATCCTTTCATGAGGTACTTTGCAAACAGTAAATTTCAGTTAATAGTAATAACATTTGTCTCATATTTCCTTCTGGTCTATGCTGAACTAGGACTGTTCATGCCCTGCACTGGACCTTCTACTTTACACGCATTGCAAAATCTCCATCTCTATAAAAAGGAACACAATTTCACAGAATCACAGAATCACTAAGGTTGGAAAAGACCTGTAAGATCATCAAGTCCAACTATCAACCCAACACCACCATGCCCACTAAACCATGTCCCGCAGTGCCACGTCCACACGTTCCTTGAACACCTCCAGTGATGGTGACTCCACCACTTCCCTGGTCAGCCTGTTCCAGTGCTTCACCACTCTCTCAGTAAAGAACTTTTTCCTAATATCCAGCCTGAACCTCCCCTGGCGCAACTTGAGGCCATTTCCTCTAGTCCTGTCACTAGTCACTTGGGAGAAGAGACCAACACCCACCTCTCTGCAACCTCCTTTCAGGTAATTGTAGAGAGTGATGAGGTCTCCCCTCAGCCTCCTCTTCTCCAGACTGAACAACCCTAGCTCCCTCAGCCGCTCCTCATAAGAGCTCAATTCAATTAAATGTCAACATCCATAACTACACTTTGTCACATGTTTTTTTGCTGCTGTACCCAAACTGCACTGTAATGTGCAGTAAGCAGTCAAGAGGACAGGTTGGATGAAGAGCATTTTTATTACTTGCACTGGCACACAGAATGGTCTAGAACTGTTCAGACTTTTATAAATGCTACAGATACTTAACACCACTCCCATCCTTACATTGTCATCTCATTTCCTATCATTTCAGTCCAATTCTGTTACATGTAGCTTCAAAAGCTTTTCATTCCAGAGTGTCATGTCCTTGTGTTTGTCTCATAGTGGGCATTCTTTAATGTCCTATTGTGTGTACAAATCTATAAACCCGAATTTATAACCCACCCCGTAATCTACACTAGGCTCAGGTTTATAAGTTTATTCTGCTATTGCCACCTGTATCTCCTGCATAGTACAAATGTCCATATCTTACTATCATAGAATAATTTGGGTGGACTGGACCTCTGGAGGTGATCTAGTCCAGCACCCTGCTCAGATAAAAGACAACTTTAAAGCTAGATCAGGCTGCTGATGACCTTCTCCAACTGAGTTTTGCAGTCTACAAGGTTGGAGACCCCACAGACCCGCTAGACGTTTATTTCAGTGCTTAACCTCTGTTAGGTGGAAGAATTATTCCCTTATACCCAACTGGAAATTTGCTTGCTTAATTTGTGACCTATCACTAAGAAGATTTTGGCTTTTCCCCAATAGATAGTCCCCATTAAGAATCTTGACAGTATAGCGTATCCTGGGTCAGATCCATAAAGGTATCACAGTTCCTATGTTGTATTTACATTTAGATACCTAAATGCCTTTTTAACTTTCAAACAACAAGTAACAGACTTGCAAACCTTTGTGATCTTTGCATTCCTTCTTGCTACTCAGTGTTATTTCTGCTGCAGCCTAAAAGTGCCAACCATGCCTTTATCGTACTGAAGACCTGCTTGTATCTTTTGTTTCGACTTTTTGAGGATTTGGACACTTAGTGTATAATCAAGCTCCCTATATGACTGCTCAGTCTCACGTGTTCTGGACAGAGGCTTTATTCTAAAGCCAACAATAGAGCCTCGGATTTCAGAACATGCCTCAGTGTTTTCACAATATTTTTACTATCCCCATTACTTTAGGGATAACATGTAGCAATTGTAATCTACTCTAAGCTGTACTTGTCTGTAAAGGACAATGAATTTCCTGCTGATAATAAATGGACATGTTTGTCTATGACAGGTTGATCTGGCATTTCAGACACTCCATGTAGAAAGTTCAGAGCAGCGCTTGACTTTGAAGTGGCTGAAAAAGGAGTAGCTTCAAAGCAAGCAGTTTTAAGAATCAGTTCTCTCTCCCAATTTTCTTACAGAATCTGTCTGGCTAGATTCGCAGTTTTAGAGTTTAGAGAGATTTGCAGTTGCATTGAACTCACAGTTATCTGCAATTTAAGCTAAACTGAGACTAATTTTTATCAAGCAGAAAGTAGATTTATAGCTGCTGAAGAACTGGCTTTTTCATCCTGATTCTGAGAAATATCACAACATAAAACCTCCACTAAGAAAAACAAAATCCACGATGAAAGGCAAACATTCTTTACTGGTCTTTGAAGGCCCTACTTCCTGAAAACATGTACATAATGCAGACATATATAACAGTCTTGTTTCCAAGCAGTAATGTCTGTCTGCAGTTGAATGTTTGTCTCATCTGGTCTCTGCTGGAACCCCTTGATTTTTGGTCATTTTGCCCTCCCTGTCAGCTTCACATCCTTAGCATAAAATGTTTTTTTCATGAGTAGGGAAGCTAATGAAACTTTGTTTCCTGCAAGCATGTGCTCTTTATCCCCTCATCTCCCAACTTAGTTCTGGGCTCTGCCTAGACTTCTTCCTACATCTTCATTACTGATCATACAGTACGGTTAGTCTGGAGACTACACATTACACATGTAACACCAGCCAGTTAGCTTTATAGAGCAAGCAGAAGGAATGACAACTGAAATCTGGCTGCTTCAATTTCAGTGAATCACCAAATTGGCTATTCTTCTACCTAATTTCTGATTTTCAAGAAATGTGTAGGAATACAAATGTGTTTGATATTTCCACTCTTCTTTCAAATTAGACTGTGTTGGTCAAGCTCAAAAGTCATCAATGGGAGACACAGACAAGATACTGTGGCAGCTTTATTTCCCCAGAAAATCAGATTAAAGCTTCTGTTCTTAGATAATGGACCGGGTTCTTTGCTCGATCCAAAGATCACTTAAGATATGCTTCCATAAACCTAGGACAAAGACTTATTTCAAAAGGATATAAGATAAAGGAGTCAAGGGAGGTTTTAGCCTGTAGAATAGTGTAATGTCTTCCAAGAAGCTGTTGTAGACGTAAGCCTAAATTTTGGCAGGAGGGTACCAAATACCTATAAAGGCTATGTCTGTGTATCTGCATCAGGAAGAAGCTGTATTGTTGGAACTGCCGTGGTGACTGCATATCAGGTGATAAGCTCTTGCATGCTAAAGGTGTAGATTATGAAATTCAGACCAATGAAAATGGTGCTAGGCATATTCTATTCTAGTAGTTCTGTCACAGAAAGCTATCTGGCCCAAGAAATAAGTATAATCAACATTTAGATACGATAAAACCATTTCTTTAAAAAGACGAGAACACTGAAATTGGATCATATTAAACCATAGTTCCATTCTTAATGAGTGTAGTTTCTTAATGACAGGGTAGGCATTTCCAGACAGAAGATACTTTTAATCTCGTCAATGCCATAAACATGTCATAAATAATTAAGAATTTGTCAAGGAGAAAACACTGCAGATTGAACAAGTTTTACAAGGACTGGAATTTTAACCTCCGGTCCTGTGTCTCCATAGTGATATCAAGAAACAAACATTGAAATTCGAGTTTATTTTTACTCTACACACCTCAGCTTTTGTCACAAACCTCCTAAAAAATGAGTTGTGCATATTTCACCATCTTGCCTCTCTGTAGGCAGATAGATGTATCTAAAAGGCTCAAATTTTCAAAATAGCCTATGATTTTTTTTAATATTGAGTTGTCTTTTGTGTTATGGGGACTGTACATCCAGATAGCCTTGTAAGTCCATGCTGACTTAGGTCCAGATTTCAAGAAAGAACTTTGTGTCCATTAATGCACATGGGTGGCTCCACATATCTGAAGGTCACGCCCGTCACTGAAGTGCCTGTATGTGTTTTAGAAACCTACATCAAGATGTTCAGATGTGAGATTTTGAGAAATGAATGAGGGTTATGAATCTTGCCTTCTGTAAGATTACAAAGCTTTTAAAAAAAGCTGTCCTGTGCTAATACCTTTGATGCATCTGTAATCTACCAACCTTGTCCACAAAGAAAGAGGAAAGAAACTTTATTTAATTTTTAAGAGTAGGAAAATATTTCCCTAATTGCCTTTGACCTAAGTGTTGAAATGGTACAGAACAGCAGGACCTGAGTCCCGTAGCAATGGTAGAAAAAGATTGCTTCTCAGATCCTTCAGACCCTTCAACTCTATCATCAGAAGCAAATGGGAAGCAAAAATTAGAGGGCTGCACGTTTAGCACAGTGACGAATGGATTCTGAGGCAGCTGCTTGCATTTTTTCAAACTTCATCTGCATTAGCAGTGGGCGGTGTTCTGGAACTGTGTGCAGCTGGCTGGAATCTGTATTTGTAATAAACATGGTTTATTCAGATGGAATTTGTTAGATTCTTTTCATTGATGTGAGGTTTACCCCCAGCCCAGATGCTTTTCCTTTTCAGAAGTTATTCAAAAGATCAGTTGTTTCTGACAGGTAGGGTATATATGTGCTAAGCTTGTAAAGCATATGAAGGATTCTTTTCAGTTCTGGAAAGAATATAGGAAGCTGTCTTTCCTTGATAGCTTTTCTCTTGGAGGCATGCCTTCTCCTAAAGCAGTTATACCATATCCATAAAAGCTTAGTTGTTTCTAGTTTAGCAAGCACAGAGCTGTACACCTGAAGACTTTATTGTTTCTGATACAAATAATAGCTTTCATTACATTTCTTTAGTTTGTAATTGCCTACTGTGTTTATATGTTTTCCCCGGCTAGTTGTTGTCATAGGACATGAGTTACTCTTGACTGAAATTGTTCATAGTGTCTATAGCAGATCTATGACAAAGGGATTTCCTGAGCCCCACTCACAAAATTAGTCTTCTCATTGTGACCTTGCCTTGGAGTTTCAGAATTACAGTGCTACACACAGAAATTATAGCAGTGGGTATCACAGACGCTGCAAAAAATTACATAATTTTAATTTGAAAGGTCTGTGTTGTGTTAATATGCCTAAAACGGAAATGAAACAGCTGATTTAAGGTCCCTGTGACAGAGTGCTGCTGTCTGAGATCACCACCCCTATCTGGTTTTCTGTTGCCCCTTCTGCATGAGGCTCTGATACCCATAGCACAGGATGGTCAGTACATGACCTAATGGTATTCACAGCCTAACATGGTCACACAACCGCCATCAACACATTTTATCGTGGGCTGCTTGGCTACAAACTCAGACAGCTGAGAAGCAGACCTAATAAGCTTTTACTTCTTCTGCTACATGGGATATGTACTCTCTGGCAGAGATGTAGATGGTACAGTTGAGAGCAGTAAGTCTTCAGGTACTTTAGATAAACCTGAAAAGTACTGTGAGTCAAAGGTCTAATACTACCTCAGTAGCTTAATAAAAGTTATCTTGCCACTTCTTGGCTGTAGCAGAATTCAGCTGTCTTGCAGATAACAATGTTAATTCCTTTACAGCAAACAAAATCATTCAGACAACTTTCCTAGCCTCAGTTGCTGAATTTAGTTTCATTCTGTATCTTTAGTCAGAATAAGCCTTATTCTCATAACCCTGTCTAGCCAAATTCCATGCAGCCAGGAGCAGAACTGATGTTGCCGGATACCCAGACAGAAGATTCGCCTTCAAGACTAGTCTCTTTTCCTGTATGCTTCCTATTGTACAGCAAACCACATCTGAATTTGTAGTTTGACAGCAATAGGAATGCTAATGCCCCTTTGGTTTCATTTACAAAAACTGACAGATCTTCCCTCCAGTAGGCAGCTTTTGAGGAATTACCTGTGGTGTACTATCTTGTGTCTGGAGACCTTCTTACCTAAGACAGGAACAGAATGAAGAGTTCAGTGACTGTTATATTTATATATATTGCTTGTAAAATGATGCGGAGGACAAGATTTAGGAGAAAAGTGCAAGACCTTACAGAGTTCATATTAAATTAAAACAAAATTCCAAGCATCTACAGTTTAAGTCTTTGTAATCCAGCAGACAAATACAGAAAGGACTACAGGGCAAAGTAACTGCAAAAATTTGGTAGTGTGTACACCAATGGAGAAAAATGTTAGGATATAACCTCAAGTATGGAATTGAAAGTATCAGGATTAAATTTGGAAGGGTTGAATATTACAAGCAACACCTTGACAGAATGAGCTGTCAAGGTGTTGCTTGCAATGAACAGGCAACGAAATTGTTTCTTAAGAGAAATAACTGCAGATGGACATTTTACAACTAGACAGGACAGAAATATAAATACCAGTTGGGAACAATGGTATTCTGGGTGGGAGGTGAACTGATGAGGTGATAAAGTCAAAAGTGTTAGAAATAGAAAAGACACATAAATAAAGCATTTCTGGATCTTTGGGGATGAAAGGTTTTACAGGAACATAAATCACTAATATTCATTTTTCACAGATGGACCAAAGAAACCATCAAAAGATGACACATTTAAATCTTCAAATGAACAAAGGAAAAAATGTAGTGTGGTTTTTTTTATATTGAAGTAAACTGAACTAGGCTAATTGATGCTATTCAGAGAGAGTACAAGGGACTGATGTCTTGTAGTATCAAGCTATAGAAGGTAGAGTGAAGTTTATGAAAGAATCTAGGAGAGGCTCAGGCAAACCTGGTCCCCACTGGGAAGCTACTAAATCTGAAAATAAAGAAAAATGCAAGAGGAGGTGACATATTTTAAGTAGGATTGACCTTCTTAATATAGGAAGCTGTTGACCCATAATTTTCAGGTGACGGTGCACATGTGAAGCTGTAGCAACTTGCCCAGTCTTTCTCAGTTTTCAGTATTTTGCTTCATGTTAAGGATGAAAGATGTACTTATGGGCCAGACCATGGTCTGCATCTCATGTTTGTGAAACATTCTGTCTTCTGTCGTAGATGCTACAGGTGCCAAATCTGAGTCAAGGGGGTGTAAGCATTCTGGCTCTATTGAAATTTTGGTGTTGGAGATGGCAATACGTGAGGAAAATGAAGTGCAGTGGGCCAGGGGGTGTTGGTTACACATAACTCCTGCATCTCCCAACAACAGGAAACTAAATTAAGGGATCACATATCCCACACAGCTCCCTACAGTGCTTTCTGGACATTCTGAGAGGCTTTCAGAAGGTGTCAGGGACTTTCAGATATTGTGAGCATTCTCAGACCTACCTCATCAATGCAGCCAGATAAATTACCTGACAATTAAGAACCGATTGTGAATCCTGTCCTTCTTGTTGGCAACGGTGTGTTCAAAATCCTTTGATTATGAGCTCTTCTTTGCAGGGGAACTATTTATTTATTACAACTTACCTCTCACAAAGCTGTGGCAGTTTGACAGAAAGACACTAGAGGAGAAAACCTAGCCCTTAACTGCCTTGTGTCAATGTGGAGTCACCCACTTCAGACGACACCAATAATTTGCCATTACTTTGCACTGATGTAGGTATCTGCAGAGGTACATCAAGGAAAAAGCCATTAAGGAAATTTTCCAAGACAGAGCGAATAAGCTAAAGAGCCAAGAATAGAAGGCAGCCTAAATTTCGCTTATGATACCCTAGGTGTCTTTGGTCTTACTATCTCCTAGCTAGTTACAATAATATCACTATGCTAGACATAGAGAGAAATGCTTTCTTTCAATGATGCCTCTTAACAATAGTCCATGTTCTCCTAGGTTTGCCCCATCCCATCCCAGCCTCCTCAGCCTACTGTTGTTCCAAAGCCAGTTCAATCTGTCATACATGTCCCATTGCAACCAAGCTGCCCGGGCCGAGGCAAGATGGCAAAGCTCATCAATCCAGAAGAGATGACATCCAGGGATTATTACTTTGATTCCTATGCTCACTTTGGAATTCATGAGGTAATATTTATGTTTATTTCAGCACTTATTTTTAATAATAATAATAATAATAATAATAATAATGACAATGACAATGACAATGACAATGACGCTTGATTTATTAGTTATTTATCCCTCTCCCACTTGCTCATGATTGTATTTCTCTGCCTTTCCTCAGAAGATTGTGTAATCTGGTTAAGTGCCAAAGATATCACCCACTTCTCTAGAGACCTGTACTCAAAACCTCTGTCCCACTTAGATGTCCCCACGTGTATGAGTTCTCCGCAGGGCTTATATTAACTATCTGTACAGTGGTGATCTTCATGAGTGCATCAATTTAGTGCATTTATGAGGACTGCAAACAAACCCAACCACACACGGATACTACCTTATTGCTACGTTAGGTCTTTTGTTCTCTTGCATATTTGAGCACAGATGCCAGCAGAACAGCTACTCACCTGACATGAGAAGCCAATTTCTTGACTCCTGGCATGTTACCTGAATGCACAGGCTGAATTAACAGGAACATATAGCCCAATAGCCTCCAGTAAATACACTCCTAGAAAGAACTCAGAATACACAGTGGACCATATTTACCATCAAAAAGTTACCTGTAGGCCAATTCTAAAGAAGACACTAATCTTATATTTACGTGACCCAAGAGGATGGGATCTTAAAGACTAGGATGCAAAAAGGCCAACAATGTGAAATCAGTGGCACTTTTCACAAACCACATAACAAACAGTATCTATTTCCATTGCTCTAGTAATTGTTTGTGGGGTGTATAAATAAACAGAAGATTTCTATCTGCCAATTGCGTCTTGCCAGTGTTGCATTCAGAAATTCAATCCAAGAATAGAAGAAAATAAAAGAACAATTGAGTGGGAAGGAGACCTAAGAGAAATATTGAAGACACATCTGAGACCTCAAATCAGATTGAGCTCCTGATGGAAGGATGCAGCTCTGTAGGTCTCAGGGAGTGCAGGAGGCTGCCTCCTTGCCTGCAGGAGGTGTGCACTGGTAGAGGATCTGTGCCAACAAGTAAATGAGCTACTAGAGGAGGTTGGAAGACTTCACACCATCAGGGACATGAGGAAGAGACTGACTGGATCTTCTCCAAGATCCTGAAGGTACAAGAGCCTAAATTCCTAACTGCACTGAAAGGAGGGGCAATCAGCGTCTGTACTTAGCAGGTTTGGAAGTAGAGACTTCTCTGATGATGAAGGCTGGAAACTTGTGGCTTCTGGCAACAGGTGGCTCCTGATCCACCTGCAGGTCTCTAGCTACAGAATAGGTGCAGTGCCTTCATTGTAGATGAGGGGCAGGAGGTTCTGTCCAATGAAGCATCAGAACTAGATGGCCCTGAGCCACGCAGAAGCACTGGGAGGAAGCAACAAGTGATAGCAGTGGAAGGCTCTCTCTTGCAGGGGACAGAGGCCCCCACCTGCTGACCTGACCTGCTGTCTAGGCCTTTGCATCTGGGACATTGTGGAGAGGCTGCTGACGTTTGTCCAGCCCTTAGACCAGCCTTGGATTACTACTGCTGCTCTTCCACATGAGCACCAATGAGAACTGGAGAATATCAAGTGTGACTACACAGCTCTCAGGATGATGATCAACAGCAGGGTGTGCCAGGTGGTTTTTGCCTCAATTCTAACAGTGCAGATAAGGACTTGAGAAGAAGTGCTCCTGCAGGTCCACACTGGTGGTGCAGCTGGTGTCAATGACAAGTTTTCAGTTTTTATGTCTACAGGACTCTTTTTGAGGACTGAGGTCTGCCAGGAAGAGATGGAATCCACCTGACAAAGCAGGCCAAAAGCATCTTTGCCAACAGATTGGCCAACCTGGTGGGGAGACCTTTAATGATAGAGGAAAGAGATGATGACCCACAGTCACATGGGGAAGTGGTGAACCAAGTAAGCTTTTGCTTTGGTAAGCAAAAGATGCAGGGTGGTGTGGACAAGATCTCATAGTCAGTCGATAAAACAGAGCAGAAGGTGCACACCCCAACCAAGTGTAAGCACACAAAAAAGGAAGTACCAAGAGGCAGCATTATAGGGGAAGGTCTTACACCTTTTCTGGAAAATCAACATGACAGAGAGCCTCTCTGAAGTGCCTGTGCACTAATACATGCAGCCTGGGAAATGAACAGGAGGAATTAGAGGACAGGTGCAGTTGCGTGGCTACAGTCTCACAGGGATCAAAGACATGCTGTGAGATTGCTCACACGACTGGAATGCCACAATAGCTGGATACAGGGTCTTTAGGAGGGACAGACTGGGAAGGTGAGAAGGGAGACAGAGCAGCTGAATGCATGGAATCATATCCGCTATGGGACAGTTGATGTTCCAAGCTGAGATCTTATGGGTCAGGATTAAATGGCAGACCAACATGTTTGACATTGTTGTGGGTGTCTGCTACAGACCACCTGATAAGGACGAAGAAGTAGATGAGGTCTTCTTCAGACAACTGAAAGAAGTCTCATGTCTGCATGAGACATGCATCTGATTTCTGGTCCATGGGAGACTTTAATCACCCCAACATCTGCTTAAAGACAACAGAACCGGACGTAAGCAATACAGGACATTTTTGGAGTGCATAAATTCCTGGCACAGATGACCTGCATCAGTGAGGGGTGGGGGGGTGGGGGGGTGGTGCTCTGCTGGTCCTGATACTTACTAAAAAGAATGAACCAGCTGGGGATGTGATGGTCGGGACAGGCTTGGCTGCAGCGACCATGAGATGGTGAAGTTCAGATCCTGAGAGCATGGATGCTCTCTCAGGATTCATGCTGTTTGTCTTGTTGACAACCCTGGCTTTCAGGAGAGCAGTCTTCATCCTTTTCAGGGATCTGCTTGGAAAAATCTCATGGGAGATGGTCCTGCAGAGAAGAGGGGTCCAGGTTGATTTTCAAGGCTCACCTCCTCCAAGAACAGTACATCCTGACATGCAGAAAGTCAAGCAGCAGTGGCAGGAGGCTTGCATGAATGAAAAGGAAGCTTCTGACAAAATTCCAAACCAAAAAAGAATACAAGAGGTAGAAGAAGGGTCAGGTGACCTAGAAGTAATTTCAGGGCCAGGGTTAGAAACGTTAAGTTGCATCTGGACATGAGTCAGGCAAGGGATGGGAAGGGTAACAAAGCAGGGCTTCTCTAGGTGTATTAACAGCAAAATGAAAACTGGGGAAAAGGTGGGACTGTTGATGAATGAGGCAGGGTGTCTGGTGAGAAAGGACATGGAAAATTACTTCTTCAGTTCTGGTTTTACTGGTAAGACTTGCCTTCAGGAATTCCAGGTCCCTAAGATGAGTGGCAAAATCTAGAGTGAGGAAGACTTACCCTCAACAGAGAAGGATCACTTAAACAAATCAGACATACGTAAGTCTATGGGACCTGATGGGCTGTCTCCACCAGGGCTGAAGGAGCTGGTTGATGTCACGGGCACAAACTTAATTGGAAAAAAATATTCTTTACTGGGAGGTTGGTAAAATGCTGGCTATGGAGCCTCCATCCTTGGACATATTTAAAACCTGATTGAACAAGGCTCTGAAAAAACTGTTCATGTGCCTCTTGTTCTTTAATTGGTTACCACCGAGAAAAGTCTGTCTCTGCCTTCTTTCCTCCCCCACTCAAAAGATATTTATACACATTGACAGGATCTTCCTGAGCCTTCTTTTCTCCAGGTTGAACAATCCTACCGCTCTCAATCTCTCCTCACATGTCAGGTGCTGCAATCCCTTAATCATCTTCATGGACCTTCACTGGATCTGCTTCAACATCTCTTGTCCTGGGGAACCCAGAACTGGACATGGGACCCCAGATGTGGTCTCACCAGTATTGAACCATCTCCCTTGACCTGCTGGTGATGCTTTTTTTAGTGCAGCCCAAAATGCTGCAAGGGCACATTACTGGCTCATGTTCAAACTGCTGTCCACCAGGTTCCTAAGGTCATTTTCAGCAAAGATTGCTTTCCACACAGCCAGTCCTTAGCCTATACTAGTGCATGAGATTATTCCTCCCCATGTGCAGGACTTTGCACTTCTCTTTGTTGACTTTCTTAAGATTCCTGTCAGTTCTTCCTTCAGCTTGTTGAGGTCCCTCTGATTTGCAGCACAACCATCTGGTGAATCAGCCACTCACAAAATCACAGAATCACAGAATCACTAAGGTTGGAAAAGACCTGCAAGATCATCAAGTCCAACCATCAACTAACACCACCATGCCCCCTAAACCATGTCCCACAATGCCTCGTCCACACGTTCCTTAAGACTCCTCCCAGCCTTCTATCAAGTGCAAACTTGCTGAGACTGCGCTCTGTCCCATCATGCAGGTTATTATTGAAGGTATCCAACAGTATTGGTGTCAGTATTGACTCCTGGGGAGACACCACTAGTGACTGGCCTCCAGATGGACTTTGTGCTGCTGATCACAACATTTTTAGAGCAGCAGTTCAGTCAGTTTCCAGTCCACTTCACTGTCCATTTATCTATTCCGTCTTCCATCAGTTTTTCAATGAAGATGTTATGGGAAACAGTGTTGAAAATCTTGCTAAAATCAAGATAAACAAGCATCCACTCCTCTTCCCTCATCCACAGAGCCTGTTATTTCACCATAGAAAGCTATCAGGTGGTCAGTCATTTCCAAATCCATGCTGAACACTCCCAATCACCTTCTTGTCCTTAATATGTTTGGAAAGTTCCCATGAGGGTGTGCTCCATCACCTTTCCAGTGTTGTTGGACTGTTCCTTTGCCTCTTTCTTTGCCTGATACCAAGCCATGCTTTATGATGATAAAAATAGCGTTTTATTCATCTACAGTTGTTGAGTACATATAGTCTCCTGCCAAGACAGGTAAGTGAGCGACTGTTATATGTAACAATCCAGTGCACTAGTGCTTCAGGCTGCTGGGCAGTGAACTGATTCTTTTTATCATGGAATCCAAAAACTCATTTGCCTACTTGCTTAAGCTATGGAATAAGCATAAGTTCAGCCTTCTAGACCTAACAGAAGCATTTTGAGAAAATTAAAGTGTGTGTTGAATGGCCTACACTTCTCTTAAAAACAGCACTTGGATCTTGACCTCAGTGTTCTTTATTGATGTAGTTAGACTGATATATGCACACTTGAGAGCAAGGTGTCAATGGAATGAAACGCATGTATTGCTGTATCAGTGAAGCAAAAATCAGTGTCTAACAACGACAACTTAAAATAGTGAGATAGTGGTCTAGGTTATACATTAAATATCTTCTGGAAATTGGTCATATAAATGAGTGAACAGAGGAGCAGTAAGGGAGTACCATACAGCACAGTTTCTCTAAACTCTGCCATGGACTTCCTGCATCACTTTGGGCAAGGCTATCAAGCCTGCTGTCTTATAATGGCTTATGGAACAATTTCTTTTCTGTTCAAAGAGGAACCTCAGAAAGTCCCTCTGCTGAGGCTCTAGGTTGTGCATGATTTAGTGGAAAAGGAAAGCTTGGACTTCTGTATGGCTTCTGTCTATGCCCAAAGCAGTGCTGTGTTTAGATTACATTCTGGTTGTCAATTGTAACAGTGAAGTAATATTTAGAGAAATAAAGTTGTGCAAAGGACATCATGCTTCTTCTTAATAATTCAGTTCTAAGTAGCTAGCATTTCACAGTTGCTTTGATGTGTGCAGCCCAAAGTACTTGAAAAACTCCTCAGGTTGTGTGTTAGTAATGCTTAAATTATAATAAGGGAATGCATTCAGCAGCAGTGTTGAATGCATATAAGCACTTCAAATAATAACACAATACTTCTTTTTTCATCACAGGAAATGTTAAAGGATGAAGTGCGCACATTAACCTATAGAAACTCAATGTATCACAATAAACATGTTTTTAAAGATAAGATTGTCCTTGATGTTGGAAGTGGCACAGGAATCCTCTCTATGTTTGCTGCAAAGGCAGGAGCCAAGAAAGTATATGGGGTAAGAAGACTTTCTCTTATATTTTGAGTTTGTTTGTGCATTTTGCCTGAGAATTTGGCTTGGTGATTTACCTTTTCTTACTTGTCTTGGTTTGAAATTCTTCTCTCCAAGCTCTTGTATGGCTTGATTTACAGTGACTTCAGTGGAGTTCTGTTGCTTTCTGTGACCTGCAGTAGTGTGCCTTTTCCAAATTGAGATATAATTCTTTTCTTCCGTGGAATCTTTGGTGATCTGGTACTATCCACATTTCTTCTTGGCTGCAAAAAAATGTTAAAGGGACTCACTCCTACTCAGAGGGTAAAAGGAACTATCTTGCTTTTTTAAATTCTTAAGTTCTGCAACTTTGTAGTCTTGGAAACAAATTTCTTTAATACACTTTTCCCTGTACATTACTACTCAGCGAATCATGCAAGAAAGCATGTGCATGTTTTCTGTGCCAACAATAACGCTTTTCAGAAGCAGAAGGGAATGATTACCTTAAATACATTGAACTTTAGGAGCATGAATGTGCAGTTCTCTGCACAGAAGTCATTCGAGAGAGCATAGATTTGCTTCCTAAGTATATTCAGAGTTATTTGTACTAACTCTAAAATAACAAATACAATTTCTTTTTGCTTTGGACTTCTGTTTGCCCCGCAGACACAACACAACATAGAAAATCGGAACTAGATTCTATTGCTCTGTGTACTTCTTTGACAAAATTGTTTACTAAAACTTAGTTGGCTACATCCGTGCATTTGAAGATGCTGATGTCACTGAATACCTAAACTGTGAGTCTCTATTACTGGTAGTGATACATGAAATGCAAGGACTCCTGTTCAATTCTCAGGCTTATGTTTTCAAAATCCATTGTTAATTCTGAGTGCCTCATCTGAGTATCAGACTAGAGCATGGAAGTATAGATAGCTGAAATCAGAAGGTGCTAGCAGAAGTTTTGGAGTTTAAGCATGAGACTTACTACCCAGAATTGGCAGCTAGAATGTATTTCTTGTAAACCAAGTACACAATCTATTATCTCAAAGCCTCAGGGAGAATAAACCTGTAGCCTACTCTGACGCAGGAATGCAGGTCTCACACAAGGATGTTGCAGTGCTGTAAAAATATAAGCATACACAAAATGATGATGCTGTGCTCCCACCTCCTTATCTCCCAGATCCCTGGCCATATGGTCTTCCTCCCTCCCTTGTGCTGGCACTGGTGCTTATCTGATTCTACAGTGAGCCAGCTCACTGGCAGAAAATTTACCCAGTAAAAGAAAAGTAAATACTTTCCCACAGGTTTGTTGTTGTTGTTGTTGGGGTTTTTTTGCATCTGACTTCTTTACAGTTCAGGCAGTACCTCAGGCATTTATAAAGCTCAGTGGCACACGAGCGGCAGCTCACCCATGGACCGTCAAGCACTGAAGCTGGGCATGTGCTATCCAGGAAACTTAGCTCTCGAAGGAACTCACTTAGGTGTGAAACGCCTCTGCTACAGCCTAAGAGTTTCAACCTTCTTGTCACATCACCTACCTCACCATGAACCCTGTCACCCAGCAAGATGCAGAGTGGTATTTGTGTTGGAAAAGCAGATATTTCAGATATCTGGCAGTGGCAATCTTACAGTCAAATTCAGACTTTATGGTCCTATCGACAAAGAGTGCCAATGGAAACTGTGAGTGTTCCTTTTAAAAAGCAAACATTTGCCATGTGTTATTACATAGAGCTGAGATGTTCCAGTTTCTTCTCTACAGTTAGATGTGATTTTTCAAACAGCACGATGTGGGAACTGTTGACAAATGCAGAGTGTTGGTTTTCTGACTACAGTGCCACTGAAATCACTCTCCTCTTTCTCACTCTTTCCCTTCTTCAGGTTCAAATTCATCCACTACCCTGTCTGGTTCTTCTTATCCCCTCTTACTCACTGTTGGAACTTATTCTTTGCCGCTACCTCAGCCAACTACTAGAATCCTCTCTGGGTCTTCAAGAGGTGTAAATCATAGAATCACTGACTCACAGATTTAGTTTAGAAGACCTCTGGAAGTATCTAATCCAACCTCCTGCTCAAAGCAGACCTAAGTTTAAAGCTATATCAGGTTGCTCAAGGCCTTGTCCAGTCCAATTTGGAAGATCTCCAAGGATGGAGACTCTAAATCCTCTCTCAGCACCTATTCCAGTGCTACAACCAGCAAGAATTTCCCTTGCCGCAGCTCATGATTACTGCCTTTTGACCTGTCACTGTGCACTTCAGAGAAGAACTTGACTTTGTTTTCTTTGCAAGCCCATTGTAGATAGTTGAAGATAGTTATTGGATTGGGGGGGTGTCTTCTACAAGCTGAACAGAACCAGTCCCCTCAGTTTTTCTTCTTTCTTCATGTGCTCTGACCCCTAACCATCGTGGGAGAATAACAGTAGATCGTGCAATGATGTTCATCTAACTGGGGAGCTGTTGCAAGCATGTAGAGATAGGATTGGCATGTGGCTGTTGGTGCTTGGGAGACGTGAGTGAGGGACAGAAAAATACATTCAGTTATCCCTTGAAACCTTGGCTCATCTGCTGCATTTAGTCACATAAAATTCAGGACAACCACTGCAGTAGAACTATCTGAATTCTATGTTATTTTCAGGCAAACAAGACAGTGTAGGTAAGAAGGAGTTAAACAGACACAAAAAATGAAGGCACATGTCAGATGTTAGCTGAGCTGGATAAAAAGGTGGTGATGAGGACACAGCCCAGGGGAAAAGGAAATCTGAGAATGTGGTGACTGTTTCAGAAAAAGGCACCAGTAAAAGAGACATTTGCAGCATTAGATTGAAGACTGAGAAGTAAAATGAAAGTAGAGATGAATGTACACACAGAGAACTAGATACAGCTGAAGAAACTCAAGGGTCCATACTGGGACCACTACTATTTAATATCTTTATTAATGACATAGATAGTGGGATTGTGTTCACCCTCAGCAAGTCTGCAGATGACACAAAGCTGAGTGGTGCAGCTGATATGCTTGAGGGAAAAGATGCCATCCAGAGGGACCTTGACAGGCTTGAAAAGTGGATCAGAACCTCATGAAGTTCAACAAGGCCAAGTGCAAGGTCCTGCACTGGAATCAGGGCAATACCCAATGTCAGTACAGACTGGGTGATGAATTGGTTGAGAGCAGCCCTGCAGAGAAGGACTTGGGGACAGTGGTGGATGGAAAATTGGGTATGAGCCAGCAATGTGTGGTTACAGGTCAGAAAGCCTATCGTATCCCGAGCTGCATAAAAAGGAGCGTGGCCAGTGGGTTGAGAAAGGTGATATTGTCCCTCTACTCTGCTCTGGTGAGACCCCACCTGCAGTACTGCGTCCAGCTCTGGGGTGCCCAGCACAAAAAAGACATGGACCTGTTAGAGTGGGTCCAGAGGAGACCACAAAAATGATCAGAGGGCTGGAACACCTCTCCTATGAAGAAAGGCTGAGAGAGTTGGGTTTGTTCAGCCTGGAGAAGAGAAGGCTCTGGGGAGACCTTATTG
Source organism: Gavia stellata (assembly GCF_030936135.1). Classification (NCBI taxonomy): domain Eukaryota; kingdom Metazoa; phylum Chordata; class Aves; order Gaviiformes; family Gaviidae; genus Gavia; species Gavia stellata. Next base: position 85,389,518 of record NC_082597.1, on the reverse strand, counting down.
CGGCCTTTCAATATGTAAAGGGGCCTTATAAGAAAAGTGGCGAAAGACTTTTTATCAGGGCCTGTAGTGACAGGACAAGGGGCAATGGTTTTAAACTGAAAGAGAATAGATTTAGATTGGATATAAGGAAGACTTTTTTTACAGTGAGGGTGGTGAGACACTGGAACAGGTTGCCCAGAGAAGTTGTGGATGCCACATCACTGGAAGTGTTCAAGGCCAGATTGGACGGGGCTTTGAGCAACCCGATCTAGTGAAAGATGTTCCTGGCCATGGCAGGGGGGTTGGACTAGATGATCTTTGAAGGTCCCTTCCAACCCAAACTATTCTGTGATTCTACGATTGTAAACTGAGGTACAGACATATTTTATTGGAACACACAAATTCAGTTGTAAAATTGGACAGATTTGAGCAGGTCACTGACTTGAAAGAGAACTGGGGAAAAACCTGACAACACTGAATTTTTTTCCTATTTCTTCAGCTACAGAATTCAGCATTTTCTTTTCCTGAAATGAGTTGCTTTTTTAAAAAAATTGTGTCCCAGTATAGATTCCAAGTCAAAATAGAGACAGACAGCTTTAGCCACCCTAAAGCAAGTTTATTTTCTGAAATATATCTTCCTTCCTGGAATATTTGATTCTTGTTTTTTTTATTATTTTGCTTCTTTGAAAATGAAGCTGATTTTTGGAAACTCGCAGTCATTCATGAAATAGAACATTTTATTTCTTTGCATCTTTTTCTTTAGAAAGGTTGGAAAGACAACTCCAAACACCTACATACCCATGCTTTATTTAAAAATCATCCAAAGCAAGCAGAAAGAATGGGCAATGGAATTGAAAATGCCAGACGTAAATATAGGCAGGAAAACCGAGTATGTTATAATGGCTGTAAGTATAGACAAGGCATATAGTCTATACAGTTTACAGTAAGGGAAGAAGAAGCTGGATGGAGAAAAAGGACGGAGGATTTCTTCCTTGGACTCTCTGGACTGGCACTCTGGCATTCCTTTCTACATGCCAGTTTTGGCTTATGTTCAGGCCATTGAGTCAGACATCTGAAGGAGCGGTTTCCATCCACAGGCAAGCTGAGTAGAATTAATGCTCATGTTCCCATGGGGACAGGGATTGATATTATGACTGCTATTATGTCTAGATGTTTCATGGGCTATATAAAAAGACTAACGGATTTGTATGTCCTTCCATCTGCTGTCCTGCCATCTGTGAGTACCTTCACAGAGGTCAAGCACAATTTGGCTTTATGAGGTTAAATGGAATTCACTGGACATGTAAAACACCTCACTAGAGATAACATAATTCTATTTGACATTCCCATAGGGGAATTAGAGAGACAAGGATTATACACATATTACTGGCAGTTTAATGTCAAACTTGGAAGAGGCAAATTAGGAACTGATTAGGTGACTACCAGCAACTTTGGCCCTCATGATTCTAAAAGGGCACAAAAACCAGAGAGATTCATGGACTGCAATATTTCTTCAAAAGGTATCAAAGGTCATTGCAAACATGGGCTTTTAAGCTAGAACTCAGATTTTAACAAATTTAAGGGCAAATCTAAAACTGGAAGGTACTTTGTAATTCCTTTCCTAGTAAAAGCACAGAACTGGTCATAAGAAAAGACACGCAGATCTGGATGTTTTTGTAAATACAGTAATTTCAGTCATTTCTTATGTGTAAAATGTCGGTATTCTTTTTTGATAGCATGCATTGCCAAAGATGATAGATTTTTCATGGAGAAAATCAATTGCTTCTTGACACAGACCAGTATTGGCATAGTTTGAATTTTAACATTATTCACAAAGTTAGAATGTATTTTGCTTTAAAATATGTGAGGAAATGTAGCACCATGCTAATTCATTCCCTTCAGCATATTTTTGGGGGGGAGGAGGCAATATTCTGAAGTATCAGGGATAAATTAAATAATGTTATTAATAAATTATGTAATTTTGTAGTTAGGACCTCTTTTTTTCCACATTTCAACAGTTTTAAAAGCATTCTTTTCTGTATGAGCCAGTTTAACTGAAACACAGACTGCAGTTTAAATATTAAGTTATCATTGATCATGATCCTGCCCACACAGGTTTGATTTACTCTTTATCAATGGTTACATGCTCTGTAGAGTCTTCACTGCCTTCAGTAGATTTTGGTTTTATTCATATAGCTGAGATCTCTAACAAATAATTACTCTTCCTCTTGTTTTTCTTTTTTTCGTAGATTGAATGCTCAAGTATATCTGACTACTCAGAAAAAATTATCAAGGCCAACCACTTGGACAACAGTAAGGCATATATAAAAATAATTTATTCAGGAGAAAGAGAAGATAACTGTTTTGCTTTTTGTGATTAATTTATGATGTTGTGTGGTTTATATGTAGATTGTAGTTTTGCATAATTTACTTCTGTAAATACAAAACTAAACATCTCATTCTAGGCACTACAACAATTCCTCACGGAAGAAGTTACTTCTACATTTACTTCTAGGCTCACAAACAACAGAAGCAAATCGGAATCATCAGCAGGCAGTTTGATTTAGCAAAGCAGACAGAAGGCCCCATATTAGAGCTGAAGTTTTCAAATTAATTCCGCCATTTGAATTCCACCTTATCTCTTAAATAGACTCGACACACACACACTTATATTCAAATTGAAATAAGGTTCAAAGCAAAAAGTATTCCATATCAATACAGTTTTTTCACTAAGAGTTTCTTCTGACTTCCAACTTTAAAAAAAATAGTTTTTTTAAAAACCGTATTGAAACACACACACTCACACAAATGAAAATGTTCAATTCTCAGAATAACAGTATCATGGAATTTTTTTTTTTCTTGAAAGGAAAACTGTTGAAATTTCCAGGGTTGTGGAAACACTTCAATTAAAGAAAAATATTAAAAATACCCTCAACCTACTGAAAACAAAAGATAATCTCCAACGAACTCTATTTCATGTCTTGAATCCTCCTCCAAATCACTGCACACCAGGTATCTTTGTAACAACCTGAAAAAACAGGTTTTTTTTTTAACTGAGGCTGTGAGAGGCTTCTTCACTGAAAGGGTTGTCAGACACTGGAACAGGCTGCCCAGGGAGGTGATGGAGTCACCATCCCTGGAGGTATTTAGAAGACATGTGGATGGGACATGGTTTAGCGGTGGGATTGGCAGGGTTAGGTTTACAGTTGGACTTGATGATCTTAAAGGTCTTTTCCAACCTAAACGATTCTGTGATTCTATGATTCTATGACAGTTCTTGTTTAAAAGTGCTCTTTGTGAAGAGCTTGCCTTTGCTGCAGAGCAGTTCAGGTCATAGTTGGCTAGACTTATCATTTGCCCCCACTTTTAGCTGTGTTTGCGCTGGTGCGATGCTAACATGTGCACAGGAATTGATTTCCGTTCGGGTTTAGATCTGCTCTAGCTTTTATTGCTGTCACTGGCAGCTTTTGCCTAACACAGAGCTGCTTAGGAGGAGAATTCATTGTACAGCATGCATATTCAAGTGGTGTGCTGTGAAAGAAACAGCAGTGACACAGGGGATAAGAGGCCAGCCAGTGCATGCAGCTTTTGGTTCAGAAAAAGAAGGAAGCAAAGGACCAGAAAATACTCTCCTCCACAGTAGGGATAAGGCACTAAAACAATGAGGTGTTGACCTCAGCTTGGTCATCCTGCATCTTTGGTGTGGAGCCCGTATATTCCCAGAATGGCCTTTCATCAAATAGCTACACAAGCAGCATACCATAAATCAGTTCACGTTTGGATTTCCAGCAACAGGAATTGTGTGTGGCGAGACCATTGTCAGAAAAAATAAGAAGGATACAGTGTGCTGCAGAGGTTGCAGAAGGTATTTGTCTCTGCTCCTTCCTCCTGTTTCTCCAAGGAGCAAGTCCTTGGAAAAACTGTGATGGAAGAAGCAGAGATGCCTCCCCTTTGGCAGGAGACTTGCCTGGCCAGGTTCAGCAGTCTGTCCAGCTGCAGTTTGTTCTCCAATATAAGCAAATTACACAACTGAACTAACCCTTACACACTTTACACTGACCCACATTCACTTTTATTTTAATGCAACCAGGTACTGAGCCAAAGGATCTTGTTGCTCATGGGAATTTTTCTTTTTTTCCCCCTAATTGTTTAGAGAAATGCAGAGTCAGCAAAAGGGGCTGAACCAAGAGAAACACCACTGTTTCCAGAACAGACACAATACAGCCGGGGACAGCACAGTCTGTTCCCTTGTGGTGCCTTAGGAAGATGTTTCATCAAAGTGAAGGGAGGTGGGAGGAACTTACGCTGCTGCTGCTGCGTACACTGTGACTGTTGGAGGTATAAACAGCGGGCTTCAGAGTCCGCCGGTGTGTCACTCTGGCAGCTCTCAGCAGTGCTAAAATTCACTCCAAAAGAATTGTGGCAGTGAAAGTTCTCGGGAGAAAAGAGAACTAAAGAGAATTGATGGCTGGAGCTTATAGACATGAAGAGTCTCCAGTGTAACAGTAGATGAACTGTTGAGCTACTAACTGTGAAAGGAAGGAGTTTAAAGAATAGAGGGAGAAGAGAACTCCGCTCTTTTCCAATCAGGTTGCTCTTACCAGCTGATACTTTGTGTTACCAGTCTGAATCAGAGTGTTCCTGACTTCTTAGGGGGCCAGTCGGGATTAAAAGTTTTCTATGCAAAGGAAGTGGCCACATCTGGTTAGAGTAATACTCGTACTGCATGTATTTTGGAAAGAGGAAACCTCATTTTCCCTGGGCTGAGGTCTAAAAATCACTCAACCCCCACTTCCACTCCTAAACAGTTAACCTGGTTCTAGCTAAATGAAAGTATCTTCCTCAAACTGAATGTTGACCACTTCCATCAATAAAAATTGCTACCGTTAAGAATTGCCATTTATTGAGAGTAATACAGTAATCTTATCAAACAGTAATGGAAAGTAAAATATTCCCTGCTCACTTTTTTCCTGAATTTCAAGTGCATCAGTTACCTTGTCATGGAAGAATCCAGAACCATGAGACTACCCACTGCAACAAACAATATAAGTAGCAGACAAACACAAGCTGAACATTATTTATCTAAAGAATTTGGAATACATTTGTAAATAGGAAATATATTTTAAAAACTCAAAAATGATTGGTGAATTGTGTAGTGATCCTAAAATGGAATTATTTGTTACAACGGAACTAAATATGGACCAGCATTTAATTTTCCTTTAAGCAAAATACCCATTGTAGTATTAACCAGTTCTATTAATTGCTTGTTGATTTGCTTTTGCAGTGCATACCCATTCTCCTGTAAGTAGTACACAGTATTGCCAGCAATTTAATGCGCTGTGTTGTAAGAGTGTCTCTGAGGATCTGATAATCTACTCCATCAAACGTCTAGCAACCTTTTTAATTTCCTTGAAACCAGTTTGGTGACAAAATACCTGACAGCAGTGTTTTCCAGCAGTCACTTTAGATAACTGTGGAAAGTTATGCAAGTCTAAACCAGATAGAAAATTCAGAGTGAAAATGCCAGTATGTTATAAAAGATTCAATCATGAAGCAGAAAGGAATGAAAAATGATTTTTCATGAGAGAACCGTGTTTGTACAAACTGTCTTGTTTGTGTACTGTCAGGTTAGATCTGACTTTGTCAGTTGAATCAGCTCCCCAGAATTCATGGAAGAAATAAGCCTTAGTTTCCTCATTGTGAAGCCAGTGCAATACGTTTGAAAAGCAGATGAGAATTAGACCCTAGTTCCATAAATCTTTAATATCTCAGTGATGAGATCATGTATGTATAACCCTACAGTGATGTTTAAAGGATTCTAGGTGGATTCTTTGCGTTACTTGGTCAATGATCTAAAATCTTCCAAATTCCAAAGGGCATGTAAAATGAGATCATGCAGGTAACCAGGTAAGGTTGTTTTTTCTGTTTTTTTTTTTTTTTTTTTAATATATGGGGTTTATTTGGTTTGGGTTTGGTTTTTTTTTCTTCTTTTTATACTGATACTAAAACTTCTCTTTATTATACTTACTGCAAATAGTTTTAAAATAGTGTAAAATCCATTGAGTCGCATGGAGTCACCCCTTATCTACAGGCATTTGAGAAAAGAATCGTATTGAAAAGGTCAGCCTGACATTCACCAGTAAGGAACTTAGTCAGGTGTTTTATTATGTGAAACATATTTCTTTGGGTTCTTTTTTCAGTAATCACAATATTTAAAGGTAAAGTGGAAGAAGTTGAATTACCTGTGGATAAAGTAGACATCATCATCAGCGAGTGGATGGGTTACTGTCTGTTCTATGAGTCAATGTTAAACACAGTCATCTTCGCACGAGACAAGTGGCTGGTAGGTGCTCTGCATGTCGTACTCCTTGCTGGAGCAATCGTCATTTATTTTCTGACTACAAGCCTTCCCTCTCCCACTGTCACCATAACAAGACACAGTTACATCTCCAAGTGCCGTTTCTTAGGCTTTAACGAAAAAATTAACAAAGGGAATCTCGGTGAGAGAGCTTTGCATTTGATTAACTGCTGGTGAAATTCATATAGACGCTATCTAATGACATTGCCACAGGCTGCAAGAGTTGCTGAGATTAAAGCTGATGTGACAATCTGAAGGAAAACAATAAAGGCATGCAAGGGGTGCTTGTCTGGTTTTTGTATGTGCAGTTCAAAATGTGATGTCTTTGTCAGGTGAATAGATTACGAGATCCATTTCCCCACAATTCATCAACAGAAACCTGGAGGGCTAATGTTTCCAGACCGAGCTGCTTTGTACGTGGTAGCAATTGAAGACAGACAGTACAAGGACTTCAAAATTCACTGTGAGTAAATGCCCAACAGTAACCCTTTTCTATGGTTATTTCCCTAAAATATTTGATTTATAGTGGCCTACTGTAATTTCGTCGCTGGCAAAATTCATCCAGAATTCCAGTATAAACATGAACACAGAAAACTCTAGCCTGGTGATAAATTCAGGAAACCTGCAGTAATTTAAAGTGCACAAAGGAAAGATGCATGAATAAATTGATGTAACCTTGCTTAGAGTTATATTGATACCTCTACCTGTATTTTAAAATGTGGATTTTAAGAGATATAGTTTTGTTGTTGCTTTGATAAATACATCATCTGACATAACTGCCGTTAAAATTGGTAATATTCTCTTGCCATCCAGGTGCTGGGTTTTGTTTTTAAAATAACAAGAATAGAAAAATAAATAAGATGCAAATGAATAGTAAATGTTAAGAAATAAGCCTAGAAAAATGGTATCTCACTAATAAGCTTGTCAAGAAGAAAAAAACCCATGTAATGCTTTTTTAACTTTTTAAAACACTTCATGTGAGGATTTATAAATGAAAAATAAGGATCAGAAATTTCCATTCTACTTTGATGTGAAAAAAAGTTCCAAACTTCCTTGGTTTACTTCATAGATGCATAAAATTGACTTTTCCTTTATATTTAAAGTGTTTTGGGTTTTTTCCTTGGAAGTTTCATTGAACAACTGGTGCTGTTAGTGACCTCTACAGGTCACCTAGCCCAGCCTCCTGCTCAAAGCAGGCCAGATTTCACAGTTAAAGCAGGTCAAGAGTTGAGGATTCAACTGCAGAGCCAAGAGTTGAGGATTCAACTGCAGAGCCAAGAGTTGAGGAGTCCATAGCTTCTCTGGGCACTTGTTCAGATGCTGAAGCACCCCCAGGAATAAACATGGTTTTGAATATCCAGTCAGAATTTTTCTTGCTGAAAGTTGCCTTCATTGTCCCTTGTCACCTGAAGGGAATCTGACGTTTTGTTTCTGTAGCAGCAGATAACAATGAGATCCCACCATTAGCCTTTGATGGCCCAGGCTAAGCAAATCCACTTTTCTCGGACACTCCTCATATCTTAGCATGTGGTTCACTTTTGTCACCATAAGGTCATGGTTCATGTTCAACTTGTTGCCCCCCAGGTCACCCAAGTTTGGATTTATTTGGTCATAATAGTGTTGATGAAATGAGTAAGTTCTACATTATTTCACTCTTCTTTTCTTTTTTTCTTTTTTTTTTTCAACTTTCATTTATTTTTCAGAGCTCATCAATGTCACTTAAAGGCATTTTCTATTGGGGGGGGGGAAATATCACAAAATTCCTAAGCAGTTTTATTAACTAAGGATACATGCAAAAGCTTGGGTAAAATTAGTGGGTTCAGTCAACCTTTAAATGAAAATGCCTAACTCCTCATTCCTTGTCTCTCAGCTCCTCTCAGAAAAGAGAGGACTTTTTTTTTGGGTCAAAAGCAAGCCCAGTGCAGCAGGGCAGTGACAAGGAGTCTGTGTAGGTACCAGGGAGAATTATTTCTACTCCTTAAGCACAGCCTAGATTTTTCTTCTCAGTTCTGTGATGACCTTGACAGCTAAGTTCCTTACAAAATTTACAGATTCAAAAGGATGTATGAGGCATCCATTCTGTAAAGGAATCAAAGCCACTTTGGCCTAAAAAAAATACCTTATGCCTTCTTTCACCTTGCTTTTGAACCCCTTCCTTTCTAGGCCTTGAGCCTTTTTCTTTTCTCACAGACAATACACCTGTTTTCAACTCGTTTATTTTTTCATCATTTTAAAAAAAAATGTTTTGGGTTCTTTTTATTTTCTAAAATGTTGTTTTCCTTTAAGAGACTTTCTTTTCTGATTTCACCTCCGATTTCCCTTCCCCCTTCACTTTTTATACCTCTGTGTCTTCAGTTATTTCCATCTCACTACCTCTCTGCACCACCATCTTGTCTCTCTTTTCAGTTTATAAATCCTTGATGGTGTCTCCTTACATTTCAGTTTTTCATCTTCCTTTTTTCTCTCTTAAGGTGGATAGAGTCTTGCCTTCATATGAGATGCAGGGCTGAGCATTTCAAAGGGCACATGAAGATATATTGCAATATGTTTCTAAAAAAATCTGACTTCTGATTTCTCAAACTTTATTAGTGCCACAGAGTACTACTATAGTCAATTACTCCTATTTCCTGCACGATGTAAAACATGATTTTATCTTTTAACTCCTGCGACAAGTCTCTGTCTAATACAGACTGTGGCATATATTTCAAAGGCATCCCATGTAGGCTGAAGAACATCAAGTGATGGAGGCCCCAACAACTCTGTTGACAAATTGTTCCTTCAGGGTTTCCTAGTTAATATTTTCTGAGTAATCACGTAAAAACATCTGGCTTCTATAAATGGAATCTGAAGTTCCCACATGCTCACGATGCCTGAAAGAACAGTTTTGACCACCGGTTGCTCTGAAATACTGAGAAACTCACAGCCTAATAAAGAGATAACATATCAACGAACTGTTCATGGCCAGATTTGTTCCAAGTTAGAAATACGCAGATTTTTTGCTCATACTACATTTTCAACTATAGTCCTCTGGGAATACCGATAGCTCAAATGCTATGCTCTGAAAAAACAAGGCATTTCAAACATGCTCACTATTGCTGTTTATCAGTTTCCCTTGCTTGTGTTCAAACAACTTTTTGAAAAATTCACAGTATTCAGTTTAGAGTTTCAGATGAAGCACTGAATGGACCTTGACTCACCTGATTCGTAAGACTAAGATTTCACTTTTTGAGGGGGTTTTTGTTTTCATTTTTTTAAGCAATCTTAAAAGCAAAGCCAGTGCACTTGTCAATATTTCAATGTTTTCATTTTGTTCAGGAAAAAAAAAAAGAAAAAAACGCTCAGCAAGATAAGAAGCATTTATCTGAACAATCAGAAGAACAGTTCAAATATAGAAGATCAGCATGGCTTTTACATCTTTCAGAAAGTGGACATTTTGCTTTTTTGTCATGATGTATGTGCAGATTAAAAATTGGATGCCCCCAAATATTGAAACACACCAGTAATTCTACTCCTGTTAGTAATTCACTTGCTGAAACTAAGACTACTTAAATAATGAAAAGAGCATGCAAACTGCTGATTGAATAGCAATTTATAAAAAAAGGAAATATTAACCCAAATGGATAGGAAAGGATAGAATAATCTTAACAGCTATCACCATGTCTCAACCTGACATATTATATGATTTTGGGCAACACTCTCAAATGCCTAAAGCCATGAAAATCATCGACACCTCTCATGTTACACAGTTTTGGGGACACCAAAAAACAAGGGCCACTTGTTCAAAGATGTACATTGAGGGGTTATTTTGCCACAACTGCATTATCTGTAAAATAGCAATGATGACATAGACAACTGGGGCAGGGAGCAAAGTGCTAAAGAGGAGAGCTGAAAGTTAGGGGATGGTAGAAATCCTTTCAAATGAAAGATGCTTTGAGAAACAAAAAATATTTTTATTATTACTGCTAATCTTTGACACATCCATTTGCATTGACAGGGTGGGAGAATGTGTACGGCTTTGACATGACCTGTATTAGGGATGTTGCCATGAAGGAGCCTTTGGTGGACATAGTAGATCCAAAGCAAGTGGTGACCAATGCCTGTTTAATAAAGGTTTGGTAATTCCAAATATACCTGATTATGAATGTTTACACCTAACTGTAGGATTCTTTGGAGACCTGCTGCTTATGTTTTACTACTACTTTTGTATGCTTCGAACTAGCTGCAGAAGCCATCATCATAGAATGCTATCACAAAGAAGAAAAATTGTGCAGTTCTTAATTAGTCAGTACTAGTATGTTGCACACGGCCAATGCTGTCACCTGAGCTAAGCATGAATGTTGATACCTTGATCACTTGCGGAATACCCAAAAGCAAGATGCTTCTTGTGACTTTGTACTCATCTGGCTACTGCTAACTGTAACTTAAGACTCTTACAAATTATACTTGTGCAAATACTGGATAAATAGAGACATGGTGTATTTAGATATTAATTTTAATTGCCCTACCTTCTTGTAAATAGAGGTTGGAAATTACTGATGGAATGCTGCTGAGGAGGAGGGCAAAATTAATTCTGTTTGCAGTAAAAAAGACTGAAGCATCAGTTTCTGAATTGCTCAGCTCTGATGAAATAACTCTAATTTACTCCAGAGCACGAGATCAGAATTGGAACCTAATTTATTAGTTCCTAATTCTTAGCTTTATCCAGAATGTTACTGTGCTCTCCCAGCCCCACATCTGCAGCCAGAGATTAGCTTGTACCCTGTCCTACATGTAAGACAGAATGGTCAGTACTCCCTGTTCACAAGCCCAGGTTAAGAATCCATAGCCTGCAGGAACACAGGAAAGGTCTAAAATTCCTTCCATGTGAAGGAATCCTCCTCACGTGGGCATGGTGGTATTAGCTGATGGTTGGACCTGACGATCTTACAGGTCTTTTCCAACCTTAGTGATTCTGTGATTCTGTGATACTCTCATGAATAAGGCTGTCCACGTCAATAGCAGTGGTAGGATGAGGTCCGTGAATCCAAGAGCGTGCTCATTTTTCCCAAAGACTCAGTTCTAATTTTTCCCTTTCACTTTTTGCCAGTAACAAACACATCGTTAAGTATTCCCATATGCAAAAAAGAAAGACATACCTTTAATCTGCAGAACCTTTACTGAAAGCAGTAAAAAGGAACAGAAGTACAAACTCTGTGTAAGTATGCATGCACAGTCCATCTGCACTTGAGGGGAACACAAGATGGTTGTGTCTGAAAACAACCTAAGCCAGAGCAATTTAAAATTGCAATACACACAAAATAAACAGTTATTTAGACCACGTAAAATATGTCCGGACAGGGAGAGATCAGGTGGCAAAATGGGTTGACTTTTCTGGGATAAAAAGTTATAAAAGCTGCATGCCCTTAAATGAAATGCAAATCTAATGCTTTCTTTAGAAGGTCTTTGAAAGTAATTGGGTTTAAGAAGACAGAAAAAAATTTTCAAACTGTTCCTATTCAGGTTTTCTATTTAATTCAACACGACCTGACATCTTTTGTCCATACACTGAATGGTGCTTTACCACGTAATGGCACCTTGGGAGCAAAGCGGGTAATAACTACACAAGCAGAAACCACTCTGTGTTCCAGAATCTGTCCCTAATCTCACAAACTGATCACTAAAAAGAGAGAAGATCATCAGTGAAAGGCAGGAGGGAGGGAGGGAGGGAGGCTTTTGTTCAAGCTAGCAATATGGAAGCAGGAAAAACGAAGGCTGCAGTTCTTTTTATAATTTAATTTACTTTTGCACGTGGTTTTTTTACATAAAGTGCATTTCTTTGATCCTTAAAATATCTGTGAATTCAGAGAATAATATTAGCCTAAGAAAACATTTGAGAATAAACAAAGCAATAATGTTTAATTATTCAAATGTTTTATTATAGCATTTCAAGATGGCACAGCTTATTCATATTAGATTCACCAAGGGATTTTTTAGGGGCGTATTCAACCAAAACCCAGCTAACTTAGGGTGCCTGCCAGATGAGTCTGGGTTCCCTGTACATTAGTCAGTAGATGGACTAGTCACTAGATGCATCCCTATCAGACCAGTCAGAGCCCTGCGCTCCTGCAATTATTTCAACTCCCAATTTAGATGCTCTGAATCATTCTACAAAATCAGCAAAATAAGACATCAACCCCTGCATGCTATGTACCCATGACACTTATCTAGAATAATGGAGACTCAAGTAAAATTTCCTCATTTGTACTCTTCAGGAATTGGATGTAACCCAAGTCTTCAACCCTTCAAGGAGCTCCAGCCTCTAAGCCACACGTGCATGCAGGGAATACAGCATCTTCTCTGTTGTGGAAGCAGTTCCCCTCTGAACGAGCTCTTAAATATAGCCCAGGGGCATAGGAATTTTCCTGGCAAGTAGGAGTCCTCTGTTTAAATTCCAAACCAAATCAGCCAGGGAGGGTAGTGGGACCAAAGCATCTTCAAACCACCAGAGTCAGTAACTGATCTCAGGAAAAGTGTACGTGTGTCCTTCTGAGGGCCTACTGCTTTCAGTATCATTGCCTGAAAAAATGGAACAGTTTGTTTCAAACTCAGTAAAACAGTTGTGTTTTCTTCTCCGATCCCCTTGCACATTAGAGAAGTACAAAAGGGTTTGGGTTGACCCAAAACTTTTTCTCCTTGTTAATTTTGATTTGGTGTCAGCACCAGATTCTATGATAACAATAAATCAATTGTTCCCACAGCTGCAGAAAAACCTGCAATGAAAGTGGCAAAAACTCACAAAACCAAACAAGGATGAAGAACATGCCACATCCAGTTTATAATAATAAAATACATTTAAAATACTAAAAAAAAAATACTGTTGGACTTTCCTGACTATCCTCCCCTATCTAGCCACGGAGAAAGAAAAAAAAAAAAGAAACAAATCTACTTTTATGCTCCCATTTGTCCCACAATTTCCAGGAACAGTTTAAAGCTCCTGCAGGTCACACACTACTTTAAGATTACACAGTTTAATGCTACTTAAAGCACAAACTGCCTTCCCTGCACAAAATAAAATTATGCAACATTCTTGTTTATCAGACATAATAACATAATTTAGCATAATAGCAAAAAACCATTGACCTATATGCTCAAACATCCAGTTCTTTGAGAAATTTTGTTTTGGAAATATGATGTATGTATGAAGCCTTATTTCAAAGGACCTGCAGTATTTGCTGCAAAAAGGTGCTGTTGCTCAGAGAGATCCAGCCACACAGGTGAGATACTTGTCTGTGAGCTCCGATGAGTCCCATGTTCTTCTGCCACAGTAATCTTGACGCATGAGGTTTAGGACAAAGCATTCAGCATGAAACTTTTGCTCCATGGCAACTTCAGTGGACTCCCTAATCACATTCCTTTCTCCCAGCTTCTCCTAAAGTAAAGCAAGAGGCACCTATGCCACTCATTTTCCAACTTTCTTCAAACACTGCTCTTTTTTTCTCATTTTTCTTCTCTACTCTTTTCTCCACATGAAAATCTCCCTTCCCTTTCCTAAGTGACTTTCGCTGTCACTCTTTCTTTTCCAACAGTTCCCCCCACAGTCTTTCCTTTCAGTATCCTCAGATATACCTCCTCCTATTCCTCCTCCCCCCAGAAAAAAACCATGAAAAAAACCCAAAACAAACAACACCCTAGCAATTTTCAGGCATTTTCTTCTGTGCAAACAGGAGAAGATGGCAGAAGAGGAGCCCTGGCAGGAGGCCGACGTCTCTGTTACCTAGAAGCCATAGCTACACTTGCTCCCCTGTTATCTCATCTAATAGAAAACCAACATATGCTGCAATATCTAGTCAAAACCATCTCAGATACTCCATTCTTCCTTTCTCTGTTCACCTGAAACGCCTAGAATTTGATGTTGTTTCTTCTCTCCCCTCATTAATACTGTTAGTTCTCTGCACTCTTTAAAAAAAAAGAAAAAAGAAAAAAGAAAAATCATTTTCTTTTGGAAAAGCGAATGAATTTTGGGGGCTGACTATTGCATTCAGCGCTCCCTTCACATCTGTATGCATGTGTCCAACTGACAATGCAGGTCATGTTCTCAGTGCTTGCCAGAAGGGAGGGTTTGGCCCTTTCTCCTTTCCCTGGCAATTCATTTTACTTCTCAGCCTTTAGATCAATCCTTTTCCTGAGGCTGGCCGTACTGCTTGTACCAATGCTGCCTGTCCTCCAGCTTCTACATCAGTTCAGCACCTTTGCCTGCTGTGATCAGCACTGCCTTCACCATCGCATCCTGCGCTGGGGTGACTGTTTCCCTCTTTGTCCAAACCAAGACAGCTGGTGCAATGGGAGAGAGGAGGGGGGGGAACCCCCAAATCCAAAACCAACCAACCAAACCCCACCAAAACGAGCCATTCACTGAGACCTGAATCTTTAACTTGCTTCCATGCTCCCACAATCCTACCGAGTAAGCTGACTGGCTGGGAAGGGGATCAGAAAAGAGGTGTGGTGGCACTCTAGAAGCAACCTTCAGTATGATTCTTCGCATGAGGAAATGCATCAGGCAGCAAGTCAGCATTTTTCCCATCGGCAAACCTGATTCAGGGCTGTTTCGCTCGTTAGTTAGGTTGCCTTCAGCTAGGGTGACACCATTCAAACAAGAAATACATAGCAGCTGGCAATGCCGCATCTCAACCTCGCTGTCATCATCCCTGTGTTTCTAAATGATCTCCTACACATCATTTGCTCAGTCCTAAAGCAATTCATGTCACAGGACAGCCCAAGAACCATTCTTTATGCAGTGAATGTGAAAACTGGACCTCTATCTCTCTTTCTGCAACAGGGACATGTAGCATGGGATGTCTCATGGTCTTTCATGCAGTGTCAACCACAGTCTGGACCTCCTTATTTAGGTGATAATTCTGACACTTTTCGTTGTTGCTCAGCTTAACACGTTTTATTTTTTCAGTATAACTACGAGCTGTATTTTGATCAGATCCCTGCTTAACTATGCCCATTTTGTTGTTGTTGTTTTTGAAATCTGAATGAAATGTGGTAAATCATGACTTTTCCACTTATTTTATGCAAAGGTAGCATTTGTCCCCTGTGCTGTAATTAACATTCAATGAGCAGTGACATTTAATATAAGAATATATAGTAGCCAGAGTACAATTCAAAGAGATCACCAAAACAGGATCAGGCCAGTTTCAAAACCATATTAATTAATAAAAAACCCCCACATTTGTTTCGTATCTTGCATAGTAAAAAAAACATGTTTCTGTCCCCAAAAAAATGACTGCAAAAGCGACCACCATTTTATCCAGCACACCTGTTCAATATTTCTGAGACATTTCCACTAACTTCTCTAATAAAAATATTTCCTACTGCTTTTGATTCCACTTTACCCTGCAAAGCCAACACAGCTCAGAGAGAGGGAGCTAGATCCCTTTTATGTGCCTCATCATTGGACTTAATTCACAATATCCCCACAGTCATACTGCTAAAAAGCCACCAAAAATTACAGAAATCTGCAGCTATCACCCACCGGTCCAGTCTAGCTTGCGAAAGCAAATTTTGCAGGCTGCTATGGAAGTCTTCCAGGAGACTTCAGAAATTCTTATTCCTGGTATGCTTTTTTCTTCTTGTCTTCTTTTGAGAAAAAAAAAAAAAATACGTTTTAAGATTATCCCAGCTTTAAATGGCCACTTATAAGCATGGGTCACTTATAAGCACTAGTGACTCAGGGTGCCATTGCAAAGTAGTAGAATAATTCTCATGATGGTTAAGTTATTCTCGAACAATAATGCTAATCAGACAGGCCAAAACTATAGCTTGCTTAAGTCATCTCCCCATAGTTTTCTAAGTCTCAGAAACACATGATATGTGGTCCATGCAAAGACCTCAGTAACTGAAATATGGCTGCACCTTTTGATGTCTATTTTTGCAGACTTCTCTTAGATTATAGAATGCAATTGCTAAAAGATCCCTCTACTGTGCCCTGAAAGAGGTTAAAAGAGCTCTCGATAACTGACATTCTAGACTCTGCTCTCCGTTTTTGCAGTGTGAGTCTGAAGTAATGCTGGTGAGGTCAGTGATATGATTCCTGGCTTATATTGGTAAGGTAGAGGAAATTTGGATTTCTGCCTACAAAGCTTCTATTTCTTTGTATGCCTGAGCAGTTTTGTTGTTAATACTGACTTATCAAATAATGGAAAATATTTTGGGGGTATCTGGCTCTTGCCAAATATGCCCTGACAAGGACAATAAGGACAGTGAAGCCCGATACGCTTAGGAGGATATCGGAAAGTGCATGGATAGGAAACATTACCCATAGCATTAGAATACAATTAATAGTATTTCAGACTTAGTATCCTCCCTATCATGACTATGAGTTTTGGAAACAACCCAGATAAAAGCAATACTTAGCTGGGAAAATCAGATCCATCTAAAAAACTCAGTTTAAGGCTTGAACAGTGAGATTTAAATATTGATGGAAATAAGCAGTCTTGGAGACTACATCATTGCTCCCAACTACTGCAATCAAGCCATAGTATGATTCACATGATTTGCTTCTGTCTAGTTCAAGAGTAAGATCACTGTGCTTACTATTTCGAATCGGTTATCCGACAGAGAACTAGAAAGCATTATCAGCAAAAAGCAGGCCCCTGTCATGCCTCAAATGTTTTGACTGCTTGACACAGTCAAAGTGCAGTCCCTGCCAGAGATGCTCAAACAAATCACGACTTTATTTTTATTAAAAGCCCAACTCTGCCATCTTTCCTCATGCTGACAATCGCGGATGACGAAAGGTCTTAGAACTGGGACCTGTATCTCCATTTCAACATCCATTGTGCCTATATTTGTCAAAGCACATTTTTACCTTGATTTCCTCCAGCACCCGCAGCCCCTCCCTGCCATTCCGAAGGACACACACTCTTCTGTGAGTGGCCTTTCTTATCACACTCTGTCAACTTAGTCAGATAACTCGATCATTTGCTGATGATTTGATATATTCAAATGTACCATAGATTTCTTAGCGTGTTGTTGATCATTAAATAAAATGCTTAAGTACATCACTTAACACTTACCTTAGAGTTGCAGACATCTGTATGTAAATATCTTTTTCTTCTCAAAACAGGAGGTAGATATTTATACAGTGAAGACTGAAGAATTGGCATTTACTTCTGCATTCTGCCTCCAAATTCAGCGCAATGATTACATTCATGCCTTGGTCACCTATTTTAATATTGAATTTACAAAGTGCCACAAGAAGATGGGATTTTCTACAGGTAATCTGTATTTCTTTTAATTGCATTTCTAGTGCTATCAGTAGTATATCAGTGCTACTGGTCAGATGGTACATGAAGGTTTACTGTACCACCAGGTTTCAATTTCAGTGATAAAAATTGTTATCACTTTGAAGGAGTGAGCAGGATGGGAAAAGGACAACTGCTTGTAGGTATTCTGCAAAAACAGAGGTAGGATTTCACAATGGCTACCAAGCTTAGAGCTCAGCAGGAATTATAACCCAGGAGTTTATGCCCATCACCAGTTATATCTAAACCCTGTGTCGAGTTTCTCAGATTAGACAGGGAATTGCTGTCCCAGTGAGAGGTAGCAGCTCTTCATTCTAGTTTCCACCAAATCCAAAACTCAACAAAAGCTCTTGCTTGTCTCAGGGTCTCGAACAAAACCATTGCTTTTTTCCAAGATAGAACCACACACGTACTGCTTATGTAAATGGGCTCTATCAACCCAAATGTGAAACTCTAACTTACCTTGATGAGCAGGTATTTAAAGGAATAACTCCATTCCTGTAAGGCACCATTTACTAGAGTGAATAAACCATCCAGTGTTGCAAAAAATATAAAAACCTCAGGACTGCTTTAATGACAAGAACAACAAATTACAGGTGGTGCTGGCTGCAGTTACACAACTCTGGCTGCACCACTACACAACTCAAACAGGTGTAAATGGGACCTGATATAAGTTAAATATGATTAGAAATCTCTTTTTTTCTCCCTTCACAGGAGCTCTCAATCCTTCACATGAGATTCAGAGCTACAAGTACTTTGCTAAAATACTTATTTATATTTGATTCTAGAAGTATAACCATATGGATGGTGTTATTTGGTACCTCATATTCTTATGATTTTCAGGAACCGTGTTTTCCTGGTCATTCTATAAATGTGTTATATACTCTAGTATTTCCCACACCGTGATAGGCATCAGCATGTGCTGGGAAACAAAGTGTAGCTCAGGAGACATGAACAATCCGTGAGGCACTGCAGTGGTACCCTGACGTGCTAATATTTCTGAGTTGGTCCTGAACAAAATTATCTAAGGTGAAAAACACTTTAGGTTTTAGGCATTTGTTTTTTCCACAGAAGGCTGATTTTTTCAGCAGAAGGCAGCCCATTAATCTTTTCTAAAAGGTAATATAGTCAAACCTCCAGTTTTCTGTAAAAAATGGTTTTGAATGAAGGGTGTAGTTTCTGTGTTGTGATTAACTGAAACCTACTTTAGTAAAGGTGGTCTACTTATATTGCCAGAACTACTTGTAAGGTCTTTCATATCATTGAGAATGTGGCTTCATCTGCAAAGGAATAATGGAATGTGTTTCTGTTTTATGTGTGTATATGAACATCCATGTTTCAAGAAACATCTGTTGAATAGTTGAGGATATTTGATTAATGTTTTCCAGTCAAATGTGTCCCATCAGCAAATCTGGCCCTCAAACCCAGCCATTCTTTGCTTGACTCTTAGACATCCAAGTGAACAGATATCAAAAGTCGCAAGGGAAAAGACCCATTATATTATTGCAAGGAGTTGGTTGTCTGCAGAGTAGACACAGACTTGCTCCAGTATCAATATAGCAAAAGGTGGCTGGGATAAGGACTTTCTTGACTCTTCTTGCCTCTTGGGTGTATGGAATAAAGAGGGCTCACTCAGACACTTAGACAGAAAATGTTCTGCAAGACCACCACAGGTGGGCTTAGCTTCCCTTAGCACATAGGAAGTGAGAACTTGAGGACGGAGAGAGGTTAAATAGTATTAGGGACAAGAGGCTACATTTGGACAAAAGCCTAGGGCAGATATCAAGTGTTTTTCATACAGAGAGGTTTTTGCAGACCGGCCTCAACTTGCAAATGTATCTAGAAGGTATTTTGTGCCTACCTGTCATAAAAAAGAGGGGAAAGGAGTCACAATCTCCAATATTTCTGATCCTCTATCAAGAACAGGGTTCATCAGCAGTGCCTGAAAACCCAGCTTCTCTAAGCTATCTGTAGCTCTCACAGGCTGCTATTTCAGAGTTTCTGAATGCTTAGTCATACACTCCCATTCTAGGTTCCTTTCAGCTTTGATGACTTGCCCTTTCTCATCATTCTTTCTGCAGCTAGATCTCTTAGCTGGTGGCTCAGCCTCCTTGGAGGCTTGCTTGGAGAGGCTTCCTATGTCTCCATATTCTGTCTCCTGTCACTTGGCAAATGCTACATTGAATGCTCCTCTTTGCTTCACTACCAATTCCCTGAATATCTTACTTCAGTAACTAACTTCTCCAGGAAGCTGTATGGCCCATCAAATAAAGAAGGTTGGATGTCATTGCGTGCAAATGAGGAAAAGCTGTTAGCCAGATATCCATGCAAAGTCAAATTCTTAAGATTTTCAAGTCCATGCTCAAGTTGTTTGTTTATTTTTGACAAGGGCTTCCTCTAAAACCAAAGATCACTCTGGCCTTCTTTGATGCAAATGAGGCTACAGCCATATCACCAATTATAGCAGATCTAGGGACCACTCTGAAGCCTGGGGGAACCAGTTGGTTGTGACTCCTCTGCACAGTACTTGGTCCAGAATTTCCTCTGGGTCCTATGTGGTGCCCCTCTAATTGCACTAAGACAAGTACTATTTATGTGAAGGGGTTAATTGTTATTCAAAGTATCTAAAATAATGGAAGGGGTGCCTTGCAACCATTGGTGAAGTAGGGGTTTTTATACCATGAACCTGATAGTATGTGAGTTGTGCCTCAAGGTGTGCCATCAGGACTACAGAACCTTGAACAAGTCCATAAGACCAGACAGGAGGCGTCCAAGCATGCTGAGGGTGCTGGTCAATGTCCTTGTAAGGCTACCCTCTAACATCTTTAAAAGGCTATGGTGATGGCGGAAGGTTCTTAATAATTAGAAAAATGCAGCTATCACACCCATCTTCAAGTGCAGCAAGCAGTATCCATGGAACTACAGACCAGTCAACCTCACCTCAGTTCCTGCAAAGGTTATGACACAAATCCACCTGGAAACTATTTCCAGCTATGTGAAGGTAACTGAGAACAGCTAGCATAGATTTACCAAAGCCAATTATACCTGACCAACCTGATTGCCTTCTAGATGACTAGTTGTGTGGACGAGGGACAATCAGTGGCTGTTGTATACCTTGACTTTAGCAAGGCCTTTTATACAACCTTCCATAGCATCCTTACAGCTATATTGATGACATACAGACTAGATAAGTGAACAATCACATGGGTAAAAAATTGGCTCAAAATATGTCAATCAGCAAAGTCAAACCAGAGGCCAGTTATTAGTAGCGTACCACAGGTGACCAACAGTGACGTCAATATTGTTCCACATCTTTATTAATGACCTGGATGATAGGATAGGGTGCACTCTCAGCAAATTTGTTGATGATCCCAAATTGGGAGGAGCATAGGCTGGAGAGAAAGGGCTGCTATTTAGAGAGACCTACACAGGTTCAAAACGGGCTGATGAGAACCTTAGAAAGTTCAGCAATGTCAAATGCAAAGTCCTGCAGCTGGGACCAAACAACTCCATGCTATTGCTTGGGCCAGCTGGATAGAAATCGGCTTTGTTGGAAAAGATTCTTGGATGCTGGTGAGCAACAAACTGACCGTGAGTCAGAAGTGTGCCCTTGCAGCAAATCTGGCCAATCATCCTGACCTGTATGAGCATGAGTGTAGACAGGAGGTTGAGGGAAGTGGTTCTCTGCCTCTATTCAGCACATCATGATAAGGTAGGTGCAGAACAAGTTACTCCATAAAAAGGTCATTCAGCCTTCTGTAACTGAGGGAGTAGACACCACTGTCTAGAAGACTGGTCTGGATTCTCAGCTAGTGTCTGTTGGCAAAATGCTACTGAATTCAGTAAAATATCCAAGTTTGTAGGACGTGAGGAAGTGCCACTTCATTGATATGCCATTTTTTTAATTATGAAGAAAATAAGTTTGTGATTTGGAGTGGACTTGAAGACCTGTGCCTACATTCCACACACACATGTTCATGGAGCACAAGTTTCCATATATGTCAGGCTTTTCTAAAGAAGGTAGTTCTGCATAAGGGCATGTGCACATGTACGTGTGTGTACAAGATAGCAGTTACAATTTAAAATGTAAGTTCAGTTTAGTTTTGGTCTAACATGTTTTCAGTTAGAAATTTTAGAGAGGCATGTCCAATGGAAAACAGATTCTGGATCTGAACTCCTGCAAGAAGATTTCTCCATTTAGCAATTGAGATTAACAGTCATTAAAACTGTCTAGATACATAGCCAGAAATTAACTGGTAAAATACTTCTCCTTTAGAAGATACCAGTTTGCCAACACAGTTTCTGACAAAAGTTTGTTTATATCAGTTTCCTGATTCTAGAATTTTGGAAAAAAAAGAACTGTTAAAAAGTCCTGTCCTGACAGTTTTAAAAAAAGCTTCATTTATTCTCTCAGTCACAAACAATTTCTAAGGCCAAATATTTTTTTGAAACATTGATGTTGAAATGAAAGGAGGTAATTTTTCTATTAAACTGTGTTAAGATATTATTAGCATGATCCAATACAGTGGGCCCATGTCTGTGTCAAAAGAGTGATTGGTGAAACAAATGGAAGAAAAATAAATTTATCAGAGGCTTTTTTGCCAGGTCAGGAAGTCTCTGCACTTGCACAGCTATTCTTAGGTTCCTAGATGCTCTTAACTGCAAGAATGCTAGGAACAAGAAGTAACCAATGCAAGTTCATTAGGCACTGCTCAAAGATTTGAATTTAAATCAGAAATAAAAACAAATAAGTAAAATAAAAACCTGCAACAGCAGAAGGTCATCAAAGTGATTCTGCTAAGCAAGACTTGAAACTAATTTAGACCAGTATCCATCTCTGGCAAATTGCCCATAGCATATGCCTTTGAAAAGTCCAAAAACAGGTCAAGGTGCAAGTGCTCTTTCCCCAGCTGTATCCTCCTGGAAACTCTAAAATCTGCTGTTCCGGGATAATAAGTCAAAGGTTTCATCTGTGTAATTGTGATTAACAGTTTTTGATGAACCTTTCTTTCATGGTTTTGTGTAATTGTTTTTTGAACTAATTTAGACTTCTGACTTTCAAAGCACTTAGTGGTAAAGATTTCCCCAATTTGGGGGGGGGGGGGGTGTGTGTGTGAAAGGAAAGCATAAAAAAAGTGCCTATCATGCCCAGTAGAATCCTTCATGCCCAGGTGGAATCCTTCTTGCTGGGTGTGATTCACATCTGATGTATTCCAGTAAAAATCAGAAGACAACCCACTCACAGTCAATAGAATTGTGTTGTTGTAAAGCATGTTTGTTAATATAGTATATAAGTTAAAGCATTCTATGAGAAGAAAGTCTTTTTTCAATTGTTCCCAAGTCTTAATTTGATGTGTAAGACAAAGATGAAATTTCTATAAATAATACCCATATATATATTTTTAGCACCTGATGCTCCCTATACTCACTGGAAGCAAACTGTCTTCTACTTAGAGGACTATTTAACTGTGAGGCGAGGAGAAGAAATCTATGGGACTATATCCATGAAACCAAACGCAAAAAATGTGGTAAGTCAGCATCACTGATTCTAATTCCAGCTCTATTGATCACAAACTATAATCAACAGTAAATAAAATGCATATAAGTAAAACGACGAGCACGCTAAAGGCTCTAAATTCATGTTTATTAGTAAGAGCTCTACTCACATCTTCACCAACATTGGTGACAGCAACGATAATGCAGTGCTAATGTTACAGAGCTCAGCCTGCAAACAAGCTAGCACGGGAAGGAAGAAATGATTCAAGTACATCACCAAGTCAGCTGCCCTCTGCCATCAGCTTGGCTCACATTTTGTGACACAAGTAGGCAAGGGTCTCTTCATACTGTCACTAAAATCAGTGGTAAGATCCCTCCTGCCAACACAGGATGATCAAGAGTAAGTACTTCAGTTCCACATCTACAGCCAGATTTCCCACTCAGTGCCCAAGAACTCTCCTTTAGGAAATTAACAGATTTCAGCTGAACGTCTGTGTGAACTCACTGATCAAATGTACTTGAACTCACTAATCAAGTGAAATGGTTGTTTAAAAATTGTGGCTTTTCACAGAAAATACAGATGTTTTCTTCAAGACTAAAGCTAAAGCATGATGGATATCTGTGCTGGTTTTGGCTGGGATAGGGTTAACTTTCTTCATAGCAGCTAGTATGGGGCTGTGTTTTGGATTGTATGGGGCTGTGTTTTGGATTTGGGCTGGAAACAATGTTGATAAAGCAGGAATGTTTTAGTTACTGCTGAGCAGGGCTCACACAGCACCAAGGCTTTTTCTGCTCCTCACCCCACCCCACCAGTGAGTGGGCTGGGGGTGCACGGGAAGTTGGGAGGGGACACAGCCGGGACAGCTGACCCCAACTGACCAAAGGGATATTCCATACCATATGACATCATGCTCAGTATATAAAGCTGGGGGAGGAAGAAGGAAGGGGGGGACATTCGGAGTAATGGCATTTGTCTTCCCGAGCAACCGCTACGCGTGATAGAGCCCTGCTTCCCTGCAGATAGCTGAACACCTGCCTGCCGACGGGAAGTGGTGAATTAATTCCTTCTTTCGCTTTGCTTCTCCGCGCGGTGTTTTTTGCTCTACCTATTAAACTGTTTTTATCTCAGCCCACGAGTTTTCTCACTTTTACTCTTCTGGTTCTCTCCCCCACCCCACCTGGGGGGAGTGAGTGAGCGGCTGTGTGGTGCTTAGTTGCCAGCTGGGCTTAAACCACGACAATATCACACTGTCATGACTGGTGAAAACTTCCTCAATTTCTCTGCTATGGGCTGAATCCCTCACCAAGTATGTCAGTTATTCAGTGCTTCTTTTAACTTGTAAAGAGAGTATGAGACATGGTCTGATGGACAACCCATGCCTGTATAGAAGAGGAAGACATGAGAAGTATGGGTTCCGGGAGAAACAGCAGCACCATTTTCTGCCAAAAACTTGAGCAGAATCTCTTCATTTTCTATTACAACATACAGTCATTAAAATAACCTGGTTATAATCCATCCACGCAGTTATAATTGTTGAACTATTGCATTTGTTGACTGCAGCAAATCTTAACATTTCATTGCCTTCCTTTTTTGCATTACTTTTCCTTTTTTGTGCCAAATACAGATTGGATATGGTTTTCATAGCAGTATTGATACAGGGGAAGAAATAAAAACAAAATAAACTTGGCATTCAAACAAACACATTCACTCCTGAAGGTACTGCTTGCTGTGAAAGCAGAGGAAAATAGTCCGTCTCCCACCTTTATGTTGTCCTTGGGGGACTGGAACATTTTCTTTTGGGTTGAATGTATCAATTTTCTTTTGAGGGAAAAATGAACAAAAACTTTCAAATGCTTTTGCACAGCAGTAAACACCTGAATGCAGATTTAGGTGATAAAATTAATGTGTTCTTGATAATTATCGTAAGACAGAGAGACCACCTTGGTTCAAAAGGATTTGTTAGCGCTTTGCTCTTCTGAAACATGAAGCCTTTCAAAAGCTTGTAGAGAGACAGCTTCGTTTTGTAGGGCTATGTAGTGCCTCTTTCCACAAAATATGTCGTTATAAGATAAAGAATGACTGAGGGCTTCTCTACGGTGGGAAGCTTACTAGATCTCTTCCGGAGTAACTCCTAGTGTGAAAGCCCTTTACCCTAGATGAAGAGCATCTTAATGGGGGATACCCTTAAAAAATTGTTATAGAATGCGTATGATAGCACAGCATTTCAGAAGCTTCCAGGTTGTAACCAGGACACTAAATCAGCCTTAAGAAGAAGACATAAATATGCCCTAGACATAGATTGTATGGTGAATGCTGTTATACATCCTATATCCTGCTTTTTCAGTGTTAGCAACATTTTAGAACAAAAGAAGTTAGAAACCACAGTAGGTGTCTCTTGAATCTGCAGGTCCTTTCAACCCGCGCAATGATAACTGAATTCATACACTAAACTTATGGTCTTTACTTACATGTTACATTTAAATCTTTTTACAGCGTGACCTGGATTTCACAGTAGACTTGGATTTTAAAGGACAGCTATGCGAAATGTCAGTATCTAATGACTACAAAATGCGCTAGCAAGAAACCTTTCAGAGAGATGAAAAGGAGAATTTTTCTCAAGTCCTGAACTGCTGAACTTCAAGCTAGGAACAACTGTTCACAAGATTATTATATTAAATACTAGAATGTTTACTCTGATGGAAAGTGGTAACCTGATCCTTCTTGCAGACAGTACAGGGGGCTGGGATCCCACTGTGAATGTACAGTATACAGAACTGTAGCTTTTGTCAAACATATAGGAAAAATAAGCAACAGTCGTGAGTGTTCTGGTTAACTTTAGGATGGCAGAAGATGCATATACAAATTGTACTACTTACTGTGAATTTCTGGTTCTTCCAAGCTTTGCATGTTAAAGATGATTAGGGCAGTTTTCTCACTATGAAAGACCGCTACAGCACATTACTGTGATAGTATTACTGGACTTATATTCAATATAAATGAATATATATATTGTACATAAGAAAAAAATGTCATTTCATAATAGGAATTTGTTTTGTGATTATTTAATTCTCATTATGCTGTTATGGAAGGATAATGATGTTACCTCTGGCACTACTCTAGGCAGCGATCTATTCCATTAACTGTCCAAAGTTATAGCTTTGGTAAATATTCCATGCAAAGTGTAGATAAGAGCTGGGCATTTACAGAAAGTTCAACAACTATCTTTTTGAATGTTCTCTGGAAAAAGTGGACCATTAGTTTTAAAATTGACCTTCACAACTGGATGGCTGTCAGAGCTTTAAAAAACATTAGCTTTTTATCCTTGAAAATATTCTGTGGTGAGTTTTTATAGCTGGATTTTGCATGAGACCTGAAATCAGACACCTAGTATTTAAATGTGATGAATGCAAAGTCTCTGAAACGGTGGGTAATTCATGTTTCTTGGCCATGCCATATTTCAGTTCTTTGCAAGATTCTTAATACAAAATAATTTTCAAAAACATAGGAATTAGTGTTTCCTTTTGGTGATGTTTTAGATGAGTTTTAAATTGCAAATACTATTCTCAAGAGTGCAGTGATTTGCAGGAACAAGCTTATGTCTTTAAAAAAATGTATATGGCTTCTGATACTACTAAGATGTCTGTAGCTTCCCCATCCCCTTACACCCCTTGTTTTTCTTACAATATCTCCTGCTTATAGTTAAAATATTAACTGCTTATAATTCTTCATACATATGTATCAAGTCTTTTTACTATATGAACGTTGACCATTTAATCACATGTAATTCATCAAAACCTGCGTCATCAGTCCTATCCGTTTTCCAGTCTGTCTGGCATTAGGCACTACATCAGGTTCCAGCATCTATTGGATGAGATTGACCAGTTTTTTGCCTAAAAAACTTTTTAATCACCTGCAAATAAAGCATACTTGAAGATGTATTTTGGCGGTATTTGTCAACTTTTCACTTTTTAGAAACCTATTTCTATTGGTTTTCCCTTCACAAGAACTGTACAGTGCCTCCATTTTCTTATGGTCTAAAGATTATGGTCTAGGGATTGTATCACATGGTATCTATGTAGAAAGAAATTAAACTGTAATTCAGCAGTAAAAGATACTGTTTGCAGTGTAGTTCATCACTGTTGTTTTAAAGCACTTTTCTTTCATTTTCTTGGAATGAGGATGAACAACTTTCCTGACAAAATGACTAGGATTTTATCTGTCAAATATTGCTGTCATTTTCAAGGGATCAGCTCATAGCTTAATCAGCTACTCTTTCGGTAATGACTTGGACCAGAAAAACCTCTGGAAGTCCCTTTCTACTAACACATCTGTGATTGTAGGACTTTAAGGTACAGATTTTTTCTCAGCCCCCTCCATTTATATAATGATACTCAAACAATTTTTCATCTTCTCCTTTGCCAATAATCACTGAGCTGACTATAACCGAAAGAGGAAAGACTCTTGCTTTGTTTGTCTAACTTACACTTTGACAGCACTTCAAAGCATCCACTTCTCTTGCCCACTGTATGAATCTTTATTATTCTTTTAATATTAAATATATTGAAGGGGGCGAAAAAAAACAACCCACCCTGTTTAAAAGAAGACAAGACAAACCACACACAAAAAAAAGAGAATTCACAAGGGCCTGCCTGCCTTTACTGATAATGTGTCACTTTAGTGACACAGTCTGGAGAAGAGGAGGCTGAGGGGAGACCTTCTCACTCTCTACAATTACCTGAGAGGGGGTTGTGGTGAGGTGGGTGTTGGTCTCTTCTCCCAAGTGACAAGTGATAGGACAAGAGGAAATGGCCTCAAGTTGCGCCAGGGGAGGTTCAGGCTGGATATTAGGAAAAATGTCTTTACTGAGAGAGTGGTGAAGCATTGGAACAGGCTGCCCAGGGAGGTGGTGGAGTCACCATCCCTGGAGGTGTTCAAGGAACGTGTGGACGTGGCACTGTGGGACATGGTTTAGTGGGCATGGTGGTGTTGGGGTGGTGGTTGGACTTGATGATCTTACAGGTCTTTTCCAACCTTAGTGATTCTATGATTCTGTGATTCTGTGACTTTTGCCTGACAGAAAGCATTGGACAAGAAGCAGCAAAGACAACTTGATCAGAACAGCTCATTAACCACTTTGAGAGGTATTTTAAGCACTGCTGTGTACTCCCGTTTCTGCCTCATCTTTCACCTAAAGACAGTGAAATGTAGGTCTCTCTTCAACAGTGGCCACCTCACCGCCTTACTACAAGTGCCCATTCACTTCAGTGTTGCAAGGTTAAGTCCATGCTGATATCATTAATGGCACAGTTCTGGGGTGATGACCAGACTTCAGTCACATTCAGCCCTGGGAAACTGGCTTCTGTTTTTCTTCACATCAGAAGCATACCACGTATTTGTCCATCACCTAAAGAACTGAGAGTGCCTACTACAGTGCTGAGTATCTTTAAATCACATTGATCAAAAAGAAAATGTAGGCTTCCAAGGCCATTAGAGGTGTTACCTACCAGTAAGGTTTTGAAAGCATCAATGAGTTCAGCACAAGTAGGATCTGTCAGGTCAGCATTAGTGAAACAGGTATGCAAAGAGCTTGCAGGCCAGGTGCAATTGGCTGGTAGGCTTTCCTCAGCAATCCAACAAGTCTGGGTAACTACCACAGAGTCTGAGCCTAATCGTCTCAAGGCTTGAATAAGGTCTATCATGGACTCCAGGGTTGAACCCAAGCCACTGATCTTCAAAGCTTTGCATTAAAATACTAATGACAAAATGATTATTGACGTCTGAAACAGACATATATTTAAACGTTTTCTTTTCCTTCCCACTGACAGGAAAAGAACATCATGAGCTGAGGACAGAGCATGAGAAAGAAACTGAAATACAGTATTTACACAAAAGACTGTCCCCGATGAGTAACAAATACAGCACTGGAGAAAAGAGAAAGCAGTTCGCTTCTGCCTTGACTTAAGGCAAAAGTATTAAAACTCTTCTCAGGGATTATCCTGTCACTTGAAACACAGAGCAGCATCCAAAAAAGCTAGGTACTGAGCCTGCCTCTAAAAGGCATAGCGTGCAATTCACACTTGCAGCGCTTGTAGGATTGGGGAGGTAGTCCCCGATGTTGAGAGGGCTACTCTGTCTTCCCAAGGTTCTCTGCCAAACAGTAGTGTTCTCACATGCATTCCTTATTCCCAGCACCAACTAGCCCTTGCCAGGTGTTATTATAATTTTCACAGTTTTGGTTTGGTCTGGTTTTTGCAGGGCTTCTTCTGGGACCTGCCTGTGTGCAGAATTAGGTTTAGAGCCTTTTTACACTGTCTTAGACTTTTAATAGGGGTTGAAATGGTTCAGAATGTAGACAAGAATATTACCTGAGGCAGCATGTTTTTACTACAGAGCTAGTTTGAAGAACCTTCTCAGAGATAATTTCTTACAGGATTTGTCTTAAATTTAATATTAATTCATATTAAGATTTGATTGTAAATGATCAAGAGAAATTTCCTTCACTTTGAAGGTAGTTTTACAAAGGATACATGGTATTCTATGTATATAATGAAGAATAAATCCCCGCTTTAAGAAGGCAATCTAACAGTCACTCTCCTTTACCTGTAAAATACATCCCACATGTACTACTTACATTAAAAATATGTATATATGATGTCATTTCAACATCTTCTCAATAATATTGTAAAAGTGGCCCAATTCATATGGATTGAACTTAGTCTAATAGAGGACAATCTGTCTGTGTTGTATAATCAGTAACTTCAAGTACTGTGCATACTGGCAGATGTAACATCTTCTCGGTGACCAAAATACACCACAAGCCTTTTTTTTAAAAAAAGTGTAAACAACACTTAAAGAAAGATTTACTTAACAAAAGCATGTCCCAGTGTCACAAAACAACACAGTATTATAATTACTTTCAAATTACAAAGCCCCATGAGTGTTACAGAAATGTGAAATTATCTTTTAGGAGGCTGCTTGCATTGATGAATATGCTTTTCTTTTGCAGGCAGGGGTAGCAGGAGAGAGGGGTGGGGAGGATGGGGAGCAGGAAGGCACCAGAGTGACCTAACTCTTATGAATGTGTCAGTTCTCTTGTTCAAGGACTCAGAACTCCTTTCTCAGCTGAATAAGAGTAGATTACTTTAGCCACAGGCAATGACTCCCACTATATATGGAGAGGACGGGTGACAGGGAAGAAAGAAGGTATTCAAAATGCAAAGGGGACAGCAAAACGGAGTAGCCGGAGTTATTTTGCTATAGAACCTCATAGAATCTTAGAATAATTTTTAATGGAAAAGACGTCTGGAATTCTTTAGTCTAACCGCCTGCTCAGAGTAAGGCTAACTTCAGAGCCGACTCATGTTGCCCAGGGACCTCGTCCAGACAAGTCCTAAACATTTCCAATAACAGAGATTCCCCAGCCTCTCTGGGCAGCTGTTCCAGTGCTGTGCTCATCTCACACGGAAGCATTTTATGATCAATGGGAATTTCTCATGTTACAACTTGGGACTGTCAGCTCTTGTTCTTTTACTATTTGCCCCTGAGAAGAGCCTGGCTCTGTTTTCACTGTAACTCCCCATGAGATACTGGAAGATACAATTAGTTCCCACCTTTGTCCCCTCATGGTAGCTCCTCTCTTCCCTACACAACCCTTGACTGCATCCTAGCCTTTCACATGAATTACACCACCTATCCCCCTGTAATCCCTCCCTGCCCTCTTCTCCTTCTGACAGAGGCTAGGTACATATTGCTGCTGTTACACACTGCTTAACAAGTGTAGCGAAGGGTTTTGCAAAGAATGTACCTCCAAGGGTCACTAATTAAAGAGAACTTCAGGTTCTTTTACCATGTTATGTTGGGGGCACAGAGGACACATTTTATGAGCAGTTTTCAGGCTGGCATATGAGGTGTAGGTTTATACCAGTGTGTGCACTCGCCTAGTTTGAACATAGAACAAAGCCAGGTGATTTCTTTCTCAACAGTCACTAAGCATTCACCAACTAGTTCCAACTGGAAAAGTGGGAGGTTTTTAGTCTTTTTTTGAAACATTTCCCTTCAGCATTTCTCAGAGATCATCTCAGATGTCAATCCCCAAAGCACACAGGCAGGTGGGGGGAAGACAAATCTTTTAGATCATAGATAAACTTCTTAAAAATAGAGTGTGAATTTAGTGCACTTACAAATCTTTTTAAAAAGCAACTAAAGAAACAAACCTGATGTTTCAGATATGATGTAACAATGTTTGTTTTCTGTTAGCCTCATTGTAAAAGAAAAAAACCCACATTACTTTAAATTCATTTTTCATATATTGTTTTAGAGTAAAGAGGATGTGAATCATCAGCTAGAGATTCCCCAGAATATGGGTATTTCTCGCCAGTGTGTTGACGGAGGTGAGCCAGGGCAGTAGTATGCCCACAGGGAACAAGAGTGTTCCCTGAAAATAGCTGCTGCTTCTGGGGCTAGACACAAAAAGGGTAAAAAAGACATGTGCTGTACACAGCTGAGATGGAGAAAGAGGCAGATCACGGCTCACAGATGACTGCTAAAGCAGAGCTCCGGTCCTTTAGACATAAAATTATTCCAGGGTCCAGATACTGCTGAAGGGAAAGGAAAAGGGGTTTTATGATCTCAAAATTGTTATAATCTCTGCTGTTCTCTTTACCTGTCTTTCCAGTTTCTGCAGGTACTGATACAATTTCCCTGACTCCCTTCCCTTTCCCTTTTCTTAGCATGTTTGATATTTTTCTCTTTTTTCAGTGGAAACAAACATTGGAGATAAGTGATGATGCAAACAACATGAAGCCAGCATTTTTTAAGAAAGCTTGGAGAGAACTACAGTGTGATTGTGAAACAGAAAGAAACCGTGTTAGCTTTGAGATGAGAACTACAACCAAAAATCAGCCTTGCTTCCTCACAGAACATACAGGTTTGGGCTACAACCCAAGCCATTCCTCTGAATCACCAAACATGGTCTTTTTGCACCGCAGTCAACAAAATCAAGCCTGAGCTGACCCCTGAATCCTCATGTGGAAAACAGAACATCCTCTTTTGCAGTTCAGTTCTGGGCTTCCATGTCTAGCCATTTCCATTTACTGAAATGACCCATCAGCATTTCCAGTACAACACAGCCCTAGAACCAGGAACAGACCCCTGTGTTAAGGTCACAACAGAATGTAATCACAAACCACACATGCCCTACCATTTTGATGCAGAAATATGAAATGGCAGTCCAAAAAGGCATAAGTAATGCATTAATTAACAGTAACTTGTAATGCTGAGCAGTTAGCAGAAGTACTTTATCGTGGCATATTTTTCACATTTAGTGGCACAACAAATCAGTGTCGTTAGGTAATGAGACCTGATTAAAGCAAAAACTATTTACTTCCATAATTGTCTGATTATCCTATAATTGCTATTATCACCACTGACAGAGCATCTCAGAAAAAATAGCTCACGATTTTGCTTGCTTTCCTATGAGATGAGTGTAGGCAGGCAAGCAACGTTAAGTGTTGTGTGAAGCTAAAACGGCAGCATGGGATGTATAGCATTTGTATATCAAGTAGACAACAACGAAACACATGATGACAAGTTTTGAGCTATGAATTGAGGATATGAAAGCAGCAGAATTCAAAACCTAAAGATATACTTCACCAGTAAATATGTGGAGATAACTATGAAAAGAACTTCTGAAAATATTCAGAAGACCAGATAAATTGGTCTGACACCTCCCACTAACAAATGCAGTGGAGACATTAAAGCATAACATTTTCTGGGAGAACTTTCCATTTGAGTTCTATTGCTAAATGATACCATTAAGTAGGAGTTCTGTTAAGCAGAGGGACATCTACAAGGATGGACACTCCACAACTTCTCTGGGGAAACTATTCCAGTCTTTGACTACCCCAAAGTAAAAAAAAGTATTTTCTTGTGTTCAGATGGAATTTTCTGTGTTCCGATTTGTGCCTGTAGCCTCTCGTCCTGTCACTGGGCACTCCTGAGAAGAGTCTGGCTCCCTCCTCTTCATTCCCCACCTCCATCAGGTATTTACACACACTGGTAAGATCCCTCTTGAGCATTCTCTTCTTTAGACCCTCCGGGCCCGGTCATTCAGCCAGTTTTCAAAGCACTTTCCTGTCCAATTATCTAACCTGTACTTTGTCATCTTGTCAATGAGGATGTTATGGGAGACAGTGTCAAAAGCCTTACTAAAGTTGAGGTAGACAACATCCATGACTCTCCCATCATCCACCAAGCTAGCCACCTCTTTGTAGAAACTGTCAGGTTGGTTAAGCACAATTTCTCCTTCGTAATTCCATGCTGACTATTTCTGATCATCACCTTGTCCTTCATGTGTCTGGAAATGGTTTCCAGGATTAGTTGCTCCATCACTTTCCCAGGAATTGTGGTAAGGTTTGCCACCCTGTAGTAGTCTGGACCCTCCTTCTTGCCCTTCTGGAAGATAGGAGTGGCATTTGCTTTCTTGCGAATGTCTTGCACCATAGAGCGCTCTCATAGCACCCTCGGATGCTATGTTGCAGGTGTTGCAATGGTCTTAGACTAACTGTTACGCTTTAATGTTGGTATACAAAGCAGACATGCAGAATGGTTTGCTTGACTAAAAGATTATCTGGTTTTTTTCCATCTGTACCACAGAAATGTTGGTTGTAAGGAAACCTTGGAGGTTTCTAGTCCAACTTACTGCTCCAAACAGAACTTTCCCCAAAGCTATGTCAAATCACTGTAGCTTTGTGCAAAACCTGTCCTGAAAACTTCCAAGGACAGAGATTTTATAAGCTATCAGCAGATCTGATAAAACATATTCCCCTCCATGACAGAGCATGTCTTGCTTATTTAGCATTATATTTTGAGACCTGCCAGCAGATAATTTTTAATCATTTGATAGATGTCTGTAATGCTGATTTTGTATGATTCCACTTTCTTGATCAACGGCACCCTACGGATGTCTAAATACACTACGTTTGCACAGCTACATCATCTCCACAGCAATGACAAAAAGATAACTTTAGCTACTGTTCTACACAACCGCAAGAATCATGTCAATGAAGAACAAATATTGAACAAAATTTCCACTATTTAATCATCTGTGTGTATGTTCTCCATTTGCCTTGACGTGAGTAGCACTCAATTTCTGTACAGCATACCCTACATGGGCACAGACATGACAAAAGCAGGAGCTTCAAACACCCTATCTGAGTTCAGTAATTCCTTGCACAACCTCCCCTGGGGCTTTTAATGACACAATGCATTTCAGTGTAGAAGGTGACTTTACAGTGTGGTTACAAACAAAAATGTCTCTAGCATACATGTAGAAAGTTTCATTCCTATCATTTGTCTTTCCCTGCTGACAGACATGTCATTTAATGCAAATCAGTTTATCTGTTAGAATAACACTTAAAGAAGGAAGTCCTGTCACTGAGAAGCTGTATTAGTGATTTATGCCTTATTTCAAAGGAATGAGCAACAGCCTTATTACAGCTTCATAATATAAATCCATACAATACAGGGTTGCCATGACAATTGGTGAGCCTTAATAGTCTAGATTCAAAGGACCTTGATCAAAACCGTCTTATAGTGCAGTACAATGTAGTTCAGTCATTTGCACCTGTAAGGACCTTGAGCAAGGGCATGCAGAAACTGAACAGTGCGCTCACACTCACAGGGGAACCTCACTGAGCTTTGCAGCCGAGTGCTGTTTCTCTGAGCTATGCAATGGTAGTCTTGAGGCTTTTCAGCCCCTAGCAGAGGCATCCAAACTGGTGTTTGGCTGCAGCAATACTGAGCTCAGCACTGGCCCCCAAAGCCAACTGAGAAGCATAGGAAATCAGTTCACATCCAGTTCCATTTATCTGTATTTAAAGATGACGTTACAAACAGATGAGACAATTAAACACCTTGCTGAGACAGAAAATGGGCTACCCACCCCTCTAGACTTCTTTTCTCACAAGTGTGATCTTAGCTGTGTTTTTCTACCCGTATTCTCCCACTAGCTCCAGTATCTGTCAGATTTTGCTGGGCTAGTTCAGCTCACTAATGCAGTAGAAAACTCTGCCTTTTTTTTTTTTTTCTTTTTTTCTTGAGATTCTGCCAAGGCAGTAACTTAAACTGGTTTATTCCAGAGTTCTAATGACTTGTAAAAGGTAAACCAGAGGAGTAATGACTGACAGGGACGGTGAGTCGCAAACCCACCCTGTACTCTCCCCCCTGAAAAAGATGGCACCTGAGTTTTAATAACAGCTATACAGATACAGCAATATTCACACTCCTGATTCATATACTTGATTTGCTCTGTAAAGGCAAGATTTAAGCTTAGTGCTGCAAGAGCATTGAATCCTGCAAATAGGCAGACTGTGATTTTCCAAAGCTGATAACGTTCACTTTGCAATGTGGTCATTGAGAAGACAGAAAAAAAAGATGAAGCTAGATACAGTGGCAAAAGACCTGGAAAAGACCTCTGTTATGTATGCTCAGAGCAAAAGAAGACAGATCTCACAACACACGTGATAAAGGAGGCAAGAGATAAAATGTGGGAATGCAGGGTACAACACAGTATGTCACGAAGGGATGATACCTGTGACTGCCGCTGTTCCTTTGTGCAAGTCCAGCCAAAACCCAAGCTGAGTATTGCAAAGATGCAGATACACACACAACACTAACATCATTGGCCACACTGACAACACAGAGAGCAGTGTCTTCACTGCCCGGCACCCACATACACACAAACAACAGCTCAAGTAATATGCAACTTGTGTAATACTCAGAGCCACGTAATACTCTATTTGAATGCCTCAGTTCCACTGGCTTCCCTACTCCCTTCCTGTTCAGCCTATGAAAATCAGCCATTTCCACTGAGAAAGCCCCTCTGAATCGGGGTTCTTCTGGGAATGGGAAAAGACTCGCAATGATTGTTCTGCTCCAGAGGAGCATGCTGCAGAAAAGGCACTGGAAGGAGACTGATGACAGCAGAAGCTAAACACAGTTTTCAGTATAGCTGAACTTGTTTGAAACACTTCCCTCTTCACTGTTTGAAAGGCAAGGAGCAATGCTTATCTGACTAATCAGATGACCTTTAACTTCCAGTACATTTGGAAGGAATCACTGTCACTAGATACAGTATTTCAGGTTAGTTGGTATGTACTTCCCCATATTAACTCACTATTAAAGTAATAGGAATCACAGAATCACTAAGGTTGGCAAAGACCTGTAAGATCATCAAGTCCAAGGAATGAACTTTCATTCCTGCCCTGTAAACTTAACCCACAGATTTTTTTTTCTTTGAGATGTCTGTTTTCATCATACAAAAATCAGATGTCTTTTACCTGTTACATATTAAAAGAACCTCAGTTGACGTGTAAACAGATCAAAGTGCCTGTCTTTCTGGTTTTTTCAGGAGTGCATGCGAGTGCTATGGCAATTCCTGTCATTTCAATAACCAAAAAGACCCATTATTTCAACAGCTGTGGATGAATTCAGGAGGTTGCTGCTGATGAGCTTTATGGGCATGTTGCTGCTTTATAAAATAAGCTTCCACTTGTGCATGAAGTGGATTTATTCAATAACAATCTCACGTGGTAGAAAATTCTGCCAATATACAGATGTTGCAAGCAAAAACAGTCTGAACTTGAGGAATTTTACCTGAGTTAATTTACTATCAACC
Source organism: Gavia stellata (assembly GCF_030936135.1). Classification (NCBI taxonomy): domain Eukaryota; kingdom Metazoa; phylum Chordata; class Aves; order Gaviiformes; family Gaviidae; genus Gavia; species Gavia stellata. Next base: position 85,352,721 of record NC_082597.1, on the reverse strand, counting down.
AACATAAATCTTTTATTGCTGATTCAGGTACCAGGGAAAGAAAAGGAACGCAATCAATTAGACAAACATATCAATGTACTTTTTTCCTCTCCTCCATCCCTGAGTCTCATCTCCCTTTATTTTCACTGTGAGGTTCACTCTGTCAGAATTCATCCGATGAGCCAACAGGCAGCTCAGGAAGTTGAGGCAGTGCTTTCTGCCATCCCAGCTGTTATGGTTTCTGCCGCTCAGTGCCCAGTGCTTCCAGTTGTCCTGGGCATAGGGATTCCAGTTGTCCTGTTCCTTAGCTGTCCCTGCTCCAGCATGGGGAATGACCAGTGGCTGCAGTTCTTTCAGGAGCAAACTTTCTTCAGCGTGGTCTGTTCCGCACACATTCCTTGGGTGTGGAGTGTCCCCACCTTAACAGCTGCAGATTACTCTTTAAATATGCTTTGTGGGGAGGTGCTGTACACTCCTCTGCATAAGGTTATAGTGTGCAAAGGTTTTTTCCTACTGTTGCTTGGCCTGCATCTGGGCACACTGGAACCAGTTTTGACTGGAACACAGGAGTTCCTGATCTCCCCCACACAGGTCACAACTGCAGCCCACTGCTATTTACGCCTATAACACATGCCCATTCCTAAGGGCTGGGAGCATTGCGTTATATCCCTGCAAATGGGCTTTGTAGTGTGTGTGATACCCAAAGATCTGTCAGCATTGGGTACCTGACCAGGCTGAGAAGATTAATTTCTCCTACTTCCTCCTATCAACTGATCATCCTCTCCAAGAGTTTACATGGGCGCGCACATCAGCTTGCAAGCTGATTTACTGCATACAGGGTGGCATCAGAAGAAACATTACTGAGTCAAGGAGTTATGTCAGTGAACTTGAGAGAAGGACGAAGCCTGCTCAGTGTAAGAAGACATTTTTCAGCAGAATTTCGCATTCACCATTGGTGGTACTTTTCATTCTAGTAAAGGAAATTTTCAAGAGTAATCTACAGCCCTAAAAGAAGATACTACAGTCACCGAACTTACACCAGCTATGAATTTTGTCCAAAGACTATTAAGAAGAGCCTGACAGAAGAAACAAAACAACACTCGGTAGCTAAAATGCTCTGTAGCATTGCAGATACTCGTATTCAAAGATTTCTGTATCAGCATTTTAGTCACTTCTAAATGAAGATGGTTTTGTGCTCTCAGAGGGTAATAGGAATAGGTGAAATACACTTCTGCTCGGTCTTCCCCTGCCTACTACCTTTGGATTCGTTTCTCTTCCAGTACAAAGACATCATCTACATCTCCAAAAACCTCTATGTAACCCACCAGAGAAGACTTCATGACCCAGAGTCCAGTTTCATGGTGCACAGCTGCATCATGATCTTGGCTTAACTTTACCAAAAAGCATTTGAGGGAGGGGCATTGTGAGCAAGCTAAAGCTAATTCAAAACTGGAAAAAAAGAAAAGAAAAAAAAATAAAAGAAAAAGAAAGCTTCAGTGCTGTTAAGCCAGTATTAGCATTCTGATGGGTCTGAGAAAAATGCTGACAGGAGGTACAAAACCCTGGTGGAGAGTCAGAAAACAGCAACCCAGCAACACAAAGCATCAGTTAGCATGAAGGAACACTGGAAGCTGCAAATTCCCACAGCAGTTAGATGAGCACCTGGCCAGCAGAATCTGTCCAGAAGTAGAGCCTTGTAGCATGTCAGTCATACCTATCTTCTGTGAGCATTAATCAACAAATAATTGCTGTTAAGGTGTGCAGACAGATGACTAGGACCTGGTGTGAGGTTTAGCTAACCAGACCATGAGAAACTCTGGACATGACATGAGAAACTCTGGACATGTCACAAGAAACTCCGAACATAACAAATAACAGCGAGAAACTGATAATAGTTACCACGGCTGGACTTCACAGGCGGTTAAGGGGGAGTTACATGATAACTTCATGACTCACTTTACAGATAATTGGAAGGGAATAGTAGGGACTTTTTTTGGAGTGGAAACTTGCAAGGCCAGCAGCACCCAAGTAACTCTATCAATACCATGTAAAGCCAAGGTGACCTAGCTAATGGTAGAAGAAATATAAAATGTGTGTCGGTACAGATGTAGCAAAACTGCGCCTAATGTGGAAAAAGCAACTAGGGGCAAGTTGTTTCTTTGGGATATGAAGGGCAGAGAAAGGGAGGGGTCAAGGTGGATGGAGGAAGAACAAGCATGGGAAAAAATCAAGAAAAGGTAGAATAAAAGGGGCCAGTTGTATGCAAGCAAGCTTCTGGCCAGAGTTTATCTAACTGAGTCCTGCACCCCATAACTGCAGGCTATCCAGTCTTTCTACTAAATCTTATTTCTACCAAATTTCCACATAATCCTGGGAGGAGAGGGAGGGCAGAGGGGGAGAGAGAGCACTGCAAGTCATAGGAGTTGTGTACATGTATGTTTTCATCAGCAAATTTCAATCTTGATCCTTTGGAAAGGAAGAGAAGCATTGGGCTATCTGCATTCATATTTAGGGGAATGCTGTTTGTGCGTATGTGGGTGCTGGGCAGTGAAGACACTGCTCTCCGTGTTGTCTGCGTGGTCGATGACATTAGTGTTGTGTGTGTATCTGCATCTTTGCAATATGTACTCAGCTCGGGTTTTGGCTGGACTTGCAAAAAGGAACAGCAGCAGCCACAGCTGTCGGTCTGAGATGGGAGACACCTCCTAGGTCTTCGACAGCACCAGATTTGGCTCTAGTAGATGAAGGAAAAAGAAATCACCTTCATCCCAGGATTCAGCTGCTCCTTAGAATTGTCTACCCTCAAGTTGTGTATATTCTGCTAGTAGGGTCTCAGTGCACACTAAAAGATGTCCAAATAAAAATGATCCTGTAGAAGTCACATAACGAAGATCCACCTCACATATCACTTTCCTCCAAAATCAAGATAAACTTCAGGGAAGGAAAAATGAAGAATCTGAATTTGGAGTTTTGTGTGGCTAGAGTAAGTGGCAGCAAAACTGAAATTAAGCCTTCAAACTGTCTTCCTGAGGCTGATAGAGGTTGGAACAAATATTGCCAGTTCTGATATTGATGGTTAGGAAACCACCGAGGCGAAGCCACCGAGGCGAAGGGCTCCGGAGGGGAGCGTCGCAACGGGGGACCCTTCCTAGGGCGGCAAACCGCCAAGGTGAAAGCGCAGGGAGAGAGAGGGTGCCCCAGCCCGCCCCGCCACCCGCACCCCTAGCCGGCAGAGCGAGCTCCTGACGAGCGGCAGCTCTGACTCAGCGTGGGCAAGGACTAGAGCGGCGGCGGCCTAAGTGCCTCGGGTACAAGAGCAGCCCCCAGGGAGCGCGAGCGACCCGGAGCGCGGCGAACAGGGCGTGGCGCGTCAGAAGAGTGTGGCGCGGTGCGTCAGTTTGCGCATCAGTTTGCACAGGCAGGGTGTGCAGGGAAGGCATGCGGGCAGGGCGCAGTCCTCCCTTCCTGGCTCTAGAGGCTTTCTTGACGAGGCTCTCTCAACGAGTGGCCATCGCTCTCCCAGAAGAGGCCCAGCTATGGCCTCCACCCAGCCGAAAGCCAGTGCCAGAAGGAATGTGGCGACACAGACGGAGGTCCCGCCCAGGCACGGTACGTCCAGGTCTCTGGCTGCCAGGAGTGCCTGAGCCTGTCGCTGGTGCCGGAGGCCAGGAGAGACAACGCCTGTGTGCGGTGCGACCAGGTGAAGGATCTGCTCAGCCTGGCGGCAGAGCTGAAAGAGGAAGTGGAGAGGCTGAGGAGTATCAGGGAGTGCGAGAGGGAGATAGGCTGGTGGAGCCATGCCCTACCATCCCTGAGGGAAAGACAGAGGATGGAGGCTCCACAAGAAGCAGAGGATCCCTTACACTCTTGCCGCCAGGCGGAAGGAGGAGACCTAAGAGGCAAAGGGGAATGGAAACAGGTCCCTGCTCGGGGCAGCAGGCAAATCCCCTCCCGGCCTCCCTCACCTTCCCAGCTGCCCCTACATAACAGATATGGGGCTCTGGAACTTGAGGGCCAGGATAACGAGGATATGGATGAAAGTCCATCTGCGGGGTTGCCTATGGCGAGACAGTCTGCCCCACGCATCACAACCATCTCTACCAAGGCAAAAAGGAGGGTAATTGTCATAGGCGATTCCCTCCTGAGTGGGACAGAGGGCCCAATATGCCGGCCTGACCCAACTCACAGGGAAGTCTGCTGCCTCCCTGGGGCCCGGGTGAGAGAGGTCACTAGGAAACTCCCTGGTCTGGCACGGCCCACTGATTACTACCCGCTCTTGGGTTTTCAGGTTGGCAGCCATGAGGTTGCATAAAGTAGCTTGAAAGTGATCAAGAGGGACTTCAGAGCGTTGGGGAGACTGGCTGAGGGATTGGGAGCACAAGTAGTGTTTTCCTCAATCCCTTCAGTGGCGGGGAGGAACGCTGAAAGGAACAGGAAAATGAACCTGGTTAACATGTGGCTCAGAGGCTGGTGCTGTTGGAGGAATTTGGGGTTTTTTTGACCATGGGGTGGTCTACACGGCACTGGGCCTGCTGGCTACAGATAGAGTACAACTATCCTCAAGGGGGAAAAGGATCCTTGCTCATGAGTTGGCGAGCCCCGTCGAGAGGGCTTTAAACTACATTCGAAGGGGGAAGGGGATGAAACCAGGCTGCCTAGAGATGAGCCTAGGGGTGGCGTGCCAATGTTGGGGGCGAAATCAATAGCCCAGCTCAAGTGCATCTACTCCAATGCATGCAGCATGGGCAACAATGGGCAGCATGGGAGGAGCTGGAAGCCATTGTGCAGCAGGACAGCTATGACATAGTCGCCATCACAGAAATATGGTGGGACAACTCGCATGACTGGAGTGCTGCAATGGATGGCTATAAGCTCTTCAGGAGGGATAGGCAAGGAAGGAGAGGCGGTGGTGTGGCTCTGTATGTTAGGGACTGTTTTGATTGTATAGAGCTCAACGATTGTGACAACAAGGTCGAGTGCTTATGGGCAAGGATGAGGGGGAAGGCAAACAAGGCAGATATCCTGCTGGGGGTCTGTTGTAGATCACCCAACCAGGATGAAGAAGCTGACGAAGCATTCTACAAGCGACTGGCAGAAGTCTCACAATCGCAAGCCCTTGTTCTTGTGGGGACTTCAACCTGCTGTACATCTGCTGGAAATACAACACAGCAGAGAGGAAACAGTCTTGGAGGTTCCTGGAGTGTGTGGAAGATAACTTCCTGACACAGCTGGTAAGCGAGCCTAACAGGGGAGGTGCCCTGCTTGACCTGCTGTTTACAAACAGAGAGGGTCTGGTTGGAGAAGTGAAGGTCGGAGGCCGTCTTGGGCTTAGCGACCATGAAATGATAGAATTCTCAATTCTTGGTGAAGTAAGGAGGGGGGTCAGCAAAACCACTACCATGGACTTCCGGAGGGCAGACTTCGGCCTGTTCAGGACACTGACTGAGAGGGTCCCTTGGGACACAGTCCTGAAGGGCAAAGGGGTCCAGGAAGGCTGGACCTTCTTCAAGAAGGAAATCTTAAAGGCGTAGGAGCAGGCAGTCCCCACGTGCCGTAAGAAGAGCCGGCGGGGAAGACGACCAGCCTGGCTGAATGGGGAGCTTTTGCTGGGACTCAGGAAAAAAAGGAGAGTTTATCACCTTTGGAAGAAGGGGCAGGCAACTGAAGAAGAGTACAAGGATCTCGTTAGGTCATGCAGAGAGGGAATTAGAAAGGCAAAAGCCCAGCTAGAGCTCAATCTGGCCACAGTTGTAAAGGATAACAAAAAATGTTTCTATAAATACATTAACAACAAAAAGAGAGCCAAGGAGAATCTCCATCCTTTACTGGATGTGGGAGGGAACGTTGTCACCAAGGATGAGGAAAAGGCTGAGGTACTTAATGCCTTCTTTGCCTCAGTCTTTTACAGCCAGACCAGATACCCTCAGGGTATTCAGCTCCCTGAGCTGGAAGACAAGGATGGAGAACAAAATAAACTCCCCACGATCCAGGAGGAAGCAGTTAACAACCTGCTATGCCACCTGGACACTCACAAGTCTATGGGGCCTGATGGCATCCACCCAAGGGTACTGAGGGAGCTGGCGGAGGAGCTTGCCAAGCCACTCTCCATCATTTATCAGCAGTCCTGGTTAACGGGAGAGGTCCCAGATGACTGGAGGATTGCCAGTGTGACACCCATCTACAAGAAGGGCCGGAAGGAGGATCCAGGGAACTACAGGCCTGTCAGCCTGACCTCGGTGCTGGGGAAGATTATGGAGAGGTTCATCTTGAGGGCGCTCACAGGGCAAGTGCAGGACAACCAAGGGATCAGGCCCAGCCAGCATGGGTTCATGAAAGGCAGGTCCTGCTGGACCAACCTGATCTCCTTCTATGACAAGGTGACCCGCCTAGTGGATGAGAGAAAGGCTGTGGATGTTGTCTACCTGGACTTTAGAAAAGCCTTCGACACTGTCTCCCACAGTATTCTGGAGAAGCTGGCGAATCGTGGCTTAGACAGGTGCACTCTTTGCTGGGTAAAAAAGTGGCTGGACGGCCAAGCCCAGAGAGTTGTGGTAAATGGGGTGAAATCCAGTTGGCAGCCGGTCACAAGCAGAGTCCCCCAGGGCTCAGTTTTTGGGGCCGGTCTTGTTTAATATATTTATCGATGATCTGGATGATGGGATTGAGTGCTCCCTCAGCAAGTTTGCAGATGACACCAAGTTGGGCAGGAGTGTTGATCTGCTCGAGGGTAGGAAGGCTCTGCAAAGGGATCTGGACAGGCTGGATCGATGGGCCGAGGCCAATTGGATGAGGTTCAACAAGGCCAAGTGCCGAGTCCTGCACTTGGGTCACAACAACCCCACGCAACGCTACAGGCTTGGGGACGAGTGGCTGGAAAGCTGCCCCGCAGAAAAGGACCTGGGGGTGCTGGTCAACAGCCGGCTGAATATGAGCTAGCAGTATGCCCAGGTGGCCAAGAAGGTCAACAGCATCCTGGCCTGTATCAGAAATGGTGTGGCCAGCAGGAGCAGGGAGGTGATCGTGCCCCTGTACTCGGCGCTGGTGAGGCCGCACCTCGAATCCTGTGTTCAGTTTTGGGCCCCTCACTCCAAGAAGGACATTGAGGTGCTGGAGCGTGTCCAGAGAAGGGCGACGAAGCTGGTGAGGGGTCTGGAGCACAAGTCTGATGAGGAGCGGCTGAGGGAGCTGGGGTTGTTCAGTCTGGAGAAGAGGAGGCTGAGGGGAGACCTTCTCGCTCTCTAGAACTACCTGAGAGGGGGTTGTGGTGAGGTGGGTGTTGGTCTCTTCTCCCAACTGACTAGCGACAGGACTAGAGGAAATGGCCTCAAGTTGCACCAGGGGAGGTTCAGGCTGGATATTAGGAAAAATTTCTTCACTGAGAGAGTGGTGAAACACTGGAAAAAGCTGCCCAGGGAGGTGGTGGAGTCACCATCCCTGGAGGTGTTCAAGGAACGTGTGGACGTGGCACTGTGGGACATGGTTTAGTGGGCATGGTGGTGTTGGTTGATTGTTGGACTTGATGATCTTACAGGTCTTTTCCAACCGTAGTGATTCTGTGAAACACCCTACTGCAGGGGACCAGATCATTCAAAGGCAATTAGCAAAGCCAATATTTAAACTGATGACACTTATTCCCTAATTGAAATTGGGATAAAGAGCTGTTTTTGTTGAATTTTAAATTAGGGCTTTGCACTAGTTCAACTCCAGCCAGGACTGAACACAGGTGATTCAATTCTGAGATTTCCATGATGGATAACATGTAACAGTTGATAAGGTGACTCATTCCTCCACAACCAGTAATGGACTTCAAGAAGCAATCCTGAGAAGTGAACAGAAAGGCTACTGATTTTCATCAATGGATGCTCTTTTTCCTCCTTTTGGGTTTTAGGGGTTCTTAAGCACCTCACTGAAAGCAAGGGGAGGTTTTTTTCATTTGGATGAGCAGACTCTTGGGAATCAACAAGGGAAAAACCCCTAAGCATCAGCTCATCCTCGGCTACTTGGTCCATCCATCATTCCTGAGAGAAGGAAAATCCTGGTTATTCTACTCGATAGGGAAAGGGGTCATGTTTGGATGTCAACTCACAGGAAAAGGCATTTGAGTGCTGGTATGGATGTAGGAATTGCTGTAGGGCAAAGTTTGCAAACAGCTATTGTACAGTTCTTGGCACTAGATAAATACCTTTGATCAGACCGAAATCCCAAGAGCACAATTAATTACTGACAAAGTTTTTATCCCAAAATAGAGTTACTTATTGAGCTAGTGCTTAACTTTCATCTTTAGTTTCAAATTGATTCATTATTCAAATGAAAAAGAACTTTTTTTAAACATTTAGAAAATGGACTGAAAACATGTCTGTAACAGTCTCATACAATAAAATCTACAGTTTTGTTTGATATTTTAATGAAATAAATTATGCCATAGGTTCCACTTCCCCAACAAGCTCACCATCATGAATAATCATTCTTGAATGCTTACCACAATAGCTGGATGCAGTGAAGACAAATACCATTTCTACGTATTCTACAAAGGCTTCCAAGAGTAATTATGATATTTGGGTTTTTTATGGTCCAGGGTGGGCCATGATTTTCTAAAACATGACCCTATGGGTTTGATTTCTCAAACACTGTATCTCAGTGCTATCAGGCCCTGGTTAAACTAAAGGGAAATGCTGTGTCGCAGATGCTTTTGAAAAATCAGTCACGTATTTAGGTACATGAGGGGGAATTTCTTCTTAAAATTGCTAAAGAAAGCAATATCTCCCTGGATTTTGGTGAGATTTTTCACTCTTTCAATGCTGGAAAGTTTCTCAAAATCTTCCTCAAAAGAAGATCTAGTATTTCTGAAAATTCTGGCTCCAACATCGGCATGAAACCTTCTGTGACAGACTTTTGGAGACAAAGAGCTGTTCAGTTGGCCATAATATGCTTTGTACTACAACAAACTACACCAGTGAAATGAGCTTCCTATGTAGGTATGTGTTTTCGATCAGCACTAATGACAGTGAATTGATTTGAATGTTCAAGTTGGCCACAGATTGCTTTGGGACTTCTTAGGACACCATAGCCAAACAGAGGTTCAGAGCAAGCTCTTCAACACAAAGCAATACAGCCATATCAAATATGGTGAAGAACCCAGGCTGACTTGCTCTGAGTGCAATGCTAACTAGCCAGAGTAAAGCACTGCACTACCATGACTTTACTATTTCTGGAAACTAAGCTAGATATTTGCACAGCACCCCCTCACCATGGAAACATGCCAGCTTATTTGGCAACAGCTCAGGCAAGCCTGTACGGTATCTCACTGACCTGTCTAAACATACCTAATTCATCACATCTAAGTGGGAGGAAGGGTTTCTTATCAAGGACCTGTATGCAACTATGTGTAGTATAAATGAGTTAATGCTACTTAGGAAAATCTTCACAGTTCTTCAATCCTCTGTTCATGTACATTTCACAGCAAACTTTAAAATATCACCTTATACTTTGCAATTGCTGGTGTGTTGCTTTTAAACAACCAACCAGCTAACTATTTCAATTTTTAAAAAAACTGTAATAAAGATCAGCACAAAATCAGGATCTAAAGAGCACTGAAATAAACAGAAGTATTCAGAAGATAGGTCATCCACACCAGTAAGAACTTACTTCACATTCCAAGTAGTTTTCTTCCCATAAAATTCTTATTATTAACAATGTGGCAGCTTCTATAAGCCTGATCACAAAGCAGGATTCAGTGATGTTAGGCGTTAGACTGTTACTGCCCCAAATACATTGTCAATTAACTAAAGACAATATTTGTAAAGTGAAGATCAGAGCACACAAGGATTTTAAGGATAACCTACACTCAGAACACAGCAGAAGAAATTTTTGGAAGATAAAGCAAATCTGATGGTGCCGTGTAGTGTCATATAAATGGATGACTTGTCTAAACAAGCTGCAGCATTTTATGTCCTGATACAGCAAGACTTTTTATTCACATCCGATTGAAGTTCAATGGTTTTCTCTTTCACTTTATCTTCGTGTTCCTTTAAAATCCTGGGGGAAAGAAACAATACTTTTGAGAAAAAAAGTCAGTAATACCCATAAGAGATCAAAACAAAAAACATTTTCCCCAAGCCTATAAAATTGTCCAGAGATTAACAGAAAATGACAGAATTTTGTGAACTAACAAACAAGCAAAAAAGTACAATTATGGTGGGACCATCACAAAACCGCCTTTGTTCATTTAGTTAGAAAAATGTAGTTAGTGCCAATTGTTAGCATTTATTGTATATTACAGAGACTGAAGACAGTGACTTTCATTTGTTATTTTTGAGGCTGAAGCAAAACAAAACCACATCTAGCTACCTAGACATTTATCAATTACCTGACACATTCACAAAATGTCACGAACTTCAGCAACAATATTAAAGATCTGCCAATTCATTATCAGTGTTTTCACCTCTGTAAGTAGTTTGGAGGGGAGAGATTTACCTGCATTTTTACCCCTAGCCTTTATATAACTTCAAAAATCCACCTCTCCCTCTCTCCCAGCCCCCAGGCAGACAGCAGAATTTGAGCAGAGGGAAGAAAGAAGCACATCCAGTGTTCTGCTGCAAGGACTCAGCAGCATCCCTTTCCGAGTGTATCTCTCCAAACCTCCAAGAACTTCCTGCAAGAACTATCACCACATCCCAGACCCTCAGCTTTCCTAGCAACAATTCAGGTATTTCTGGGTCTGTACAGAGCTTCACTAGCTTACACAGGGCTCTTTACGAACCTGAGTAACTGCTCAGTTGGAGCAACAGGGTCAGGCTACAGACCAGTTTAAAAGGAACAAATACTTCATCACCAAAAGTTCCTATCAAACTAATTTAACAAACAGAATTCACTCTGTTCTCAGTGACAGGGAAGTCAGGCACGTATAGAACTCATAGGTTGTTTTTTCTTACCTAGCCAAGTGAAGCACAGACTTTTTGGTATTGTACCCAGAATATGCACTGCATTCATAGAAAATTAAATTGTAATCCTAGAATCAAACAGAAAGACCATTTCAAATAATTTTGCACAATATCTCACTCCAGCTTTAAAAAAGCAACACCGGTATACTGAAATATGCGAATAAACAGAAATAGATCGTCTTGGGAAAAATTAGGATTTAGTTCTAGAGCTAACAGTAAAGAATAACAAAAGAAAAGAAGTCCAAGTGTGCCTCCCAAACAACAACTATATGCATTTCTTAGCAGATATTTGTTCTATACAGTGGCTTTCGCTGTGAGAGCTTGATCTCTCACAGGCTCAAACGCAAACACGCCTCGTAATGTATTGAAGTCTTGTGAACTTCCCTTGCGATGATGAGGCAATTAGTACATGACTGAGTGCTTGACAAACCAGGTGAAAATAATTCCAGTGCCTTTTTTTTTTTTTAAATCTTGGAAAGCTTCAGCAACAGTGTTTCTGTATTCAACAGTTTGAGACCAATGTTTTCCAGCAAATTACCAGTTAAAAAACTCAGCAAAAAGTAACAACAAATTAATTCTATTTCATTTTTTGTACTTGTGAAATTTTTCTGCACCTTCTTTTGCAGACAGCCTGCACCTTTGGTTTTGTAGCCCCTGGGAGCTTTGCAGTTAAGAACAATGGATAAATGATCAAGCCCTGGAGACATTCTCAGCACTTCAGCTGAAGCCTTATCGCAATAAATGCAAATGCAAGAGATCATTTGCACAAAAGCCTGACTTGGCAGCTGTGATGGCAAGAGAAGTTTGAGAGGGAGTGACAGATTGTACTCTCCAAAATAGACATCTGACTACTTTTACAAGATACTACATTGAAGCTCACCTACATTGCCTCTATGGTATTACTACATGCCCTTTTACCCATCCAAATGTCAAGTTTCTATTCACTTTCCACTTTTCTTGGTGGAAAGCAATAGTCTTATTGCTATTATTGACAGTAGCTTAAAATGCAAATAAGTAAGTCAGTAGTTTAGGAAATGACAATCACATGTCTGCATATTTTTATCTCTTTGCTATTAACTGTGGTTACTGCATTTGTACTTATTTAACCAACCTTCATAGGATACTTACATTTCAGTTTTCAAAAGTTCCCATTAAAATGACCAGGTATTTCAGTTTTGGTTTGGTTTTTTTTTTTTTTTTTTTTTTTTTTTTTTTTTGTTGTTGTTGTTGTTTGTTTGTTTGTTTTGGTTTTTTTTTTTTTTTTTTTTTTTTAAATATACCATGCTTCCAAAATGGCACAGCTTTTTGAAATTTTTATCATCTTCATGAAATTTCAAAGATAAAAAGTGGGGAAAAGAAGTTTCATAAATATGGTAGTTCATTTTAGCAGCTCTAAAAATGCTTCAATGTTATCAAATGTCAGTTTTGAATACATTGTCAATGGTTATATGGTTTGTTCTAATAAACAACAGGATTAAACCACTTGTAGTTATTTCTGGGTGGCCAGACAAGCACAGAAGAGCAGAGAAGGGCAGAAATCAGGCAATATTAGTGTGGGATGGACATTTTATTGATTTTTTTTTTAGACGGTTTTCTGTATAATATTTACAATGATGTAACCCTGTGATTCTCTTACGTTCCTCAGAAAAGTTTTAAGATAAAATTTGACCTGCTCAAATTTCTTGCTAGCTATGCAAACAGAAGTTTGAAATAAAATGTACACTCCTTTTTTCTGCTCAGCTGATCAGAACTCTAATAGAAAACCTACTGTGGTCAGTATCTAGATACTTTATGTCAGTCAAGCCAAGAGCGATACTACTTCTACATCTTCCCCGTGTACAACAGAATTTCACTAGAGGAGATGTCTCAGTGATGACTTCATTTATGTTGGCATGAATCTGAATGGATTTTTCAAGAAATTCCATGCGTAGGGCAAATTCTTATTGGTGAAAGATAACAATTTAAACTCAATCGACATGAATTGCTTATTTCTGTCAGTCTGGCAAACAGGTCCTTCTCTGGAGGTTGAGCCAGCCTGGAAATGCAAAGTGTCATTCCTTTGAATTAGGGAGGAAACTTTAATTGATAGCATACACAACGAGAACAAAGTAGCAGAAGGCAGGACACATAATATAATAAGCCAGGAAATGTCATCCATCTCCATCCAGGAATTAGCTATTGAACCTGGAAGACCACTGGCAATTACTTAATTTTAAAAAGTTACAAATCAGCAGACATCTAAAGAACAGGGAGGAAAATGAATGATTACCAGAGGGAGTTGGGCAATTTCAGTCCTGTAAAGCAGTATCACTCTGAGAAGAATAGCTCCCTCATTAGCAGTATTTGTATAACAATGGCACTGACAGGTTGATAAAGGAGACACTGTATGAACACACAGTAACAGTCCTCATCCCATGAAGCATACATAGCTGCAAAGTCAAGGCAGAAAAAGGCATTATTATCTTATTTTATAGTTGAGGAACAGAGATAGAGAAGGATTTATTGACCCATTTAAGATCATTCAGGAAGTCTGTGCAGGGCCAAAGGAAAATCATGCTGCCTGAATGCCTGAGCAGCAGCTGTATCATAAGCCATTTTATTTAAATAATTGGCAATGGTTACACTAATTCACTCAAATAGAACATTGGCTGTTCCTGGATGCTCACAATATGATCTGAATACCCTCTGTATTGTTGCTGTACTCATATGAACTCTTGATCAGTGGATCAAGCTAAGCTAAACAGAAATTTGTTAAATGGAGTTTTCCTTCTGGATCCTCTGCTAAAAAAGTCAAATGGACTTGCCTTTTTTTTTTCTCTTCTATTTTTCTTTCTCTCTTTCTTTATACTCCCAGTAGCTCTATCAAGAGAGTTTTAGATGTTTTCCATCAGGTCATTCTTGTACTGCATGTGAACATTTTGGTTTGTGTCTGCTGTTTCTCCCTGCAAAGTCAATACTGCAAAATTCTCCTTACCATCATGTTTACTCTTTAATTGATCCAACTACACATCAGCTTCATCACAGCCTTGTTGTTCCCTGTGATGCCTTCCAGAATCCCTACCCTCATTCTATTCCCCTTTTCCCAGGGTATCACACACCCACTGCTACTCCCAGGCTTCTCAAATGGCAAGGAATTGAAAGGACTCCCTTCAGGTGGCCATTCTTCCTTTTGATAATGAACTGTGCTGCCTGTCTTGCAAAGAAGTTACGATGTGACATGTGCATTATAATGGGAGCCCTTGGGTTTCTGACCGAGTTTGTAGTAGACAGACTTGTAAGATGTGGGACTGAAGCAAAGCAAGAGTTAATACAGCTGGGTTGGAATGCCCTCTGAAAGTACACATTCCTCCCTGACTATAGAAAAAACTATGTAAGAGCGATCTGATCCTGTGAGACCTTGAAACAGTCCATAAAAACTGTTGGACTTCAGGGTCAACAAGCTAATCTGGTTTTTTGCATGAGAACAGGTTCAGGGTTGTTTTCACCAAATATGGCTATACGTATTTGTATCAGCTCAGCATCTAGTCCCATGTATTTTGGGCCATTTGTGAGTAATTCATGGGATTATTCAGAAAATAAGTAACTCAGTTGCATTCACTAATAGAGACAGTGGTATGTGGTTTCATAGGAATTACATGTCTATTTAGCAAGAATTAATATTTCATTAAAATTCATGGTTATTATTAGCTCAGCAAGCAAATTGTTATAATTTAATAATATCTACCCCGCTTGTCAACTAATCCATTGTCATTAATCATTCCTTCCCTTAGCTACCTCAGGCAGCACATTCAAGCATTCAAATGAGTCATTCAGATCCATTCATTTGATTATAACCATCTTTAATTTGACAACTTTCTTTGTTTTACTTATGCAAAACATTTTATTTTCTTGCATGACATGTTAGAATTAATGGCCTGGTGGGCTGTGAGTTCTATATATTAGAATGATTCATCTTTGTTTTACTAATACAGTTTTTTTAAGAGAGCTAAATGACACGTAAGACACCTACTCTGTCCATTTAGCATTTGTGTCATTCGTTTTTTCACAGAAGGAGTCAAATGTTACACCCTGGAGTCCCTCCTAGCCTCCAGGGTCTCAAAACTATCTGCATTTCCATGCATACAAGAACATAAAGCAGATTTCCTAAATGGAGAACCTTTGAGGGATGAATTTTGAGGCCCCAATAAAAACAAAATAATGGACACAAACCTGAATACAGAGGCACGCTTGTAAAAGGCTGTATGAATAATCAAAATAAAATAAAAAGAGATCTGGCCCTAATTCTTTCAGTTATAGAGCGGTGTCTATCAGCAATCTTTCATATAAACCAAGAGCAATTCAGCTGCATTTGAGATTTTGAAAATATCCTTTTTGGTTACCAGCAAGCAGAGCCATAAATATATTTTCAAAGGAGAAACAAGTACATACGTGAAATCCAGCACTTTGTTTAATTTAGGTAAATTCCTACCAACCCAGTTAATTTCTTAGGAATATTGGGATGACTTATTTCTAAATAAATGAATATTCTGGAGGCATTGGTGTTCAAACTATATGCACTGTATAGAGAGATTCAAAAGAAAAATTGATGGGCATGGTACACAATAATATAAAAAATTATCTGCTATTTGCAGTCCCTTACTGCTTAAATTATGGCCCATGGTTCACCAGTGCTCTGGTAGACGCAGACTGTTAACTCTACTTATTTTATCTCCTTGATGGAAAGTTACTAAAAGTAAACATGTTTTCTACTCCTACCATGGGAGTAACAGATGGTCTTCTGTGGTTTTACAGGATGTAGGAGGGAGAAAAGGTCCCCAAATTCTCTCTCTGTTAAGAATCCATCCACAGAGAAAAGAGAGAAAAAAGAGAGAGAAAAAGAGAAGGGAGAAAGAGAACACTGAAAAAGAGAGGCGGGGAGAGAGAGAGGAGAGACAATGAGAGTAAATTCTTAAATATTTTTTGCACCACTCACTTTTTGTTTTTTTCTTCTAGACAGTCTTCTAACTACTATAATTATCAGCACTTACATCACTGAGAGCTGAACTGATGAGTGTGATGGGGTTCCTAATCCTTAAAAATACTTGTCTGATTAAAACGAATCTGTGTTTCTATGAATTTAGACACATTCAGACTCCATTTTAAAATCTTCACCCTCAAGTTTTGTAAGCGGTTCCCTTCAGTACCTTAGCGAGATGCTCTCCCTTTCCCATTGGGACCTCACGTTCCTTTTCATTATCAGTTTTATTACCCAACAAAAGCACAGGTACATTCTCCCCAGTCGTCTCCTGCAGAGCAAAGAATAAATATCAACTAAGGCACTGTATTAAAAAAAAAAAAAAATCACAGATCAAGAGGATAAAATCTAACAAATGTCACACTGCAACATCATGTATGAGCCAGGTATTTGCCACTTTACTTACAAACATGTCAGGAATTAAAGTTGGATAAAAGGCACGAAAAAGACAGAATGCTAGAGATTGCACTAACTTGACATTTTTTAATAACAGCACAGAAACTCATCAGAGTTGATATTAAAATGGGAGAGAGAAAACTAGCATGCTACACAGGCTCTGACATTGCGTGTTTATAGCCACTGCTTTTCTAATAACATCGACAGGAAAATAATTACAACCTCTGGGTACAATTATGCCAAATAAATTACATAAAGTAGAGGACAGATACTCAGAATAGGCCCCAAAAATACATAGAAGGGGACGAATCAAAATTCATTCTGAAAATGGTTAGAATTTTCACAATGAGTACATTCATAAAGCAGGCTGAACGCCGCAGCAGTAAATGGACTTGGCCGTATGTCTTCAACTTAGCAATAGTTTGTAGCAAACAAAATTAGTCAGTAAAGATGAGTGAACTATTACAGCTTTGAAAAAGATTTTGACTGCAATATTTGATTTTTCTGGATCAAAATCTGGAATTCTCCTCTAGCTTTAACGATACTGATTTATAACAATCACCAATTTGTTAAGATCATATATTTAATAAGGGCCTGTTCTTACAAAATCCATGCTACTATTACTTCAGTAGAGCTACTCAGATGAGGAATAACCATGCCTGTTTGGAAACATTTGAATGCATGAGTCCTAATTTCAACTTGCAAAGCCACGCATTGGCCATTACGGAAAACAGTGTCTTATACTAGAACACATGCCCAGTAAAATCAGACTAAAGGATCTTCACATACCAATTTGTCCCCTACTTTTTCAGTAGCAAGACTCTGCAATAGTGAGCAAATAGGAAGTCACAGTTTGTTCTCTCTAGCGACTCAGTCCTTTATGCAGCAGCCTGGTTTATTTTTATTTTTTCTTTTGGCCACAAGCAAATTCAGCTGCTTGCACTCTCAATATGTTGTCTATGAGCTACAGAGGTATACCAAGAGAAAAAAAGAGAATTTTTAATTAACGGAAGCCACTCAGTGGCATGGGCTATGATTTTGTTTTCATGTGGTTGAAAGGATGATCCCCAGGAAACTGAACTGTCTAGCATGAGACAGTTTTATAGCACTAATGTAGCTACTATAGCTTTAAGTTTATGGCTTATGTTCTCAACACAGTCGTTTTCCCGTGAGCTACATACTTGGTTGTCAAACTGCTACTAATGATCAGTGATCATCAGACCACCATCACTGATCTAAAGCACCTCCCAGTGCTAGTGGTGATCCAGTGGGAGCCGTCAGCTAGATAACCTTTATGAGAAATCAGAGGACTTCATGCTGGGCTTTCCCCACCACTCATTTTAAGTCCTTAAAACCCTGGAACTGTGATTATTTTCATAGACATGGAGATTCTAAAAACGGCTTTACTGGTAACTGTGCAGACCAAAATCACTAACGAAAATGTAATTGTGACAAGACAAGAAACATGCTGCTCTCTGTGCTTTGCCCTGCTAACACTCCCTGTCCAGAAGAAGGTAGAGAATAATGATGCCAGAGTTTAGATTTAAAGTTATGTCATGTTACCTCGATGCTTATCAGCCACTGCTTGACAGCTGTGAATGTGTCTTTTGCTGTTATATCATACATCACAATGACACCATCAGCTTTTCTGAAAAACTGCTTGGTAATACTTCGGTACCTACAAGTAAGAACCTGTTTATAGCTCTCTTCAGCAGAAGTAGCAATCTGACAATATAAGTAAAATTTTATAGTAATTCCCGCCCCCACAAAGGAAGAAGTTGCCATACAGTTTCTTCTAATCGTCTAGTCTTAGTAAGGGTTAAACCCCTGTTAATTTGGTTTACATATGTATTATAAAATTCCATAAACTAGGAGAAGCTGTGATACTGGTCTTCATTGCAGATCCTGTTTGAAAGGTGAGGCTTATTATGAATTGTAGTAAGCAGTCCCATTCTTCCTGAATTATCAGACCCCTTTTCACATTCAGCAGAAGACTCACGGAGAACACTACTACCCCAAATTACTGCAACAGCAAATAAATTCTTTGCAAAAAAATATTTTTTGAAAGAAAGTGTTTGGAAAAGTTCCCTCTGCCTTCTTCAACTGATTCTGGGTTAATCTGGATGATCAGTTGCATAGCTCACCTTCTCCCATCCTCTTTCATTTTAAGCTTGGAGCGGAAATTTCCCCCTCACAAAGTGCTCTGCCTAAAGCTAGCTAGATTTCTGTTTGGGGCTTTTTTCCCAAGGTTCCTGTAGAAAATGTAGATCATCATTATCATGCTTGCTTTTTGTAATAGAAAATGACACAATAGGTGAGGAGATGGGGAAGGAAATTACCACTGAAACCTTACAAAAACTTGGAGATCTTCAACTACAATGGGATTGTTTTGGTGAAAAAAACCCTCTTTTTTTAACTGTTAAGGCATTTTCTGTTTTAGAAATAACTTGAGGTACATTTTAAAATCCGCCTTCCTCCTAAAGAAATTGTGTGGTACTAAACTTTTAAGAGCTTTAATAAGAATCTCTTACAGATTGACAGTTTTTCAATGGACAGAGCACCAAATCAGCACGTTATTGCTTCTAGGGAAGGATATACACTGTGAATTCACCAGCTCTATTAGGAATACTCCTAAATTTGTTCCTCTCCTGAGAAGCAGGATTAGGTTCATGTTTACTAATCTTCAAACAGATGATTCAAGGAAGCAAAACCTTAGAATGTGTACCAGTTTTGGCTGGGATAGAGTTAAATTTCATCATACTAGCTTGTACGAGGCTATGTTTTGGATTTGTGATGAAAACAGTGCTGGTAACGCACCATTTTAATTACTGCTCAACATTGTTTACACAGTGTCAAGGCCTTTTCTGCTTCTCGGACCGCCCTGCCAGTGAGTAGGCTGGGGGTGCACAAGAAGTTGGGAGGGGATACAGCTGGGACAGCTGACCCCAACTGACCAAAGGGATATTCCACACCATATGATGTCATGCTCAGCAATAAAACTGCAGAGGGGAGAGAGGTTCGCTGAGGCTGCAGCTGCTCAGGGACTGCCTGGGCATCGATCGGTCGGTGGTGAGCAACTGGTTTCTTTTGCATGACTTGTTTTTCTTGGTTCTGTTTCTTTTCCTCTTCATTGTTTCTTTGTTGGTGGTGGGTTTGGTGGGTTTTTTTAATTATTAAACTGTCTTTATTTCAACTGATGAGTTTTCTCACTTCCACCCTTCCGATTCTCTCCCCCATCCCACTGGATAGGGGAGTGAGCAAGCAGCTGTGGGGTGCTTAGCTGACTACCAGGGTTAAACCGCAACAGAATGTTTCTCACCGTTCCTGGCCAGCAGTGTCCCAGAGTTGCAGGGCTACCCGGGTATTATCTACTGTGATGGTTTTCACATTGTAATCCACACCTATAACAGAAATACAAGGTAGGTTGTCTCTTTATATGCTCAGTTTGATCTTTGAAAACCTGATCCAGCAAAGAGCATCAATTCCAGAAAGGTAACAAGATAGATACTACATTAAAAATTTTGTCCATAGTCTCTAACTATCAGAGAACAACAAGAGATTTATTTGCCAGAAGTTCTTCAGTAATGAAATACTCAATGGTAACAGAATAGTTGAATTTTGTAAAAGCTATAAAATAAGTAACTTTCCAAATTAGGGTACGTGAGTCAAGGGTCCATTTGACAGTCCACAGCAGTCTAAGCCATTTAGCCTGGAATTCAAGCTGTATAACTTCAGTTTTCTGAAATGTCAGCATTTAGTCTGAGCTAGTCACATAGGCACCTTCTACAGTTAGTGGAAAAACACAAGGCACCACACTAAGGGGACAGTGGAACCTAAGATAAATGCTGAAGATAGACGGAATTAATATGAGGAGAACTTCCTCCCTTCTTCAGACTGCAGAAGATGAGCTGACTACAGTTAAGTTAGTCCCCTAATTTTTATGTGGCTAAATGGAAGTGAGACAAAAATTAATTTATCTAAAATTTTAAATTAATCGTCTCCCAGTTTCCCTAACTTCTGATGGTATAAGTATCTTCTGGATATTTATAACAGTAATTAGAGTCTTAAATATTAAGCAGTCACTGCCTCCTCCTAATGACAACCTGCACTTTCTTGTATCACATTGTACTGTATCATAGAATCACAGAATCATAGAATAATTCAGGTTGGAAAGGACCTCAGTAGGTCATCAACAGTTTCTTTGGGGCCATTTTCCACATCAATGGGATTTTTACCACTGGCATTTATGAAGAAGCATCCAAGCCCACATTCCTTCAATGGCCAATTAAGAAATCTGGATGGAGGATATATCCATTGCTTATATCTCAAGGGAAGAAATTTGAGCTATTCTGTAGAAATTCAATGAGAACACTCTTCTCCAGGTTGTTCACTTGACTTTTCAACTGTCTGTATCTTGCCAGCCATAGTCCACATCTGTGAAACTCATTGAGGTGAAGACTAAATCAAAGCTATGACAAATACTTTCTTGCCATTGCATTTGCAAGAACACTGGATGACCAGCCAAAAGATGAAAAGGTCAGATACATTCCTGTGCTTTTCCTCTGGAAGCTCCAGACAATTGCACAAACTGCGTAAGACCTCAGAGTCTAGAGAAGCAGATCACACATTTACAAGACAACATGGACAGGACATAGCACCGGACTCTTAAATGTAGACAACGTACAGGCATCTAAGCTCCCATTACAGTTAATGAAGATCTAGTCAATGAAGAACCAGGAGCCTAGGAAATTACTAAGGTCACCCTGAAGCAGGAATCAAGGGTCAGATTAATTGGTCCCTAGGCTCCTCTGAGTGGATTGATTGGAGAAGATGGTGGGGTAGAATTCAGCTGTTTGCTCACAGGCACCTAGTGCTACCTGAGGTGCCATGGGGTAATTCAAAATGTCTGTTTCAATCTGGCAGGACACCCAGGAGGCCTTCTCTCTTCCAAAGCAGCAGCTGAAGGCCAGGTGAAATAGCTTATAGTGCCAAAATGAATTTAAATCCATATGCCAAGATCTTCCCTGACTCTAGTGTGATCTTAGACACCCAGCACACCAGTAGAAATTTAAACTTGGGTGTCTTTATCTATGCCATAAGTTAAGGGAGCTACAGCAGCTGCTCACCTGAATGTTCTTAGATTGTTCACAAATGCAAGACAAATCCATTAATTTAAATACATTTTATTGTGAACAAGTTTTATTTCATATATGCTGCAGAATAAGTAAGGCCTAAATACAGAATAAGTATAATGAATCTAGTCATTTACAGTAACTCAGCTGCACTGCAATAACCTATACTTAAGTTTCTGTACCTTGATTATGTGTCTGACTTTTGAAAGTTTGGTTTACAACTTCACGCAATGTAAGGTCAACATAGGCTTTGAAATGTTTGGCTTTGAAAACATATTTCTTTGGTGCTTAGTATAATGCTAAATCTTCAAACGTAATTCAGATATTCTACTTTCTCTTTCAAACAAAATCAGATTACTTAGAAGGATAGAGATGCGGTATGGAGGTGGGATGGTTAGAACAGTGCAGTCCAGAGGACAGGATATCTGTTTCAGAACAGTGAGATCTACAAGGAAATTCTAGCTTCACTGAAATCAACAGGATTTTTCTGATTTATTTCAGTGCTGCCAGGATTTCAGTACAGAATCTACTCTGAAACCTCTCCATTAATTATCTGCTTCCCAGTTTAGGAGAACTCACTCTCCTTTTGGATAACGGCTTTTACAACATCTGTACATTTCTGTTTTATAACACACGGCCTGATCTCAGTAGAAGATGCTAAGTACTGTTGGAACAAAAATAATAATAGTAATAATGTTTCTTAAACTTACCTACAGTAGCAGCTGTGCCTGGGAAAAAACGATCTTCACAAAATCGCCTTAAGAATGAAGTCTTTCCAACACTTGAATTGCCCACAAAAACAATCTTGAATAAGCGCTCTGGGACAGAGTTTATTCTCTCCTCCTTCAAGTAAGAGCAAACATTAGTCTCCAACTGTTCTATAAATCCTGTTGCCTCTCCAATTTGCCTTATCTTGAAAGCTAACTGAGATGGGAAAGAGATTTTTATCCTATTATGTTCTCCATTACTCATAAAGCAATATTCCGTTTCTTAAAATAACTCAGCATTTCAGATGTTTGCCATGCATCATTCCAGATCATTTGAAGTGCAGTGAATTGGCCTGAGCTCTGGAAGTATATAGAATATGAACCTTGACCTGAGACTGCATTGAAAAAATGCATAAAATTGCCAAAAGAACACAGTTTATGTTCACCCCTGCAAATCAAACCTCATAAAACTTCACACAGCTCTGCTCAGTAGTTTCATCCTATACCAATGGCACAGAGGAAACAGCACATCTTCACCTAGATAACAGACGCAAAGCCATAATTTTTTGGCTTATGCCATCTATCACCAGATTCTTCTCTCTGCTACTACTGTTGAGCCAAGAGCTCCCATGGAATTACTGCACTTCTACATCTGTTTAACATTTCAGGCAGAGGCGTGGGGGAAAGAGACAGAGAGAATCAGACCCAGTTAATCAGGCTGTAAACATTCAGTTATGTTTCTGTCATTTAGTTTTTTAAGCAGAAAGAACAATTTGTTCTGCCTACCCATGTCCTGCTTACTGCAGGATAAGCTATGTGGATGCTGGACAGGATATTTATATCCTCTGTCAAGTAGGTCATTATTGCCAAGACCTTTGTATGCAGATCAGGAGTTGCTTAGGAAAGAACACTGTAGCACAGGTTTGCAGGGGGTGCCTCTTCTCCTATCTTGTGCAAAGGTGGGGGAGGAAGAGGGAGATAGCAAGTTTCTTCTTAATGCTGCAGAAGGGGACAAGATCATGGATGCTCCTGGCATTGGGTTCTTGGGGCAGGGGTTGTGAGGAGGGAGAGGAGAGGAGGGAAGGCCCTCTGCCAGGCACCTGAGGTACAGAATCCCTGAGACTGCTGACTTCAAGAAGACATCAGAACTGAACTCACTGCCCAATAGTCCTTTGAATAGGACATTGAAGTCTGGCCTTGCAAATGTTTTCTACAAATATATTGAAGCCCTACAGAAAGAAGCAGAAACAATAGAGAGCTGCACTTGATGGGGAAAAAAATAAATAAAAACTCGAACTGCTGTCTTCCTTCTATGAAAAAAATTCAGTCACTGCTGTAAATTTTGGGGGCAAAAATACATGTCTCTTTCATGAGCTGGGCTAATAACCCGTTACAACTATACAGAGATTTCTTATCTCATTGTTCACGTCTTCTTTTCTATTAAAATCCCAAACTCCAGTGCAACTATAGACTGCTAGTATTACACACACATCTATATAAAGCCCATTTTCAGTTCTGCTGAAAAACATTCCCAGCTTATTAGTCTGCGTGCTCTGGGAAATAAAACAAGTTAACATACAATCATCAGCTTGGCACCATTTTCACAGTGCTTCTGAGAACCGTAACTGGACTACATGACTTGAAATACCTTGTCCGTGGTGGTCATACACACCTCAGTAGCACTAAGACTCAAAGACACCAGAGGCCTTCAGCTCAACTCCCAACATAACAGGCAGTCGTTTTTCATTGAGATGTATCAAGTCCACTCATGAAAATAACCCTGATAATCAAACTTGATTCTAAAACTGCATGTGAACACTATACTAAGGAATGACCATAGTCTGCTACAACAAAATGCTGATGGGATAATAGAATGGGATGTAAATTTACTTTAGTTTACAATGCAGTCTGAAAAAGTCTTCCCAGGATGTGTCTTTTGAGTTGCCTTCCTACAACAGTAGCCAGCTCAAGTAACATACCTACCTTTTGTGCAATTTAACACAAATGTGGAAGATGGCAGGTATAAACATAGTGGTTCATATTCCATATTGAAAGAACAGAGGGGAGAGGAATTGCATCTCAGGCAGAGGTTTTGGACAGAAAATCTTGCTTTAATTTCCATTATGGTTCCTTCAGGTGTTTTCCCAATCACATTTCTGCTTATGCTAACTGCAGCTTCATCTTCATAGCCACTCAGAAAAATGTTCTACCTGACTGTTAACAAAAGAGCAGTTGCTGGCCTCATGTACTGCTGCAAATTCTTAGACACTTTCAGAAGTCACCTTCCACAGGATGGAAATGGACTTGTTCATTTCTAAAAGGAGAAAAAATTTACATTGGTTCTACTTGTCTATAAGATGCAGTAGGTCATAAAGGATTAGCAGCTAAATGACTCTGAATGTATGGTGAATAGGAAGGCTTACTGCCAGCAGCTAGGAGCCTGAGTTCAGTAGAGTAAGCAATGAGATCATGGAATGCAGTAATAGAAAGCCATGTAGACTACAGGAACACAAATGGTGACGAATTGAAAAATACAGGTTGTCTCAGATTCTTCATCTTCCTAGTGCAAAACAGAGAATGACAAGACTTCATACCTGAGTGAGCTACATACGTAACAACTGCATGGAATCATTCTGCCTCCTTTGCACAAGTATTTCTACACTCCTTTTTATACTGCAGATCCTTTGAGCAGCAAGACATGAGGGGAAAGAAGGACTGGCTGCAGAAGACAGTCTAGTTGACATATGGCACTGAGACTCACACCTCATAACTCATGATGCAGCAAGCAGGGAGTTACCTTTTCCTGAAGTTTTCCTCAGCTCCAGGTGAGGATTATATGCAGAGCTGCCCTGAGAACACTTACTAATTGAATACCACTCCTCCTAGCCCAGGCATGCTGTCAGGAGAGGGAATCAGTGTGCGAGCACTGTATAGAACAAGATCACTTCTGATGTCTAAATCTCATGGTCAAAAAGTAGTGATCCCAAGACCCATCATTTAGGAAACGCAAAGTTGTATAAGAAATTCATCAAACTACAGCTGGTGTATGGAAGGAGACGAAGCACACAAAGTGGCAGTGGTCAGACAGTCACACAGCCTAGAGACTGCCCTAAGCAATGGAATGCTATCGATGGAATAGTCGTTGGCAGGCCTAGTCAGCAGGCCAAGAGGACCATGCAGGACCATGCACACATGTCAGTGCTGTGTGGACAGACAGTTTATCAGAAAGGAGTATTCTGCTGTGGTTTTTTTAAACTAAATTTAAAAAAACAAGCAAAAACCCAACCCAAACCAAGGGCTGGGCTAAGGCACTGACATTTCATAGAAAAAACCCCCTGAATTCCCAGTTCTAAGTGGCCTTTGGAAATGAACTTCTTGTTTACCCTCACAATGTTTCTTCAGATACTGAAACAAAATGTTTTCAACAACCAGGCAGGAGACATTTTAAGGTTTCTTCTCCCCCCTCCCTGCTTGCTCTCAATTGTTTTTGGGAAAAAAAATAAATTATAAGAAACAAGATCTGAGGGAATGCCCAGTTCCTACCCAGCTGAGAGGATGTATTTGCAAGGGGCATGGCTGCCAAAACAGAGCAGGTAGGACAGGTTTATCCTCGCTGCCCTCGCTGACCTACCTGGCTTTTGCTGCGCTGAAGTCCAATGATGCTATACTTCGAAAATGTGACACGAAGTAAGTCATATAGCAAGCAAAAAGTATGCATTGATTAAATAATTTCAAAGGATGAAGCTCTGTTCTGTGCCCTAGACTTTTTATTAAAATGTACCACTTAGAAGTTATTATGTAACCATGGCATAATTTTATCATAATTTTTAAGATATGCTTGCTTCTTCTAAAAGAACTATATAATTATGACCAAGCATACCTATTTTTCCTACACTTTAATCTTTTTAATATGTACTTCAAGAAACTAAAAATGAGTAAGACTTAACAATGATACTAAAATTAGAAAACAACCACAGCTAGCTCTGAAGCAATAGCAGTGCAAGAAGGACTTTAGACTCCAAAGAAATGTACCTTCCAGCATATTGTTTTAATGACTATTACTGCATGGGTAATTCATTGGGAACATGCACGTACAAGCTAGAGCTGAAAAAAAAGTAATCTGTATTTCAAGTTGCTAATTAAAAGTCGTCTGAAACAATAATTAAAAAGTAAAGATATTTGTTCTCGTTATTTCTCAGATAGTGTAACAGCTACCAAAGCTGACTCAAAAGTATCAGAATATGAGAAAAGTCACTTTTTGGCAAAAAAACCTCCAACTTTTCAAAAAAAGAGTTGCTTTTTTTTTTAGACAATTGCTACCTTTCAGTGGATCTTCTTGTGTCATCTGTTACAAGGCTTAACTTCACTTTTCCTAAACAGTCCTTCAGACATAAGTCTCTGCACACATTGTCTGCAGTTACCACTCCTTTAGGTTGAGTCTCCCTTCTTTGCACCTTCAACATTTATCTGCAGTATATTTCCATCTCCCTCTTCATGCAATGGCTTAATTTGTCATGCTTTAACTTAAAAACAGAAAATGAAATAATTTTAGATTCTAAGAATAACGCATTACCCTTCAAAACTATTTCATGTTTTCCAAGGTCCTTTAGAATAGAGTAGAATAGAATAGAAATAGAAATAGAATAGAATAGAATAGAATAGAATAGAATAGAATAGAATAGAATAGAATAGAACAGAACAGAACAGAACAGAACAGTTTAGTCCACCTGCCTGACCAATTCAGGGCTGCCCAAAAGTTAACGCATATTAAGGGCATTGTCAAAATGCCTCTTGAACCACTCAAACACTTTGAACCACTCCCACGCATCCTGTCACTGGATCCCGGGGAGAAGAGACCAGCACTTCCCTCTCCATTTCTTCCGTCCTCAGGAAGCTGGAGAGAGCAATGAGGTCGTCCCTCAGCCTCCTTTTCTCCAAACTAGGCAAACCCGGAGTCCTTGGCCGCTCCTCACAGGACATGCCTTCCAGCCCTGCCGCAAGCTTTGTAGCCCTCCTCTGGCCACATTCAAGGACATTCACATCCTTCTTAAATGGTGGGGCCCAGAACTCACACAATACCTAAAGTAATACTCAAGGTGAGGTCCCCTTTGCCCCCTTACATTTGGCAGTGCTTCCTTCCCTACGGGCTGCTCTCTAGATGACGGTGAGTGTTCCGTTGATGGTTCTGTGTTTTTCTTATCCCTTTCCATCTCAGAAGAA
Source organism: Gavia stellata (assembly GCF_030936135.1). Classification (NCBI taxonomy): domain Eukaryota; kingdom Metazoa; phylum Chordata; class Aves; order Gaviiformes; family Gaviidae; genus Gavia; species Gavia stellata. Next base: position 85,325,333 of record NC_082597.1, on the reverse strand, counting down.
GTAGTGCCATCTTCTCCAGTCCATCTGTTCAGCTGCTTATCAACCAGCCTGTCAAGAAGCTGGGGTAGGTGATCTTCCTCAATTGATATTATTCTTTGGAGATGTGGTGCTTTAGACATACCACCAGTGGCTCCAGCATCAGGCTCTACTGAGAGAATTCCATTCAGTCCAGCAGAATTCCTTCTCTTTGAGTTACTGAAAACATCATCTTCTTCAAATGAATGGCTAGACAGAGAAAAAATTAAGTACATCACAAAAATATATTGGACCTGGATTCCTATTGTTTTATTCTAGTGTAACTGAACTTAATCTCCCATGTTTTTTACTACAAAGTCTACTGAAAAGTCAGCTCATCATATAATGTGTGTATATATATAGCGTGCTTGATAATTATAAGCATCATGGGGAAAGTGAAAAACTTACAGGGAAAACCTGAACCAGAATACAAAATGTAAGATTAGCCTCATTTCTATCCTCATGGAACACCTAAAGTAAATTTTTCTACTGTGATTTCCTACTCCCCTCCCCCCTGTATTCCGGAAGAATAAAACAATCCCCCAACCCAGACCCTTTCTATGTGTAATCTAATTCTCTCTTTAGCAGGTAGGAGGGAGGTGGGTTTGTTTAATATGGATGAAAAAAAGGCTAAGTGGGGATTCAGCAGAAGGGGGAGTGTAGATAAAATAGATCCAGAGTCTTCTCAGATGTGTGCAATGACCACAGATGCAATCTGCAATAAGAGAAATGCTGACTTGATACAGGCAACAAAATTTCTTCATGAGACTGGTGCAGCAAGGGAACAGATGCCCAAAGAGGCTGTGGGACCTCCATCCAGATGTTCAAAAAAACAACTGAACAAGACCCTGAGCAACCTCATCTAGCTTTGGAGTTACTCCTGTTTGAGCAGGAGATTGGACTAGAGACATCAGAGGTCCTTCCCACCTAATTTTTTCTATGATTTTTGTGCCATAATTGCTTTTGCCAATTATACTCCACTTCTCAGTACTGAACTTACTAAACTGTGCTTCTGAAAGCTTTCCCTCCTTACAGCTCATGACCCTGTGCCTGCAGGGACATTGTCTTAGCTGCCATTTCATAGTGAAATAGGAGTCTTCTTTCCAGCTCCTGTTGTCTCAAAGGAAATATGCTAGTGTCTCACTGAAATGACCGTCTTGTTCCTGTTGATTTCAAGTTTACAACCCCATAGTTGAGAATTAAATTCTCCATGGTTTACTAGTTCCACATCCTATACTTTACAACAGGACTGCTACCCTCTACGATGAGAGGGGAGGAGGGAGGGGAGGAGGTATACTCTTTCAGGGAGTTACCAAGGTCATCGTACCACATCAACACAGGGTAATGAGCAAGCTTTTGTGCCTCCCAGCATATACTTATCCACAATGGGGAAGTCTCTTGCCTTTGCAGACAGTACACTTGTTTTACGTGAAAATTTGACTCTTTATTTCCAAATTTCTTAAAGAGCACAGTAATCTTACAGTGACAGACACTTTAGAAATACATGCTTTGAAAAGTCCAAAGGTATCAGAATGAAAACATTCCACATCATCTTTCTATAAACCTCATCGTACTCGAACAGGGAACACATGAAAAAAAGTTCTTACCTGTTAGGCAGCACCTTGCCCTCTATGTATTTCCCAATGACAGACCCTGATCTTTGCTTCCAGCTGGCTTTTGGAACACTTGTTTTGCATTTCTGCAGAAATACAGAATACTTCTTACTAGTTTACTCCCGTTGTTCATTAAAATTAACTGCCTTCATTCCTAATGCTTACATAATACAATGAATATGAAAGAAAAAATTGTAGAAAAAAATCCTAGCAGTATAAATGCTTCAAAATCCTGATTGATAAACAATCAGAACATGGAAACTCCAGATCCTGCAAGAATTCATCTTCTTTGTAAACTAAGTGGACCACAATAAAACAGCATAATGTCATGAAATGAAGTCAATAGATATATGGTGATTTACACTAGCAGCTTCTTGTAGGAATAAGAACACAAACAAGTGTAAACTAAGTGGCCTTATTCTTTTTAAGCCAGGGTACTTCTGGAACTTCTTAGGGGCCCATTCTTTGCTGCTCGATTAAAAGGTAATGTGATCTGCTCTTTCCCAGTACCAATAGGTATTCAGGTACTGATTTGGGTACTCAGATATTGTACTGTTGTACAAACATTTCAGGATATTAGCTACTCTTGACTGAACAGATTAACACAATTTAATTGTTCAATTTTTAGGCTATTTCGTCCTCTCATGATTGCATCCTTAGCTTCTTATAAAATACATTCATCACTCTCAAGATAGCTCCAACTTTATAATTCTAAAAATATAGCTCTTAAAATTGTTCAGCAAATTTAAAAATCTTATCCTCAAGTGAGAAAAAAGATGATATAAATTAAGAATGGGGCAAGATTTAAGTAGCACAAGAGTCTTTCTCCTGCACAGCCTTCTGATCCCCTTCTTTTGAGGCTGTTCTGGTATGTGTTTGCTCAACACTGGGTTTGAAAATAATAGTTGTTTACCTGTAAAAATATGTCACGTTCATCTTTGAGATGTTTGTTCCTCTCCCTGCAAAGAGAACACAAATAAAGGAAACACTGAGTCCAAGTATTTAGAACTGCTGACTTTTCTGCTCAACACTAACAGACAGACCGGACAGCTGGCAGTGCAAAAGGCAAGACAAATGCACTTTAATTTGGCATATCTTCACCCTTAATCATGCTTTATTTATATTCTCACCACAGCCAGTTCCCTGTCTGGGCCACCGAATCTCCAGCAGGGCTATGCTGATTAAAGCCTGCTGGCATCTGGCCCTCATTCTGCAGTTTATCAAAACAAATGCCTTAACACATAGAAATCCGTTCTGGTCAATATGCCTTCATTTACTCTAAAGTAAATGTTTAAAGCTTTTCACAGTAAAGATGACTTCTTAATGTGGAGAGGGTGTAATGAACACTACCTCTTACTCATCTGGTGACAGCTGTGAAGGCCAGTTATGACCCTCTGAGGGCTACAGTTGTGGCTGCCACGGAAAAGTCTCCCTAAGAAAACATCCATCTTCTATTCATTACGCGGAAGAGATGAAAATGTCAAGAAATGGAGACTCCAAGCAATCAGCCAGCTCTGATCGGATCTGACAATATACCTGCTTAGTACATCATTCATCATCTCCATCTATTGCTGGCCTGGCCACAAAAGAGACTGAGCAGCCATTACAGCTTTGGTGAACAGAAGCAACCTCTGCTGTCAGATGTTTCTATCTATGGCCCCACTACCAGCAGCAGGCAAGATCACACCACATGGAGTGGCCTATGGGAAACACACTGCAAAGTAAGAGCCTTTCCTCAAGCATGGGAGCTTTTTAGGTAACTTTAAAATGAGGCCTCCTGAAGGAAATGCAGTGAAGGAAAGCCTACAGGCAAGCACAGTCTATAGCCCATGCAAACTTGCCATTGAGCAAACAAAAACTAACATTGCCGCATATTAGAAAGAGGGTTACAATTGCCTGAACACAACTCCAAACTTTGAAGTCTATCAATACAGAAATGTTACAGAGAAAATTTGCTAACTATATTTTGATATCATCTTACGTATATTCTTTTGGGGAACGAATCTTTGTTTTGGCTGTACTCCCATCACTTTAGAAACAACAGAGCCTTTTAGTAAGCCTCAAGCCTCCTGCGGCCAGGCTTCTACCACAGAACCAGCTTAGAACAGTTCACCATTGTTTTGTTTTACATTTGCCTTTTGGAACAGAGATTGTCCTACAATACCAAAATGCCAAAACAAAGCAAATCTTTCATGTGTACTGCCTTCTACTGTGTGCGAGAACGGGACCATTTTTACTATCTTTTGTGTCATTATCCTGTGGTGGGCTGACCTTGATGGCTGCCAGATACATGCCCAGCTGCTCTCTCACTCCCCCTCCTCAACAGGACAGGGGAAGAAGGTAAGATGGGAATGCTTGTGGGTCAAGGTAAAGACAGGAAGATGGCTTACCAACTACCATCACAGACAAAACAGACTCAACTGTAGGATGATGAGAAACAAAGACAAAACTAAAATCACCTTCTCCCCACCTCCCTTTCTTCCCAGGCTCAACTTCGCTCCTGCACTCTAGACTCTTCTACCTCCTTCCCAACCCTGAGCGGCGCAGGGGGATGGGGAATAGGGGGGTTGTGGTCAGTCCATAACAGCTCCTCTCTGCTGCTCCTTCCTCCTCACACTTTTCCCTCGCTCCAGTGTGGGTTCCCTCCCACAGGTTACAGTCCTTCACAAACTGCGCCAGTGTGGATCCTTTCCATGGGGCACAGTCCTTCAGGAACAGACTGCTCCAGTGTGGGTCCCCCGTGGGCCGCAGTTCCTCCCATGGGAGGAACTGTTCCTGCATGGGCTCCTCTCCATGGGCTGTAGCTCCTGCCAGGAACCTGCTCCTGCGTGGGCTCTGCGCAGGCCGCCTGGGAATCTCTGCTCCGGCACCTGGAGCACCTCCTGCCCCTCCTTCTTCACTGACCTGGGTGTCTGCAGGGCTGTTTCTCATACATTTTTTTCTTACTCCTCTCTCTCAATTGCTGCGCAGTGTTTTCTACCCTTTCTCACACAGGCTTTCCAGAGGTGCCCCCAGCTTGGCTGAGGGGCTCAGCTGTGCCCTGCGGTGGATCCACTGGAGCCTGCTGGAATCAGCTGCGTTTGGCACGGGGCAGCCCCGGCCTCTCCTCTCTGGCACGAGGCCGCCCCTGCAGCACCCCACTGCCAACACCTGGACACCTACACCCAGTACGTACCCCAACATAATTTCATCCTCAATGCAACTCCTTAGCATGATGCAAGAAGTTCTTGAATGTAAGGTCTGCACTACCTTAAAAAATCCAGCTGCTTCAGAAGTCCCGACTTCTCTCTCTGTAAGGTTTCTGTCACTCGATACACTTCCCTGTAATGAAAAGAAATAACTAAAATTCTTCTAACAATGGTAACAACACTGCTAAAATGCTTCCCCCTAGGAGTAACCACATTTAAGACTTCAGCTTCTCCAAACCTGTAGACTTTATTTGCATGAATGGTTACTAATTTTTAAAAAGTTTATTCAGTATAAGGCCCACAGTACCACAGCAGTTTGAGTTAGCAGAGGAAGGAGTAGAGGTTCTTTTAAAAAAAAAAAAAGCTTTATAATGTCTTAATCCAGAGAGCTTAATATACGCTGATACTGGCACTTGCATCATTCAGAGAAGACATACTGCTAAAATCCTTCTCACTCATGGCCACTGAAGACCATGTAACATTTTATCCAAAATTAGAGTTTATCCTGCTGCTGGAACCGTGTGTCAGGCTCACACATCTGCATTCCTACAATTTCTTTTCAGTTCCTGACTTTAACAGTTATGCAGCCTTAAACATTGGACACAACGTTTCAGATCTTTACAGTAGATTTACACCATTTACTTTGACTTAATGCAACTCGGTGTCTGGCCTTAAATGTTTTTTGCCTTTCAGTGAAGCCTCAAGTTCTTCCTGTGCACAGTCTGAACATTACACCTGCTTCAACAGCTCCGGTCTTACCAGACTGATACAGATGTTTAAAGCAACACTGCAGGTGCAGTTGAGTAGGGCTGAGCTCTAATTCCATAAAACATTATTGAATCCAAAGTGCTTTGTAAATGCAGTAGTATTACTCAGCAGTCTGACCACTGTGCAGATTTCCTTTGTAGCTTTAAAACCAGATCATTCCACAGTCTTTGCTCTGGATCTGAAAAGAGAGGCCTTGAAGAGGAAACAAACCATCTTGAGGAGGAATACTTCTACTCTCTACTTCCAAAACACACATCAAACATGCAAACCTAAAATTAGTGTTCTTAATGCAGTGGCCGTTCTTTAACAATCATTTATCAAAGTTCATTGTCTATACCCTCAAGAAAAAATAAATTAGTAACAACTAAGTAGAGTTTGGCACAAAGCTTAACAGAAAAAGAATATGACATTTGATCTAATATTCTGCTCTATCCTGAAATATGCCAAACAGCTCTGAGTTACGTAGTTCATTGCTGAAATATATAGAGTCTGGCAAGATATGCACCACAGTCTGGCATCCATGTGCTCTCCATCGGCAACAAGAGGGTTTTACAGATCCCCGAGTGTTTTTTTAAAACTATCGTCCATTAAATGGACTTCAGCGAACATTTCTGCCAATTACAGCTTCAGGGTAATGCAAATTTTGCTTTGTGCAGAAGGCTGGAGCAAGACAGGTAGATTGATCTGTCACTTGAAGGCCATTTCTATCCCTCAAAATATGAATTGTACATATTTCTTCTTGAAAAATATTTTTTAATTCAGAGTCAGAATCTGAAATCCAAAACATTTGAACTGGAAGCCCCAGAATGATGGTTCTGGATCACCCTAAGACCTCGTGTGAATTGTGATTTAGGTGCATAAGCTATGTTTTATCTCGCAAGCCAGGCTCCTTGGTCAGAAATTATGTACTCGACTTGCTTTTGATGAAGAAAAGAAGCACATCCTAGCCGCCTCATAGCCTGAGTACATTCTGAGAAGCAAGTTTCAGATGGACTGAGCTTTGAGGAGGATGAAGCATCATGTGCCACAACTGTAATTTCTGTAAGGAATCCCACTGATATTTCAAAACTAACACAAACTTTTTAACCAATTAAACTGATTTTTAATTCCAAACACCCTCAACAAATGGGGGGTGAGAGGTGGGAGAACACTGACATTTTGAAGTAGCAAAAGATTCTGTAGAAGCCAGATATGCTACAGAAAACATGCTGAATTACTTGGGGGAAAATGACTAGAACTGCACTTGGTTTTGCTGGTGCTTTCTGCTTATGACAGAAACTTAAATCACAGCACTGAACACCCGGAGAAGGAGTCTCACTGGCACACTAAGCAAATGCACTAGAACCACTGCAGCTGGAGACTTACATTTCCTTCTCCTCATGTAGTCTTGATGCCTCCTCCTGAAGCACCTGTAACTGTTGTTGAGCCAGGCTTAGTTCGTGAGATGTTCTCTCCAGGTCTCTCAGCAGCTCCTGGTTAGTCAGCTTCAGCTTGGTGTTCTCTTCTTTGGTTTCTTCTTTCCCACTGAGAAGTTCTGTACATTGCTGCTCTAACTGGGATGGAAGAAAAGTATTACAACTAACTAAGGCATCTTAGTTTTGAGGCTTTCAATTCAAATCTTAGAGGTTAGTTGAATAGGGAAACTATTTCTATCAAAGCCAACATATGAATAAAACACATATGGTGCTCTTCCACTGCTCTGTGTACAGATATAATTACCGTACACAAAGACAAAGCCATTCCACTCTATGACTGAATTTCATCAAGTTCAAAAATGCACCAGGACAAACCACAAAAAAAGGTGTTTACAGACCAGATTAGCAGTACTTAGTTGACACTCACAACTGCTATTTTAGACAACTTCCCACAATGACAAGGCCTACACAGAGCAATTCAGAGTTCTGCCAGAAAACTGTTAGATTTAAATGTCATAGCTGATAAACCTTCCCATCCCCAGTGATATCAACAAGCAGTAACCTTTCTGCCATCTCAGCTAAATATGCTGAGAAGTGTGAATTTAGAGCATTTTTATTCACTTTTATATTCACGCTCCAAAGTATATACAAAGAAAAGATACACCTTCCCTGTGAAACAGGTAACAGCAGATGACAGTGGTTTGTGGTATGTAAAGAAGGTCCACCTGCTTCTCCCTGGCTAACTGAGCAAATTAAGATGACAGAGCAGAAGTTAAGCTGACTAAAATTGGTCCACTTCATATTAGGGATGGCACTGCTGACCTGAAGATACAAAAGCTTTTTTTTTCTCCCCAGTATGCATTTTAAGGGATGTAAAACATACTAGGAGCATTACAATGATACCAGTTCAATCCTCCAGATCTGAGACACAACAGAGAATTTTGTTAGAACTCTCATTTTGCACACCCCAACCAGTAGAGCTCACCCAACCCAAAACCTCTCCTTACCCAGCTCTGCCAGTCTGTTCACACTCCACAGCACTGCTGTTGTTCTAGTCTTGGTTTTGAATGCAACCTTAAGGCCCACGTTCAAAACAAAAGCAGAAAATACTTTCTAGCTGGGATTGTGAAAGGTCAGGAACAAGAGTAGAGTAGGAGCACTTATCTCAGCAGGAGCACCAGCTTAACGTATTGCTGAACCGTAGCCTCAGCAGGCTCGCAGTTCATATGGAACACCGACTAGCTGAGCATCAAATTACTGCTGAGCAATGTTGGTTTACATTGATAGATCACTTCAGTTCCTGAGTACTGTTTCCAGCCCTTGACAGAATGAAGTTACCTATTCTAAGTAAAAGACCAGATGCTTCAGGTACTAGAAGACAAGACTTTCCTATCCAGAGGAGTGGTTTTGGGAGAAGGAAAAAGTGATCACACAAAGATGAACTTTCAAAAAGCTAAAGAGCAACAAATTGCAGGCAGAAATCCCACTTACAGAATACTATGGCCATCTGAAAACTTACACAGAGACTGGCCTGGAAATGTAACTGCAATGGTAGCCATCATCAGCTCCCAGAATCATAGGTACTGATGTTAGAAATAATTGCTATGAATCCTGGTGCTACAAATTGGCTCCCACGGTCATCAGGCAGATGAAAATTGATTGGGAAAGACTCATGGACCACAGTCATGTTTAAGAAAATCTAGGAAGCAGAGAGAATTAACCAATTACTACAGGTCAAGCAAAGACACAGTAGCTGATGGTGTATAGTCTCTTTTTTGACAAAAAAGGGACGAAAAACTCACAAGTTTAAAATTGAGTAAAGAGCTGAGATTGTCCAACACAAACAAACTGTTGCTGAGGACAGCTATTGTTGTCCCTCAAAGACACATACATTAAGCAGTCTCCATGCAGTCCCTTGGTTTTTTCCTATTTATTTCAGGTGCGCGTGAAAGATGAAACATTTATACAGTGTTATAAGGCTGTGGATTATTTTGTTCATTGTGGCTTTCTTAACAATCCTATCACTTGATTTACATTTTTGAGTGCTACTGATCCATGTTCTCATGGATCTCTCACTCAGAATCCCAAGATCATGCTCTTCAGTGGCTGTCACCAGCACAAAACCCATCATTTTATGTGAGAAGCCCAGCAACTCTCCTGCATTTTACCTGGGCCACACCTACTTTCTTCCCCTAAGACAAGATTCTGTGCCCTAGATGTTATGCTGGACATCCTCTGTCCCCAGCACCTCCTTCTGAGACATGCCATCACGCATCCCTTGAGGAACACTATTGAGAATATCTTGTGCTTCATCTAAGCCACGTAGAGCAAGCTGACAATTCAAGATCATGGTAGCCAGCAAAAAGGCCTAGCCAAGGGAACCTTGGCCTACAGAAGGCCAGTCAACATGGAATCAGATCAGTCTTTCAGTCACACCAGGCAGAAGACCCACATAAAGGGAGACTGCCTCTGGCTAAATCGGCAGAACTGACACCAAACTCATCCTGGCTGGAGGTTCCCTTTCACATTTTTGATAATAATTTCACAGGAATAATTACATTGTATTTAAAAAAAAAAAAAAAAAAAAGAAAGAAAAGAAAAAGACTTATTAATGAAGTTTGGAAAAAAGCATTTGTATTACTCCCAAGAGGTTCTCTCATATAACCAAGCATGGAATTAATTAAACCAAGCTACCATTACTGTCTGCAACAATAGATTTAATTATCAAAGTATATTTCTATGCAAGAGGAGGCGGCAAAAGTGACAGAGCACTCTCTGGATAAGGCAAACATTAGACAGGTGGAAGCTAACCTAGCACACACTGATAGCTAGGTGAATGAAGACTAATACCAAAAAATAAGTGGGGTTATAGTATTATAAAAACAGATCTGAGGAAAGATGAGAGTCACTCTCAGAGTCGATCATTAGCAATTAGAAAAATATATGTACAAAATACTGCCTTTAACTACACTGAGTTAAGCATTCAAATAAACAGGATAGGCTGCTACACCAGAAAAAAAAAAATCAAATATTGCGTCTAAGATTGACAATGGGTACCAATCAGCTGGTTGAATGACAAAAGTTTCAAATACCATCAATCATTTGAATAAAATTATCCCACTCATCGCATCATTAGAAGTAGTGAAATGCCTTTGTCCAACACAGCCTCCTTTCCATAAAAATAAAATGAGATAGGTTAAGTTTTATGGCACTATGAAGACCCTGCCCTTCAAAAACACCCTTGTTGAGACTCATGCAAATTCATAAGGGAGAGGGGAAGTGATAAATAATAGAAATTACAAATAAAATAGAAAACACAGTAATACCATTAATAATGAACAATGCAATGAATAGAAAAGGAAAACATAAAATTAGATAAAAAATAATGCTAATAACGCCAACATTTTTTTATGTTCTCCAAGATAAGCAATAGCAGACAATAGGCAACGTAGACAATAATCATTAGATAAAACTTCCTGATACTGCTGCCTGCATTACTTGATTAGACCAGGCTTAAAATTGAGTGTAAGCCTTTGAATAGCTTCTGTGGTTACTATGCCAATTTTAGAACACAGATATTTTAGAGAACCACAGGAAAAGGTTGATAACTAAGGTTTAAACATAGCTTTAAAGCAAAAAAAAAAAAAAAACCAAAAAAAAAAAACCACCACCAGCCGGAAAAGGAGAATATTAAAATATAATAATTACAAAACTACAGTAATTTCTTATATTTTTGCAGTTAGCTTCAGACTAAAAATGCCTGATTTTTGTGCCCCCCCAGATATCTGCAAAGCATAGATTATTTCCCTGTAGTGCTGCAATGTGGTGAACAGCCTGCATAAAACCACATCTGTTCTGGTTCACAGCGGTACTGAACAAAGGTAATTAACATCAGGCAGCTGATTTCAATTATGTAATGGCCTTTTAGTTCAGTCCTATATCCTCATCAGCTAAACCTGCATAATTATAGTAAGCTAGAGGTTTGTCTCCCCTCTTACTCAAGTACAATCCTACAATTCCCATCAGCTTCAGCAGCACCTGGATTCATTCCTCAGAAAAGGATCTAAAAACTACACAGAACTAGGAAACTGCCCTCAAACTTCTTTTTCCTCTTCCTTCCCTTCCCCTCTTACTTCTCTCCTACTTCCCAGGACTGGCACTCCCAAGCACTGCTGCCTGGAAAAGAAATTTTTACATGTATTTTATATTCATATTCTATGAAGGGAGTTGGTTTCACAGCATTCCATTTCAGCCCTTTAAATTCCAGTGCTACCCCCTCTCCCTATCACTAGTCTTTCATGCATTGACCTTGGAGACACTTTACAGCAAGGTCACGCATGCAGAGATACTCTGCTTCCCCAAGCAGGTCATGCATTTTAAGAAGTGAAATACATCAGGCTTTAATATGAGAACTTGACAAGCTGTTACCATGCAAGAGAACCATGGACTGCTATAAAACTGTTATCGCAGAGAGGTGTATCAGGAGCAGGTTGTTCAGGAGCAAGCATTTCAAGTTCGTAGTGCGGAATCGTCCAAAACAAGTAAATGAGGAGTTGGTACAAGCTTTGAGCAAAGGTGTACACCGTAAGACCCAAATCATTGTTCTCTGCTCTTGAGGTGTATGGGCATTAAGCCAGTTCCTAGCACACTGAAGGCAGTGGAATTCTGCTACATTTTCATAAAATTAACCCAGTACCTGGGAAGAATACCTGGACCATTTTTTTTCATTTTATCATGTAAAAGGAAAACTGCTTTAGAAATAGAGAGTAACATTTTTCCTAAGCACATGCGTAGAAGTCTTGCAGTCATAACTCCACTTTTAAATACATTCAGGTACCTACACTCATACCTCAAAAGCAACAGAGGGTCACAGTTTGGCGGAACCATATCACACCAACTTGCATTTTTGGGACCTAAAACAGTATCGAAAGAAAATCATACGAGCAAATAAAAATGCTCTATTATTTAACTCTGAAGGATATTGGTTAATACCCTTTTCTGTTTTTGAACCAATTGTTCCAGTTCTTGTTCTTTTGACAGGAGCTTGCACTGTAGCTCTTGACTGTAGGACTGAAACCTCTCTGTGTCCTGCAAAATTCAAAGAGGAAATGTATTAACAGAACAGCACAATTTCATCAGCAGGGGGAGACATAAGGCATCAGGCATGAAAATAATAGGCAAGCTTTTCACAGTGAACATAATGAGCTCTTGACAGAACTCAGTTTAGGGATGGTATCACTCATGACTCTAGACGATGCGCTTCTGCAAACCAGTGTAGTCCAGCAAGTTCAATGACTGCAGTTGCTACAGGATGTGCTGACTGCACGTGAGTAGGCATCAAGTCTACAAAGTGGAGGCACAAGACTTAGGAACTTAGCCAACCTAAATCAATGAAGCTAGAATGCATCCTCCCATTTCCAGCTACACATACCCTCATCCTCTTACACACTAGCATTCATGCTCATTGGTTGCAGCAGTGCGCTGTTTCAGAGAGCTAAACAAGCAGAAAAAAACCAGCAAAAAAGTGAATAGCTTTCTGCGCATTTGGTTTCCTGAACCAGACAACTGCTGACACAGAGAAGTGATGAGAATGCACTGATGGAAACAACCTGGACAAATTTAAATTATTATGGAGTCATACTGTAACTCACATACAAGATATCAGGATTGACATGGGAGATACAGGCTGCTGACACACAGCACAGCAACTCATGTTGAAGTAAAAGAAACAATACCTGTAACCTTTAAAATCCATCACTAACAACAATTTGTCTCTGGTATAAACAAGTGATCTGGGCTTCAGGCTCTGCCATTCACTTAGCAATTATATTAATCTGTCCACCATCTAAGTATCCTGCAATCACTGGGAACTCCCAGTCCTATTTGGGATTACTCCTTCAGACACTCCTCAGCTGAGATGAGTTGTCAGACTTCCCCTGAGTAAAATTTGGTTCCAGCAGTTCACAGCAGCTGAGAATCTGTCCTATCCCTCCACAACAGGCTTCTACTCTCTAATGTCCCCAGGAAAATGCCTCTAAACAAAAATAAAAATTCCCTCAAGACAGCAGTGGTTCCTACACGCTTTTCCCCTTCAGCAGTACACATAATGGGGTAATCAAATGCATGTTAACTGGCTTCTTATGTGCAAGAATATACATCTGAGTGAAAAAGACAGACTAACTGCCCCTTTTGTACAACCTTCAGTCAGCAGGGTATTAAGTATCGTAAATAGCTGCAATTTGTACTTATTTGCATCCTACCAATTTCTTTAAAGGTATTCTTCAAGAGCTGCTCTTCATTCAAGCCATAATAATTCCCCTTTGATATGGCATCAATGCATCTCTTCAGGGTGTAAAGTCTTTGTGAGACTTTGCATTAGAGAAATAATTTAACAGTCAGATCTCCCCAAATCCCAAATTAGTCATGCCAAGAAACAATACTTCTTGAGTGTCTGACAACCATTAGTGTGAAGGCTGACTAAACTGTAAATAGCTCAGTGGAAAGCTTTAATGAGGAAGCTTGAAAGAAATGGCTTTACCTCAAATATACAACTAATTAGGAGATCCAACAATCATTGCTTATGGAAAAGTCTTCGCTGTTTTAGGATTTTCAATACAACTTCAGTTGTGGGCTATTAAGAGCATATAAACCATTTCTTCCACAACAACTGCTGTCAGGCAAAGTTGCAAATACTTTTTATCCTTCAGCTGATATACAAACTTTATACAAAGGGTTCATCCCATCCACCACTAAAACCTGCTCTCAGCTTGGAATGGAAAAAAAAAATGAAATTTATGAGTCAGGTTCACTACCCTGTGAGGCAAGTGAAAGGACTGATTCCTTAGACAGCTGATTAAGGCTCTTTTAGCTCCAACGCACTTCATGTCAGGAAACAAAACATACTTTACATATTTGGATCACAGAAGGATTTTTTAGATATCATATTTGATTGAGAATGGAAGCAATAATTGATAGATATCCACTAGTTTTGGCAACATTTTGCGTAGTACGTGTTGTTTGAAACCATACGTTGGTTTCACTTATATGACTGCTTTCAAGACCACAAAAAGGCATGAGCCAGTAGCTCACAATCAGTTGTCCCAGGCCACCCAGAGAAGCTGTGGAATCTCCATCATTTGCATACTCAAAACACAGATGGACAAGACCCTGAGCAACCTGATCTAGTTTGAAAGTTAGGAGCACCCTAGGTGCCTTCCCACCTAAATGATTCTAAGAGGACTCTGTCCTGGAGCATACGGGGAGTTCTTGTTAGTTTCTTTGTTTTAGGAGGAAAAACAGGACAGAAAAATCCAAAGACCAGACTATAAAAGCAGTAGAGGAGATTTAAAGGAGAGTTCATAAGAAAAGGGAATTCATTGTCAGGTGTTCTGGAAGCACCATGGCAGTGACAAAAGAATCTGACCTATGTTTATTTTACAAATAGCTGTTGTGGTTTCATGCCATCACTTAATTTATCTGCTGTTGCTCTTCAGCGAGAACTTATCCCCTCCGCAAAGCAGAGACTGCAGAACCCAACAAGATTAGTGCTGCTCTGAACAACCTCAAAGAGCATTTTTCCTAATTGTGACCAGAATTTGGACCTACAGCAGCATCAACAATGAGGCTGTTCAGTCAACTTTTGAAAGAATGCCAGCTGCTACTGTATGCCAACCACTGAGCACAGGACATTGATGCTCGTCGCATCCAACAAGTCACTTAGTTTGAAGCTGCAGAGCCTGGATCAGTACAAAAGGAGCAGTGAGGCAAATGATGTTTTTTCTTATTCTGTTGTGAAACGCATCTTGTGGGCTTTCGTTTCACACCCAGAATGAGTATAAAACCACTGGAAGTGAGACCAGACTCCACGCCCACAATAACAAAGAGACACTCACTTTCAAGAGAAACTGCTCTTTCTCCTTTTTGATTTGCTGTTCCATTTCCTCATAGAGATGTTGAATTTCTTCATCATAAGCAGCAATTTTCCTAATAAGAGATACAAGTATACTGAGTGGGTCTTTGTAGCATTACTTCAAGTCATGGCTCACATTATGAGCCGCATTTCCGCCGTGACACAAGACTCCAGAGAATGTTCTAGGGTTAAGAAAATAGGAATTTTTGGGCAGGAAAGGTCACAGATTAATTTTTTTTTTTTTCTTCTCATGGAAGGAAAGCTTCAACCGCCCAAAGGCTAATAAAGCTACACATCTGATGCTTCCAGATAAAGCAGCTGTTCATTATGCAGTTTTAATGACTACCAAATCTTAGGTTTAAGGAACAGAGCTTCCTAGTGACAATACTAAGAATACCAGAGCCTAAGTTTGCCAGTTAAAAGTATTTTCACTGCAACTTCATTTTTTTACTCTGGAACTGCATTGTTCACCATTCAAGAGTATTGAATGAGGTACTTCTATCATGTCTAAGATGTTGCAGCTAGAACAGACTTCTTGAAAGTCCCTCTTGAAAGCTGCCTTACTGCCTCTCTAGCAGCTTTGCTGAAACAAATTTGAAAAGACCAGCTGAGGAACAGAAATAAACATGCTGTGCACAAGTGTATCTGACTGTAGGAAAAAAGAAGGACTTAAAAAGCCCATTTTTTCCGATAGAATATTGCAATTAATATCACTCCAGTTTGATACATGAAGGATTACATTGAGCAGACGCTTTAGTCTGGGCAGAAAAAATTTAACTGTTGAAAGGGAACAAGACCACTACTTTGTTCTGCCTCTATTCTATTCTATTCTAGTTTCGTTAATCCAGAAACTGAAAAGCAAAAGTCACTTTGCATCAAACTCAGGAGACATCCTAGAAAGATTTTTAACAGAGATTAATACGGCCTTTATATGACATTTTTATATATTCCACCACATTCCTCTTGCAATCTGCAGAACACATGTTACAAATAAAGTACATAATCTCCTAGGGCATTCACATCAACAAGAGCAAGACAAGGAATATATAGTAGGGAAAAAAAGCAGTTAATTTTGTAATCTGGGTATCTACTATTTTTTTTTTGTACCTGATCCTCTACATATTCTATGTTTTCATTTATTAAAGGCCTGATTCTCTTCTCAGTTAAAGCCAAGCAAATTGGAAAGAAACTTCAAAAAATTTACCTAAGCTAAGAGGAGTGAGAAACACCAGAAACAAGGCTTTCTTTTCCCCTTTCAAATATCAGAATACTTCACATTGCCAGCTTGCATTTTCAGTCACACATAAAAAATGAGGGAGGGAAAGGCACTTTTCTCGGGATTTACAGCAGCAATAAACAAATATCAAGCTACACCAAGCTGACACTTAGATTTTTGTAAACTCTGATTAGGTGAGAAAAGCAGCCCAGACAGGGGCCTCTTCATGTGACTGCAATGCTTCAGATAGAGAGTGCCAGAAAATCCAAAAGCCCTTTTTGCTGCCTTACTCCCCTTATAGTGTAAAGTCAGGTCACGTTCTGATCTCAGATTTTATTTTCTTAAAACAAAGAAAATGCTTCATAAGAAATTAGCCCTTGTCAATGGAATAAAATTACACAAATTCATAAAGAATTAACAATTATTTAGAAAAGTGTGGCAGAGATGCTAAGATCATATTTAAAAATACTGTATTAATGCAGTATAATGTCACTTTGATCAGGGCTAGGTTGACTATATACTGAAAAACCCTGTAACTTTGCACAGGCAGAACACATTGCACAGCAGTCAGTGTTTCCATGGGAATCAGAAAGATTTTCTTTGCTTCTGTGTGACAGGGAGAGTAACTTTAGTCCCGTATTATTAAGCTGCTGATTTAGGTACTTCTTTCCTCTTATGTGTTTGGAAGCAAAGGATATGGCAGCACCATCAAGACTACATCTGGGAGGTACCTCTGGACATAGGAATTTTTTAGCTGGTCTGGCACATAAGCACATGTCATTTCTGCAGGCTGAATTCAAGCATTTCATTCATGGCTTACCATTCTTAACTCTGATCAAATCAAACAGAAAGATGAAATAATATCCTGTTATAATCAAAAGCGTAACACAATTATAAGTAACGTAACTAACAAGCAGCAGAAAAAACAATCCAACACATTAGCTGGCAAATATTCCCCACATGCAGTCGGGGAAAATAATTAAAGCCATAAGGCCATATCACAGTCATGTGAAAAATGCAAAATGTTTTGACTAAAATCTCTACCCCCTGGGATCATACCATCCAGTTTTACTCAATGCATAATTGTATAATTTCAGCAATATTTGATAATGTGATCTTTCTCTCTCCAGTAATGCTGTGGAATAAACAGAGATGGAGGTGAAAGGGAGAGGGTGCTGTTGTTGAGCACATTAACCAAAATGGAATGTAACGTGAGTTCACTAAGTTCAGATGATGAGTTCAGGATCAACACACTCACAAGGTTTTCATTTCTGCCCCTTTATGTAGCTGAAATGTGAATTGTTTGGGTTTCACAATTGCTGTTCATGCACTTTGTTGTAATGGTTCTTCTTTCCCCTTAAAAAAATAGTGATTTGCACACTTTGTGCACTAATCTTCTGAGATGCTGATTCTCCTCTTCTTCCACCACAGGTGGACTCTGACACTGTCCCATGCTAAGCCCAATGAGAAGTCAGTTCATCCTTCCCTTCCCGTTTACCCTTACCTTTATCTTCTCTGTTTAGAACTCTGGTGTTTGAAAAACAGTCCACCTTTTTACTAGGTTTGTCTTTCAAATGCAAAGCACAGCAGCAGACAAAGCTAATGGCAGTTGAAGATTTTATCTGCTACTAGGAAAAAAGGTCTCTTTATCATTTGTTTTAAGCTTACTTCCAATTCATTTTATTAAATGCCCCTTGGTTCTACTGCTAGGGATTTGAAGAATGCTGGTTCCTCATTCAGCCTGGTCAGTGGTCTCATGGTTTTGTAAAGGTCTATCGTATCCCACTTCAGCCTTTACCTCCTCACTCAAAAGATCCTACCTTTTAAAAACAGCTCTCTCAGAATAGCTGTTCCATTCTTTTAACCACTGAGTTGCCATTCTCTGCACCTTTCTTCATTCCACTACATTCTTCTTGTGTTGCAGAGACCAGAACTTCACTCAGTACTCAAGACGGGTGCACCAAGATTCTATGTAGTAGCAAAAACATCCTTTATCATGTTCTCAGTACCCTTCCTGATCATGCATAGCATTTTACTGGGTTTTTTTGGCTGCCATTGCACCCTGAACTGATGATTTCAGGAAGCTCTCTGCAATGACCCCAAGGGCTTTCTCCGGATTTGTAACTGCCCATTCCAAGCCCAGCATCATGTAAGCATGACTTAAATTACTTTATCTTCCTTACATTTATCTACAGTGAAGTTCATCTACCGCTTCCTTCCCACTCAATACATCACCCTATTATTTAAAAAACACCACTAAATTTCAGAAGCCATTTAATTTTAAATTAGCACTTAAAATTAAATACAAATATCAGAAAATCAAGGAGAACTAACTTACCCTGGCAACCGAAAATTGTATCCACTGTGTAGATGCTGAAAGCAAACTGGATGAATGTATGGAGCTACTAGTCCACACTTTCAGTGCACAGCTTAACTATTGCTGAGTCCAGCACCAGACCAGATATATGTACGGTATTTGGTTTCATACATTACTGTAGTAAAAGTATCTCACTTTTGTTTAAATCAAAAGAAATAAAGAAACAAATAAGTATTTTTAAAAGGAGAGGGTTTAAACCTCGTATTTTCATTTTGCTTTAAAATCTACAAATATAGGCAACAGCTCATCATCAATTCCTCTATGATGATAAACACCAGTGAGGAGAAGAACACCAGTTCTGGGATAAAAATGCGGCTGTTTCTTTGTTTTCCTTAAAGTTTATTCAGTTCTATGTAAAAACTCATCAGCAGTACTTTGGCTGTTGTTCTATTGAACCAGAATTACAGATCACCTAAAAGGAGAAACATGCCCATGGTTATATTGGCACAGAATATGTCTGATGCACTGACAGACCTCTTCTGTGAGTGTATCAGGAATATATTTGGTATCTTGTTAGGAATCTTTGTTGAAACTCTTTAACTAAGAGATCGCAGTGGTAGGTTTTAAGTTTCTTCTCCAACAATCGTCTTGACTGCTTAAAATAAAACATAACACTGAGGTGAGACTATTATCTAACAAAATCAGAGTCGGTCAGTTTACCTGAAATACTAAAGCAGACCTTTCATACTAGAAACAATTACAGCCCGTTACTAAGTAATAAGAATAGTCACACACTAAATGTGCACAGTGCCATAATTTACATGTTCAGAGGACAAAAATGCTAGTATCTGTAAGAGGGTCAGCAGTAGACAGTACAATATGCAAATCTCTTCTTCAAGACTATGTAAAAGTTACCAACATTCTTTTCTAGGAAAAAAAACTTATTTGGCATATAGAAGGTTTCTCTAAATATATGTGCTTATATATATATACACATACATATATATACACACACATACACATGTAAATAAATGTATATAAAAATAAAAATTAACAGGAAGAACAACCCTATTCCTTTGAGTAACATCCAACAAAGTACCACAGATTTCCTCCATGCAGGATCATGCTGCATGTTATACCTATGTATTATAAACTTATAAATAAGTTTACTGAGCTCTACGAGAACAGGTTTGTAAGAGACATGTTAACACTGTTATAGATTAAGTGTTAAAGTGTTGAGGTGACTAAGCCTTAGCCTGAGGATTAACTAACTGAACAGAGCATGAGAAACTACTGGACACTGCATGAGAAATTGCTGGACATAACAAATAACAGTGAGAAACGGACAACAGTTACAGACAACACCCTGACGGATGGCTTTCACAGGTGTTCTAGGAGGAGTTACGCGGTAAACAGCCAACCTCAGAGCTATCTGAAGGAGAGTATTTGGCACCTTTTAAGGAGAAGAGTCTTGCCAAGGAAAAGAGCATCTAGATAACCACATCAGTAACACCACATAAAGGCAAGATTACTTAGGCACCAATATCAGAAACATGAAATTTGCATACAGATGTAGAAAAACTGGTACCAATGTCAAAAAATGTATTTAGGGACAAGTTTTTTATTTATGAGGAGACAAGGATAGAGAAAGGAACCAAGGTGGATGTGAAGGGGGGATAAGTGGCTTAGTCAAGTGTAAGCAATCTTGTGGTTAGTATATTTATCTGGTCAAGCCCTGTGTCTGATTATCACAGACTATGCTATCTTCTTATTACATACTATTTCTAACTGTGTGAACTCAATGTCTATTCTGTGTGGGTGTTATTCATTAGTATACTTCAAGCTGAACTAGCCAGCAAGGAGGAGGAGATCTCCATCCGGAAAAACTCAAGGTCTGAGCTGATGGCTGGAGGTAAAGGGACTAGGGTCTCAGCATGGGCATTAGATGGACTTAAAAAGCCTCATGCTAATATCTGAAGGATCTGCAATTGTTAATGAGTGAGCAAATGAACACATTCTGGTAGCAAACTTCAATCCAGCTGAACCAGCCAGCGAGTAGAAGGAGACCCACATCTGGAAAGACTCAAGGTCTGAGTCAAAGAAGGGTGGGGGGCCCAGGGTGCAGGCAAGGACATTAGGTAGACTAAAGTCCAGGCTAATATTCAAAGGATCTGTGAATGCAGGTTTGTTTCTGAATAAAGTAAGTGTCGGGGAGGGCTGCACGTGTGTATGTTTTCACTAATAAAATTCACTCCTGATAAACTGGAGGGGAAAAACAGGATCAGGCTGTCATCCTTCATGTTTGTGTGAATTCTGCTTGTGTTTAGGTGGGTGCCAGCAGAGGCACTGCTTTCTAATCAGTATTAGTCTGCAGTCCCCCATGTGAGGTGTATCTGCACGTGTGTGTATCGAGAATATCCGTTCAGCCTCACTACTGGCTAGAGCTGCAAATGGGAACAGCAACAGCATACTGTACCTATTGAACCAGGACAGGAGGAAACCCCTGGGTCTCTCAGACCACAGGATTCAGGTTCATGAATGAAAATATGCATGTGTGAAAGCTCCAGAAGAAAAGACAAAAAACATGTATAGAAGAATGGCATGGGTTGATAGCATAGATCGGCAGGGCACAAAGATCCCAGCACATGCATATGAAGCTTCTCAGGTCATCCAGCTTAGAAAAAAAGGAACAATTTAAGACAAAAGCACAGTCTACATCCAGGAAGGGAGACAAAAGGCTGAGAGTAGACTCCATTATTGCCTAATGACTGCCAGAGGTGAGTCAGAAAGGAAAGATGAAAGATCACATTCATTCTCAACTTCCGAAGGGTACCATTGTCACCAACTGAGAACCCAGGAGACATGATAAGACCTCAATAAGCAGCATCCCTTATCTTCTGTGATCCCACAGGAAATCCTGGCCAGTCTATGCAGACACATGCATCTTAGTGCTAAGAAGTATGTGGGTATAAAAAAAATCATTTTTCCCCCTCTATGGTCTTATCTTGAGCTTTGCTGTTATTTGTACATAGTTTAAAATAAAAGAGGTTATTCATCCCCACTGTTACCAAAGACAGTATTACTCCTCTGATACTTCTGACTCCTTCCAGCTATTGATTACAAACAAAACAATGATCTATATACTGGAATTAGAGATGTTATCAGGAGCAATAGAAAGAAGAAATTAGCTAAAACCTGTTTTTACTACAAAGGCATGAAATCTCTACCTTAAAAATGCATTGGATTTTTATGTCAGCCAGAAAAATCAGGTAATGCTAATGTATTCTCCGTGCATCTCTGTGCTGATCACAGCTATTAAGCAGACAAATTTATTTATTCAGTTCCCAAAAAACACTGACAAGAGTCTGACCAAAAAAAAAAAAAAAGCCCAACCACAAAACAACCCCCTCACCACACATGGTTGTTAATAATCTCTAGTTCAAAACAGACAGCACAACTATCTCTATGCTGTTTCCAACTGACTAGCTGAAGGTTAAAACCACACTTGTAGACTTAGATGAAAACACTGCTATCAACATAAACAAATTGTCTTTAATCACCATATGTTTTTAGGTTTTTTCTTTCTTCACAAGCCTTGTCACATTCTCAGAATAGCCAGGAGAGTGCTGAACAAATTAAGTAATTGTTCAACAATGTATTTGCCTTTATTACTCAATCTGTAAGAATCTGAAATTCAGAAGTGACACTTTATTATAAAAATACAGGGGAACTTCAACTACAAGCATCATTTTGCATTCTATTTAGATTTAGCATCACAATTTTTTTCCTTCTAGATAGCTACATATTAAAGGATGATCTATTAATTTTTAGTTCTTACATATTTGTTTTTATATATGTGGTTTATATATTTGTTTATATATGTACACAATATGGTTTTATATATAAAACTAATATGTTTTGTTTACTATATTTCATATGTTTGTTTTATATATATATTTGTTAACTTATATTTTCACTGGTATCAGTGCTTTGTGCTGCTTTAACATTTTAAACCTCTCACTTCTCTGGCCAGTTAATCCAGATTTATAGCTTTTCTGCACTCAATGTTTGCAAAGCACACAGACAATTTACCAGATTTACTGCTAAATCTGACTGTCCTCTGGAATCAAACTGATTAACTAGAAATGAATTGCTTAATATTGTCTTAAAACTGCAATGCAATAATAGACATCAGCAAAAGAATCTCAGTCAACAAAATATGTTAAATGGACGAGAAAAGCTAATTTCAGCCAGTTCTGCATTATAAATAACTTTACTGGTACTCTTCATGACTAACAAAATTTTACGTTATGGGAACTCTTGTGACTATAGTCCTCAGTTCTTCACTGAAATACCTTGTTTATTTCAAAGGTTCAAATAGTAGGTAAGATAGTTGTAAAACTACACAAACAGTCCAACAAAGAGAAGTACTAACTTTTTTAGCGCACATTCCAACTCATTCTTTTCATTATCTGCTTCTTGGAGCTGGGAAAAAATTCTGACCAGGAACTCTTCAAAACTCGAAAGTAAATGAGGTTCGTCTTTTCTCAGCTGCAACCAAAGTTGCTTCACATCACTCTCACTGAAAGAAGAGATCATAAAGGATTCATTAAGAGAGACTATTTCTCAGGCTGCAATAGATGTTCACAGCATCCTAGAGGATGGAGGCTTCAGGGCATCGCTAGTCAGGACACCAGGCTTATTAAGAACAAGGGCTACTTAAGCAGTGCCAGATTTGAAAAGGATGAGGTGGGTGGGAAATGATGGAAACTGCATTTATTCAAAAAGTGCATCATAATGTTTGGCCATGCACAACTGCAGAGAATCACAGGAACTGCTTGTTTAGCAGATGCCTTGCCAGACATTTCATCCAAATAGGAATGTATAAGAAAGGATACAGATGAGATACACTGTACCATCCCGTCACTTCCATTAGAAGTAAAGAAGTTCCCACAAATCTAGTGGGGAGGTGGCAGTGGGAAAGCTAATCAAAAACACTTCCTCATGAGAAATGAATGAGCTTCAGTCTCCTAAGTAACTTAGACAAGTTAACAAATTGCATTTGTACTGTCTTCTTTAATTTTCAACACATTTTAATTCCACGTTCGGACTGCTACAAAAATCAGAACATGACATCTTGAAAATTTTGATTTAAAGATTTACCAAGATAATGTTTTATTTCCAAATCAGTTCAGCAGATACTGGAAAAAAGATGTTCTACTGTGAATGATAATGGGTTTTTTAATACTTCGCCAAAATTCTCCTGAACAACTTCTTTTGTTTGTTTCTTCCTAACTCATTCTCTTCCATGAGCATTGTAAGCCTGAACCCAGCCAGCAAAGAGTGCTATATTTAAAGGCCAAAATAAGGATAAGGATAGAAAAGGTGGATGATAAAAATCTCTTCATAATGAAAGCCTTTCAGGATGACTGACAATCAATTCTTTCCTGTAACAGGCAGTCAGGTGAAGAGAAGCACTGATGAGCACTTTTATTTCATGGTAAGGATCACAGAAGCATTTCTTAAACATTCCTACTTTCTGTCCAGATTGTGTCCCATTTTTGCCCCATGCTTTTTTTGATCTAGAACATTCATTGTGATTGATCAATTAATGTCAGGCCAACACATGAGAAGCTCTTACAGCGGTTTTTGCATTCTGTGTTTCAGTGTAAGTCATCCTGGTCCCGGAAGAGGTAGAGGTAGTGTTATCACAGCAATCACAACATGCAATTATGCATGGAGGGGAGAAAAACAAGAAAAATGGAAGAAAACATTCTTTCTTTCGGTTAAGTGGTGCACTTTAAACACAGCCCTTGCCAAAAAAGCAGTCATCATGCATTGTTTAATTGAAAATCAGTGGCATCTGTGGATTACATGCTAGTAATTATCTATGTTCAAAACCCATGGTACGTCAGTGGGTTAATGGTATAGCTTCCATATGGCACAAACGCACATTTCATATGCCTGGAGTACAATAGCTTTGCTCTTTGAAATTTTGGTTGAATGGCATTTTATCATCTCTGACAATCAAGAAAATTAATTTTTAAAGAATCACTGTGTTACGGAGCAGCCTTGGTTCTCGTCATTCATCTTGGATTCCATTAAATCAAACCCAGAGCTGAATCATAAAAGATCATACAATCTGTTACTATTGCTGCGAAGACTCACTCATCCAAAACCTTTTTAGCTCCAAGCCGATCCATCAGATTTGAGAACTGGAATTCTTCATCCTCATCATCACTCACGGTCTCTTCACATTTAAGTGGGCAGGCTGTTCCACCTTCTGATTGCTGCATCATCTCATTATTCAAGGCAATCTGCCCCAAAAGAAACTGGCCTAAGAACGAGAAATTACACACATAAGCATTTTCAGAACTTACTATAAGAAGCAATGTCATTGAAGAGCAACATACTAAAGATCAAATTTTACAGTAAATGTAATTTGTGAGGGAAACACCTACACTTGTTTACAAGGAAATGGAGTATAATGAAACAAGAAAAGGATGAGGCATGGCAAGAGGATCCCTGAGTTCTATGCCTGACTCTGTCCCCATTTTAATGTCCAACCTTCAGTAAATCACTCACCTCAAAACTCACAAACATACTGAAAAAATTCACATCTCCATAAACAAAAGACATAAATGGCAGCAACAAGCACTTTATAAATGTTGTGGCCTTATTTCTTGATATGCTTAAATACAAGTTAGGAATATAAAATAACGACAGCATTACTACTGATAAAATGTACCTCCTATTTTAACAGTCTTTTTAGTACATGACCAAAGGCACACCTCAAATTCCTGTATAAACTGCATACAGAAAGCTACATTTTATTAACACTTACTTCCCTCCATTTGACTCACGTGCATTTTAATTCATCTAAACTTGACCCTACAGCAGTTTCTTCCATCTATTTGGGATATTTCTATCAATAACAGAAAGACTGGATCATGGAGACGTGGTGGGATGGCTCCCATACTGGAGTGTTGCAATGGAGGGATACAGGCTCTTTAGGAATGACAGGAAGGGAAGTCGAGGAGGGGGAGTTGCCCTTTATGTGAGAGAGCAGCTGGAATGCATGGAACTCTGTGTGGGGATAGAAAAGGAGCTGATGGAGAGCTTATGGGTTAGGATTAAAGAGAGGACAAGCAAAGAGGACAGTATAGTGGGTGTCTGCTATAGGCCACCCGACCAGGAAGAACACCTGCCTTCTACAAACGGATAGGAACAGCCTCACGTTCGCAGGCCCTGGTCTTTGTGGGGGACTTCATCCACCCTGATATCTGTTGGAGGGACAGTGGAGCAGGACATAAGCAAACCAGGAGGTTCCTGGAGTGCATTGATGATATCACTCCTCCAAGTGATAGAGGAGCCAATGAGGAGAGGTACTCTGCTGGACCTCATACCCACCAACAAGGAGGGTCTCACTGGCGATGTGAAAGTCAAAAGCAAGCCTTGGCTGCAGTGGCCATGAGATGGTGGAGTTCAAGATCCAGAGGGCAGAGAGGAGGGTGAAAAGGAAGCTCATAACCCTGGACTTCAGGAGAGCAGACTTTGGCCTCTTCAAATATCTGCTTGGAAGAGTCCCTTGGGATAAGGCCCTAAAGGGAAGAGGGGCCCAAGAAAGCTGGTTAATATTCAAGGATCATCTCCTCCAAGCTCAGGAAAGCTCCATCCCAATGAGTAAGAAGCCAGGCAACAATGCCAGGAGACCTGCATGGATGAACAAGGAGCTCCTGGCCAAACTCAAACACAAAAAGAAGGCACACGCAGGGTGGAAGCAAGGATGGGTAACCTGGGAGGAATACAGAAACGTTGTCTGGGCATGGAATGATGAAGTTAGAAAAGCTAAAGACCAAACAGAATTGCATCTGTACAGGGATTAAAAAAAAAAAAAGAAGGGCTTCTATAAGTGCACAGGAGACTAAAGGAAGACTAGGGAAAATGTGTCTCTCAACAAGATGACAGACTTGGTTACACAGGACATGGAAAAGGCGGAAGTACTGAATGCCTTCTTTTCCTCAGTCTTTACTAGCAAGACTGGCCTTCAGGAATCCCAGGTCCCAGAGATCAGAGAGAAAGGTTGGAGCAAGGAAGATGTACACTTGGTGGAAGAGGATCAGTCAGGCCAGGGCATACTTAAGTAAACTGGACATATGTAAATCCGTGGGCACTGATGGGATGCACCCAGGAGTGCTGAGGGACTGGCAGATGTCACTGTGAGGCCACTCTTGGTAATCTTAGATCGATCATAGTGACTGGGAGAAGTGCCAGAAGACTGGAGGAAAGCAAACGTCACCCCGATCTTCAAAAAGGGCAAGAAAGAAACCCAGGGAACTACAGGTTAGTCAGCCTAACCTTGATCCCTGGGAAGGTGATGAAGCATTTAATCCTGGAAACCATTTCCAGACACATTAAGGATGAAAAAATCATCAGGAGTAGTCAGCATAGATTCACCAAGGGGAAGTCATGCTTGACCAACTTGATAAACTTCTATGATGAAATGACTGGCCTGGTAGATGAGGGGAGAGTGGTGGATATTGTCTACCTGGACTTCAGTAAGGCCTCCAACCAGATCCTTACAGAGAAGCTGTTGATGTACAGGCAGGATGAGCATTCAGTGAGGTGGACTGAAAAGTGGCTTAATGGCTGGGCCCAGAGGGTGGTGATCAGTGGTACAGTCCAGTTGGAGGCCAGTGACTAGCATGTACCCCAGGGATCAATACTGGGTCCAGCCTGGTTTAAAATCTTCATTAATGACCTGGATGATGGGGCAGAGTGCAGCCTCAGCCAGTTTGCAGCCAACACCAAACTGGGAGAAGTGGCTGATACACCAGAGGGTTGTGCAGCCATCCAGAGGGACCTCAACAGTCCAGAGAAATGGGCTTCAACAAGGGGAAGTGCAAAGTCCTGCACCTGGGGAGGAACAACCCCGTGCACCAATATATACCGGGGGCTACCCAACTGGAAAGCAGCTTGGTGGAAAAGGACCTGGGTATCCTGGTGGGCACCAAGTTGAACAGGACCCAGCAATGTGCCCTTGCTGCAAAGAAGGCTAACGGTATCCTGGGCTGCATCAGACAGAGTATTGGCAGCAGGTTGAGGAAAGTGATCCTTCCCCCTTATTCAGCACAGGGGAGGCCACACCTGGAGTATTGTGTCCAATTGTGGGCTCCTCAGCACAAGAGAAACATGGACATACTGGAGAGAGTCCAACAAAGGGACAGAAAGATGATTAAGTGCCTGGAGCATCTCTTGTGCCGAAAGGCTGAGAGGGCTGGGACTGTTTAGCCTAGAGAAGAGAAAGCTCAGGGACATAACCAATGTATATAAATACATGAAAGCAGAGTGTAAAAAGGTCAGAGCCAGGCTCTTTTCTGTGGTGCCTAGTGACAGGACAAGAGGCAATGGGCACAAACTGAAACACAGGGGGTTCCATCTGAATATCAGGAAGCACTTTTCTACTGTGGGATAACCAAACACTGGCACAGGTTGCTCAGGGAGGTTGTAGAGTCTCCCTCCTTGGAGATATTCAAAAGCCATCTGGACATAGCCCTGTGCAACTGGCTTGAGGTGGCCCTGCTTGAGCAGTGGGATTGGACCAGATCACCTCCAGAGGTCCCTTCCAACATCAACCATTCTGTGATTCAGATATTCCTGGCTATTGACACCACATCACAGTCATGAGAGACTTTTATGAGTGTCATGAGACTTTCAATTTTTCACTGGCCAACAACACATTATGTTACCTTGCATTTGCTCTAGTAAGTGTTGAGAACACTATAGAAGAATTGATTATAAGAAATAACCATGGATTGACAAATGAGTTGAGTCAGTTTAAATTAAACATGAGGCTAAACAAGAATAGATATTACTCACATCAACTGGTCTGAAGGGTTCAAGAAAATTAACAAACAGGTGAAGCCTCAAACTGTCTTAGAATTGGAGATAAAAAGGATATATATATATATATATGTTTATATATATAGACAGACAAGAGAGCCAAAAATACTGACATGTAAAGAATACTAAAACAAACAGCTACAGGCTTTTTAGATACCTCCATAAAAAGAAAGGAAGAAAGAAGTACAGTAGTTGTCCAGTGAGGATGCAGAAGTGAAATTGCCACATGAATAATAAATGCACTTGTGCTCAGTTGGGGAAGACCAGATACATTCCATCAAATTCTAAATATGCTAGATTTTTTATTTGAACATCTGCAAGCCAGAATTTTTAAGGAATCTAGGCAAAAGGGGTATTGTGATTTTCTGCAGAGGATCTTTGGTTGTATTCTAAATTCTAGTACGGAAGTTATCATAGACCCAAGGAAACAGAAATAGTGGTGTGGTTTTATGGTTTTAACAACTCTATCTTGCATTTTTTTCTCATAGCACCCAGCAGAGCATGTTAACAAAGATAACAGAATATGTTGCAAAGAGAGGTTACAGTAAATTTCAGATTTGCCACCATTTAAAAATATGAACAGGATTCTGCCATACTAATTCATGCAGTACAAGTTTTATCCAGACACTACTCTGCTTTCTCCATTCTCTAGTTTTCTAAAGCAGCCTTTATCTAGTACAGCTTCTGCTTCTACTAGGAATGCCAGCATCATCACCTGGCCAAATGTATGACTACCTAGCCTGGATCCCTAGAAAATACCTGTCAGTCCTGTGTAGCAGGTTAAAAGGCAGCATGCTTTACACTGTCTATCCTTACATTTTATGTCAATCCTATATATAGGTGCTGTTGAAGGCAGCGCCTCGTCTGTGGCAGTCCGTGTAGCCTGCTGTGTCCATGTCCTTTGCGTGTCTGTGTGTGCGCATGTGTGGGTGTGTCTGGGATACATGTTTAACTTCACTACCAGTTGAACCTGCAAACAGAAAAGCAGCTGCCACATCCATCTGGGTCTCTAGACTGGGCTCCAGCAGCTGGGCAGGAGGAATCCCCAGGCTCTGGAGCTGCTGGAGACGGCAGTCACTTACAACCTCCCTCAACAGAAAATGTTGGTTTTGCAGGGACTACTATGAAAATAATCTTCATTTAACTAAGAAATATGTCTAATTTACTTATGCAAAGTAAAGGAGTAATACATTACTGAGGGGAGACCTTATTGCTCTCTACAAGTACCTGAAAGGGGGTTGTGATGAGGTAGGTGTTGGTCTCTTCTCCCAAGTGACAAGCGATAGGACAAGAGGAAATGGCCTCAAGTTGTGCCAGAGGAGGTTTAGGCTGGATATTAGGAAAAATTTCTTTACTGAGAGAGTGGTGAAGCACTGGAAGAGGCTGCCCAGGGAGGTGGTAGAGTCACCCTCCCTGGAGGTGTTCAAGGAACATGTGGACGTGGCACTGTGGGACATTGTTTAGTGGGCATGGTGGTGTTGGGGTGATGGTTGGACTTGATGATCTTACAGGTCTTTTCCAACCTAAGTGATTCTGTGATGCTGTGATTATTTCATTTTTAAATAATGGCAATTTGCAGATTAAAGCATACTCTTTATTAAGACACTTGACCTAGCTCTAAAATGGCAGAGGTGGGACATGAGAGAATGAAAATTTCAAATGATTGATGTTTTGCAAACAAAAATGAAGGTCCTATTTGCTGGGCCTATACATAGTATTTAAATGGAGATTTAATGTTACAATTCACACAGAAGAGATTCAGTTTTCTAGAGAAAATGCTTAAACATGATGCTTATAGTCAGCAGAGTACAAATTTAAGTACAGAATTGATTCTGCGTAAACAACTAAAGACAGTCTCACTAACTAACACTGTCATCTTATCTGGAACCTCATAACTGTGGAGAAAACCACCCTTTCACAAACACAGAGAACATGACATTAAGAGTGCTGTTGCAAAGGAGGCAGTTACAAAGAACTTATCAGCTCCCATCATGTAGCAATAAGAATTGCCTCATCCTGCTTTGTCTTGAAATAAACAAACATCACTGAAGAATTAATTTGTTTTAGAAAGCATTCCCACAGCTGTAAGGACAGTGGTATTAACACATTTTCAACACTGTCCTACATTAATCTTAGAGACAATTATCTCTCAGGTCTTATGACCTGATATGAAATAAAACCCAAAATTTTTTTCCCCCAAGGGAAATTTTCCAAAATTTGTTCATAGATCTACTCCACGGCTTAAAACAGGTATAATTCAGATGGTTACATCGTATGTCTCGTATTGTGTTATGGCTTGCCATCTTACACAGGAGAGAAAGACCCTGGAGCCCTTTGCCAATTTATAGACGTAATATGACCATTTCTTCACCAGTTACATATATCTGCTATATCTAGAGAATAGTCTGGCTCCCTGTGTGCACCGTTAAGTGTACTGTTAAGATAAAATGCTTCCTTATTGATGTGGAGAGTATAGAATATGAATAAAGCTCTATACAGGAGACATGCTTTCCAAACTCACTGAATCCTGCGGTGAACTCCTTTGGGGTAAGTGAGCCATTGCCATCAGCATCCAATGTAACAAAAACTTTTTCAAGCTCTTCCAGGCTAAGAGGTAACTCAGGATGCAGTCTCTGGAATGACAAAACATGCAGCAACTTTACCCAGTACCACAGGATGAGAGGAAGACTAGATTCTACAGAACATCTGTAATACAGAAGGATACGTCATTTTGCTTCCCAGAGTGAAAATTGAAAGACATCACAAACAACATCAGCTGAGGGAGATTTGCTTTAATGACTTCATTATTTGCCTTTATGAATCCTTTACGACAAAGCAGCGAGAACAATCTGTTTGTGACACAAATTCCAATCACGCAGGGAAGAAGTAGAATTTGAGGTGGAGTCTCAACATCCTGGTGAAATGGCTTGATTATCTTGGTGAAATGCCTTGATTATCATGCAGCTGGACAAACGTGCCAGCAGAACTGTACGCCTAGTTCCTTCCACGTCATGAGGTCAAGCAAAAGGCTCTCTAAACAAGAACATTATAGAGGGTATACTGCCCTAATTAAAGTGGATTCAAAATGTTTAAATAAATAAATAAACAAAACAAAGCTAAGAAAGCTGCATGGTCCAAGGAGCAAACCTGCTTCTCCCGTAACAAGTTAAATGTAGCTCATGACTGTCTACTTCTGAAATGCAGCACGCTCACACCAGAAAAGACAGAACTTCATGAAACCAGCTCCACAAAATCACTTATTTTTTCCTGAGAATCCAAAGACAGGAATAAAAGAAAAAAAAGTTCTTTAAATCTGGCCCTCGTGGTTTTATTGTAATTCTTTTAACAGTATAGACAGATTCCCAGAAATAGGAGGAAACTGGAGTGGCAAACAACTACAACAGCAAGGACTTACACTGGGAGACAGCACTAGGAAGAGTAAAAGCTTTCCTCAGCTTGGGAAGTGTACAAGTATATACTGGTAAAGTCCTCTGCTTTATTAGTTACTATCTTAATCCCTTCCCTGAATTCCTATTGCACATACAACAGATTGAAATTGCAAGCTAATAGGTTGATAAAGTTCATCAGAACAAAAGTGCTAATCAGCTCCACTGTGGGGAAGGCATTTAAGGCCAAAGAAAGTCTCTCCTGCAATCCAAGAACAATAGAAACCACCATTCAATATACCAGGCCGTACAGCCAAGGTAAGAATTGCCTGAGTGCATTAACCAGGACTTCCCTGGCTGCAATGAAGGCTTTAGGGTATACATTATAAACCTGTAGGAGTTGAAGGGAAGAGCAGTAAAAGGAATTCCAAGGTCATCTTGAGAAGTGAAAGCAACAGAGCTTCTAAAGCACAGAACTACCTAGAATAGTCCCAAAGGGATTTCTGGGCAGGATTAATTGTGCACTGCTGCCTGCTTCTAAAAAACTAAGAAAACTTGACGTACATTCAGTCTAGGTATGGTACTTCATCAGCGATACACCTGACATGACCAGTTTCTCACCTAAACACACCCATCTTCCCAAAGCTTTAGATTTTAATCTCTTAGGTCTAAAGGGAAACTTTTTAAAATCAGCTTCTCCTGTAAAATTCTCACAGCCTACATGGCCCTGATGAGGGAGGAGACAAATACTCTTTTTACTCTTAGAAAAACAGAAACTGTACTCCTGCTGCCAGATCTTTGGGACCTGCTGAAGGAGCGCTTCTCCAGAGCTGGCTTTCCTCTTCTGACCATGTCCCAAATACAGACCGGCCTGCTATTGCAGGTACAACTGCTTGTGGGTCTTGCTGCAAACCTGACTGGTAAATATATGCTTCTCAATTACAGCTGGAGTGCCCTATCACAGGGTTCAAATTCTGAACCGAGTTATACTAATTTTGCAGTAGAAAACACAATTACTTACATTTTCTTGAAAAAAACATAGAAATAGGAGATTTTGAAGAATGTACCAACATTTTGCTCCATTAAATTCCCTGAGGATAATTTACTGACTTTGACGAACTGGGGCCACACTTACCATTGTTACTAAGATTAAGTCAATTTTTTCCCAACCTCTTGGTTTTATTCTTTAAAAAGAAAATTTAGGGGTTTTTTTTGTTGTTAGGAAAACAAAATATTATTGTTGGTCTCATAGGTGTGTTTTTGTTTATTCGCTCATTTTGGGCTTACTGTAAAAATACATAGTTCCTTTCAACATGAGGCTCTTAATAATAAAAAAAAGAAGAAATAATACATATCCAAAGATATCACTGGAGCTTAAATAGAAATTATCTGCATTGCCACCCAATGTGCTCTGTGCTTTCATGACATCTACGCTTACTTACCCAAAAATACCAAGCTTTTACTCTGCTAAATAAAAAGAGAGGTCAAATAGCTAAGAGTAAGATCTGAACCCAATTCTGCTATATGCATTAAAATAAAATATTGTGCAACACTAATTCTCGTTATTCATGATAACCTCAAGGCCCAAAGTGCGAAGCTGTAGTTTCAAGTCTCAGGTAGAATTTGCTTTCTTGCAATTTCAAAAAACCTCTTGTGTGTTTGAAAGTTGGGCACATTTGATATTTTGAAATGGAATGAAAAATTCCAAACAACTAGTATTAACATAATCTCAAAATAAGCAGCACGATATAATCAGGGAGGAGTAAATCTTTAATATAATTACTAGGTTATAGACACATCAGAAAACTTTGTTTGCAAGATCTATTCCACTGAAGCTAATTGGATTTTAGATACTCAGCACTTTTTAAACACTCAGCACTCTCTGTTGAAAATCATGCCTCAACTCACATGACTAAAGATTAAAAAAGAAAGCTTAATGTTAGCATCTTGTATTTGATGCAAAGCTTCATTAATGTTAAGTTGCACTGAACTAACAAACAAAAGCGATCAACACTTTGTACCTTTTAAGGAAAAAACTGGTTTAATTTATTGATTTATGTCTTTGCTATAGGGAGTGAACATCATGAAAAGTGCAATCAAAATCAACTATAGGGAGTGAACATCATGAAAAGTGCAATCAAAATCAACTTCAAAGTCACGTTTGCAATACAGGGATTCTAGTTAACTAGTCATTCTAATCAAGCATAATGAATAACTGTAACAGTGTATGTCTAATGTACAGCTGTTCAGTATAAAACATCATTATTTTGTATATCAATAAAATAATGGGTAACAAATGCATTAGAAAACATTGTAGATTGCTGTCACTGGTGTCCAAATAAATCTCCTTTAATCCACTACTGAATTACAGAGAAGATGGGACAATGAGAAAGCTATCGCTGGCTTCAAAGAATCTGGATTTCTGAATTGCTGGAATTAATGTAAGAGACTTTTGTTTAGAATTTTTATTCACTGTCACTAAATTACTGTAAAGTCAAACGGAGGAGATGGGTCTCACCCCAGATTTTTGTCAATGGAACTGCATTGATTTCAGCTGAATTACTCTTGATTTACTAAAGGGTTGAGTGGAATAAGGATAATCCAGTATCTTCAAGAGGTCTAGATTTGTAATATTCTCTTTAATTGGATCAGCAGGAAATAAAAGGAAATATAAAGAAACATCTTCTCAAGCGTTCTGAGCACCCTTATTTCTGTATTTAAATGAACCAGACACTTACATACATACTGAAGTCATCAGATATGGTAAACAAATACTCATGGTGAAATAGAAGACATACTTCATCTGTTCTTTGCAACCCTTTGCAACCCTTTTTCTACTGCATCTTTTGCAACATCTGTTTTAGAACCTGAAGTATAAATTTATCAGCACTCTAAGCATAAAACTTAGAAGTAAACAGAAACAAATGTTTTTACGTTCCTTGCAAAAACAGATATTAAAACTTTTTATATACACATACACATATATACATATATGGGTCTTCTACTAGGTGAAAGTATATGCCATTCAGTTTTGGGAAAGACAATAAAATTATAATCCATTAAATTCTCTATGGATCTGGATTTACCAATATTACTACTAACAACATATTTGTTTGCATTCAGTTACTTCAATGAGATAACGTATATTGGTAAAGCCTACAGCACAGCAAGCATCTGCACTCCTACATTTTTTCAACTTTGCAGAATTAGCACAGGTCATCACAAAACTCAGCAACAACTGCACAGAAAGCTCTTGAAAGCTAGTAATCTGAGCAATTTACTATGAGGTTTTTGCATTTCCAACATGGGTAGTTAAAAGTGTTTCACTTGCATTTTCCTATATGCAGGCACATATTTGTTTCTGAGGATATGGAAGACTTCATAATTTTATGTTAGACGCTTCCGTTGGTTTGCACTGAATTTATTTGCTATCACTCCCCAATTTGATTTCATCCATAAGTACTGAAGTAGAAATGGATTAACACAATGAAATTATGCTTTGCATGTCAAGCATGAGTACATTCTTGTTTTCTGTCACATACTGGTTCAAATCATCTTATCATTTGCGTAATATGCACCCGATCCCATTTTCAAAAGATTTTGTTATATAGTTGCTTTTTTCCATCCACATTTTTCAGCAAATCTGATTTTGGCCCCTCAAACAATTTAAGAACAATTTGGTAAGATTATTGTGAACACTGAATAATGCTAAAATACTGTTCCTCTATACCTCCTACATATATATGTGATCCAGCTGAGAGTTCACCATTTTCTGGCAGGTGAAACCAAAGTGAAAGACTTTATTTACACAACTTTGCTGAAAAAACAGAAGGATAAAATTGGCGGACTGAATACATTCGTGATGCTGTGGCAAATTGCAAAGTGATGAATTTACTGGAGTTTCAACTTTCTCAATGAGACTGGAATTAAATTCCTGGGGCATGTTTTTTAAATTTCACTTACTTTGATTTTCCACTTTTTTTGTTACTTTGTCTGTGGAAACAAATGCAAGCATTATGTAAGACTTCAAAGAGATTATTTTAAATCCTACATATGTCTTTAAAGTTATCAGGAAGGTGTTACAATTTTTAACTCTAAATTAATCAGTCTCAGTTTATTAAGGGCATTAAGAGGTTCTCTCATTGAGCATTTCACATAGTCAGTTTTGTTTTACCTGCATGTCTTGACAAGTGACGAAGCCTTTGCCTTCCAGATCACAAATCTGAAAGAACTCATGTGCTTTTCCCAACACAGTTGGTCCTGGGTCTTGTTCTCCAGTCCTGCTCCTCTCTGCATCTCCTGGTAGCACAGGACTGGCACAGTCTCCTTGTATTCTGTCCATTGTCAGAATCTCAGCACAGGGATATCTTGGGATGCTGCTAGCCCATTTACTCACAAATTCTGATCTGAAACCTGTGCATGGAAGGTAAGGAAAAGAGCAAATCAGACCCTCTTAATGATGCTTTCCACTATCTCTTAGCAATCATCTCTTTAATTAGGCACTAAAGCTTAGAAGTAGAAAAAGCTTTTTGAAAATGCCTGCCCTTGATGGGCTGCGCTAAAGACACTGCAAATGGGACAGTGAACGAGGAGGGGGGAGCTTGAGGGAAGAAGACAAAACTAGCTCTGGAAAGGAATCTCAAAGCAAAATCAGCCAGTTCAACAAGAAATATAGACAATCAATTAACGTGAACAAGAAAACACAAGAAATATGGGTAAATACAAAAATAATGCAAAGTCACAAGTATTCAGCTGGTATCTTTTTGACTCTGATCATTTTGCCACTACATATCATAATTTGCATCCAGTGCTTTGGAATACAGTTCATATGATAGCTATAGAATGGAAGGTGACTGATGGGACCTGATGGACCATGGTGTTTAAATCAATTAAGTAAAATTAAGAGAAAGATAAGAGATTATGGAATTCTGAAACATTTAATTAGAGTCATCCTTATTACTTAGGACTTTGACTTTCACCTGTGAAGAATGAATTGCTAGTGAACTTGGTGGGAAGACTTTGTAAGTTAATCACATCTTAAAGAGCCTCTGTGAAAATTTGTATTATACTCCCTGCATGCAAATATTTGTATATATTCATGTTTGGCTATAATTTTACCTTAAATTCATTCTAGGAGGTCAGAGGTAAAAAGTTTTCCCTCTCCAAACTTGTACAATTGTACAACACACAGTATCAATACAAAAGGAGCAGGCTTTCCCAAAAGCCTGTGGGCTCAAAGGCACTATTGACTACTCATGGGTTGTCATGCCTCACCTGATGTTTGTAAGATACCCTGTATGACCTTAACTCATTATCATGTGGGTAAACTAAGTAGAGAAACAGTCTGTTTCACTGAGGTACTGCATATTTGTGACAGGCTAAGAACATGGGTACAGTTACCAGGGCTCAGAAGACATGCAACAACTTGACTTCATATCTGCATCTTGCATTTGTATTTCTGTTTTTCTAAATAGGTCTACCTAAAGTAGCCACAAAGTTGTCAGATAATTTTTAACATAGAGAAATATTTTGAGAGGCATTTGACTATTACAAAGGAACATAGCCTGATTCCAATCCAGTGTGACTGGCACAATCTGGAACAACTCAAGTGAGAATTATTTGAATCTGAAATGTTGTCTTCAGAGTACAGGCTTGGCATTGCATGGATGTGAAGGTAGAATCTGAGGGAACAAGAACTTTAGCTTGTCAACTCAGCTTCTTAAGGAGAAACGGCTCTGATTGCACAGAGTTACTCAGCCAGAGCCTGCTTTATTCTGTGCTTAAGTTCAAACCTGGCAGTGCTTTATACCTCTTAAAACACAGCATCTTCCAAGAACTTCTTAGATGTACAGTTTGTCACACTTGCAGCTTGCAGTGGCTTTCCATGACAAAGTGATTTCTCAATAGCTATGGGCCAGGCTGTTGGACTTCCCATGTTGCAAGTATAAAAGCACTGTAAACAGGCCACTGCCTTCAAACCAAACCAGGACTTTGATGAGCAGATCACCCACGCCCTCTGAAACCATGGGGCAAAAATCCGCAAACATAAGCAAATTTTCCTCTCTCTCCCTCGCTCTCTGTCGCAACTCTGATCATCCCAGGACTGTTGTTCAAATACTCTCCAAAGCTGAAATAATTTTGGCTTAATGACCAAAGAACTTAGCTGTCAAAATCCTTCCTAAAGCAGAGTTGCAAGCAGCAGAAGAAAAAACATTCTGAGAGAAGGCAAAGGTTGGCTACACCCAATACCATCCCGTTTTATGACACTCCTTCCCAGAATGGGTCTCACTTCAATTTTAACATGTGGCAGTCAGGGGTGCTTTATAAACCCCGAGACCAGCTATTTGAAACGAGCTGTTGCCCCTCCGCCTGCACACAGCGAGCAGGCAGTGGGTACCGCTCGCTGCTGCGGCAGGTGAGCCCTCTCCTGGGGCTCACCGCGCCCCAAAAGGCACCGAAGCCTGCCAGAGCACCCGTGCTGGCAGCCAAGCAGGCCCTGGAAAATTAACAAGGCTAGGAAATGCTGTCACAGGGAATATAGGTCAGACATACCAAGGGGCATTTGGCTATTACAGCTGCTTGTGCAGCTGTACTCTTTCTCTTACGAGGAAAATTTCTAGCTCAGAAAGTCTGACCAACCATCAGTAGCTAGGAAGATACGTGAAGGATACTCCACCACTGCCCTGTTTCTTAATCCCTTTCCTGATGTTTCCAACATTAGACAGTCTCAAAAACAGTATATGAGCTAGACGACTCTTTGCTCTGACTCTATATAGCCACCCACAAGTGGCTTAGATGGAAATGCCACTGCAAGCCACTTTCAGACTATAGTGGTATAATAGTCTGGATGAGATTCTCCTTTCTTTTACACACCTAAACTTACGTCAATACAGCTCATTCTTGACTGACACCAGTGCACAAGGTAATCAAAATCAGGCCATCAGTTTCAACATTGCAGTGACAGAATCACAGAATCACTAAGGTTGGAAAAGACCTGTAAGATCATCAAGTCCAACCATCAACCCAACCCCACCATGCCCACTGAACCATGTCCCGCAGTGCCTCGTCCACACGTTCCTTGAACACCTCCAGCGATGGTGACTCCACCACCTCCCTGGGCAGCCTGTGCCAGCGCTTCACCACTCTCTCAGTGAAGAAATTTTGATACTACCTTAGAAACAGGTTTAAAAATACCAAAAATCAGTGGGACAAGTGCAGCCTAGAGATGGTCTTGACAAGATCTGACCCAGACTCCAAGTGTATTGGACATAATACATTTTTTTTTTTCTTTTTCACATCGCAGCCATTTCTCGAAAGGCCACAACTGCAGGAACAGGCCAAGCTCATCATGATAGTAAGTGGTGCTGATGCCTATGGTTTCTGCACAGTTCATTAGACTTCCTTAACAAAAAGGCAAATGAAAAGCTGTGCAAGTAATAGATAGTCAATTGCATGCGAAAGAATAGAAATATGAAAACAGATTAAAAATGGTGGAACAAAAAGGCACTATGTACAGTTTGATAAAGTTGTTTACTTTTAGCAAACAGTACAGATAGCATTCCAAAAACGTCACCATGCTTTCTACATACTTCCATACCACAATATGAAATTATCTGCATCGCAGGAGCCTCACCTTCTTACAA
The DNA here is from genome assembly GCF_030936135.1 of Gavia stellata. Lineage (NCBI taxonomy): Eukaryota > Metazoa > Chordata > Aves > Gaviiformes > Gaviidae > Gavia > Gavia stellata. The sequence goes on along the minus strand of NC_082597.1, from coordinate 85,285,960 downwards.
GTTGCCCCACCTTTCATACACATCATAAAAACTTGCTACACAGCAAGAGTCTTGACTACAGCAGAAAATTAGATTAGAGCATACGCTAAAATTCTTAATCCTTATGGCAGCTTCCGAAGCTGGTACAGTTCATCGTAATTCCTAGAGTGCCCTGATACTTTGCAAATTCCGGTAATAGCGTGAAAGATTAAAACTGCAATTTGCCCCACGTTACTGGATCAGCAATGTAATTATTCCAAGGCCAGTTTTAAATAACATAGGTAGTTCCATTCCCTCATCCATCTCCTTTAGAAATCAAATGGCTTACAAATTCAAAAGACTATTCTGTTCTATTAAGACCTTTGATTTCCATTCTTTTAGCTACAAACAAACAGTTCACTATGCAAAATAGGTCATATCGTGAGCTGATGCAAACAAGCATAGCTCCAAACAACACTAAAAAAGGATGTGGCCTTTATGAGGTTTTTACAGATGATTAATCATGAGGTATTTTTGGACTGGTCTGCAACAGGCAGGTCACTGTTAGTATTTCAAATGACATTTTCATCATGATTTTCCAGTCAGGTGTACTCTAAATCACCAAACTCTAGAAGTACAGAGCACTGCTGATCCACAGATTTCCTAAGTCACGACTTGTGACAACCCCATTCTCCCTAATTAGGATAGTTAAAAACTTACAGAGCTGTTTTACCTGCAGTCATGTCTGAGTTTCTAGGTTTCAGTAAAATATTTTTTTTTAGCATCTGTATACAGGTACAAACTTTCCGCAGCACACTTCAAAACACGAATCATCAGCAGAAAAATGTAGTAAGCTTACTTAATACTGAGGTCACCATGGATTTATACAAAATACTCTTATGAGAGATAACATGTTTTACAAACACTGTAAAATAAAAATCAGATTGTGTACTTTTGCTATAAGAAATATATTTTCCTACAACCAAATGATCATTGTTAAAATAACCTGCAGCTGTTCTGTACTATGCCTGACACATGAACAGGGACCTCTTCAGAACTAATTTAGTGTCGGAGTTAGTTATCTTTTAGCATGCTGAAAAGCTTCTAAAGCTACTAAAATGTACCACCACAGTTACTTTAAGTCGGCACAAGCCTGCTGAAAGAAGTCATTCTGTTCCCTATTACTGTGCCCTGCCCTTGGACAAGGGTTCGTCCAGTCAGACAGTGTTGTAGAATCCTTTCAATTTAATATGGAAAGTTATAGTATATTTAGCTCAATTAAAGCCAAGAGGCCCATCAAAGAAACACATCAAAGAAAAATCAAGAATCATGAAAAGCAGGACCTACAGAGAATGACAGAGGAATAGGACTGCTAAGACCAAAGAGAGCACAATAACCGTCCTCAAGTACATGGAAGTTTGCTAGATACAGGACTGGAGAAAAATACTCCCTATGCACATAATGCAATCCACAAGAAGTAACACTCTTGTGCTGTAACGTGGCAGATGAGCTAGACATGAAAAACCATCCAATGATAAAGAAAGTAGAGCACTGAACCACTGACTGCAAAGGTCGTGCAACTGCCATCATGGAAGAACAGACCAAACACAAATCTGCAAATAATGGCATAGGTGATCATTCCTTGAGAAAGATGAATAGATCAGTGGACCTCAATGTTACTTTTAGCTATTCTGTAAAGATTTTATGACCGTTCAAGGTAAAAATTCAGGTCCCACACTTAAAACAACTAACAGAGATACAAAGCTGTGCACCCAAAAAAAAAAAAAAAAAATCCAGTTTTTTCCTCTACTATGAATAAGACAATTACCCTTTAAGCTCTCATGGAAGCATTATAAAGCCTGACCTAACCATACAAACACCTGGACTGCACTAGATGAAAAATAGGACTTTCATTCCTCCAATTTTGACTTTTCAAGTAAAAACATGCGAGTCTTACTCTTTTGCTTCAGAAAGGCATTGAAATGAGTCATAAAAGCCTCTTTCTTCCACACAACCTGAATTCACTGGCTAGGTAACTTCTCTCATGATGCACACGATCTCTTACGATTCTCCATCTTAGGAGACAGTGCACCATGGGGTGGGTGTGGGGACTTTAACTGTGGAGGGAGGGCTCTGAGGCAAGATGGAGTTCCTATGAGGGACCACAACAGGATAGGCTGAAAGAAATGTGTCATGAAAATAATTTCAGGGGAGCAGCAAAGGCAGACAACAAAGGAATCCTGCAAGCACCAGCCTAAAAAAAGGAAAAACTTTAAATTGTGTAGAAATTCCTTTTCTGTGAGTAAATTTGTGTGGGAGAACCAAATTCTGTTTACAATCAGTCTAAATAGAAACCCTCCAACCAGCCCTGACTGTAGCTTTTAAAGATTAAGGGAACCATTAGGATCCCCTACTTTGATATTCTGCATAATGCAAGCTCAAAGCTTCATTTATACCACAACAAGTTTTTAGATTTCCATAAAATTACTTCCAATTTATTTCAAGGTAAGGGAGATGAGCAGAAATCAAGAATGGAAAAGACTTGGGAGATGATGTTGTGGGTTATAAATACATTGTAATCGTATAAATGAAATTCCTCATTTTCAGAAGATGGCTGGTTAAAGAAAAAAAACATACCTAAAACTAAAGAATAAGGGGAAAAAAACCAGGTCATATATAAGAAGCACAGTCTCCACAATATTAACTAGGAAACAGGAGAAAAACAGAGAAGATGCTTAAAGTGACAGCAGTAATGATTCCGAAACAGGCTACCAAAGACTTTGAAGACTACTCACTCCCCACTTGGCATTTGTCCCTAGATGAATCCACAAATCCAAACGTTGGAAAAAACCCAAACTATGTCACTTCTGTGCACAATGATGCAGGATCCCAACGCTCTGACTGGTGATCACGTCCTCATCAACCTTTTTTATTTTTAACACCTCCATCCAAGCAGCTAGTTCTCACTGGGTTTGTAAGAAAATTTGCCTCTCCCAAAGGCTAGCTGCCCACACACATGACGAAGAAAGTCGCCTGCCTGGCTTCTTGCTGGCCTCTATGGAAGCAGTAAACAAAACTATCCATATATTAAAATTCAGACATCCAAAGGTAACAGAGGCAGGCAAAGGAAGCAGGCAGATTCATTTATTCCCCATCCTGCTCCTTCAATATGGAAACACTAATGAAAAACAACTAATGTGCAGGCAACAATAATCACAGAATCTCTCACTTTCCTTCCAGCACTATCTTCTCTGATTTTTATTGCCTAAATATTAGCAGTTCTTAGGGATCTACACGGAAAAGGCAGGGTGAAGTTAAATGGACCTGCTTAGTGCTGCTACTCTAAGTAGTTAGGATTTTAGTGGAAATGCATCTTTTCCTCTTGCTTCATTGCTTTGGATGCCTCCTTTTTGATGTATTTAAGAAATAAAAAGCTAAGAACTGTCTAGAAATGCAAACTTCTTAGAGAAGGACACTGAATCTAGGGGCAACAATCATCATGGAAATCACGGTTGCAGAATAATCACAGGATCATCAAAGCTGTGAGAGCACCCTGCCTGTAGTCTCTGGGTGCTTCAAGGACCCAGGCTCTCCTTCTCTCCCTCCACCTGCTCTTCCTTATTCAAGGACATCACTCCAAGAAGACCTGTTCTCCCTCCCCGGTTCTTTTCCTGCCTGCTGGTTGCAAGAACCTTGAGTCTTCAAGAAACTGTTGACCTACCTAACACCTGAGCAGGATGGTGGTAGAACTGTCTATGTGTATCTGAGTATGCGTTTTCCCCACAAATTCTCTCTCTCTCTAACTTATCAACAAATCCTTACTGCATACAAATAAAATTTGGCCAGTTATGTATTTTGGGCAACAACACTGGCTAACATTTGCAGCTGCAGCATTAGTTTTTATGAACGTTTGCATGTAAGCAGTAATGACATTAGCAGTTACAGAACTTGTATCAGAACTATTATAGAACTATATAGAATTACTTTACCATTGTTTTGACTTCTTTCCAAAACATAAAATGTTATTTCAGAGAAGTAAAACCTACTGTTAAGAAGGAGAACCTTACAACATATGCCACACATTCCAAGCATGGTAAAGTCAAAACTGAGCTGACTCCATCTGACTGCATGATTTATTTTGTTGCATTGTCCCAAGCACTGAAATTAATTGCAAATATCTATTTTAATAACAGCATTATATTAGTAAATGGTGTAACCTGTAATGTGATGTTCTGGCAGGAGGTATTGCCAATTCATATAAGCTGTTCCATTTGTTGACAAATTATTTGCATTGGAAACAGGACACCCCCTCAAAGTAAAAGCCTGTAAAAAGTTTAAGTAAAGCAGTATATGTTCCTTTTAATTGTCTTATCTTTCAGGTTTTCCTAATGACTCACTGCTAAGTGGAGCTACTTTCAGCTGGTGAAATCTGGTTGACAAGAACATCTTCAAAGTACACTATTTTCACAAAAAAAGCCTTGAAATATTCTGCCTCCTACAAAAAGTCCTTGCTAAAAATGTAACTTCTGGAAAAAAAAAAATTCAAAACCTTTTATCTGCCTGAAAACCAACAAAAATTTGGCTTGAAATGTAAAATATACTCTCTATTTCTAGTTTGTCAAGGAATGTTATATCTTTAACATAAATTAAAGGACTTTGAGATGCAAATTAAATATCCTCTTCATTTAAAAATGCATTTTTAATGGAAAAAATCTTAGTGGAAAATTTCAGTCTACTCTGCCAGTGACCTTAGTGGACCCAAGCTAATGCAGATTGCACCAGAAGACCAGAGAGGCATGTTCCAAGTGTCTCCTTAGTTATTTAGTACTTGATTTGCAGTTGGGTTTGCAAGAACTCTTGCTTTCAAAATTTTCAGAATCTCTAAAACTACAAACTTGCTCTTGGAAACCACCTTCACCCGAGTCAGTGGGACAGTTTGTATGGGACAAGACCATGTGAGTGAGGCACGGGAACATTTCATCTGCTAGTCCGCTGTTTTTCCACTGCAAGAAGTAATGGCAAAATATGATACAAGAAGTGTCATATTTTCCTATACGCAATACAAGATAACGTTCATGCTATCTCTTCTGCATGGCTCACTTCCAAGGTCTGGGAAGCACGTATCAACAAATCCGCTTACCTATATTTGATTAGTAGGCTTGGTGTACCTCGTTCTGTTTAGTTCTACAAAACAATTAAAAATGCATCAGATTCTTAATTGGGTTTTAATTCACCACTGCTTTCAACTGGAAATACAACTTCCACATTCTCTGTGAGTCAACTAGTCAGAAAGTTATTCTAGCAATTGTGCAGGATCCCTGCCTCCATTTACGCTGCTCGCTAACAAGCAAGACCCTTCACCTTTCTTGATAACCCCTCTGCAAGACTAAGGGGTAAGATGAGCTATGTGAGGAAAAAGGGGCTATTGCATGACACTGCAGATAGGGAGAATATCTTCTGGTGTGGCTCTCTGGAGGTCACAGGCTCTTCAAAGGGACACATATCCTGGCCACGGCTCAGCAATGTGGTGACTTCCTCCTGTGCAACAGGTATGGCTACTTCATCATTTCTCTCTGGCAAAAATAAGGTATCAGAGCAAGGGGTAGTCTGGGACTCAACAGAAGAAACACATGATACAGAGGCACAGCAGAAGGCGAGCATGAGAAGAAAGTCAAAGTAGAGCGAGACATGACACACAATAAATCTGGTAGTGACTTATGAGGCAGATTGGACAAGACTTCCAGTAAGCTATCCTACACTTTACTTATCTGCCCCTGTGGTGATTCAGCTTACTAAATGTGGGGAAGAACTACCCCAGAGAAGACCACTGGTGCCTAGAAATGCAGGCAAATATTTATCACCAATTTTTTGTTTTCTCTTAGGATAACAAATAAATCAGATTTAGACTGAAAACCCTAGGCCTGACCTGGTTCGATCTTTGTCTGGAGAGAGCTCCAAAGCCTTTAACTGAGTTTCGGTCACTTTCTTGACACAGGTATCCTGGTGCTTCTGCATGGATAAGGCATGGGCAGTGGAATCAATTCTGTTTTTACATCAGGTTTAACTTAAACTGATTAAATCTGCATTTCTAACAGGAGAAATAAAACCCTGAAGATGTATTACTCCCTCCTTACATGTAGAACTGTACATTCATAGATACTTATACTGCAAATTAGCAAACGATGGAGAGGGAATCTGGGCAGACCACTATATTCTTTACCCCTCTATATGGCCACCATTTACCCATCTACAAAATCGTGACAGTGTATCATTTGTCAGTGAACAGAAACAGGAGGAAAAGAGACAGACCTGTCAGAAGCAGCACACGCATCCTGTGGGCTGAAGAAACCACAAGAAAAGCTTGCAGAGTAATGCTTTTTGGTGCATTAATTTTGCTACTTTCTTTACAGTAGTTCTCTTCTAGTCCATCACAAGATAGGAGGAAAAGCGAGGAGAGGTGTCTCACACAGAACCAAATATATCTTCTTCATTTCAGCAGCAGTGAACTTAAGTCTTCAAGAGCTGGCAGACCAGGAGACTGCAAACTCTTTTTGCCCTAAATCTTGTTTGCTACTTAATCCATTCACAGAAATACATCTGCTCTTTGTACTTGAAACACTGACTTTTGATTTCTTTTCTTGACGTCAGGGAAGATGAGCATTTCGTATAGAGAAGACTGACATTTAAGCTTCACTCTTTTGGCTGTAACTGTTACCTTTTGAGTTGTACAATAGTAAAGTCCCTAATCATAAATTTGGGGACCGGGTATCTGAGTCCTTAGGACATCCCACAACCAATAAACTTTTACCAGTGCCTCAGAGTAATTTATACATGCCATCTAAGAAGAAAAGTGAAACTAACCTGGAAACCACTGGTGAAAACCACAAAGTTGCAAGTAAGAAAATAGAGAAGTCTGTTAAATTAGTCGAAGTGTGCCAGAGGGATTTCACCATTCTCCCCAGTGTGACACTACCCAAGTTTCACTACATGCAGTCATGATGCATTCTATTGGTATATATTAAGAAATGTATTATCCTGGTAGCAGTAAGTTTCTTTTATAACTGTCATTTACAGTCATCATAAGCATTCGGCATCAAGAAAGACAGAAAACTAAATCAGGTACCACACTAGCGCTACAGCAGCGTAAAGACTGACACCGAACTATTGTAGGGGAACACAAGAATCACTTTTAAAACCATCGGTAGCAGCACTGCCTTCAGCTTCACGGAGTGCTCGGCGGGCCTGCTCCCACCCTCCCCAGCCGCAAACCCAATTATCTTTCGTATCCGCAGGGAAAACTGGGCAGCGCCCGAAGTAACCAGGGCGTAAAGCGGTTTCTCTGTGTGTCGGCCTTCGCGTGAAGCCACACGCGGAAGGCAAAGTGCGGACGCAAAGTCTATCGGCCTTTCGGTGCGCTTTTGGGCACCACCTTCACGAACCGCTCTCCGTGTAGCGCGGCACCTCCCGCCCCGGCACACCCGGCGGCCGCTCTGAACGCCGGCGGCTCACCCCGCGCTGCGCGAAGAAAGGGAACACGGCGGGGCGGGCTTAAGCAACCCGGCAGGCGGGCGATGCGGAGGCAGCCGCCGCCTCTCCAGCCTGGGAGCCGGCTGAGGGTTATCGAAAGGGCCCGGGGCTGCCGATGCAGCCTGCGGCCCTCCCGCCGGCCGGCAGGCAGCGGGGCCCCGCCGCCCATGCCCAGCCTCCCGCGCTTCCTTCCGGCAGCCCCCGCCGCGGGGCAGCCCCCCGCTCCGGGAGTAACCAGGGCCGCCGGCCGGCACCCGGGGCGGTAACGGCTGTCCCTCGCCGGCTGCCCCGGGCCTGCTAAACCCCTGCCCGGCGCCGCGCAGCCCGCAAAGGCCATCTGCTCTTGCCGGCAGCCCCTCGCGGGAAGCAAAGCTTGCAACAGGCGGAGCGCAGCGGAAGAGCCGGGCGCTGTTGGGACACCGGGGCCGCGCAAAGCAGGGTGCAGCAGCGGCCACGGGTGCCTTGCCGGCAGCAGCTTAGCTCGGAGAGCGATCTGGCTAAGCACGGTCCTCTCCTCCCCCCCCCCCCCCCCCCCCCGCCCCGACTCGTCTGGCCCCCGATGCTTCTTCCCCCCGACTCACCTCCCGCCGCTTCCCGCAGGCGCCCGGCGGAAGGCGCGAGACGACGGCTCTGCTCCGCCGGCTCACGCCTCGGGGGGGGAAGTAAGACCGCAGAAAGGCTGAAGCGACTTTCTAAACTTTGTTTCGAGCACAGGTGGCACAATCGGCCGAGGCGGGCTGCGCCCCGGGGGCGGGACGGCGAGCCCGTCCAGCCCAGCCTCCTCCCTCCCTCCCTCCCTCCCTCCGGCCCGGCGGGGCCGCGCAGCCCGAGCTCGGGTGCACCGCCCGGGAGGACGCTGGGGCGCGGGAGCCGCTCGCCCCGCCGCTTGGGCCGGGCCGCTCGCCCCTCAGCTTTGGTGGTACCCGCTCACCCCTCAGCTTTGGCGGGACCCGCTCGCCCCTCAGCTTTGGCGGGACCTGCTCGCCCCTCAGCTTTGGCGGGACCCGCTCGCCCCTCAGCTTTGGCGGGACCCGCTCACCCCTCAGCTTTGGCCGGGCCGCTCGTCCCTCAGCTTTGGTGGTACCCGCTCGCCCCTCAGCTTTGGCGGGACCCGCTCACCCCTCAGCTTTGGCGGGACCCGCTCACCCCTCAGCTTTGGCGGGACCCGCTCACCCCTCGCCTTTGCTGGGACCTGCTCGCCCCTCAGCTTTGGCCGGGCCGCTCGCCCCTCAGCTTTGGCTGGACCACTCGCCCCTCAGCTTTGGCTGGACCACTCGCCCCTCAGCTTTGCCGGGACCCGCTCGCCCCTCAGCTTTGGCCGGGCCGCTCGCCCCTCAGCTTTGGTGGTACCCGCTCGCCCCTCAGCTTTGGTGGTACCCGCTCGCCCCTCAGCTTTGGCGGGACCCGCTCGCCCCTCAGCTTTGGCTGGACCACTCGCCCCTCGCCTTTGGGGGACCCGCTCGCCCATTGGCAGGACCAACTGGCCCCCGGCGGCGAGTCAGGGAGGCCGAGGAGGCACTGCCTTCCTTGGTTCCTCTTGCAGCCAGGACTACGTGCACGCCGCCTTTCCAGGGCAAGGGCATGGACTTGTCACCTCTGTAACCTAAACGGCGCAGGGCAGAAGGGGTTGGAAGGGTGCAAGAACACTCATCCACAGCAAGGTCTTAAGGTGGCGACCCATCAAAATGGAGCAGCTGGGATCTTCCACGCCTCGATCTCAAACTGTCCCAAGTCTACTTACACATGCACAGAACATGGCAATGGGAGGCAGAATTGGTTTCACATTCGTTTGTTTCAGAGATTTCACTTGGCCCGCAGTGTATTTTGAAACGTGTGAATATCTGCATCTGGGATCAGGTTCTCTGAGTACTCCCCCAGGAAGAGAAAAAACCTCAACATAGTTCTCATCACTGTAAGATCTCCCAACTGCAGAAGAGCTCTTAGGGCACAGTGTCTGAAGAAGGCTTCATCTGCCTCTGCGTGACCAGGTGGTCTGGCAGCAGAGACACACCATGACATCAGCTGCACTGGTCTGTTCTCCCGTCCTCACCCACACTCTCCATGTGTTCATCAGCTGTCCCCAGGTAAAGTTCCATGTGCCCGAGGCACTCCTTTTCACAGGGTACACGCCCTCCTACTTCCCTTCCCACCCCATCTTTCTTGAACAGGCTGTAACCCTTCGGGCTTATCTCCTTAAAGTAAGCTGTAATACCAGAGCCAACTTTGCATCTATAGAGGGGAATGTGAGGAAGACCTGCAGATAGTTTACAGAATACAGGCATGTATGCCTGATATATCTACTTACAAAGCACTACAAGTATTAGTTTAAAACAGTTATTAAATGCCGAGTGGATGAGTAAGTAACTGAGTTTAACTAAGATAGGTTCTGCAAAGGGAGATTTTACTTCACTAATTATTACGATTCTTTGACTATAAGCATGTGCAAGTTTCCACGAGGCAAGCCTGAGTGTGGATTTACAGTACGTTAGAGTTGACAGTTACTGCTCACATCCATGCTCAGTAATAAAGAAAATATTTGAAACTTGCTTACCACAGCAGCTGCCTTAGATGCACTGTGGCCTAAAATAGGCGCACAGGTAGTTACCGTGAAATTGTCAGCATGTTGAATAGCTGTAACACTCTGCCCATGCTGACTTGACTCAGGCTAACTTTTCTAGTTAACTTTTTGCTGTGTTAGTGAAATAGTGGGTAAAAGATGGAATTACATTTTTTTTAAAGGTATGAACAATGTTTCTTACAAGATTCTTTCAGAGAAATGAAGGCACACTGTCAGCCACAAGGTACTAGACATAATTCAGAAGCTTGTGGAGAAACTGATGACAGCATATAGAAAGTCAACTTCTTACCACGTTGAAAACTATTCTAAAGGGCTCTACAGCATTCCGTACTAAAACAATTCAGGGAAGACGAGGTGAGAAACAACATAGAAACATTTCTAAGAAACATCCTGAATTCAGGATTAGCTAAAACCGAGGAAAATTTCATTAGGAAGAACAAACAGTGGAGTAAGAAGCAAGACGTACTATACTTAGCAGTGGAGGACTGCTACTATATTGCAGTACCCATGCAGATACATGTCGACTAGAAGATGGGGCTTAGCAGTAAAATTACAATTCACAATTTAAATTATTTAGCCTGGTATTGTTTGAAAATTTGGGTCAAATCTGCAGTTTGAATTGAACTGTCTTGTCTAGGTCTCCCAAACAAACAAATCTTCACTTTTGCTTCTTGTGAGTAGTAGTCGTGGAAGCTGCTGGATTTAATCGCATTAGCCAAAAGAAGAAACAGAGTATTTATTACTTCCAACTAAGTGAGTGTCCTCACTGAATGTCACCTGACAGGTGAAACCTACACCGTGAGACCTAATCATTTTATGTCCTCTGCTTTAAAATGAATCTTTTTTTCTTTTCTTTTTAGCAAAATTGGGAAGAATATTGGACTTGGATCAAAGTATTCGCAGACTGGAGGAGTAGCAAGAATAAGGAGCAACTACCTATGTCTTTCAGAGGACAATGAACCACTTGCTGTAATCATCAAACCCCAGAAGGCCCACACAAGGAATGGAAGGAATGGACTACTTTGACATATAGCTAAAGGGTAAATTTGTCACGTTGAAATTTGGTGGGATTGCAGCATCGGGTTCCTATATACTACCATGGAAATTCAGCCTCTGAGGCCTTGAAGAAACCTGCTTCAGAACAGAATTATGTTTTCAGAATTGCACTCATGTACTGCTGTGATTTCTTTCAGCAATTTCTGATCATATATCTTCATATGCAGTCAGTTCCCTAGCTGATGAGGGCAGAGACAAAGACCCTGACAGGTTTCAGCAGCCACAAGTTTGTCCTTCACGAAAAGCCAGAATCAAATAATTTTCCGTATCTCCCTCCTGGAGTAAGTGGAGTGAAAAGCAGTAAACTCATATGCTGTGATGTCAGAGACTATGACACTAACTGCAAAGAGGAAAAAGAGCCCAAGAATAAAGGTGCATATGCATGAATTCACTTAGCACAGGCTTAAATTACAGCGGTAAATGGAGTACTTTAAAGAATTCCACCCTTTTATATGGGTCCACAATTGTCCTCTCTGAAGTGTAGGTACAAACTCACTTGATTTTCTTCAAGGACTAAACCCAAGAGATTTTGAAAAACACCAGAGTGCAAAACATATTGTCCAGAGCTAGGATCCTTCTGACTGCTATGTTTAACGTAAGAGTTACAAACTGGATGACCATCTCTACCACTGGGTTATACAAATACCAGAACTACAAACAGAAACAGGTGGTAGCCAGAAGACAGCTTGCAGCTCCTAAGTCAGGAAATGCCAAGTGCAATATAAAAATAAAACCCCCACCCTTTAAATAAAACAGGCTGTATTTCACAGTTTATTTATGATGATGTGTGTTTATTTCAGCCTGGAGAGCCATCATACCGTTGGGATGCAAGGGGTCATTTTCTTCTACATTTAGGCTGTTAGTAACAGGCCTATTTTGGCTTTCCACAATAATGTGGCTTTTAATTGCCTATGGAATTGCATCACCCTGAGGAAACTTCATAGTAACATTCAAAATCATGTTTTCCGTGTTATGCTCAGGGGTCAGAGGAAAACTTACAGAAACTGGAGTCATAAACATAGTGCAAGAAATTTACAGATTGGCTATAACATGGAAATTATATTAACTGACAGCTAGGAAACTGGAGTCTTCCAGCTTGACCTGCTCTAGAGTCACCTCAGTTGCCAGAGTAAAGGAAATACGTGGTTGACTTCATGCTCACGTCACCTGCAGCAGTGTAAGTTTGATCGTGCTACCCTGCAAAAAATATGTAAGACTTTTCTAAAAATCAAGCTTTAAGCATGGAATTAATCTGGCTGTCATCTATTTCAACCCCTTGCTCTGCCCCAGCAGAGTCAGCTAGAGCAGATTGCCCAGGGCCTTGTCCAATTGGGTTTTGAAAACCTCCAAAGATGGAGACTCCACAACCTCTCTGGGCAACCTCTTCTAGTGTTTGACCATGCACACAGTAAAAACATTTTTTTCTTATGTTTAGGTGGAATTTCCTGCATTTCAATTTGTGTCCATTGCCTCTCATCCTTTCACTTTGCAGTGCCGAGGAGAATCTAGCTTTGTAATCTCTATTCCCCCCCCACCATGTATTTATATACATTGATAAAATTACTCCCTGAGCCTTCTCTTCTTGAGGCTAAACAATCCCAGCTCTCTCAGTCTCTCCTCAGGTGTTTCAATCCCTTAATCATTTTAGTGGCTGTTTGCTGGATTCACTCCAGTATGTCCATGTCTTATACTGGGAAGCCCAGAACTGCACACAACACTCCAGATGTGCTCTGAGTGCTGAGTAGAGGGGAAAGATCACCTTCCTCAAACCTGCCAGAAACACTCCTGATTGCGAGTCACCTTGCAATGACACTGGCCAGCTCCCTTACTTCTCAGGAATGCATCCCATCAGGTTCCATAGACTTAGAAACATAGAATATCTCAAGTTGGAAGGGACCCCTAAGGGTCATCGAGTCCAACTCCCTGCTCCTTGCAGGACTACCTAAAACTAAATGATATGACTAAGAGCATTGTCCAGATGCTCCTTCAAGTCTGACAGGCTTGGTGCTGTCACTGCTTCCCTGGGGACCCGGTTCCAGTGAGCGACCACCCTCTTGGTGAAGAACCTTTTCCTCATGTTTAGTCTGAATTTCCCCTGACGCAGCTTCATTCGCTGCCCCCCTTGAGGAAGCTGTAGACTGCGATGGGGTACCCCCTCAGCTTTCTCTTCTCCAAGCTGAACAAGTGACCTCAGCTGCTTCTTGTAAGCCTTGCCCTCAAGGCCTTTCACCATCCTGGTCGCCCTCCTCTGGACACACTCTAATAGTCTGGTGTCCTTCTTATTTTGAGGTGCCCAAAACTGTACACAGTACTCGAGGTGGGGCTGCACCAGTGCAGGGTAGCATGGGACAATGACCTCCCTTGACCGGCTAGCTATGCTGTGCTGTGGTGGGTTGACCCTCGCTGGACGCCAGGTGCCCACCAAAGCTGCTCCCTCCGCTACCACAACCTTGCCACGCAAACTCAGTACATATGCTTTATGTACTCCAGGACACAGTTGGCCCTTTTGGCTGCCAGGGCACACTGTTGACTCATATTCAACTTGCCATCAATCCAAACCCCCAGATCTCCTTCCACGGGGCTGCTCTCCAGCCTCTTGTCCCCCAGTTTGTACTCATAACCAGGATTACCCTGTCCCAGGTGGAGAATCCGACAGTAGCTCTTCTTAAATATGGTCGGTGATTGCCCAGCTCTCGAGTCTATCCGGATCTCTCTGTAAGGCCTCTCTACCCTCAAGGGAGTCCATACCTCCTCCTAGTTTAGTATTGCCAACAAACTTACTTACTTAATGTACATTCGATTCCTGTGTCCAGATCATTTATAAAAACATTAAAGAGCACTGGCCCTAAAATTGAGCCCCGGGAAACCCCACTGCTGACTGACCGCCAGCCTGATGTAACCCCATTTACTATAACCCCTTGAGCCCGACCCGCCAGCCAATTGCTCACCCAACGTATGATGGACTTGTCCAGCTCTGTGCTGGACAGTTTATCCAAAAGGATACTGTGAGAGACAGTATCAAAAGCTTTGCTAAAATCCAAAACCCCCACATCTACTGGCTTCCCTTGGTCAACTAGATGGGTGACCTTGTCATAAAAGGAAGTTAAGTTGGTTAAGCAGGACTTTCCCCTTGTGAACCCGTGCCAATTATGACCAATGACTGCATTGCCTCTCAAGTGTTTTTCAGTAACTCCCAGAATAACCTTCTCCACAACTTTACCAGGCACTGAAGTGAGACTGACAGGCCTGTAATTACCAGGGTCTTCCTTCTTACCCTTCTTGAAAATTGAGACATCTGCCAGCTTCCAGTTTACTGGGACCTCTCCAGACTCCCAAGACAGTTGAAAAATAATGGAGAGAGGTCCCACAATGACATCAGCCAGTTCTTTCAGTACCCTGGGACGAATCCCATCAGGCCCCATAGATGGATGTGCATCCAGCTGGAGCAGCAAGTCTCAAACAAGTTCAGGGCTGGGAGTTTATTATCCCCCCAGTCACAGTCTTCCAGCACAGGGCTCCAGGGCTCCTAGGGCCCATCATTGATGTTGAAGACAGAGGCGAAGGCGGCATTAAATGTCTCCGTTTTGTCTATGTCCCTATTTGTGAGGTGACTGACCCCATCAAGCAATGGACCAATGTTATCTCTGATTCTCCTTTTGCTGATAATGTATTTTAAAAAGCCCTTTTTGTCGTCCTTGACAGTGCTGGCCAGCTTGAACTCTAATCGAGCTTTACCCATATGAAGTTTCTCCCTACAGTGGCAAACAGCATCTCTGTAGTCCTCCCGTGTTGCATGTCCTTGCTTGCAATGTCCATATACTTTCCTTTTCTGCCTAAGTTCTAGAAGATCCCTGCTCAGCCAAGCCAGCTTTCTTCCCTGCTTGCTTGACTTCCCACACTTTGGAATTGCCTGCTCCTGCGCTCTTAAGAGATGGCTCTCAAAAAGTGGACCTCAGTACCTTCGAAAGCAGATTCCATGGGGACATTACTAACTAGCTCCTTCAGTAGCCTTAAGTCTGCTCTTCCCATCTCCAGGGCCGAAGTTTTGCTGGCACTTTTTCTCCTATCACCAATGATTTGAAACTCAACTACTTCGTGGTCATTGTGACAAGACAGCCACCAATCACCACTTCACCGACGAGACCCTCTGCATACAAACAACAAATCTAGGACAGTACCTTTCCTAGTCCACTCCCTTAGTATCTGCACCAAGAAGTTATCCTCAATGTGCTTCAGGAATTTCCTGGACCTATTTGTGTCCACTGTATGATATTCGCAGTTGATGTCTGGGAAGTTAAAATCACCCATAAGGACAAGGATGGCTGATCTAGAGATATTCCTTAATTCCTTGTAGAATAATCTTAATTCCGGTGTTGTCGTCCTGGCTGGGTGGTCAATAGTAGACTCCCACAACAATATCTGCTTTATTCGCCTTCCCCTTCATCCTTACCCAGAAGTCTCAACCGCGTCGTAGCCAACTGCAAGCGCCATACGATCCAACCCCTGCCTTATATCCAGCGCCACCCCCTTGCCTCGCCTGCCCTGCCTATCCCTCCTGCAAAGCTGATAACCATCCATCACAGCACCCCAGCCACAGGACCCTACACCAGCCACCTGATCAACTACCGAAGGAAAGTCTTCACTGTGCCAGGCTTTACCGCTTGTCTCAGGGCCCTGGGAATCCTGACGGCAGATCTTACCATCGAGGCATTGAGTATCTCAGCCTTTTCCCTGTCCTTTTTCACCAAGTCCCCTGTTCCATTCAGCAATAGGCCCATCGCTTCCCTAATAGTTTTGGGTTTTTTTTTTTTTTTTGTTTTGTTTTGTTACTAACATACCTGTAGAAGCCCTTTTAGTTGCCCTTCAAATCTCTCACCACATTCAACTCCAAGTTAGTTTTGGTTTTCCTAACCCTGTGTGCGCACACTCAAGTGTGGCTGTATTCCTCCCAGGTCATCTCTCCATGCTGCTACCTCTTGTGTGTTTCCTTTTGATGTCTGAGTTCAGTCAGGAGCAAACTGTTCATCCACGCAGGCATCTTGCCACTTTTGCTTGACTTTCTGGATGCTGGGATGGATGATTGTTAGGCATAATGTATAATAAATAAAAAAAACTAACAATAAAAGTATTTCCTTCCATACAAACTGCATTAAAAATGTTTTTCTTAAACCATGTGTAGCTCAGCATTGGCACATGATTAATTAAAGCTGTTACATAAACTGGCACTTTTTCCAGTAAGGCAACATCAGCTCAGTAATAAAGCATGAATTAACAAATTAACAGCTCTATTTGTGTAAACCAAGAGTTTACAAAGCATGAAGATTTAAGATCTACATTGCTTATTTGCCCTGTCCCTCAGGAGACAGTATCTATTCTTCCCGATTGCAGCTCAGCACTTTCTACCTCTTGTGGCTTTAAAGGAAACCAAATTGGCTATCTAATCTGCAGCGACCTATTTCTTCCCCCTTAATACTGAAGGTACAGTCTTTGTGCATGCTCGTGTCTATCATGCTCCTCCAATCCCTTTCCCTTAGGGCTAAGCAAACCCATTTCTGAAATATTAAAACCCACAACGTTCCCAGGGGGATATTCAAAACAGTTCTTCATGTTGATTTTTTTCCTATCGCATTTTACAGCCACACTCTTCATGTTTCTCAAACTGAAAAGGATTAGCATTTAATTTTTATTTTAAAAGAAAAAACTCATTTTGGAAATTTTCACTGCAAGGATGTGGAGCCAGCTGTACAGTAGATGGACTTCTCCTCTCTCAGTCTGTGCCATGACAGAGTTCTGATTTGACTCAATATTCCACAGTTTGCTGAACCATAAACCAGTCTTAAAAACATATTGCCATGAAAAATCTTGATCTGCTCTGCTAAGGGAAAGGTATCCTGGATCAAATCCAACATTAATTATATACTGCCTTACCAGTTCCCGACACAGTTATGCTGAGGGGGTAAACTGTGTATTTTTGTCCGCAACCTGGCAATCTGTGATGAAGCGTTACATAGATTCCAGCCGAGAAACAGCTGAAGTGCACTGATAGCTGAAAGCTCTGTTAGTCACATCTCTTCCGCTCAGGGCTCTTCATTTTACATGAATAGTTATTATAAAGAGAACTATATTGTCTTCCCTAATGCAATTTGCATAAATAGAGTGTTGAATACTGTTCAGTGAAGGATTTTGTGCAGGAAAGGAAAACTTTGAGAAACTCACTACCTTATGAGCATGCTAGATGATAGAAACCTGTTTTTTACAAAGAAAGTTCATATTGTGAAATTGGATATCAGTCATATTTACCACCACAGCAGCTAAAAGCCAAGAAAAGTGGAGATCTATTGCAATAACTAGTGTACGCACACAACAGAAGACAGTCTGGTCCAGAAATCAATTGCTTCATGGAGCAGAAAGATTTAGAGCAGTAACACAGTTTTCTCCGATTCATTAACATAAACCAGAACATTTTTGCTCCTTTCGTCACGCTGGAGTGATCAGTTAAGTACAGTAGAATTGATATCACACACTTGTCGTGGAAGAGATGCAAAGACAAGATGCGTGCAATGTCAGTGCTGTGGGGATATTCCAGGAAGCATGTTGGCCGCCCGAGAAGCCAGTCCTGCTTACGGCAGACAGCAATGCTTTGCTGTCCCTGTGCTCCTTACAGAGGTGCTTAGAAGAGGTGCTGTAGCTACGTCTCTCATTTCTGACAGTTCTGTATCATTTATGTACCACTTCTGTAAGTCTGCCCTCATCACAAAGTGCCAAAAGAGATGAAAATTTGACTACAGGTCCCCTGACTCTTCACCCAATACTCTGTCCTACTGGCAATAGAGAAGGTTCCTGAACATTCAGGAAGATCATCAGCATGAAAATTGAGTTTAAAAATTTCAAAGGACAGATACAAAGCAGTAATATTTTTATGTTCTTTCCTTGCTTCCACTCCCCAGCCCCAGTATACATGCACACACATGCGCTATTTCACTTCTGTAACCATTTTGCTCTTATCTTTTTTCCCAGGTTTCCCATCTCTTGTCCTTGTCTTACCCATTGCTTTGGGTCATATTTCTTATACTATAAAAGAAAATCAAAAACACTAAAAAAAATTGAGTCTGGAGCTGCTATTTAAGTCACTCTCGTATACATGCAGTAATTAGTTGACAGTGGTTTGTCAGGGATACAGTATTCTCAACAGTTGTGTTAACACAAAATCTATGATGAACATATTTGTGTCAGCCAGCCCTTTCATAGAGAAAAGTCTTTTAATAGTAATCCTACTGATGAATACATAGATAATAGCACAGTGTATCCAATACCCTAACATCCTTTGAAAGCCTAATTTGCACCAACTCTTCTCACTTGGGATTACTTTCTTGGACAACCTTCACTGGCTCAAAGGTAAAAAAGAAAAAAAAAAAAAGGAAAAAAAAAAGACGTGTACTAGCTACTTGGTCACCAGCGGGTCTGTAACCTAACCACATCACTTAATACCATAAACTGCATTAGCGTGTCACAAAGGGCATCTGGGGGTGCTGGTCAAGCTCAGCTGCAAGCTGCGCTCCATCTATGTTGTAAACATAAAAGAAGAGAGAAAACGGGACGCGAGGCGTAGAAAGGTGAGTAAGTTGCTTGAAGGACAAGCGCATTTTACAACTACTGCTCCAATCCCTATGCCTTAAGCCCTGTACAAGGCTATTGCAGCTAATGTGGTCTTTCTCTCTGTATGTTTTAGGGAACTAGGTGATCCTTCTCTTAAAGACTCCTTTAAATTAAAAAACCCTGCTGTGACCACAACAGTAGTCACGTACCCACAGATGAGCACAGCTGTTGCCCTTCAAGCCTTTTCCGCCTGCTTTAGCCTGATGGCCTTCTGACAAAGTTTGAGGTGGCAGATTTTCATTACAGCTGACGTTGGTTCATGCACAATGCGCCATAAATGGGAGCTACTTCCAAAGACACAGGTCTGTCATTCCTGTTACGCTGTTTTGTGACATTCGTCTCCTATCTTCCTTTGTGTCTTGTCAACAGTAGATAGCCGTACTGGAGCCATGTATTATTTATGCAGTAGCATTAAAGACCAGAAAAGAAAACTGAACGACACTGTAACTAAGCTGAACCATCCTTCCCACTCCAAATTAGTTTTTAACTAAGATCCAGATCTTTCGTCTGGTTCACCTGCTGACACTGTGGATGCAAGCGGAGAACATGGGAACAGAAAGAGGGAGGTGAGCAGGCTAAGGCCTTCTGTTGCCTTATATTGCTCACGAAACCAGGACGCGGGTCAGATACTCACCACCTGTTATTGATTTACATATTACATCGCTTTATTAGTCAAAGGGAAGAAAACCCTATCAGTGGAGAGAACCTGAGTAAAGAGAAGAAACATTTAAGGTTGTTCCTTTTGGTGTCAATATGATTTCATTCCCTTTAAGTAAAATTTGGCATTTATTGGCTAGCAGACTGACAACAGGAAATTGATCTAACTGCTCTGGGCTTCAGATAGGAAATAGAATGTCATTTCCACTGTCTGCCTTCCTGACAGGCACACTGTCAGCACATGGACCAAGCAGCTTCTCCAAATGTTGATACGTTTATCCTTTCTTATTCTTCTTTCACCCCTCTCTAATTGCAAAACATATTTTTCTAAAAAGGAAAATACTGAAACAAAAAAACCTTGAAGACATTCTAAGGCAATAGGCAGGCAAAATATAAATACAGAATGACATTTCTAGTTAACAAAGTCAGTAGCTGAGAAGAGCGTAGTGTAAGACTGTTGTTTCCAGCAGTGGAGTCACAATCTCTTTTGCAAAAGACTCTTAAAAGTTTTAGCTGTAAATTAATCTGCAAATAAGCGTGCAAACAGCCAGGACCAGCTGGTTTGCCATCCTTAACATGAGAGCAGCATCAAACTCACAACAGCTCAAAGCACACAAGGAAGAGAAACTCATTTTATGATATTCCATGGAACTGATTAATGTCTGAACGGGCAGAGTTTATTTTCTTTATCCTTGTCCCATACGGTACACCCTCTCTTCATTACACTGCAATTTTTTTCTTGCTTATTCCACTATACACCAAGTACTGTTCTACTTCTGTACATTCAACTGGGCCCTTTAAAATTAAAAGATCCACTCAAAAGAACTTGCAAGCTTCCAGTCTTTGTGTTCAGCTTGGCTGTTTCTTGTCCAGGCATCAGGATGAAAACTCAGTGCAAACGATCCTGCTACGTGCATTCATTACCATAGGAATGAAATGTGACCTCTCCGACAAAATCCCCAAGTTAGGACAAACGTGGGACCAGAATGGCAGGACATGTTATGCTGGACAATTATCTGTACGGGTATGTGGAAGGAGAGTGTTGCTCCTTTAAGGGTATCTGGTCAAGGACCTTTCCCAGCGCAACAGGGACAATAGGAAAAGGAGGAAGCCATGAACAAGAACATACAGGGACACAAACCTGACTGACATGGTAAGGGAGGCAGTGATGAGAACCAAACCTGGTCGGTCACATCAATTGATGAGGGCACGTGAGAGTGTGAGAAGGTTTATTCTTTCAGGGCTACAAAGATGTTTAGGGGACTGGAACATCTTTCTTATGAGGAAAGGCTGAGGGACTTGGGTCTTTTTAGTCTGGAGAAGAGAGGACCGAGGGGGGATCTTATCAATGCTTATAAATACTGAAGGGGTGAGTGTCAGGAGGGTGGGGTCAGTCTTTTTTCAGTGGCACCCAGTGACAGGATGAGAGGTAACGGGCACAGACTTGGTCATAGGAAGTTCCATATAAACGTGAGGAGGAACTTCTTTCCTTTGAGGGTGGCAGAGCACTGGAACAGGCTGCCCAGGGAGGCTGTGGAGTCTCCTCTGGAGATACTCAAAACTCACCTAGACGCATTCCTGTGCAACCTGCTCTGGGTGACCCTGCTCTGGTGGGGGGTTGGACGAGATGATCTCCAGAGGTCCCTTCCAACCCCCGTCATCCTGTGAGTCTGTGATTCCAGCGAGGTTATCTGACTGGGGACCTGTCAGTTGGGAAACTAAGGGGAAAAGGGGGAAACCAGAAACAAAATACACTGAGACACAGACCTGACAAAACAAATGTGGAGACAATGGCAACAAACAAACCTCACCACGCGCACTGACTGATGGGCTATCAAGAAACCACAGGTGCCACTTCCAGGAAGATCAGCCTGGACTTTGCACCTGATGGTACTGCATAGCGGGGGACCCCGGACTGCGAGGGGCGCAGGAGTCGACAGAGCTGTACAGACCCCTGGGGTGGGGGATGCGCCAGGGAAGGGGGAGCAGGGGGGAACAAAGCGGGGTAGACAGAAAGGGGTGTAAGTGCAGCCGGTCAGCTGTAAAACGGGGCTGGTCAGTACGCTTGTCTGGCCGAGCCCTGTGCCTGATCAGTCCAGCCCAGCTGCTTCTACCTTCTTATGAAATCTTTTCTTAAGCATCTCTCTGCATATGCTCACTCTGTCCCATGTGAATGTGCGCTGCAAGGACTCGGTGCCAGCTACCAGAGAGACCTGTGTGTGCGTGAGGGGAATTTGGTGCCAGCTCCTGGGGTCACACTGGGGGGTGGGTGCCCCAGCCTGCAGTGCCAGCAGCTGGAGCGAGTGGAGTCTCCATGTCTTTAACTCCCAGCCACTGGAGTGGGAACAGTGTCTGTTCCCAAAATCAGCTGTCAGGGGGACAGCGCGAGTGAGGCGAGCAAGGAGCTCAGCGCCGCTGGAGCGGGACCATGGGTCACTGCCTGTGTGCCTGGTGCCGGCTGCAGGGGGAGAGTCTGTGTCTTCCCCAGTTCTGGTGTGCCTGGGGTGTGTGTGCATACTCACCAGCAAACTTTAAGCTGGACTAGCCAGTGACTAGGGGGACCTAGGGTCTGGGCCAGTCTCGCCCAGTCCATTTGCTATGCTATATATGTTTTTTGCAAACAAACAAAAAAAAAAAACCAAAAACATTTGACATCTACTGTGTCTTGCTGACATAGGCTTTTCTACTCTGTAAATGACAGAAATCAAGTCAGTGAATTCATCAGCAATGCAAGGGAATTCTGTCTCTGTTAAACAAACCAAAAAAATGTAGCTGAACAACCACATTCTTATTTTGGCTGCTCAGAGATTATCCCTCTAAACTCCCTTACAAACTCTGCAGAGTTGTGCCAGCAGAGAAAAGCAAGAGAATCAAACACATTACGAAGTATTCCATCTGTCAGTCCCCACAATTTTTTGGTGACTTGTGAAGAGTAGATGGCTATGCTGGAGCAGACCTATGTGCTTCTGGGAGTCTGCTGTTACGGACAGTGCCTAATAATCATAGTTACAATACTGATAGACATATAGGTCAAAGGAATTTTAAGGCTGACGTGCTCATCAGAGGTACAGGCTGTATAGGCCACTGAGAAGCACACCAATTACTGATGAGTCATCTTCTTCAAAGTCATCTCCACCTCTGTAGACCGCACAAACTCACTTTAGCCTTCCTGCTACGATCTTGTGTGCTGACAATGCTTTAAAAAGGATCAGAGTTGTCCTCAAATCACCAGCTGAACTGGCATCCAATGTGCTCCTGTAATTTAAGTCACTAACTCCAGCTGGTACCTTATGTAGCTCACCTCCAGCTTGGATGGAAGGGTACAGGGACATCTATCAAAAAATAAAAGTTGTATCTTTTTGTTGCTGCAGTTTTAACTTAAAAAGTTTGTACAAACTGCCCCTGTAAATGAACTGGAATGCAGACAGACACTCTCCCCAACTGCTTTGGATGAAATGAGATCTGTTCAGCAATAATTGTGTACACACCCATTCCAAAAAGCAAAGCTGGCACAGGAGGCCAGCGTGATAGAGAAATAAGATCAGCTCATACTGAAATGTTGCGCCCATGTGAAAACATTCTGCTGCAAGAATAATTTAGTAAGAAAGCTTTACCTCATATCAAGACACGTTAAGAGAAGGACATGCACTCTTGCACAGCTGTAAAAAGAAAATGGAGCATAAATTTTCACTACATGAAATAGTAACAAGAAACAGCAGTTTCCTTCCCCAGAATCAGACCAAATCACTTTTCATTAATGCTCTGTAGTCCAAGAAATTATTTTCCTCCCTTCCTCTCTCACTGATCCTTTTATTAAGTCCAACTATTTCTTATGTTGGCTACTCATAGAGCTCCGGACTTTGCTTGCAATAATAAACTCTCTCCCCTTGCCAGCAAAAGATTGACTACTTTACAGATACCTTAAGTATCAAGATTCATCAGCACAAATTCCCTGCATGATTTGCTATTGAGTATTTTATACAATGTGGGGAACAATGCGCCTTTTGCACAGCTGGCATAGTAGTGAATCGAACACAAATCATGCCTACAACAGTAGAACCTAGAACTCGCAAGTGGGATCACAGATCATAGCTCCTGTTGCACTAAAATAAAGGAAAATGTATCTTAGCCCTAAATGGTTTAGGCAGAGAAGCAAAAGGAAAAGCCGCCATGAAATTACAAATACAAACAGATGCCCAACTTGTGCAAAATTCACTGACAAGCAAAGATAACAGCGCTCAGGAGGAGAGGTTTGTGTCCTCAGCTATGATGCCAGAGATGTAGCCATAGTCTGCTTCCAGTTACATAGGTTTAATAGGATTTTGAGCAGACTTGGTCACACCAACTGCAGCACCTTTTAAATGCAACAGATTTCAAACATAGCCTTTGATCCAAAAAGTCCATTAACGATTCCATGACAGACCAACACGGATCATTCTGTACCTGCCATAATTCTATACTATTTCTATAGGGGTTTGTTACTGGTCATAGCCAAAGAAGCAGCCTGGTAAGGCTTCTAACTTAGACCTTGTCCCTTAGTGCTCCTTCGGTCCGCTAACAAAGAAAAACACTAGGGCCACAATTTCGTGGCAAATTGTTCAACTTTTCAGTGCATTTCACTGTAAAAGCCCCTTCTTCAGGTATTTAGGTACTCAAGTTTGTTCTTCAGCTGAATGTTCTCTTTTACTCTTTCTACATGTGAAAAATGCTCTTTAACTTTACAACCATACCACTTACAAAAACCTCATTTACAGCAGTGTTATTGAAAGCCTTCTATTAAAGTGTTTAAAAATTAAAGGATGGCATCTCTTGAAGTTTTCACTGTTAGCTTAACTGTACTATTTCCAGTAAAGTTAATCTGAAAATTGTCTTGAGTAGCCGCAAGTACACAAGCGCTGAGTGCTTCTTAAACCCTGACCAGGCAAGAACCACAGCAGCACAGCTGCATGAATGTAAGTGCGTGCACATGCGTACTATAACAAGAGGGCAAAAATTCTATAGAATAAGAACTCAGAAGGGTGTATGGCACTGCTGATACCCCACCACTGAGCTCAACAGTTACATACCAAACAATTAACAACTACAAGAGCTTATGGGCATCCTTTCCATCAAAACCAAAGTTCAAATCCTAGTGCAAGGGCTTTGTAATCTTGCAAGTATACGATTAAAGCTTTGCAAGTATATAATTGAAGCTTACAGTAAAATGTACCTAAAATTAAACATAACAGCTTTGGTGAACTCCTTCAGTTTTCTCCAGATGGATTTTTTTGGTAGGTTTAAAATCTAAACCAAGAGACCTCCAAAACACAAAGCAACCTGTACTACAGAACACAGACATACACACATCATGTAGCCAAGTCCCCTGGGGTTGTTTTGTTGTTGTTGTTGGTGGTGTTATTTTCATGTTCTACAGACAATCTTTATAAAAGATTAGTAGCATCATATGCATACTATATTACAGACATATTTCTACCACATGAATAAATACTTGTAATACATTAAAAAAAAAAGAACATAAATCCTGCCCTTGAAAACTTACCAATGCCCAACATATTTACGGCTCACTAAGCAATTTCAAATTTGTAATAGTCTCTACGTTTGAAAAATGCATTAATGGAGTTTACAGATTTTTAAAAACAGTTCGACAATCTCTCATAAATGTTTAATAGCTTCCCTCCTCCATAAACATATGCTAGCTTTTCTTTCACGCTTCATGTTTCTATATTGGTGTCTTTACAAAATGAACAAAAGTACTAAAAAAGACACAAACAATATTCAGTTCAGCTCCTTTCAAACTTAAGAAAATTCTATTAAGTACTCAGGGTAGATTTGGTTGGCATCAAAGATAACAAAGATCTTTGGGTTCCAGGTATTATCCACACAGCTGTCATACAAGTTCACAAAACTTCCATCTTTTGAAGGTGGCCTCATGTACTTTGAATCACCATTGATATAGTCACCAGTTAATACACGAGCAAGAAACATTACTTTATCTGGTCTATGCAAATGAGGCTGCAGATTCACACCATGAATTTGAAAAGTATCTCCATGCTTCATGTCCTCTTTGCAGAAACGACTGGAATATGACGCATCTCTTGCGAAGTAAGTCCCTTTCAAATAAAAAAAAAAATCTGATGACGTTCTTATCATGACAGCTTAACTACTAGAGCACGGATATAGTTATCAGGATGATAAAAGATGTCTGTTCTTTTATGTTCATGAGCAATCCAATTTTTTTTTCCTAAATCATTAAGATGATAGCAACATGACCAAATATTTTTAGTGGGAACGTTTTAGTAGGGAGATTGTCTTGTGATCAACACCGCTTTGTTGGTCACCCCTTCCCCACGCTCCCTGGTCCTACCAGCCAGTTGTGACAACTGCATTCCTTACTGCATCCTGACTTTCTTAATTACACTTGAGGTAAAAGCAGAGCTATCTTAAACAGCTCTTGGATAAACACAGGGAGTACATCACAAAGAACATACTACAGGGAACACTTAACAATGTTGAACTGTCAAGATTATCAAACTGCTGTATGTGACAAAAATACTTACCTTTTCCATATACAGCAGCATGCATCCCATTTATCCTCCAGTCAAAGTTATGAATACATATTGCTTCTACAAATTCATTACTGGTGCCATGAAATAACATCTGCTCATTAATAGTTGGGACCCCTCTCTTCTTCTTTAGCTGAGCTTTTTTCCTACAGAGAACACACAATACAGCATTACAAACATCTGTACAATCATGTAAGTTACTACTCTGAAAATACTGCAGAGGGGATGGACCTAAAACACTCTACACATTCCGCTTTCACAAGTGTCTAGCGGATTCTAGTTTTTGAAAAGATCAGAATTCTTAACATACATGTTTAGAAATCACACGCTTCTGGATGCTGTGGGCTATTTTCAGAAGTAATCCAAGGTTAGGAAAGAAGGTCTTTTATACCAATTTTATCAACATTGTTCATTTGGCATTAGTTTCAGTGTGGTCGTTTTCTGCAGATACATTTTTAAAAGAAAGGCATTCTTCTCCCATTTTGTACCCTCCACCTACTTAAATAGCATGGTGGGAGGGATAAGAAAGTTAGTGGATTATAATTCCCCAGGTAAACCAGCAAAAATCTTAAAAATAAAATTACCTAAATTTTTAGGCAAAATTACTTCAACATGATCATTTCATAATGGTTTCCTGAATTTATGGTTCACAATACTTTCTAAAGGATAAGTCATGCATTGACAGGGTTACATCAGAGTAGAATTTTGAAATAAAAAACACCCCTTTACTGCAGGAGAACCTATATTACAGTCTCATGGGCAGAAGGCCATAGCACACCTTCAGTGAAAGAACAGATCTTTTCCATCCATCTTTAAGTGATTTTCTGTCAGCTGGGTTTTCCTAAGATCCATAAAAAAGTTGGCTCTGGAGCTGTGTCTAAATCACTGAGCTGTTCATAGTTATGATCCCTTGACTGTCCAGACAAAAACAAGTCGGTGTGCATCATAGCTTTGTTCTTGTTTATGTACCTGAATTTTCCTCCTATAAAAGCCACAGTGCACGGGGCACTGTGCTACACACTTAGGTTTATCGGGCACATACTTAGGTTTACCAAATTAAGCAATCTGCTTGTAACTGGAGTGCACATTGGAACTGGGGAAGCCTTCTCAGGGCCTACACTTTAGATGTAGTCTGAGGAAGTCCTATTAACCAGGTCCAGGGAAAGAGACAGGCAGCTAAGATTCTTTATCATATTAATGGCATTACATTGCAATCATGCGTTATTTATAAATAAGTACATTCCACAGAAGTGAAAAAATCTTGCGGCACTTAGCTTGAAAGATATGTTTATTCTGTTCTATTGTTCAGTTTTCTGTTTTTCTCCTCCACTTAGTAGAAACTAAAATACCTATGTCTTGGCAACTTAATTTTTTGTTGTGTCTTGTTTTCCCCTACAACTGCTTTCCAAATCAGAAGAATGTCAGTAGAATCTCAAGGTCATCTGGGAGGTTTCACTAATCATCTCATTTATGACCTTTTCTGTCAGAGGCAGAGAGGTTCCAGGCACTCAAGTTCCACTCTATTAGCCCTTCAACAAAACCCAGGAGCCAAGATTCCCTGAGCCTTGAGAAAACTACCTGTGTGAGGCAACACCTCTGAGCTAAGGGCTAGTAATGCTGAACAATTGAAATTTTTCAATCAGCAGCCCTCTGTTGTTGGCTGCTGATCTCTGACAATGTATAAAGGTAGCCTAGAGTAGCTTCTCTTGAAATAGGGAACAGAACAAATATATAGAAAAGGTGGATAATCAATTGTCCCAAGATGTTCTGTAACAGTCCTTCACTATCTCCAACCAGTTGATTTCATAAAACCAATTTAAAATAGTCATTAATATGGGAACTATTATAAAACAGGCAAATGTATTTTGACCACTACAATGATGCAAAATAATCATTCAAGCAATGCTCAAATTTCATCACTGACCTTATCAAGGAAACCAAAACACTTTCTCAAAACCAGAAAAGTTTAAGTAGCAATTGTTCCTCAAAAGTAGTGAAATATGCTGAGCCCACTGGGAAGGTGGCCCTACAGAACGCAGAAATGCCACAGCAGGACTTTTTGTTGATTTGGAACAGAAATTGAGGAGTCCAACTATTCTGAAAAACATCATCTTAGCACTTTCCACCAGCAGTGACAAGCTAATCCAGTAAAACAAAATTAAGATGATCCACCGCTCAGAAGGCTCTCATACAGCCAGTTTGCTCAATAAGCACACAAGCTGCTCCTCAAGACGGTCAGCAATCTCCCTGACCAACCACTGTTTTCTACTTGCTGTACTCCTCTACAACTCGAGATGCATAAACCCAAATATGCTAGACTAAGATTCATCTTCTGTTACTTTCACTTTCCCACATGGGACACCAAAAGAACTTTTAGTGAATTTGAAATGCTCAATACCTACTTCTTTGTAATATACCACCGAGCAATAATTTCTTCACCATCCACTCCAACACTGTATTTTACCCCCAGCAGAAAAGCAGCCAAGCCTCAACTGCATACACTTATTCTAGTAATTTTCATTGTTACTTGTATATTTTTGATACAGGAAAAAGGTTTTAAAACTGAAATTACTTTTCTCCATATACTTTTATACTGTACAGGTACTAAAAAGTACCTTGTTTTGTAGTTAGTTGTATGGCGATACTGAAATACTCCTGACGTATGAAATTCTAATTCCCATTCCCAGTTTCATACCTTGAGAATATTCTAGCACAGCATCCAGAGATTCAGAGTTCTTAAACCATGAATTCTACTCACTGATCAGTCAGGAAAACTAGCGTGCTCTCCAAAGGACATCAGTTCCTAAGCTAAACAAAAGAGGTCTTCCTCTGTCCCCCTCTGCCATCTACACTGGACACTCAAAGGACATTTACTTTGAAGTCTGCTTGCTATTCCTATTCTCAAAAATGAAGATTGGTATTAAGATGGTGTAAACACACCTCCGCAGAAACTTATGTGTAGAAAGGTAGATGTTGAAATACAAAGCTTATTTGCTTG
This sequence comes from Gavia stellata, assembly GCF_030936135.1. NCBI lineage: Eukaryota > Metazoa > Chordata > Aves > Gaviiformes > Gaviidae > Gavia > Gavia stellata. Next base: position 85,256,967 of record NC_082597.1, on the reverse strand, counting down.
GCCTTAATACTTAAACAGGTAAATATAACCAAATAAATCTGCAATTAAGAGAAGGCCAATTCTCTTAACCAAGAACTTAAATTCATTTCCATATGCATTTTCATGATATAGCTTTAAATTAACAATAAATTACATATCTTTCAAATACACATCTGCTTAGTTATTTCTTCACTATTTAACTTAATTCAGTTGGTTTTAATAGTGTTATACATCTTCAGAACTGATTCTGATATGTACTCCTTCTTAGAGGCTACACAAATAACTTTTGTCAAACACAGCTGCTTAAGATTGGTACTACAAAATAAGTGGAAACAGAACTCCTACTTATAAGGCCAGCACAACATGAAGAAGGAAAAGCAGAGAACTTAGAAAAAGCTTTTGTAGCACATTAAGCTTAAAGAAATTACATGAATATGTGCTAATTGGGCACTTAATTCTGTCCCACCTTTCATAAAGTTGAGAAATTAAAGAAGCCACAAATATTCATTTGCATTGTTCATTAAAAATTAAAATCATACAAGCCTGTCAAGGAATTATTTTACAAAATCTTATTTTTGTTCTCCTTACATTACTGTAAGTATCATGGGCATCTACCACATGGACATCCTGAACATCTTTAATGCATCAGTCTTACCTGTGCTACATCTAATGCATTTCTACAAGTATCACATTTCTGCACCTGTAGAAGCTACAGGGTCTTGAAAATGGAATTTTGAATACACAGGAATGACAAATAAGAAAATTTTTAAAAAGCTAAAAAGTATCACATATTTTCATTAATAATAAAAGCAATTAAACATATTTCTGCTGCATGCCTTCAATATATGCTCTGTTAACAATCCTAAGACTGTTGGTTTTAGAAATAATCTCACCTGCAAAAAAACTCCCACAAGTCTAGATTTTGTATTCTCTTAATTCTTTTAATTCGGTGGCTATCCATTGTTTTTCCAAAGAGACTAGAAACTTCATTATATTCATTTGTTTTCTTTTGCAATGGAATAAGCTGGAAAAAAAGAGGTTAGTACGATTTCAATTCGATGCATTATTTCATCATCACATGTTTTTGACCAACTTGCATACCAACTCTTACCTGATATGGCTCCTCAGTATTTACATTCTCCCAGTGTGAAGGCATAGGGATAGCCTCATTTTCACAGATGAAACTTCAAACAAAAAAAGGTAAAAACACATCACATCAAAGACATGAGGCATTTGCTTCCTGTCAAACTCTTGCTCCAAACAACACAGTATGCAAAAAAAACCTTACACAAAACTACTTAGGGTTTTAACTCAAACAAAGGCTGTTGTCAGCAGGTAAGGTCAAAGGCAAGAGGTCTTATTCTGTATTCAAATTCTGGCTTAGATTAGTGTAAATAAACCACAGTAATGAACAGGTTTAATACACCATCCACCCAACGAAAGATAGGATGATAAATCAGAAGAGATGGTCAGAAAGGTCCGCAACATCAGGAAAGCAACTCTAATTTATCGAACGTGAGAGTGTAGATATAGCCTGAACATTCCAAACCATCAGGAATTACAACTCGCCTAAGCCTTTGGAAACTGAGCCCTCATCTGAAGTTTTTAAAAGCATCATGTAGCAATACACACTCAAAAATTATAGTTGAATCTGTTTTTAAAAAAACAAAACCAAACCCTCAAAAAAAGTGTTTTAAGCACATACACCATATACATAGCAGCTTTTAAGCCTTAAAACCGGGACTAAAAGCAGCAATCTCCTGAAAGTAAAGAATGGTGTCATTACACAGACAGACAGTACTGAATGCAGTTATTCAAGAAACAAAAAAAAGTGAATTGCCACATTACTGCATGCACTCTTCAGCAAATATCCATCCAAAAAAACCAGTTGATACTTCAAAAAACAGGCCTTCTTGAATGTCAGTATAAAAAGATTGCTACTACTTTTCTTACTACAAATGCCAAACTTCTTTTTGAAAGTATAACCAGACTACAATTCAGAACTAAAATAATTTCTAAGAAACTATTTGGGGGAAAACCCCCACATATTCCATAAAGTCAAGTTTAGCTGTGGTAGTACCACTGCGTACATAGATCAGTTTATTGTTTGGCGAGAAGCAGATTTACATCAGCACAGCTTTACATCTAACGACTGATCAGATGGTAAGAAACTTACCATCTAAAGCCATTAGACTCATAAACCAATCTGGTTTTATGATGCAATTTCTTGTAATTTCAAATCATTTTAGAGTAAATGATTAAAACATACAGGCAAGAAAATATAACTCAATCTTTTTTGCTGTTATAATAATACTTCTAAATAATTTATGGAGTCATTATTACAAGAGAACAAACTACTCCATTTTTTGCCGCTGCTTCTCCACAGCAATTCTGATTCAACAGGTCTTCACAGCAAGGGACTCCAATGGCTACAGTTGGACACAGCTTTAAGAATTAAGTATGCCTTGCCTCTCCCACTACAAGTTCCTTACTTTCTCAGAAAAAAGACAAAAACCAAACTAAAGATTCTTTTGCCACTCTTCTCCTCTGAAATGTCTTCCTTCTTCACTTGACTAGTTCTGCCACCTTGATTCACCTCTCAAATTGTTTGATGCAAAAAGTAAATAAATATAAACCATATTTTTGTTTCATTTTACTTAGAAGAATCAGGAATAAAATAAAAATAAGGAGTCTTCCTTTTATTTCCTTACCTGAAAGCACTGATAGAAAAGGGAGCTCGCTTTATTGGGCGCTGCTTAAGGGTAGTTAGGTTGGTTTGTTTCATCGCTGAGCATAAAAAAAGAGTTAGGATGAAAGTTTCTGGAATTCATTTACAGCATATGAAACATTTGAGTGTCATTTTTTAAAATAACATTACCACCTCCAAAGTTGCTTGACAGGAATTCCTCTTTCAACAAGTAACAAATCGGCATTTTCAATAAATGTTTCTACATACTGGCCTCAGACTCACTGTCACTTATATGAGTCGGCAAAATGTGCCAATATTACACAAACAAAACGTTTGTTGTACAAATACCCATCTAACAACCAGCCCCTGGAAAAACCTCCACTGGAAAAACCTCCACTGACTTGAATACAACTAGGATGACAAAGCATATTACTACTACCCTTAATGCAAGACATCATGACCTACAAACAGTAACAGAAATTGTTCTTCAGCATTTGCATTTAGTGCTTTTATTCCTGATGCAAAACAAAGTTTTTTTTAAAACAGACGTTTCAACACAAGTAAACATAGAACTCCTTGTATTGTTACATACGACTTTATTCCCAGTACATTGCTGGTTTGCCCAACCCCCACTTTTGGTATTTGAAATACCATTATTTTCTTTGATTTGGAAGAGGCTTCTATTTAAGCATATAGCTGTTTCGTAATTTAATCAGAAAATAAAAAAAACTATGGATGGAAAAGCTAAAAAAAAAAAAAAAAACAACCAAAAAAGAAAGGAAGTCGTCAGAACACACCTTTGAACAAAGGACAGATCAGAAATAATTTGTAATTAGCTACATACATCAGAATCCTGTAATCTTCTGTAATTTAGAAGCATGGCATAAGTGAGATCTTTACAGTCTACTAGAAAATCCTTTCGCCTATCTCCTTGTTATTCTGACAACAGAACTGGCTTCAACTACCCGCTGAATTATTAAATCACTTTGACGCCAGCATTTTGCAGAAAGCTTCCTTCATATCCAGGTTTCTTATACAGGCTCTGAATGGAAGAGGTTTTTCAAGCTTACAAGCAGTTGCACATTAAAGAAAAAAGGTTCAAACTTCCCAGTCCCATGGATGTATGGTACATACCACCTACAACTGAAGTAAGCGGCAGGAGCATGATGGAGCACTACTAAACAAGACATGCTACTTTATTAATAAACTACAGTAGAAAATGTAACAGGGCAGCTCCTTCTAAAAACTCCTATGTCCTTTCCAGTAAAGAAGACATTTCCAATCACAAGTTTTTGCACTAGATATGAGGATGATAATTTGCTGAATGAGCAAATGAACTGGTGTAACTGGCACCTTCTATTATTTACATGTACTCTATGAAAAGATACATACCTGAAAAGTCTAGCGTGTAGTTAAATTTTGCAGTAGTAAAAGAAACAGAACCATGTGGGTTTGTTCGGAAGCTCCTTTCAATATCTTCGCTGCTAACAGAGCAATGACTGTTTGAATCAGTCTTCAAAATAAATGGAAAAAGCACATTTAGACAAATTCGACAACAGGTAGTTTGCTGCATGGAATCTGTTACAGCTAATATAACTTCATAGGTATTTACCTGAAACATATGCCATTTACCACACTCAGCCAAATAAAACCAGCCCCACTGGGTATCGGAGGTATCCATCTCTTCAACTGAACTTCCCATCTTTGGAAAAAAATCTTCTGATGTTCTTTGAAGCATTTCCTGAAACATTCACACACATACACAAAACAAGTTTTGATGCTATTTGCAAAAATGCATTATTTGAGAAAGTCATAAAAAACCAAAATCAAGTGAATTTGCAATACTGAAAAAAAACCCCGGCAGGCAGAGGGCAGATTTGTTTTCTCTTTTTCAGAGAAAAATTCTCAATTTGCTACTTATCCAGTATTATCCTTTAAGTTAGTTAAACATTTTCAAAACTGTCTCAAATGCCTGTAAATGTGCCAGTAAAGGCAAGAGCTATAGGCTTTATCAGATCAAAGAGAGGTGCTAAATTTCATACTGATGGTCATATGAGCAAGGTCATTCACATATACAACAGGCTCCGAGTTACCACTCAGGAATGAGATGCTGCGGTTACATCCGACAGCTCGATGAAAACATCTACTAGGTACTCACCAACAGTGAACAAATCAGACTGGATATCAGAAGTCGTTAGAAAAAAAATGAAGAACTAAGACAAAGACTATAATTATTTAACTGTGCAAGTCCCCAGTGCATCATTCCTCAACACTGCATGAAGGTTTGTTTCCCCCCTACTGCACCCACGTAAAAATGATACAGTAAAACTACTGGTACTCTGTATTTGTAATTACAGAGAAAGTTCACACCAAAAGCCAGGGTGGCTTCCACACGAGCAATGACTACCATAGTTGGGGTTCTGCAGGATGGAAGAAAAAGGACTGAGAAAGGATACGGCAGAGGTCTACAAAAGCCCAAGAAAACTGAACAGGGAATAACAAATCACATTTTCTTTCAACATAAGAAGGAGACACCTATCAAAGGTTGCACACGTCAAGTTCGAAAATGAAAAGTGAAAGAGAAACTTCTTCATAAAACAGATGGCAATCTATGGAATTCCTTTTCATGGTATGTTGTAGATGCTGCAAATTTATGGAAGTTCAAAAAAGCAGCTAGACAAGTTCAAGCCTACCAAGAGCTATGCCAGAATACCTTTAGAAGAACAGTCGCTGCCAGATTTCAGCTCATTCTTCATTCATTGATAAAATCCTGAAAACTCTGAAAGAAGTTGACTCTGCTTGCATGTATCTCCTTACATGTCAACTCTGTCTGTCCCACCCACTCCCCCCTTGCCCCAAGCAAAAATTCTAAGTAGGCTGGGGGGAGTCTTCCAGAGAAAGAAGCTTGCCCTACTCCCAGAAAAGGTCAGCAATTCATCTACTCCAACTGCTTAACCAAGACTTAACCAAGACTGGTACTCTTCCCAACAATTTCCTCAACTTAACTTTTGCTTCCAAGAAGCGGAACAACACCCTCCAGCACAAGTAAGTCAAACAACGTCCGGTTAATATCCTGGATGCTTCAGTTGTTTCTTGGACACTTCAACCCAGAAAAAAGTAGAGACCTGAAGAAGGCAACTACTGGAGACCAGAAGTAGGCACCAGCTGACAAGTGCTACTGGGGCAGGAGCTGAGAGCAGAAGGCACTTCTTCCAGCGCTACGCTTCCCCCTTCTTCTTCCCAAGCTAGCCCTCTGTGGTCGTTTGAAAAACAATCCCAGAAACCTCTTTGTATACAGAAACTGTATTCTAATCATTAAAAGCTCCAAAGGGCTACAAAAATCTAGATGCTTAGAAAACAGGCGAATGAGAAGTGGACCTCCACAACATCTCTAAATTGCAGTCTGAGGCAAACCTACTTTAGTACAAATGGAAGCCTGCGTAAGGCTACATAGAGGGATAGTTGCCTCAAGTTCAAGCAGAGCTACACTAAAGGTACCCCAGCTGCATGGAAAAGTATTTTGAAGGAGATAAGAAAACTGTTCTCTATTTCAGAGGGCATCTGCCAACATCTCTTCTATTCCTCACAGCAATACAAAGTCACAGAGCCCACATTCGCTTGGTGTTAAAGCACAAATGGCCAACATCTTTTGATGGTAATCTTTCACCTTCAACTTGATTCTTCCTCTCAGATGACTATTTGGCTATATTCTCTCCTACAGAGAGAAGGCAGAGGTAGTCTACACTTTTTTAAAGCTAAGAGGAAAGCAACTCAGGCTTTTTTTGGTAACAATCAGTTTCCTCATCTTCCCACTAATACGGCCAGACCTCATTTCCATCCCGACATTAGCTCAGGGCCTTGAATCTGATCGATCAAATCAGTAACGCCTTTTGAACAAGGTACAAACAGGGAAGGCATGTTCATCTGTGTCCCGTCAACACACTTGTACTCCTCTGGGGCAACACAGTCTCCAGAATAAACCATTTACTAAGGAGACAGTCATTACCATAGCTTTCAAAAATGTTACACTCAGTCCACATCTATTCCTCTAGTCACAAAGTCTAGGGTAAGCAGGTAGATTCCAGGATACTTAGAAATATGGAAGAATGACCCAAAGGCACGAACACGTAAATCCATAAAAGCAAGAGAGTTGTCCTCAAAGGTGATACAAATCCAAAATGCTTGAAGGCAATTGCTCAACTTCCTGATGAATTTAAAAATCAAACCCACACCATTTATAAGGAGCAGGTAGCTTTTTGTCCAAAAACTCTGAATGCACGGCACAGTGAGCAGAAAAATCTCCAGCGGGTTTTTCTGGATGACAGGATGTCAACTATCAAAGATACAGCAATGAGAATCTTATTAGCAATGCTGTTGCTAACGGAAGGCCTCTCAACTCCCATTATTAGCACTATTTCTTCTGGTCCAGGAATTACCAGAACAGCTGAAATTAAACACAATTACTCCGACAGCAAAAATGTCCTCCTAAACAGAATGAACGCTCACGTGTCGTGCTGTGACTGAATGGCTTTACTACCACTGGTGATGCACTGCCTCATTTTTCTGGAAGTACTCTTAAGTTTGAATGATAAACATGCTTTATAGTGTGTAGATCACGGAACGGTTGGGGCTAGAAGGGAACTTTGAAGACCATCCAGTCCAACCCCCGCCATGGGCAGGGGCACCTTCCACCAGACCAGGTTGCCCAAAGCCCCGTCCAACCTGGCCTTGAACACTTCCAGGGTTGGGGCATCCACAGCTTCTCCGGGCAACCTGTGCCAGTGCCTCAGCACCCTCCTGGTGAAAATACAGAAGCATCCGGATGGGCTGTTCTGTCTCTGCTTTCTTCTGCTGCTTCCGCTTGGGAGACTGTGCTTTGTTGCCAAAGACTCTCTTGCCTACCAACGTCAACTTTGCGCAGGCCCCTGCTGGGAACGCCAGCAGTGCCAAGGGACCCTCCGGCCCTTCCTTAGGGAAAGAGGCGCAGGAGAAGGAGACCTGGCTGAGGTCAGAGTGCCGGGCTGGGGCGGGGAAGCGGGAAGGAGGAAGAGCACAAGCAGCAGTACGGGACACGGGCTGAAAGGCCAACACCCTCCACAGCCCTATGGCCACTTACCCCCTTCGTGCCGCAGGGGACCGCCGTCGTAGTCACCCCCTTTACCGACCCCCTCCAGAGCTGATCCCGTTAGAGCTCAAGGCCACGGCGGGGCGGTCGATCTAAGCACGGCACCAGCACCTCTCCATCCGGGCCGCAGGCTGCCCCAAAGATGGTGGCCTGCGCCCGCCACCCCCTTCCCCAAGCTGGCAGCGCGCTCGCCGGCGGGGGCGGGGCGGGAAGCGGCCTGCGGGGCGCGCGGAGCCGGGCCGAGGGGGAGAAAGACGAAAGGAGCGGCCGTTTCCCCCGTCCCCCTCCCGCCCGCACTCACCGCATCGGCCGCCCACCCCGGGCTCGCACCCCACATGCTGCCCGGAGGGCGGGGGGGCGGCGGAGGGGGGGGGCGGGGGGCGGGCAGCGCGCGGGGCGGGCGGGGGGCGGCACACAGGCCGCGCGCGGGCGCGTCCCTGCTCGGCCGCCGGGCGCTTCCGTTATCGGCGGCAGAAGAAAGGGGCGGGGCAAGAGCTGCCACAGGCCGCGCTCGATAGGCCCGTCAGGCAGAGGGGCGAGGCCTGGTATACAAATGTCAGCGGGGTGGGCGGGGCTGGGGAAGGGGTGGGGTCTGTGTCGTGCCCTGGGAGATGGAGTGGGAGAGGGGGAGGGAGTGGGAGAGAGTGAGAGTGGGAGAGGGAGAGGGAGATGGAGATGGAGATGGAGATGGAGATGGAGATGGAGATGGAGATGGAGATGGAGATGGAGAGGGAGATGGAGTGGGAGAGGGAAAGGGAAAGAGAAAGAGAGAGGGAGAGACAGAGTAAGGGAGAGAGTGAGTGATGTGGGAGAGGAGTGGGAGTGGGACAGGGAGAGGGAGTAGGAGAGGGAATGGGAAAGGGAGTGGGAGTGTGAGTGATGTGGGAGAGGAGAGGGAGTGGGAGAGAGAGTGGGAAAGGGAGTGGGAGAGAGAGAGTGAGTGATGTGGGAGTGGGAGAGAGAGTGGGAGAGGGAGAGAGAGTGGGATAGGGAGTGGGAGAGAGAGAGTGAGTGATGTGAGAGAGGAGTGGGAGTGGGACAGGGAAGTGGGAGTGGGAGTAGGAGAGGGAGTGGGAGAGGGAGAGAGAGTGGGAGAGGGAGAGAGTGGGAGAGGAGAGGGAGTGGGAGAGGGAGTAGGAGAGGGAGTGGGAGAGGGAGTTGGAGAGAGAGAGTGAGTGATGTGGGAGTGGGAGAGGGAGTGGGAGAGGAGAGGGAGTGGGAGAGAGAGAGAGTGGGATAGGGAGTGGGATAGGGAGTGGGAGAGAGAGAGTGAGTGATGTGAGAGAGGAGTGGGAGTGGGACAGGGAAGTGGGAGTGGGAGTAGGAGAGGGAGTGGGAGAGGGAGAGAGAGTGGGAGAGGGAGAGAGTGGGAGAGGAGAGGGAGTGGGAGAGGGAGTAGGAGAGGGAGTGGGAGAGGGAGTGGGATAGGGAGTTGGAGAGAGAGAGTGAGTGATGTGGGAGTGGGAGAGGGAGTGGGAGAGGAGAGGGAGTGGGAGAGAGAGAGAGTGGGATAGGGAGTGGGAGAGAGAGAGTGAGTGATGTGAGAGAGGAGTGGGAGTGGGACAGGGAGTGGGAGTAGGAGAGGGAGTGAGATCAGGAGAGGGAGAGAGTGGGAGAGGAGAGGGAGTGGGAGAGGGAGTAGGAGAGGGAGTGGGAGAGAGAGAGTGGGATAGGGAGTGGGAGAGAGAGAGTGAGTGATGTGGGAGAGGGAGTGGGAAAGGGAGTGGGAGTGATGTGGGAGAGGAGAGGGAGTGGGAGAGGAGAGGGAGTAGGAGGGGGAGTGGGAGAGAGAGTGGGAAAGGGAGTGGGAGAGAGAGAGTGAGTGATGTGGGAGAGGAGTGGGAGTGGGACAGGGAGAGGGTGTGGGAGAGGGAGTGGCAGTGGGAGAGAGAGTGGGAGAGGGAAAGGGAGTGCGAGAGGGAGAGGGAGTGGGAGAGGGAGAACCCGTGCCCGGTAGGGCCATGACCTGCCTGCCTGCCTGCCTCCCTCCATGGGCACCTGGCAGCCTGCCCGCCGGCAGCGTTGCTGTGACTCTCGCCTGTCCGTTGTGCGGGCTCCAGCAGTCTTTTCGGTGCCGTGAGGTGTGGTAGTGTTTTGGTGGTGAGGTGCTCCGGTGCAGCACCCTTCGCTGCTCTGTACCCTGCAACATTGGTTTTTAGTTCTTTTGATTGTTGCCTGTCCTCCTGGATAGCAATGGGCCTCCGCTTTACCAAGAAATTTTTACAGCCTATAATTTTCCTGTGAAATATACATATACGTGAGCCTGTGTATGCATTTAATTCTGTACACATACATTTTAACGAACTGATACCATGTTAGTGCCAGGCAGGGCAGCAGAAGTGACCATTCACCCCATGCCTGAGGTATGGTTGCCTAATGCAAAGAGGGACCAAGGACTGCAGCCTGTTGCAGGCATTCGTCAGGTGGGGATTCGGCGCCTGTGGGCAGCTTTACGCTACAACTGAGGTCTAGAAGCAGCAGCAGCTCTAGGGCTGCTTCATAAGAGAAGCCATAGTCATGAATGTAGCTCACCCCAGCCTTTTGGTGCAGAGACCCTAGGATGAGAGCTGCAGAGTGGAAAAGCAGGCAGTCATAGAATCACAGAATCATTTAGGTTGGAAAAGACCTTCAGGTTGAAAAGACCTTTAAGATCATCAAGTCCAACCGTTAACCTAACCCTGCCAAGCCCATCACTAAACCATGTCCCTAAGCGCCTCATCCACATGTCTTTTAAATACCTCCAGGGATGGTGACTCCACCACTTCCACGGGCAGCCTGTTCCAGTGTCTGACAACCCTTTCAGTGAAGAAGTTTTTCCTAATATCCAAACTAAACCTCCCCTGGTGCAACTTGCAGCTGTTTCCTCTTCACAGAATTGCTACAGTTGGAAAAGACCTGTAAAATCATCAAGTCCAACCATCAACCAACACCACCATGCCCACTAAACCATGTCCCACAGTGCCACATCCACACGTTCCTTGAACACCTTCAGGGATGGTGACTCCACCACCTCCCTGGGCAGCCTGTGCCAGTGCTTCACCACTCTCTCAGGAAAGAAATTTTTCCTAATATCCAGCCTGAACCTCCCCTGGCACAACTTGAGGCCATTTCCTCTTGTCCTGTCACTAGTCGCTTGGGAGAAGAGACCAACACCCACCTCACCACAACCCCCTTTCAGGTAGTTGGAGAGAGTGATGAGGTCTCCCCTCAGCCTCCTCTTCTCCAGACTGAACAACCCCAGCTCCCTCAGCCGCTCCTCATCAGACTTGTGCTCCAGACCCCTCACCAGCTTCGTCGCCCTTCTCTGGACACGCTCCAGCACCTCAATGTCCTTCTTGGAGTGAGGGGCCCAAAACTGAACACAGCATTCGAGGTGCAGCCTCACCAGCGCCGAGTACAGAGGCACGATCACCTCCCTACTCCTGCTGCCCACACCATTTCTGATACAGGCCAGGATGCCGTTGGCCTTCTTGGCCACCTGGGCACACTGCTGGCTCATATTCAGCCGGCTGTCAATCAACACCCCCAGGTCCTTTTCTGCGGGGGAGCTTTCCAGCCACTCGTCCCCAAGCCTGTGGCGTTGCCTGGGGTTGTTGTGACCCAAGTGCAAGACTCGGCACTTGGCCTTGTTGAACCTCATACAATTGGCCTCGGCCCATCGATCCAGCCTGTCCAGATCCCTCTGCAGAGCCTTCCTGCCCTCCAGCACATCAACACTCCCACCCAACTTGGTGTCATCTGCAAATTTACTGAGGGAGCACTCAATCCCCTCGCCCAGATCATTGATTAAGATATTAAACAGAACTGGCCCCAAAACTGAGCCCTGGGGAGCACCACGTGTGACCAGCCACCAACTGGATTTCACTCCATTCACCACAACCCTTTGGGCCCAGCCATCCAGCCAGCTTTTTACCCAGCAAAGAGTACACCTGTCCAAGCCATGAGCAGCCAGTTTCTCCAGGAGAATGCTGTGGGAAACAATGTCAAAGGCTTTACTAAAGTCCAGGAAGACAACATCACCACTAACTGGGTCACCTTGTCATAGAAGATCAGGTTAGTCAAGCAGGACCTGCCTTTCATAAAACCATGCTGACTGGGCCTGATCGCCTGGTTGTCCCATATGTGCCATGTAATGTTGTTCAAGACGAACCTCTCCATAACCGTCCCCAGCACCGAGGTCAGACTGACAGGCCTGTAGTTCCCCAGATCCTCCTTCTGGCCTTTCTTGTAGATGGGCGTCACATTTGCTAACCTCCAGTCAACTGGGACCTCCCCGGTTAGCCAGGACTGCTTATATATGATGGAAAGTGCCTTGGTGAGCACTTCCACCAGCTCCCTCAATGCCCTTGGGTGGATCCCATCTGGCCTCGTAGACTTGTGTATGTCTAAGTGGTGTAGCAGGTTGCCAATCATTTCGCCTTGGGGGGTTCATTCTGCTCCCCTTCCCTGCCTTCCAGCTCAGGGGGCTGGGTACCCAGAGAACAACTGGTCTTACTATTGAAGACTGAGGCAAAGAAGGCATTAAGCACCTCAGCCTTTTTCTCATCTTTTGTCACAGTGTTTCCCCCTGCGTCCAATAAAGGATGGAGATTCTCCTTAGCCCTCCTTTTGTTGCTAATATACTTACAGGAACATTTTTTATTGTCTTTTATGGCAGTAGCCAGATTAAGTTCTAGCTGGGCTTTGGCCTTTCCAATTTTCTCCTTGCATAACCTCACAACATCCTTGTAGTCCTCCTGAGTTGCCTGCCCCTTCCTCCAAAGGTAATAAACTCTTTTTTTTTTTCCCTGAGTTCCAGCCTGTTGTGCTTTAACCCCAGCTGGCAACTAAGCACCACATAGCCACTCACTCACTTGCCCCCTGCCCCAGCGGGATGGGGGAGAGAATCAGAAAAGTAAAAGTGAGAAAGCTCGTGGGTTGAGATAAGAACAGTTTAATAAGTGAAATGAAATGAAATAAAATAATAATAATAATGATAGTAATAAAAAGTGTAATGAAAAGGAAAATAACAACAACAAACAAACAAGAAAGACAAGTGATGCAAATGAAATCAATTGCTCACCACCCCTCCGACTGATGCCCAGCCTGTCTCCAAGCAGCAGTTCCCCGGCCAGCTTTCCCCCTAGTTTATATACTGAGCATGATGTCATATGGTATGGAATATCCCTTTGGTCAGTTGGGGTCAGCTGTCCCGGCTGTGTCCCCTCCCACCTTCTTGTGCACCCGCAGCCTACTCGCTGGTGGGGTGGTGTGAGGAGCAGAAAAGGCCTTGACGCTGTGTAAGCACTGCTCAGCAGTAACTAAAACATCCCTGTGTTATCAACACTGTTTTCAGCACAAATCCAAAACACAGCCCCATACTAGCTACTATGAAGAAAATTAACTCTACCCCAGCCAAAACCAGCACACAGCCAAAGCTCTCTGTTCAGCCAGGCCAGTTGTCTTCCCTGCCAGCTCGTCTTTTGGCACATGGGGACTGCCTGCTCCTGCAACTTTAAGATTTCTTTCTCGAAGAATGTCCAGCCTTCCTGGACTCCTTTGCCCCTCAGGACTGCCTCCCAAGGACTCTGTCCACCAGGTCCCTAAACAGGCCAAAGTCTGCTCTCTGGAAGTCCAAGGTAGCAGTTCTGCTGACCCCCTCCTGAATTGTCCAAGAATCAAAACCTACCATTTTGTGATCGCTATGCCCAAGACGGCCTTCAACCATCACATCACCCACAAGTCCTTCTCTGTTTGCAAACAAGAGGTCCAGCGGGGAGCCTTCCCTAGTTGTCTCACTCACCATCTGTGTCTGGAAGTTATCTTCCACACACTCCAGGAATCTCCTAGAGGAGAGGAAACAGTCTATATTGTATTTCCAGCAGACATCTGGTAAGTTGAAGTCCCCCACGAGAACAAGGGCTAGCTATTGTGAGACTTCTCCCAGCTGCTTACAGAATATTTAATCTGGCTCTTCATCCTGGATGGGTGGTCTGTAACAGACTCCCACCATGGTATCTGCCTTGTTGGCCTTCCCCCTGATTCTTACCCATAAACACTCAACCTTATCATAACCATCATCAAGTTCTAGACAATCAAAACACTCCCTAACATACAGAGCCACCCCATTGCCTCTCCTTCCTTGCCTATCCCTCCTGAAGAGTTTATAGCCATCCATTGCAGCACTCCAGTTGTGCCAGTCATCCCGCCATATTTCCATGATGGCAACTGTATCATAGTTTTCCCGCTGCACAATGGCTTCCAGCTCCTCCTGTTTGTTGCCCATGCTGCATGCATTGGTGTAGATGCACTTCAGTTGGGTTATTGATCCCGCCACCTTTTTTGGGGGAGAAGCCCTAATTCCTATGTGACCATTCTCAGGTGCTTCCATGGTTTCTAACACATCAATAACCCTTGCGTCTTTGCTGCCGCATGGATCTCCATTCTTTACCTCCATTGAAATAGCAGTCTGAAGGACCTCGCTAGCACACCATCCCTCAAACACTGGCGTGCCACCCCCAGGCTTATCTCTAGCGAGCCTGGTTTTATCCCTTTCCGCTTCAAATCTAGTTTAAAGCTCTTCCAATGAGCCCTGCTATCTCCTGTGCAAGGATCCTTTTCCCCCTTTCAGACAAGTGTACCCCGTTCGTCACCAGCAGGCCTGGTATTGTGTAAACCGACCCGTGATTAAAAAACCCAAAATTCTGCCAGTGACACCAGGCTTGGAGCCAGGTATTGATCTGCTGGCTCTTCCTGTTTCTTCCCTCATCATTCCCTGCAACTGGAAGGATGGAAGAGAACACTGCTTGTGCTCCTGATCCCTTAAACAGTTGTCCCCAGGCCCTGAAGACTCTTTTGATTGCCCTTGGCCTTCTTGTTGCAACTTCATCGCTGCCTACCTGAAAAATCAATAATGGATAATAATCTGAGGGCCGTACCAGGGAAGGAATCTTTCTCTCCACACCTTTAACCTGCGTCTCAGGGAGGCAGCAGACTTCCCTAAGAAGTGGGTCTGATCTGCATATTGGGCCTTCTGTTCCCTTCAGAAGGGAGTCCCCTATGACAATGACCTGTCTCTTTTTCTTTATGGAAGCAGTTTTGATGCAGGGTGTAGGCCGACCTAACCTTGGCAACACCTCCAAGCTAGATGAACCATCGTGCTCGTTATTGTTTGATTCCACTTGCAGAGCCTTGTACCTATGATACAAGGGCACCTGGGAAGGTGGGGTAGTCATGGAGGAGACACATCTGCTGTGCTGGGCAGGAACTTGTCGCCATTGCCCCCAATCCCTTAAGTCACAGCATTCAGTCAGGTGGAGAGAGGATATCATGTGTCCTGTCTGCGTGTTCACAGAATCACAGAATCACTGCGGTTGGAAAAGACCTGTAAGTTCATCAAGTCCAACCACCAACCCAACACCACCATGCCGACTAAACCATGTCCCACGATACCACGTCCACATGTTCCTTGAACAGAACGGGGCCTCTCCCAGGGAAGGTAGGGTGCAGTTCCAGTAGTCTATCTCTCTCTTGCACTCCCTGATACTCCTCAACCTACTCATCTCCTCCTGCAGCTCCGTCACTAAGCGGAGGAGTTCCTCTACCTGGGCGCACCTCCCACAGGTGTGCTCCGATACTGGCGTAGGAGTAGGGCACAGCCTGCAGCCTGACGCCTGGGTGCCAGCATGTCCCCACAAGAGCTCTGTCTGGGAAGCTGCGTCAGTCGTGGTGGGGGCAGAGCTCAGAGAGGCCATGGGTTTCTGCCGGGTGGATACAATTGCTCCCTGGTTGAGCTGGCAGAACTTCAGCGCCCTTCCTGCATGCCTTTCCCCGCAAACTGACGTGCCATGCCCCTTGCTGATGCACGATGCGCCTGCTCACTAGCGCTCCCCAGGGGTGTCTTTTATAGGTGGGGGGGGGCTTGGCCACCATTGCTCCTGGCCCTGCCCAGGTCTCATCACCCATGGCACTCTCAGCACCCCCTGAGGTTCCCCCGGTTCTGGAAACCCCGCTGTGCAACGCGCCGGAGCACTCCGCTGCGGATCCTGCCGGCACCAGAGCTGCTCGCCTCGGTAACTGTGCATAGACTGAGCTCCAGCATCTCAGCCTGTCTTCTTTTTTGAAGGGAGAAGGAGTCCAGGAAGTTCCCAAATCTTCAGCTGACATTAAGAGAACTTAAATGCAAATAGACACACTTATAGCAGCAACAGAAAGGCAGAGAGCTGCGAGCCTTTTTTTTTGTTTTTCTCCAGAGAAGGACATAGCAGAGCCCAGCAGAACCAGAACACTTTGATACCTGCACTCATTTTGGACTCCTACCTTTTCTAGGCTAACACAACCATGTATCACTAACTGCAGCGTTGCATAATGACATTAAGGCCTGAGCCAAACCGCCGGAACACAGACAGTCAGAGAATGAGATAACCTCAAAAACAGTGAGTCTGCCAGCACCTGCGCAGTTTCTCAGGTATGACACTAACAGCTGAATGGGGCTGGTTCTCATTGACCCTGCAGTGCTGCTCCCCGTGCGTTGTTCTAATGACTAAACTTTGCTCATCACCCTACTTCCTGTACAGTGCGCGTACTATGCATAGTCCTTCTGTGCTACAGTGTACGTATCATACCTGCACTGGACTCGATCAACCTGAGATTTCAATATAAAGGTTAGTTCACAGCATCACAGAATCACTAAGGTTGGAAAAGACCTGTAAGATCATCAAGTCCAACCATCAACGCAACACCACCATGCCCACTAAACCATGTCCTGCAGTGCCACGTCCACACGTTCCTTGAACACCTCCAGGAATGGTGATGACTCCACCACCTCCCTGGGCAGCCTCTTCCAGTGCTTCACCACTCTCTCAGTAAAGACATTTTTCCTAATGTCCAGCCTGAACCTCCCCTGGCGCAACTTGAGGCCATTTCCTCTTGTCCTATCACTTGTCGCTTGGGAGAAGAGACCAACACCCACCTCACCACAACCCCCTTTCAGGTAGTTGTAGAGAGCGATGAGGTCTCCCCTCAGCCTCCTCTTCTCCAGACTGAACAACCCCAGCTCCCTCAGCCACTCCTCATCAGACTTGTGCTCCAGACCCCTCACCAGCTTCATTGCCCTTCTCTGGACAAACTCCAGCACCTCAATGTCCTCAATGTCCTTCTTGTAGTGAGTTCTATACATAGGGGAAAAAAAGAATTTCCTATAGCCTGCTGCACTCCTCTCCCACCATTCGTTGCAACCTAGGAAAGGATGCAGGGATTACTTGCAACCTTGTTCAATGACTGGAGATGACATTCCTGTCCACCTCACCTCCTAGTGAATAACACTCATGTAGGGAATGGCTTCACTGTGAAGCCTCTCCATCTTTGCTCCCTGTGCTGGGCTAAGATTACCTCTGAGGCGAGAAAAGCATTTGCGGAACAATTTTGTGCCCACTTACACTGGGCAGCAGAAGCAACTGCCAGTAGTTTCTTCTGTGTCTGGGGAATGTAGTGAGCAAGATTGAAATGATCAGAGAAAATCCCACACGGCAAACTGTGGGGTTGGAGCTTATGGTTGTCTGGGAAGCCCGCAGAGGATAGTCATTCATAAGAAGAAGAGGCCAAATTACATCCCACATCTCTGTGTAGCTTCACTGTCTCTTTCCACCAGCACTCAAGTGACATACAAGAGCATACTGGGTCTGTCTGGGATAGAGTTCATTTTCTTTGTAGCAGCCTTTCATGGTGCTGCGTTTTGGATTTGTGACTAAAACAGCCGTGATAACACACCGGTGTTTTGGCTGTTGCTGAGCAGTGCTTGCACAGCATCTCTTCTTCCCACTCAGCACTCCCCCCCCCCCCCCCAGCAAGTAGGTTGGGGGTACGCAAGAATTTGGAGGGGATACAAGCAGAACAGCTGACCCAAACTGACCAAAAGGATATTGTATGCCATATAACGTCATGCACAGCAATAAAAAATGAGGGGAGAGGGATTTTGGGAAGGTATGCATTGCTCAGAGGCTGGCTGGGCATCAGTCTGCTTGTGGGAGGTGGTGAGCGATTGCCTTTGCATCACTTTTTTCTCCCCATTCCTTTTTCCTTCACTTACTAAACTATCTTTATCTCAACCCATGAGTTTTCTCGCTTTTGCTCTCCCTATCCTGCTGGGGTTGGGGGCGGGGGGGAGTGAGATACTGTGTGGTGTTAGCTGTAGGTGGGGGTCAACCTGCCACAAAGTAAGAAAAGAAAACCTCCAGAGTCTCTCTGCTGTTCACACAGCTACAGCATGATCCCATACTCAAATGTGTGCACAAACATGCATCCCAGCATCTGGTCTAATGCACTCCCTGCATCGCCCCACTGTTTACCCCGGGACAACACTGGTGCTATGAATTGTCAAGGGATGCATCATAGCCAGATGAGTCTGAACCACACCTGAACCAGCGCTGAGAGGAGGGGCGTGTGACACCGGCTGGAGACCTCCTTCTACAGGGTACAGAGGCTCCTGTCTACTGACCGTACTCGCTACCTCATGTGTTCTGTTGCTTGCAGGGAGGTCAGACTGGGGCTGTTGCAGAGAGCACTAAGGCATGTCTGGACTTTGGCCAGCTACCCCTGGCCCACTCATCCATGTGTGCACCAATGATACTGTCAAGGGAGACTTTAACAAACCAAGAGTGGCTACGGGGCACTGGGGCCCAGGTGCTGTTCTCCTCGGTCCTGCCAGTGGAGAGGAAAGGCTTGGGTAGGAGGGCACCCAACCTGCGGGTTAACATCTGACTGCACCACCAGCATTGCAGGCAGAGCTTTGGCTTTGGTGGCCATGGGCCCCCTCTTTGAGGAACGGGAGTGCTGGGGAGACACAGGATGCCACACAGGGGTGGGGCAAGAGGATGCTTCCCAACAGGCTTTCCAGCCTAGCTAGGAGGGCTTAAGCCTAGGTTCATCAGGGGATGGTGACCAGCGCCTGAAGAGAAAGGAAGGCGCAGGGAGCGGGAAGGAAGTGCCTTTGGGTCATGGTCCAGCCAGAGAGTCCAGTCCGGAGGAGAGGGAGATGGGGTCAGCGTGTCAGGGCCCAGAGGGCATCCCTCCTCTACGAGTGGAGTTGGCTAAGTTAGAGTTTATGTGGCTGAGTCCAAGTCCGGCTCCTTCGCTGGTAAGAGCTGTTGGGAAGAAAGCTGGCGCCAAGGGCCTGTCCCTCCTTCCCCTTGGGAGCTGTTTTTAAGCAGAGGCCTTGCTGCTGGCTCCTGCCTGTGTTACATTGCAGCTGTGTAGCAGCTCTGTTTGAGGCTGATCTTGTACCTGCACAGTCTGGACCTTGACCCAGACCCACCGGTTCAGCTTCTTGGCTGACCTTGGCTCTGCCTCACCACTATGGCCTTGCCGGGGGATCGCCGGGCTGCATGTGACCCACAGACTCTGGCCCTCATCCTGACCCGGACTTGCCCTTCTGCATCCTGGCTCCTTCTTGGTGAGACCCCTGCTTGCGCCTGCCTTGTTACTGCGTTCCGCTCCGGACTGGCCTTCCCTGGCGGAGCAGCCCTCACCGCTCTCTGGCACAGGGGCAGGACTGCCGACAGGGCTGCAGTGTAGGTCCAGCCTCCACCCAGACATGAGTGAGAGCTGTAGCAAGATTACAGCCCTGAACTTGAGGAAAGCAGGCTTTGGCTTCTTGAGGGACTCTGGTAGGCATATCCCATGGGAGTCGCCCTGGAGGGCAAAGGGGTCCAGGAGAGCTGGTCAGTCTTCAAATACAACCTCCTCAAAGCACGAGAAGTGTCTATCTGGTGTGTGGGAAGTCTAGCAGGCCTGGCAGAAGGCCAGCATGGCTGAACAGAGAACTCCGGACTGAGGCTGACAGTGCAAAGGAAGTGCACAGAGGGCAGAAGTGGGGCCGGGCTGCGCTGGAGGAATAGATCCGTTGCCTGAGTGTGGTGGGTGGAATCTGGAAAGCCCAAAGCTCATCTGGAGTTGCAACTAGTGAGGAACATGGAAAGCAATATGAAGGACTTCCATGAATACATAGGCAGTAGAAGGGAGCCTAAGAAAAAGTGGACCCTCTGCCAAATGGGGCAGTGGACCTGGTGACAAAGGACATACACGGTGCCTTCCTTGCCTTGGCATTTACTCGTGTAAGGTCTACTCTTAGGCCTTAGGTCTCTGAGCTTAGTGGCACGATCTGGCAATGATGTGGAGCATTACCCACAGCAGAGCAAGACTACGCCGGGGACCGAAAGGCAAGCTGGACATACACAAGTCCGTGGGTCCACCTGAAATGTGGCCAGAGGTGCTGAGGGAGCTGACCAAAGTCACTGCAGAGCTGCGGTCATCTTTGAGAGGTCATAGTGAGCAGGGGAGGTTCCTGATGATTTGAAGAGGCAGATGGCACCCCCCCACCCCCGGCCATCTGCCCCGAAAGGCAAGAAAGAGCCCCTGGAGAACTACAGGCTAATCAGCGAATCTCCACCCCCGTGAAGATCACAGAGCAAATCCTCACAAAAACTACTTCCAGCTGTATGAAGGACAGGAAACTGGTTGGGAAAAGACAGCACAGATCTACCAAGGGCCAATGATGCCCAACCAGCCTGCAGGCTTTCTACAGTGAGACAACTACTCACTTGAATGAGCGGAGAGCAGTGAGTGTTGTTCACCTGGACTTAAGCAAGCTCTTTGCCACCGTTTCCCATAGTAACCTTGTAGCCCAACGGTTGAGGTATGGTTTGGATAACTGGAAGATAAGGTGGGTGAATAACTGACCGGAGTGCTGGGCTTTGATCAGCTGTTCAGACTAACTGGCAGCGCGTTTACTATTTGCGTTTCTTGGGAATTGATACTGGGGCCAATACTTTTTAGCACCTTTTTTTAAAAAGACCACAGGTCAAGAGACGTGGTCGTGCCCTGCCACAGGCTCCTTCTGCTTTCCTCTCAACCTGTCTCAAACTCCTCCTCCCTCTCAAACTCAGAGAGCTTCTCTGCATGCTTTCGGAGGCTGTTTGAGGCTATCTGCTTGTTTCTTCACTGCCCCAAGTGTGCTCTGCATGCAGTGGGGTTCTTCTAGTCGGTCTCCTGCTTTCGTGGCCCTCCAGTGGTACGGTGTGTTCTCTTTGGACTCTTTTAACATCTGTGCTTCTTTCTTGGTCTCTGTGAGGCTACTCTCTGCTCTCTCAGCATTCTTTCAGTCATTCTGCTATATTTTTTCACCTCTCCAAGGCTACTGTATGCTTTCTGGGTCTCTTTCTTGCCTACTTTTTTCCACCTTTCTGAGGCTAGTCTTCGTTATCCTTCACATTTGCAGGCTTTATGCTATTTTCTTACCTTCTCTGAGACTACTCTGTCTTCTCTGAGGTTCTTTCAGGCTCTCTTCTAGTGTCTCAGGCTCTGCAAGGCTCCTCTGTTCTCTGGGACTCTCTCAACCACTCCACTTCTTCTCTATCCTCTCCAAAGCTGCTATGGCTGCCTTTCAGGCTTTCGGTCCATTCCTTCCTCTCACTGAGGTGACTTAGGAGCACTCTCAGTCTTTCTGCTGTTTTTCCCCCTCCCACACTTTTCTGAAGTTCACCTGGGTTTTCTAGGGCTGTTTCAGTTTCTCTTCAAGGTTCGTGGCATCTTAGCAGCTACTCTTCTTTCTCCTGGGACTGTTTCAGCCTCCCTGCTTGTTTCTTCCCTCTCCAAGGCTACACTTTGTTGCTCTTTTAGCCTCTCTGCTTTCTTGGCAGCTGCACGCATACTCTCCTAGAGCTCTTCCAGAATCTCTGCTACTTTCTTGTTATTGTCAAGTTCTCTGGTGCATTCATCATGGTTCTTTCAGGCTTTGTACTAGTTTCTTCACCTCTTTGAGGCTACTCTGTGTTCTCTGAGTCCTTTACAGATTTTGGCTCGTTTTCCCTTCTTTGATGCTACTGTTTGGAGCACTTTCAAGCTTTCTGCTTTTTTTTTTTTTTTGGTCTTCTCTGAGGCCACCCTTGGTATTACTGAGTACTCTGGAGCTCCTTCAATGTCTCTGACACTTTGTTATCACTGAGCCTCTTCGGTATTCTCGGGGGGGTTCTTTGCCTTGTCTATTTCTTTCTTGGCCCCTTTGGCACTGCTACGTTTTGTTTCCTTGGGCACTTACAGGCTTTCTTCCCTTCCTCGAGGCTACTTTATGTTCTCTGAATCTCTTTCAGGCTCTCTGTTGCTTTGTTGGCTTTTGCTTGGCTCCACTGTTTCGTCTGGGGATCTTTCAGTCCATCTTCTACTTTCCTGGCATTTGGAGGGCTATTCTGTGATCTTTCTCTATCTCAGTGTTTAATCAATTTTCATGGTTTCTCTGAGACTTTTCAGAGTCCTCTGGATGTCTTTCAAGCTCTCTACTACTTTGTCCTCTCTTCAACTATTCTGTATTCTCTGGAACATTTGCAAACTCTTTCCTATATTAGCAGGCTCTCAAAAACCATTTGTTGTTCTCTGGGGATCTTTCACATCTATTTCTGTTTTATTATTTTGAAGGAGGATGAGAGAGGATGGAGATGGGGAATCTTTTCAGAGATGCAACAGCTTCAAGAGCTCTGGACTTCAACTGCAGTGGAGCTGGAATAGATCTCTGCGAGTCACCTTTTGGAATTTTTTTTGTCCCCTTTTGGTTTTGGTGGTAGTTGGGGTTAGGAGAGAAATGAGCTCAAAGAGGCACCTTTTAAAAAATCCTTTATTTTTATATTATGCTAGTAAAAATCTTTTATTTAAAGGCGAAAGTAGGTATTGCATAGAAGAAACACTGGTGCAAACATCACCTGGTGGGAATGGCATGTTGTTTCTTACTGTCTACTATCACCTACTGCACAACAGATGGCTAGCCCATAGGCAAACGTCTCCAGGTCTCCCCATGCCAGCTACAGGATGAAGCTGCTCAACTCTATGGAAAGAAGTTACATCAGAATTATGTGTGCCCTATTCCATGCTGCTCCCAAGAACCATCTGCTGGGAAAGCACCCTTTTCCTCCGTGCCTTTTCTATGCCTGACCAATATCTTGTCCAAGAACAACCATGAGGATCAGTTCGGCTGCCCTCTGTTTGCACCCTTCCTGTGTGTGCGTTTGTATTTATTTCATGCATACAAATGGCAGGTGGACACAGGATCGGAGAGCTGGCCTAACATGACCATAGTCCAGAAACTCAATGCATGACATATACAAGGCACCTTCTGTCATCTTGGAGACATTTATGCCATTGTTTTTCTCATCTCACATGCTACAGCTACGGGCACTTCTTTTGAGCACCCTCCACCTGGGCTTCCTGTAACTAACAGCCTTGGTACCACCAGGAGGGAACAGAACTCACTGCTATCACTTCAACAGCTTTGAAGCAGAGGTTCTTCAAGCAGTTATGTCTCTGCCTAAGTTCTTCTGCAGCTTCCAAGCATGAAGCACAGTGAGACAGCAGGTATGCTACAGTCTGAAGGAACGCTCAGAGAAACAGCACTTTCACACACTTGAACTGTGCTTTCATGAATCAGAGATACAGAGAGGTATGCATTTATACAAATCAATATTTGTGTATATTAAAGATACTTTTACTCAGTATCAGTTTTTATTTAAAAACATGCTAAAAACTTATAGTTAAATAATCAGAGTGACATTTGGGGAAAACACACAGACAGCCACCCACCAGCATAAGCAAAAAAAGTGCATACAGACATGAGCCAAAGCTCCCTTTGACCAGTTTACAGGACAGTTAGTGCCTTCTCTGACAAACTGACTGATGCAGCCTCACGCTTTCCAGGGCTGTTTTTTGTTGCCTGGAAAACGACATTACTTTTCTGCTCTTTTCAGGATGTCTGTCATCACCTCCCACATCAGAGAGTCAGCTAGAGACACAAATCAGCCCTGCTTTTGACTCCGTTCCTGTAGGTGGCTTCATAGAGATGAATACATGAAGCTCGTGTAACTGTCTCACTTAATACTGTGCTTAAAAGTAGTCATTAAAAAAAGATTTCAGGATCTATGCTGCTAGATCGTGAAATGGAATGAAGCATTCTAGAAAAATAAGTTTGGATGGAAGGCAAAGTAGCTGAGTTTGCAACTACACATTTCATCTCTGAGTTACTCATAAACATTTTTTATTTCCTTATTACTTTCACTAATATATTTTACCATTTTTTGTACAAAAACTGACTGCAGATTAAAATTTAAGATGCGGCAGGTACCACTGTGCGACCCAAAAGGACAGAGATGATGTTCCTGCTCAGCCCTGCACCCTGCTCTTTTTGAACATCAGAGAAAGCTAGAGAAAGCTAAGCACCTCTGCCCAAAGGGAGAATGCAGTGGAGCCATCAGATGAAAATCGTCCTGTCTTTTCTTGCAAAAATGGGAACACATCTTAGCAACTTTGGATACAGTCTTACATGTAGCAGCAAGTACACTGGGCATCAGAGCCCCTTCTTCAACATGGAACATCCATCTCCAGTGGGGCTCAGATGCTCCTGGTCCCAATTTTTGTTAGAAATGGAAGTAAAACTGGATTCAGTTTCTGTGCTTTCCCTCTGCTTCTTCCCTGACTCTTTCAAAGGCAAACCAAGTGAAATAGCTGAACCCATATGGCATTGTCTGCTTCAGTGGGAAACAAGAGCCCTGTGAAACTTTCGGCATTGTGCTCATATGGCCACGCTCTAAGGATAGTAACCTCCTTCTTCACTGCAACACCCAAATTCATCTCTATCATCTCCCACACATTCACACTCCTTCCTGTCACACTGATTTCATAGGAACTCAAGAGAGTGACACATAGGCTACACAAACCACTATTGCTGCCAGATGTACAGATGCATGCAGGACCTACTAGGAAGATAAACAGGGGACTAAAAACTCCCAGATATGAAGTGGCTCGACAGCTATTTCAGCCCACAAGGAAAAGATAGGCTGAACAATACAATGAAAATGGTATCTTTTAAGAGTTTAAAGTATAAATATTCAGACTGGACATTAAGAGAAACTTGTTTACCAGAGGAGTAGTTTGACACGGCATGGCTCTGAAAGGCACAAAATCTCCATCCTCAACAGTTTCTGAAACTCAGCTCAATAATGTCACAGTAATCCCCATCTCACATAGATGCCAGTACCCCTTTGAGAGTGACACTGGATGAGGTAACCTCTGAAGGTCACTTCTGACTGCTAATACAAAAAGCAGTGTTTCTTTCAGAGCTGAGTTGAGCCCTGACTGGAGTTAAATCAGAAGATCCTCCAATGTCTGAGCCTTTCCTTCTTCACAAAACAGCAAAAACCTGGAACAAAGGGTAAATGGTGGCTGCTTGCAAGGAAGCAGCATTCAAACTAGAGAAATATATGTTCAAGTATTCTAACAGGAATGTTGGTAAAAACATACGTTGCAGTGAACTCTGAACTACCCCATAGATGGCAATCCATCAGCAAGAACCAGTTCTGTACTGAAGGTGTGACAACACATACTGTCTCTGAGTGCTGTTTTGGAAATTGTTCCTTTCCTGCATCATCTGGTCACCTTTAATCAAACCACCTTTTCCAGCTCAAGGAGACAGCTGTCTTCTGCCTGAGGAAACCCCTTCAATAAAGGGCATGGCATGACAACGTTGCCATCAAATTGCCATCTCCCTCCCTCATATCCAGCAGCATGCCATGCCTTGTGCAAACTTGTTGAAACAGACAACACAATCTGTGAAGTCTGCTGCCAGCTGGCCAGTAGTTCAAACTGCAATCTCTCTCCTTGGTGCCAGGGAGCAGTAACTTGCTTAGTCAGTACTTTTAGCTTTCAAAGTAGAATGACATCAAAGCAGCCAGACACTGCTTTGGGTGAGTAAAGGCATTGGAACTTTCCCTCGCAGGAGTAGGAAGCTCACCATCTGGTCCAATGGGAAGGCATTGCATTCCATCTGAGGAAAGAGCCTCTGATTTGAAAGGAACCACCTTTGTTACAGTAAGGGCATCAAGGCCCTGATAATGGTAGACGATGCCTCCCCATGGACTTGAGAAAAGTTACGTCTTTATTTGCCCGCACCAACTGTCAACTTTGAAAAAACACGTCCTCTGGAGATCGCACAGTGGTTCCCAAATTAATGTACAATAAATGTGTAAAACCAAAAACAGTAAGAAGTTATAAGTCAGGCAACTAAATTCTAAGCTATATCCATAATAATAATAATCATCATCATTATCATAATAAAAAAGTATACACCGTAAGGTACAAAAGCTGCAAAGCAAAGCAGCTCCAATTCCTAGGACTCTCAGAGCGGCTTTTCCGAGTCTTCCAGTAAATTGGACATGAGGGTTGAAAACTTAATGGAAGACTTTGAAGAATTCTCCCTTGAAGTTGAACACACATAATTTTTGCACATATAGCATGGATTAGTAGAGCAAAACATTTTCTTAAGTTAAGAAACATCCTTAGAGCAGATCTATGATTTCGTGTAGAAAATCCATTTCTTTGGGGGGTTGCACCCCTCTTTGGCAAATAAATGGCAAATGTGAAACAGACAAAAAAATGAGTCAGATAACAAGTTGTGATAATAACTGGACAAGTAACAACAAAGTAGATCGGTCAATGGGACGGATTCCCTCAGCAGGGCTAGGCTTGATACTCTTTGCGGTCATTCCTTTTGTTCATTTTTATGATGAGACAGAAGGGTTGATGTGACAATGTTTCAGGGGCTTTAGGCATCATATTTTTTGCCAGTCCTGTGAATCTGCTGGAAGAGTGTCATGGAGAAGGCCATGCCAAGGATCTGAAGGAAAACAAAAAATAAGGGCTTCAGTACAGGGAGGCTGCCAAAACTCCACTGCTGACCTGTATTCATGGTCCAGCTGTAGTTTTAAAAGTCATTCTACACTAGCCATATTTCTCAAGCTTCAACACTGATCAGTAAACTTGGATGTATGTTGTTCAGGCACACAGTGATGTCCGGAGTTGCATCTGTCAGAGCACAGATGGAGGCAAAAAGCTCTCAGGGGTCTTTGTCATACATGCAACAATTTTTCAGAATCAACACATATGAGTCATCCTTCCTTTTTACCCAACAACTTGTGCTTGTTTAGCCAGATAACTGTGACTCAAAACATCAGATTCAGGTATTCTCCCCCAAAAGTACAGGAGTGATACAGGAACCCCAAAACCTTAACAGATTATGATGATACTTCTGCATTTCTTTTTTAAACCACGTTAACCTACTCAGTTCAGTGGCCATGATTTGACTCATTTTGACAATTTCTAGAACTTTTTTCCAAAATTTAAAAAAAACAGTTCCCTAAGGGACAACGTAACAAATGGCTAAACTTGGGAACTCCAAAGTGGTGCTCAGAAGTCAAAAGGCAGGTAAGCAAAACTCCACTGTAGCATGTAGTCTTTGTGGGACTGACTACTGACTGACCTGCTTCCTTTCTGAGTAAGTGACCTTAAATGAACTCATAAAACAAATCTGACATTTTTGAAATCATGATCAAACTCAAAGCAGTTGAGCACCACTTTTCACACAGAAGAATCAAGAATGCTGACAGCAAATCAAAGTCATGTTGACAAACATCATACTTACCTGCATTATGAGGATGCACATTCCAATCGAACCAAGGACATGTTTATTCTCATCGAACCAGGTCATAACTCTCTCATAACATCCCTGAAATGATGAAAGATGAAAATTGAAGTCCTGCATTTTCTTTCACGTGCATTCCCTCTATTTTCTTCCTTCCCACCCCTCCCTAAGCTTTGACCTGGGCAAAGCGAGCCTTACCGTTTTCCACACTAATTCAGTGGAGTTCCGTCCACAGTCTTGGGAGTTTTCTGTACAACATCGGTCTGGGACAGTGTTTTCTCCTAGCACTGGGTACCAATCCGTAAAGTCATTCACACCACAGCATTTCATCTATGGCAAAAGTACAGGATTAGTAAATTAACTTAACCAGCACAATTTGTGAATCATGCACCACCACAAACTTTTACTTTCATGAAACCGTTGTGTATTTTCAAAAGTGCTGCCACAACACTTCTGTATTTTTAAAGTGCTTTGTGCTCAGTGATCACTAAAAGCAAATACCTAACAACATTAAAAAAAACCCCAAAGAAATAAACGGTCCCATGCCCAAGGTTATGTTAGTCTTCTTGACACAGAGACATGAGCCCAAACACCAAAACATAAGGTAATCTGCCCACAACTGCTGAATGGCAAAAGCCTAGCTGCCAAAGCTGCAGTTCTACCTATGCAGGTTTTGCTGTTTCTCCGTTGTTTCAGATCATCTCTGTGTCTGTGATAGGCACAGAGAACCTCAGAGAGAGGTAAGCATCTTTCACCTTACAGCGAACACTTTGATTCTGGATTTCACAGTACTCCCTGGATGTTCAAGAGTGCAAAATCAGAAATGAAAGCCTACATTAGCCTGCTTATAGACTTGGCATGGATACCACAGTTAACAGACTGCAGCAGCCTTTATGGCCAAACTGTTATTTTTTTTCTATTGAGACAATACGTTACCTCTGCTTGAATGATATTCCATGCATTTTTCAGTCCAACATTATTTTCTGAATTGTATAGCTTCATACCTTCCTTCAAGTCCTTCTTTGCACTCTCACTGACCTGCATCATGTAAAAAATACAGAAAGTCAGTGCACTGCTGTTTAGAGCAAAGGACCAAATGGTACAGACTTGCATATAGAATGTATCTCTCTTACCTTCTCTCACCACAAACTTAACATGGGTAGAAAAGCTCCACCATACTTCAAGACTCTCACAAGTCAGTGGGACTTTTCAGCACCTGCCAAAGCCTAGTCTCTCCCTCAGATTGCAAAATACTGGATTAATTCTCATGAGACAGGAGACCAAATGGCTTCCCCTCTACTAAGAGTCCATCATACAGTCATCATCTGATCCAGACTAACTGAAGAGTGATCAGCAGAAATCTGCTGAGCTTACTTTAACTTTGCCAGAGACAGCTGTTGGCAATACCCCACAGCAGCCTCTCCTGCCTGTAACCTATGGCCTATTTTAATTTGCTAATATCATAAAACCAGAGTCCCAGCCTCCCAACCTTGACATAGTTATCCCTTGCACAGGTTCAGGCAGGCTATAATAAATGGCCAATACAAAATCAATTGAAAAAGGGCATTATTATTGTTCTCCTTGCGGGGACAGGCTTGTAGGATTTATGATTTTCAAATGTGCTCTTCTTTCTTTAGAGGAGAAAGTTGGAATGCTTAAAAGGAGATCTGAGATGTCTCATTTCTTGTATAAATTTCAGTCCAAGCCTGGAGTCCTGGATGCAGGTAGGAATGTACCTTGGCTCTGACAGCAGTGATCTGACACCAGAGAAAAGATTAGCCTATGGGTCCTGGCATAAAGATCAACTATATTGTAAGATCTTTTTCACCCCTCTTTGACACCCCATTCAAAATCAGAAGTGCACCCCAGCTCCCTGAAAGTGGCAGGCATCATCATAACAACCTGGGAAGAGATATAAATCTGGTAGAAGCTCAGTTTTAAAATCAGCCTGGACATGCTTATACTGTAAGGCTCTGTCCTATGTTTAGCAGAGTTCTCCAATTCCACTAGGGTTTTACCAATCATCTTACCTATCTGACAGGCCAGCCAGTTGTGCCTACGTCACTTAGTCTCTACTAGATAGCAGATTCCTACAGATGGGCTTTATGAGAAGCTGCCTCTTGAATCGCTCCGCACCCTTGTCACACTCTCTGGGACTGCCCAGTCAAGTGAGACAGCTGATGGCATCTGGAATAACCTGTGAATATCCCAGGTCTCTCTCCTCCAGTCGTGTTTAAGGGTTGGACCTAAGAAGCTAACCAGGTCTTAAGTAGGACCTCCTGCAACCCAGGTTGCAGAGACATCAAACACCTATGTTGAAGGCCATCTTAGCTTTTAGGAGAAGATTAAAAGGGACACCCTGGACCATGGCTTTATTTCAGGGAGGAAATTGTAAAGCTCAGCTGGTTCTTCTCTCCTGTTTGCCCTCCTCATCACTTTCTCCTCCCCCTGAAGGAGCAGCTTACAGAAAACAGCCAAGATCTCAAGGTTAAACCTTCACTAAAGAGAAGAGCAAGGAGAACCCGCATACCTCCATCAAACAAAAGCATGAACCTGGTTTACATGCTAGTACAGATAACTAATCTATATGCCATATTTGCTTACCTTGTCCATATAAACAAAGAACAAAATGAGTAATATCAGCTCTGCCAGGAGAATTATCAGCAAAACGATGAAAAACTAGAACAGAGAAAAAACAGACAGTATATACACACTTGCCAACTAGAGAGCAAACCTGGGGCTGCTAGAAACTCTGAAGACTACAAGCCTTGTCCTCTACATCTTTCCGCTCTGCCAAAAACATGCAAGTTTGATTTCAAACTATTCAGGCATATTGATACTATATTGCCACTAAAGCTCCTGTAGGTCTCACCATCAATGAGGAAGCTCACCGTCTAGCATTCTCTAAATCTTAGGTTTTGCCCTACTACCAGTTTGCAGGTTTCAGCAATGCTTTTATCTTGCTTTTTTTAACTGCTGTCACAGCACGCAGCCCTGATAGTCTCTTTCCTTCATACAGACTACAGAACAGATGCTAAACCCATTACCACAAAGATCAATGTGACGTGCCTCAGGAGTGATTCCCTAGCAGGTGGGCTTTAACCACATCTGTCTGCCTATTGGAACAGTCGTTATATTACTCAGCAGCTCTACTCCCTGTATTTCTATTCCCTGATTTCTCTGTAGCTGAAATCTCTCTCTGCAGGGGCATCCCAAGTGTGAGCTCCAGTAGTGTGAGCTGCACTACTACACTCCAGTAGTGTGTCTGCCTATTGGAACAGTCATTTTATTACTCAGCAGCTCTGTCCCCTGTATTTCTATTCCCTGATTTCTCTGTAGCTGAAATCTCTCTCTGCAGGGGCATCCCAAGTGTGAGCTCTCACTACTTTTCACGCCCACTAGTTGCCTTTATGTACTAATGGACTGCCACATAGGCATGGCATCCCCCCCCCAGACACTGGGGGAGATGTAGTATGCAGTGCAGCAAGCTCTTCAGTTGGAAACTCATGATAGTCATGATAGTATAAAAAGACTGTTGCAGAACCGTGTATGAATACAAACACTCTTAAAAAAAACCCAAAAAATTCAGCTGGTGTTGCAGTTTGTGTGGATGAATGGCATAGACCTCATTGCTATTCTCTGTTTCCTTTCCTAGCTGTACAACATAAAAAAACAAGCAGCAGATAGCAAAAAGCAAGTGCACATTGGTCTTCCAGTTTAATTCTCTGAGGTGGTCTAAGGAATGCTGCCCAGCTGTTCCCCAACACCATGTAAGGGAAACCTTTACACAAGGAAAACCCACGTGCTCCTTAATGTCACAGTACCTGTGATTCGTAAGCTGTGACTGAATTGGAAGCTGTCTGCTTTGAAAGCCCTCCTCTCACCTTCTGCCACAATACCTCTCTCCTTGGGGTGGGGAGAAGCATGATGACGCCTCCTGGGTTTATGCAAGAGGAGTTACCCACACTGTGTTTTCTGAGAGGGGTTCCCAACCTCTGTGCTTCAGTGCTGGACAAAGACTGCCAAGGATCAGATTTTTATTTTTTTTTTTAATTGGTAAGGCCTGGCAGAGACCTTGACTTCTTAACTTTGGGTCAGATGGTTTCCAGCAACCTCTGACAAAGGCCTTAGATAAGGACAAAGTAGAAAATAGCCATGAGAGGCTTTGAGTGGCATCCAAAAGCAGCTGTGCTGAAGATTTTTCAGTCAATCCTTCTAACAGACATTTCCAGAAGGGCTATCCAGGTTGACCCTACAGTTCATGTTTGACCATTCAGAGGTAACAGGTAGTAATTTGCTTTGCTATCTAATACATTAGGGCACATGGTAACAAGGATGCATTTGCTAATATACCAATGATACCACTGTGATCAAAGCTGTGGGATGTCATACTTGCAAGCATACATGAAAGCCAAGGGCAATATTACAGTGATCCACAAGACTATTCTGCACTGGTCGTTTAAATAAAATAATAACAAAGCAACAGTCACTGGCCTTAGTGAAAAGAAGTATTGATGTCTTACACTCAACAGGAGGCACTTGTTTTCCTTGATAGCACCTAGGCAGCCCAGAAAGCCGGTCACCATGATGACTGTGCCAATGGCAATGACGAGGTTGGCAGCTGAAAGCGACGGAAAGCTAGGAGAAAACGTGGCGAAGTTTCCTTGTGACACTGAAAGCCAGATGCCCACACCCAGCAGCCCACAGCCACATAACTGCAAAGAGATAAACAAAAGAAAGGTTTCACCATTAAAATAAATGGCACTGGCTCCTTCCCCCGCCACTCTGAAAAGAAAGAATTTCTCAAGCAAATTCTTAGGTCGCTGTTCTGCAGTAATGCTCTCACTGGCTTGGTGCTGAAACAAAGTGAAACTAAATGTTCTTACCTAGACTTCGTAATGTCACCTACACTCATAAATCTATTCAAAAGCCACTGGATGGTAGAATTCTTTTTTTAAAGACTCAGCACATGAAACCAGGGCTACCCATTGATCTCCCAACAGCACAACCCAATGCAATTTTTCTATACGAAGATAAAAAACATTATTTGACAGAATGCTCCATTGCACTTATTTCTGCAGTCATCTACAATGTCCCAGAGTATCCAGCCCTGTTATTTCCTCACCCTAGGGCAGGCAAGGAAGTCCTGGAGATAATTACAATCAACAGTATAACTTCAATAAATATTTGTTATAAAATGCCCAGTCCCAGTAGCCAGGTTGGGTTTTAGTATGAGTTCTCGTAGTTTTACTGTTGTTTGCCAGTGTTCAACATGACAAAAATCGTATTTCTAGGTTTATTATCTACAGGAAGCTCAACTTCTGCTACTCTCTGTCAATAAGAGAACCTGAAGGAAATGCAAAGCTGCTAATAAAACATAAAATTAACTTCACCTTGCTTCTCACTCTTAACAACACCATGTCTGGTTAAGGAAATAAGGTTTCCCACCCGAAGTCATGGGGCTGGTCTTCAGAACAATGGCCAAGTGTTGCACTACAGAGGGCCTAAAAGCTGCCCATCTTTTAGTACTTGCTCAAAATGGTTGTTATACAACTTCCCATCTGATCTGTGATCACTGTGGAGTGCAATCAGAAGTAGGAATTAGTTGCGCTTTCATTAAATCTGTGAGCTTTTAAACAGTACTATAACAGTACTGTAACAGTACTGTAACAGTGGAGAAGTGAAGGTCGGAGGCCATCTTGGGCTTAGCGACCATGAAATGAAAGAGTTCTCAATTCTTGGTGAAGTAAGGAGGGGGGTCAGCAAAACCACTACCATGGACTTCCGGAGGGCAGACTTCGGCCTGTTCAGGACACTGATTGAGAGTGTCCCTTGGGACACAGTCCTGAAGGGCAAAGGGGTTCAGGAAGGCTGGACCTTCTTCAAGAAGGAAATCTTAAAGGCGTAGGAGCAGGCAGTCCCCACATGCTGTAAGAAGAGCCGGCGGGGAAGACGACCAGCCTGGCTGAATGGGGAGCTTTTGCTGGGACTCAGGGAAAAAAGGAGAGTTTATCACCTTTGGAAGAAGGGGCAGGCAACTGAAGAAGAGCACAAGGATCTCGTTAGATCATGCAGAGAGGGAATTAGAAAGGCAAAAGCCCAGCTAGAGCTCAATCTGGCCACGGTCGTAAGGGATAACAAAAAATGTTTCTATAAATACATTAACAACAAAAAGAGAGCCAAGGAGAATCTCCATCCTTTACCGGATGCGGGAGGGAATGTTGTCACCAAGGATGAGGAAAAGGCTGAGGTACTTAATGCCTTCTTTGCCTCAGTCTTTAACAGCCAGACCAGATACCCTCAGGGTATTCAGCTCCCTGAGCTGGAAGACAAGGATGGAGAACAAAATAAACTGCCCATGATCCAGGAGGAAGCAGTCACCATCACTGGAGGTGTTCAAGGAACGTGTGGACGTCGCACTGTGGGACATGGTTTAATGGGCATGGTGGTGTTAGTTGATGGTTGCACTTGATGATCTTACAGGTCTTTTCCAACCTTAGTGATTCTGTGATTCTGTGAACAGTTTCCTGCCAAATCTAGCCCTTGCCAAGGTCAGAAGTGAAACTCACATCACCTTCACCGGGAGGGGGATCAGAGCACACCCCCTGCAACTCAGAGTATTTTGCTCCAATTTACTTGGACCGCTGCACAGGAAAAACAAAACAGCACCTAATCCTTACTCACGGTGATATCCCAAAGCTGCTGGTGCTCACCTGTCAGCAGCGAGGACCAAGCGGAACAAAGATTCTTGCCATTTAGCAGGTTCACCACATCCAGCCCACCCCATCGTGCTTGCATAAACTTACAACTTTTACTCAAACTGGAAACTCAGGGTCAGAGAACAGTACCTCCACTAAAATAGGGCTCAATCCTGCCTTGTGATGAGCACTAATCTGACATAATGAAGAGCTACAGGCCTAACTTTTTGAGCAAATACCCCCACTTCAGTCTGACATGATTTTACCAGTAGGGTGTATAGTTCAGGGTACAACTGGCTCCTTTCGGTTTTGCTGCTTCACAGAACATGAAAGAAAAACTAGAATAGTATCTTCTTGCATTCATGTCACCTTATCTATGAATCAGGCTTATGTTTTCATAATCACGTGCATGGTTATTTTCTTTTACTTCCCCTGTGACCCTTCTGTCGCCTCTGAGCCTCCTTCCTAGTTTGCTCAAAGCTTTTGAAACTGCTTTCCATCTAGGGAGAGTCACCAGTTTGCTGAAGAATCGTGACCAGGAGTAGGCCTTATGCAAGATGCTCCCAGGCATTCCCATGGGAGGCAGAGTAAAGCATCTCCCAATGTACCAAGTCCACAAGAGCTAACATCATGCAACGCATAAAAATATAGGGTTGTGTGGGCAGAGAAAGAGAATAAGAGATGGAAACTCTGCACTGGTGGTTATTTCCAGGCCCCCTTGCACCTAAGCATTAGCTTAGCAATCTGGAAAAAAAAAACCCCACAACTGGCTAAAGCTCACAAGCACATGCATTGGGTAACACAGAGGAAATTTTCAGCATTCTTGTAAGGAGGCTGGGAAGCACCTCTGCTTCCAAAACTCAACACACAATAACTCAACAGAGTGAGTTGGGGAGCTTTGCATCATTGGGTGTGGATAAATGTCACAACATCTGTTTCCTGTAACAGAGCTGGATGCAGCTGCCACATGAGTGTGTGTAGCAGGAAAAAGTCAAGCAGCTACTATCTCTATGAAAAGACTGGTACAAAAGATACACACATGCATGTGGCACAAAGGGCTACAGGACTTTCAGCTCTTCCCCCAAATCCACGCTCTCCAATTAATAGTCTTGAAGTGATTTCTCATTGCGTTTCATGGTATGTCAGCAAGGTTGATGTTAACTTGGATTAGTAAAGAACTGCGAGGGGATGCGAAACAGAAGTCTCCTGATGACATCCTGCTGCAGGACGCAGTGGACATCACCACAGGTTTAAACTGTCTGCATATCATGGAATCAGTCACCCTATTGCTCCTGCTTTAAATTTAATCTACTCTGTCCTTGAATTGCTGCAGTTTTGGTGCCTCAAGCCCTCTCAGGAATCCACTCTGTGGCTCAGCTGTGTCAACCATTAGATGAGAACTGCAGGCAGTTGCTCAGGCTGAGAGCTTAATGGTTCAGGAGGTTAGAAGCAGCTCTTACCACACAACATTCACTTAAGGTTTTGAATGGCATTTCTAAGCTGCCAGGGCTGTACATTGCCAATAGCTGATGGTACTTCAATCAATGACTTCATGACACTCCATGGATGAGACTGTAAAAGTCTCCAAAGAAGTTTCTACCAAAGACTGAAATTGTTCAGTGTAACTTTCCTTCAGAACCTGAATTCAGACTTTAAAGTTATTCACAAATGTGTTCCTTGGACTTTCATACTCTGTTAGGCTCAGAAATCACAACCCTAGCTCAAGTGTTTTGAAAGAAGGCAGTGAATTCTGGAATCGTCAGGCCAAAAGCAATAGATCATTACAGATAAACAAGGTGGTGGTAAGAGCAAGAGGCTAACAGAGCAAAGGCAAGTAAAGGACAAAAAGGAGCACATGCGATCAATAGAAAGATCAGCCCATTAAGAGTTGCACCTTAGTATCCGGCTCCAACTATGAGGATAGCAGCAAAAGAGGTAGAAGAAGGAAGCCCTTAGAGGCATCTCTTTACCATTTGAAAAAAACCTGCACAATCCTTGACAGAGATTGGGTCTAGAAAAGAAAGGTGGCTAGGAAATGACTCCTGAAGGCTCATGTTTATGTTTATTTAGACAAAGCCAGAAGCAGCTAATTGCTTCAAGGAGGGAAGGGAGAGCTACCTTCATGTGTAGGAAATGAGGAAAGTGACAGGCATACTGGTGCTTCTTCATGGGATGGACAAGAGGCAGAAAAGAACCAAGAACAGAAGGAGAATCAAAGCTGGAGAGCAGAAAAACGGACAGATGGCCTCTGTCCCTCTGACAGGGTCTCATTTCAGGAGGCCCTCTATATACACTTCCATACAGGAGAGAGAATTTCTTCACTTGGTTGTGGTAGCCACCCTAGTATTTCGGTAAACTCAGGAGCAAAACACTTTCCTTTTTGGCAGAAGACCGGTCACCTACTGCACCTTCACCTTTCCACAATGCCTCTAAGCAGGGAAGAAGCATTCGACACTTGATGTGAAATGTTTGCAACAAAGGTCTTGGGTATTAGCAACATACGTGTGCTGTCCTTAGGCAGACCACTATGGAGATACGACTTGAAAGCCAGACATCTGAACACGTTGGGAGAAGAGCCCTTTACAATGTGAAATGAAGTTGTATGTCAGCTGAGGCAGCAGCCATGTCCACATTTGCTCTTTCTTCCTGAAATTCTAATGTCCTGCTGAAGACAACCATGGAATAACTCCTTTCCAGCTGCCGTAGTGATTGGGTTAACATGCCAAAGTGCACAATGTGATTACAGTTCCTTTCAGAGTTTTCTGACAACACACATTAGTGCAGTACTACAATTATACCACAGTATCTGCACTGATCACGCTCCCACCATGGCTGATTCCCAAGCCCAATGGGCAAGCTAAGGGAAGCTCTCATTTTCACAGAGTTTTTACCTCCCCAAGTAAGATTTCTCCAGCCCTAAATTACACTGAAAGTTCAGATTACATAAAAAGTCAGGTGACAGAGGGGCTATTAAAGACCAAGGCAGATCTATGCAAACAGGATTATCTAGGGTGACTGAAAAGAGTAAATAGTCAGGAAGACTTGCAAGAGATTTGATAAAAGACACGACATCCTAAAAACTTCCACAAGGTGGCAGCCCATACCAAACAGCACTAAGTTTTAAGTCAAATTTTATTTTTCTCCTCTCCAGAGCTCCTCAATTTTTGTGCTTTCTTCTCTGTTTTCATCTCTGTCTTTCTACCGAGTAGCAGTACTGTTGATACTAAAATTTAAGCTTTAAACCTTAGGTCCCAGGCCAAATGCTTTTTCCACTCATGCTTCTTAAAAAAATCCCAAATAATTCCACTGACTTGGGATGTAATTGCATACAACCATACCAACCAAAGCGAGCTGGAATTCTAGCAATAAAATAGCTTTCCCTGATACTTTATTCTCGACCAATCTCATTTTTTATACAATGTGAAGACTGTAAAAATGCTCTCACAGCTATTTATTCTCACAGGATCCACCTCTTTCTGTTTGGTACAACTGAGTCCTGGAGGCTGAAAACAGCAAAAATGTATCAAGCCATCTTATTAATTCCTTTTTCACCATGTAATTAAATAATATATGCTGCTTGGTATTTAATTGCTTGAGAGTGATGGCGCTGACATACCTTCCCCAGGGAAATGGTTCAGCAGCCTAATAAATTTCACTGGATTTTTCTTCTCAAAAGATGTTGGCTCATTTCCCTCTTATGATTAGAAATTATCACCCTCCAGGCAACCATCAAATCTCTCCTTCCCCTGGTGTTTATGTCATGAAGGTAACTGCGAAACTATCATAAAGTCCGTCCCATACACGAATACACACATTCCTACTTATAGGGTAAT
This sequence comes from Gavia stellata, assembly GCF_030936135.1. Taxonomy (NCBI): domain Eukaryota; kingdom Metazoa; phylum Chordata; class Aves; order Gaviiformes; family Gaviidae; genus Gavia; species Gavia stellata. The sequence goes on along the minus strand of NC_082597.1, from coordinate 85,219,154 downwards.
TCAGTCAAGCTATGGCACACATATTTTGAGCTTGAAAGCAAACAAAAGAAACATCAACTTTCCTCACAGTTTCTCCCTCACTTTGCTATTTCACTATTAAAGCCTGAATTCTCTTCAGTACCTCAACATCTATCTGTCATCATTACTGTGCCCAGAAAACTTACAGCATTCTAGGAAACATTAGAAAGAGTCTCAAATGCTTCAAGAGAAATTAGAATTCCAGATAAACCCAGAGAGAGAGAAACTCAAAAGCAAGTCTTTCCCTGACAAGTGCTATCATCAGAGTGGGAAAGGGGCTCTTTTATTTTATTCTGGATTTTTGAGCATTGTGTGAACTAATACAACAATACAAACTTTCACAATAGAGCATCATATCCAGATTTAGTTGCCTTAACCTAAAGAAGATATAGTAAGAGTTTACAAGACCTAGGGAAGGACAACACAGATGGTCAGAGCTATGCCAAGAGTGACATATTGTACAGAGGAGATTACCTAGCCTGGGAGGAATTATTAGACAGGATGTGAATGAAATATTCACAACTCTAGAGGTCAGTATGAAAACCAAACAGCCTGTCTCTTTAATCTTTCCAATAATAGGAACAAGGGGAATATTAGCAAGCATTATGTAGTATATTTTGCTTCACATAACTGAGAAGTAAATTGATAAATTGTGCCATAGGTGATTACAAGAATCAAGTGTTGTGGCCACAACTGACAGTAAGGGCTAGGTAATTATATTTCTTGGTAACAGCATTTGTAGTTTGTTAGCATATACACAAATAATGACATTTCATGCTTCTCAGAGTAAGACATCATGCTTCTCCGAGTAAGATTATGCGTGCAGAATCCAGCAAAACTACCAAGCACCAAACAAGTTGGGGTAAAGAAGGGGTAGGATATGCCATTCTAGTAAGGTTTATTAATAGAATAATATTGATGGACTTACCCTTGAAGTAAGTCATTGAACAGCATCAGGAAACAGGAATCTGATAAGGAAGGTACTACCAAGAGGAAAAGGGATGAGGCCATATTCTTGTTGACTTTTGCCATCATTCCATCCCATGCACACAATGTGTGATGGAAAAGCTGCACAACTAGGTGTGTGAGAGAGAAAGAGTGGAGGGAAGATTTGTTCTTGACATCAGACTTTCTACTGCTGGTTAAACACCAGGAGAGCTCTTAACAGACTTGGAATAGAACAGAGACATATAGAAACCAAATACTGAGAGTCAACCACTAGGGACAAAAAGAAGCAGCAAGTGTCTCAGTTTGTACTTCCACTTTGAATAACATGCCCTAGGCCATCTGTGGCCCAGTTACAGAGAACAGAAAGCTCCCCAACTTCCTCTGCGCTGTGTTAAAATAGGTGATCTTGTGTGAAGCAAAGATGATACAATGAAAAATACATGGAACAGCTTAAATATGGCCCCCATGAAAATGACCAAAAGCACAGGAGGTTTGTTACGAGGAATTACTACTAACAGCATGACTGTGAAAGTAAGTGTCAATGCTGGGAACTGACTTCAGGGTAACTGCAGTGACAAAAAGACACTCTGAATTAGGCTTTGACAGGCCTCTGTTTAAACAATAAGTCAACATGGAGATGACCTGCACCAAAAGGACAAGCATGAAGAAGCCGTGTGGACAAGCAGAATGCACCACCAAAGCCTAGCTCAGAAAGGTTTTTCAGTGTCCAGGTGGCCCTTCAAACCCTCCCTTCTGTTGGACTCAGCAACACTTTGGAAAAGCTGCCAGTAATGTTTTCCCTCTGTTTGGTAAGTCCTACAAGATAAAGGTTACCTATCATAGCTCTTCTTTCACGATTTCTCCAATTCTCAGACCAGCCAGTGTGCAGAGGAGATGAGGAAGAGAATGGCCCTTATGAAGCAGCACAGTCTTATCACTCTGTCCTTGTTTGGTTTTTTCTTTCATTTTCCCCTCTGCTTGATTTATGGTATCTTAATGAGCTCACAGGTTTCCTATGGTATCAAGAAGCAGCACATCTTGGAAAAAAAACAGTTTGAAAGGCTGTTCCTTCCCACCATGAAGGAATTTTTAAAGAAAACTTCTATGAGACATAAAGATGGACATCATCATCTTTAGCAGCTGGAAACCTGATTCAAAATTCTTCAGCTCAGCAGGAAGAGTTCACATCTTCTGTGCATTTTGGATCTGGTGCTTCATTTGGAAGCAGTCTGGTGTGGAGATTCAAAACACTAAGAGATACTGTTCAAAAAACCACCACCCTGTCTTCCCTTCTCAACAGACACAGCAGTCCCTGTTCTTGTTTCAATGTACATTAACCTAAGTTTTGGAAGATACTAACCTGATTGTCCAGAAAGTTTATCACCACAAATAACAGGATTTCCCAAACTATCCCAAGGCGTTAACAGCTCTGTTGAGTGCACAATATGAATCAAAGCGGGGAGCGCCTTAAAGGGGAAAGGGGACTCAAAGCTCAGCAGTAGAGCCATTCCATTCATTTACCGTCAGACAGAGGTGCTCATCTTTTGCTTTTGCAGTATTCTTCCCTGAGTTACAGATCAGAATGATTGTTCTGCAAGGAGGCAGAGATGGGAACTACATAGTTTCTACCACTTCAAAACAGAGATATACTTTCTGCAAATTAAGTTTTTGGATGCCACTTGCCATCTCTGGATTTGGGTGGTTCATCCATCTCTGGAAAGGGCTGGTGCTTAAAGGAGATTTTCAGGTAAGCTCAGATAAATTTTCCTGCTCTGTCTTGATAATCCACAGGATTAATCAAAGCTGGGGCTTAACAGCTGAAAATCTCAGAGAAAGTCTCTTGCATAGCAAGATCATCTTCTAAATATGATCCAAAATGTAGCAAGGACACCAAAAACTGAAAGTTCTTCAGCCATAGACTAGAAAATGAGAATGGAGTATGGAAGTGGGTGAATATACTTAATAATACCTACTTAGTGCTTCTGCCATAACAATATGGCAAAGATTTAAACTCCTCTACAACACTGATGCAAGACAAAGGCATTATTTCAATGTCTCCTTTGAGTCTAGTGCTGTAGCCGCTGTAATGATGGCCTGTGTGTAACAGAAGGTACAGAACCGAAATCTGTGCAAATGCTGAAACTCCTTAATTCATCTGCCAGAGAAAGCAGTTATCCTTCTCCTAGAGCCATCCCCCAGCAGTACTGCTGGGATGGTCCTGAAAAACCGAAATGAGGTATCAGAGACTGTGATCTTTTGTGGGGCTAGCAGAGGGAGAGCTACCCTGAGGAGCATTAAATTCTGTAACTTTTACTAGTCTGTGGTTTTGGAATGTGTAAATTTACAGCCAGAAGCCTTATGCTTTGGCTTGGATGCTCGCATCTGCACACTGGCGCCTTCAATAAAAGGCGCGTTTTGCAAAAGGAAGTTGTAAGAGCTGGGTTTGCTTGGCTTGTCAAGGACAGCTTAATCTCCTCTTTACTTAGTTGAAGAGCAGCTTGGGTAGTTTATGTTGCACATTAGGAGAAAGTTTCACTGAGAAATGAGTACAGCACTGGAAGAAGTTACCAAGAAGGTGTCAAAATCTCCAGTCTTGGAGGTTTTCAATGCTTTGCTAGAGACAATCATGGCTGACCTCACCTAGCACTAGCAACAGTACCACTTCGGTATGACTTGCAGATATTCCTGCCAAGCAACAATTCCATAATTTTATAATTTCTTCAGCTACCATGTTCTTCCTAATTTGTGAAAAATCCAACAACCATGCCATTTCTAATGAACACAACAAATCTATTACCTTTGGAAGCCTTATGGGGAAAGCTTTCATGCCCATTCTGGGGAATCGGCACACTTGGATGTCTCTCTCCAATGCCTGCACACCAGTGCATGCAACACAGGGAACAAACAGGAGGAACTGTGCAGCTGAGTGCAGTTACAGGGCTATGACATCACTGTGATCACAGAGATAGTGGCATAACTCACATAACTGGAGCGTTTAGGAAGATCAGGCTGGGAAGACAAGGAAGGGATGTTTATGTGAGAGAGCAGTTGAAATGCACAGAGCTCTGCCTTGGGATGGGTGAGGAGCCAGTCAAGAGTTATGAGTCATATTAGCAGGCAGAACAAAAAAGGTGATGTTGTAGGAGGTATCTGCTATAGACCTCCTGATGAGGAAGAAGAAGTAGATGAGGCCTTCTTCATACAACAGGAAGAAGCCTGATGTTCACAGGCCCTGGTCCTCATGAAGGATTTCAACCACCAAAATGTCGGCTGGAAGGACAACACAGCAGGGCACAAGCAATCTAAGAGATTTCTGGAATGCACTGGTAACTATTTCCTGACACAGGCAATTCAGGAGTCAACAAGAAGAGGTGCTGTGTTGGACCTGCTGCTTACAAACAAGGAAGAACTGCTTGGGGATGTGAAAACCAGGGGCAGCCTTGAGTGTAGTGACCATGAGATAGTAGAATTCAGGATCCTGTGAGGAGGGAGCAGGGTGAAAAGAAGAACCACAATCCTGGACTTCAGGAGAATCACAGAATCACTAAGGTTGGAAAAGACCTGTAAGATCATCAAGTCCAACCATCAACGCAACACCACCGTGCCCACTAAACCATGTCCCACAGTGCCACATCCACATGTTCCTTGAACACCTCCAGGGATGGTGACTCCACCACCTCCCCGGGCAGCTTATTCCAGTGCTTCACCACACTCTCAGTTAAGAAATTTTTCCTAATATCCAGCCTGAACCTCTCCTGGCACAACTTGAGGCTGTTTCCTCTTGTCCTATCACTTGTCGCTTGGGAGAAGAGACCAACACCCACATCACCACAACCCCCTTTCAGGTAGTTGGAGAGAGCGATGAGGTCTCCCCTCAGCCTCCTCTTCTCCAGACTGAACAACCCCAGCTCCCTCAGCCGCTCCTCATCAGACTTGTGCTCCAGACCCCTCACCAGCTCCGTCGCCCTTCTCTGGACACACTCCAACACCTCAATGTCCTTCTTGTAGTGAGGGGCCCAAAGCGGAACACAGCATTCGAGGTGTGGCCTCACCAGTGCCGAGTACGGGGGCACGATCACTTCCCTACTCCTGCTGGCCACACCATTTCTGATACAGGCCAGGATGCCGTTGGCCTTCTTGGCCACCTGGGCACACTGCTGGCTCATATTCAGCTGGCTGTCAACCAACACCCCCAGGTCCTTTTCTGCGGGGCAGCTTTCCAGCCACTCGTCCCCAAGCCTGTAGCGTTGCATGGGGTTGTTGTGACCCAAGTGCAGGACCCGGCACTTGGCCTTGTTGAACCTCACACAATTGGCCTCGGCCCATCGATCCAGACTGTCCAGATCCCTCTGCAGAGCCTTCCTACCCTCGAGCAGATCAACACTCCCGCCCAACTTGGTGTCGTCGCTAAGACTTTCAGTAAGTCTTCCACAAACTTGATAAAAGGGTATTTACAGAGCAGTTCCTGATACAACAGCTGCCAACAACTATACTACCATGTAATATTCTCAGTCATAACAGACAGTAAGTGGTTGGCATTCTTCAAAAGGCTTTTACAACATAACTTTTCCTATAGTTGCGGGGCCTTGCCAGAACGGCTGTCAGTCAATGACGGAACAGTATGATGTTTAACACCGTGGCAGCTCCACGCCATCAAATGGCGTCACCCTGATATAAAATGGTGGCCAAAATAAAATGGTGGCCCCTGTGTATGTATGGGGTCAGATATACTTCCAGGTAAACCGGTAGTGGGTGGGTGGTCCTGCCAGCCAATCACAACAGACCACGTGACCGGAAGATCTCAACAGGCCCCTTCCTACCACACCAATTCCGTGATTCTATTCAGGAGATACGCTCTCGGATCTCTATCAGTAACTATATTCCAGCTGTATTCTCCACTACGCACACACACACTCTCTTTTCCCCCAGTACCCAGTGTCTGCCTGAACAGGTGAAGAATAAGGCCCCTCCGTTATTCGCAGCTTGCGTCCAACACAAGCACAGCCCTGATTTGCTAATGATTGTCGTTAATTATTAGGCGGTAAACACCTTCTTCATGAAATTCCTAAGTGATAAATTGTCAGTAGTTAAAACGTAAGCGTGGAAAACAGTAGCAATAGAAAGGGACTTGGAGAGACTGGAAGCAAAGGCTAAACTTAAAGGAAACACACACCTGCAGAATGGTATTCCCAAACACAGAACTTCTACAGGATGATTTGGGAAAAGTTGATACAAAAAAGCAAAATGTCAAAGCAAATGAGACACTACTTTGGACTGCAGTAATTCTTCCCCCAAAACTTCACCACTATTTTGAGTCGCGTGCACAAAGGCAACAAAGGGAAACACAACAGAACTGTCCCTGCCTGCAGCTGTGAAAGGTCAAATTTCGTTGTGCCAATGTCAGCACTGTCATCTTTCCCTATAGAACACACAATGCCCAAAGTGCAGGAGGTAAGAAAGAACGCTGAACTTTGGAAGGGGATTCAGAGATGGTGTACGAAGAAAGATTAAAATGTGTACAACGTAGTTAAGTGATAGTTAAACTCAGAGGGCAGGGAGGAGAATGGGGGCAGAACTTGGAAACGGTATTAGGTCGCTAAGGAAAAAAAAAAGATTAAAAATTATAGATCAACTACAGAGACTCCTGAAATCAGAAGGACTGGCAGGACCCTAGCCATTCATCTGCTGAATGGAAAAACACACAAAGATCAGATAGAGTTCAAAATATCAGAGATAATGTATATAAAATCCAGAGAGTAACTAATACAGAAGAAGGAATTATGTAGTCGCTCCACAGAGGAGACCTGATCGGATGGGTATTTAACATATAATTCATAGAGGCTATGTAGTTTGTAAAGGCTATGTAATTAACAAAGCACTTGTAGTTCCTACAGAAACACTAACCTTTAGCATATATTAGAATGTGCTGTTATGCTGTCCTTGATAACAGATTTGACAACAATACTTCGTTTAAAATATAGTAACTAAGCGTTATACATAATCTTCATGTTAAACCATTTTCTCATTAGTAAGCACGGGGATAGGAGCAGAACAATTCTCTAAGCAATTCATCATAATGAACGAAAATCCACCAGCCTAACAAAGCAGTTCCGAGCATTAAGCCCTATTTCCTAAACACACACAACTGTAAAGATATCGTTCTGAAATGCAGTTCTGGGATTAAAATCTGTCTCTCTTTAATTCTTGCAAATGAGCCTGTCTACCCAGACTTCAAACTGAAAAAGGGAGCAAATTGCAATGCTATCTTTTAATGCACCGCTTTTTGAATCTACTTGTCAGAAGATATAAGTTTAGGGCTTTTCCCTATGTAGTATCACTAATTCAAAAATGGAAATCTGCTATGATTTTAAAATGCTTCTATTTTGTTTTCCTAATTATTTCCATAAAGTTAATTTCACTTGAAATGAGAACCTAATCTGAAAACTAGCTGGACAGAAAGATCTCCTGAATTCACCTGCTCCATAAGAAACATGCAGATCTGAGTTTGATAGCAAAAGCAAATACATGTTGCTGCTTCATCCCATTTGAACTACAGAATAGAAAGAGAACTGAATTTTGTTCTTCCAGTTCTTGGAATAATTAGAAGAATATTTTACTGGAATCCTTAATCCCTGTGCAAGCATAACAAAGTACAAGATTTGTACACATTAGCAACCATGATTTGCCTAATAAAAATATTTTGATTTGTCTCCTTATTAAAACCTCTTTCCAAAAACATTTCATTCACAGACTCAAAACCAACACTCAAGGCTTTGGAAGTTGGAAGGAGACTTCTCAACTACTTTCATAGATATCGGCAGGAAGAGGCAATTTTCCGAAGACAGTTTTCAGAGTAACGATGTATCTGCAAGAGCAAACAGCACATCAAAATCACAGTCCAAATTCCAGTGTATGAAAGCCCCAAGAGAAATGTATCAGACAAGACAGGAAATCCTATTTTATTCCACTGATAGTAGAGAGAAAAACAAATGGAGTCATGATCTGTTGAGTTCCGCCAGTGCTCTAATTTTAGAGCAGCTGCATTAAAGCCTTTTGAAAACAGAACTGTATGGCTGTTTAAAACCATATGCTAAATTCATATGTTATGTATTTGCACAAATGCAGGGGCATGTATCTGCAGTACTTTCTTCTGAGATGTTTGTCCCCACTTATTTATTCATGGACACTTTCTGCCCCACAAGGAGCACAGTCAGATTCTGGTCAGTCCACTGTCAAACATACATTTACAATATTTAGCATTCACTGGCATAACTTCATGAAATCTAGGCACCTGCGTGGGTCACGTGTTATTAATCTCTCTTTTTTCCTGAGCCAATTCTCCTGAAGCCTCTTTATCCTCTTTGTTTATTTTAATCACAGCTGCTTAATTCTGCTCTATCTCTTAATACCAAATAAAAGCAATAGTAACAAAAAAAATAATAATCAGATGTTTCAAGGACTTGGGGGGGCCAACAGTCAGCAACCCTCATCCAAATTTGTCTAAAAGGACTGAGGACCTTTCCAGCCCCAAAGTAGTTACCGTGACTTAAGATACTCTCTTGAAGATGTACTACAGGGCACAACCAAGAACACAGCGTCTCAAACACTTAGTGTTCTCAAAAGATGCTAACAGAGGCTTAAACTACATTCTGCAAATCCACTTGTATCCTTCTCTTTCAGATGTTGGAGGCACTTCTGAGAAAAGATCCACAAATCAGTGTGAAAAAACTAGCTGCAGGAGTTATCTGTAAACCAATCACTGTATATGTGTGAAGTAAGTCTTGTGCTGAATAAGTTGGACCACCACGAGCATTTTTCTCTTGGTCAATTTGTATGTTAAACCAGCATAAAACTCTAGGGGATTCACTCCCCTCTAATTCATGACATCTGGCACTACTGATATATGACTAAGGAGTAAAACTTCCAGTTTTACTTATTTTACGTCAGATAGTAGAATGACTTCCAGTTCCCAATGACCTTGTGTTGTTCAAGCTTTCAATAGAAGTAGTATGCCAATACTAAAATACAACAGGAACGAAGGCAGGAAAACAAGTTGTTTGCCCTCAGCACTACCTGCTCTTCTTGGTATTGAAGTACAATTTTGTGATAAAAAAATAGCTATGATAAAAATAGGATGAATAGTTTTGCTCAGCATTCATTAGGAAAAAAATCAGTAACTATATTACATCTACCAGCGAAAAAATTGTATTACAGCTGAATAATTCAGTGCAGATTTAATTTTTCTTTGGTAGTATTCAAAGCTATCCTACCACTTTCTGTCAGTATATTCTATTTTGAAGCTACTACCTAGCAAATAACATCTCCCAGTGGACTGGGAACACCTCCTACACACTCTTAAATACTCTAGCAAGAGGTCTTCAATTAAAAAGATGTTATGTGTTATCCATCCATTGCCTGGATCACCTGTATCTTGTTACTTTGAAAGACTTAAAAAAGCTGAGGCAAGTAAAACCTTCCACCTGCAGCTTGCTGGAAACACAAGGCTGAACCTGATTCTCTTCAGAGACTTCTAACAAGGACTGACATGATAAAGGGGCCAGATAAATAAGAAGGGGTAGGAGAGCAGCTATGTGCTACAGTGAGAAGAGTTATAAGCATCAGGGAGTAGGCAGATGACTTGTTGGTTAACTGAATCTCACTTTTCCCTCTGTCCAGAGATCTGTGTTAGGGAAATGAAAAACAGTCAATCACACTGGCTCAGGAAGAAACATGAAAATTCAGCCAGTTACGGGTGGACAAATACCTTTGCTATCCCAAAGCAAACACAAGACAGTGGCATTAGACCAGTTAACAAATACCGGTGCATGCTGCAAACCATCTTTGAGTCTTGCACTGCTTCCAAGAAAAAAACATTTTAAAAGCTTTCATTGACTTGCCTGAAAGGAGACTGAGGACTGCTTATTGTGGAAGCAAGAAAAAAAGGAAAAGCTCCAATTCTTATCTAGAATGCTTTAACAGTACTTTCCTGCCAAACCCACTACAGGAAGAAGGAACCTGCAAAGAAACAGATGCCAGAATGGTTTAGTTAAGGGAGTACTGAGGTCAGGTCTGATCCTGCTCAGTGTTGATTAACTTTCATGGTTCAGCTACCATCAGAGAAAATCCAGCTTCCCATTATATCTGCCTGTATATTTAAAGATACTTCTTAGTATTCCTGGAGCTTTCATTCACAGAGCCTTCATATTGAAGGAAGGATCAGCAAAGACCAACCTTAAAACATTTAGGAATTAGCTCATCAGTGAGAACTGTGTCATGGGACTTCTTCAGATTCCAGTTCTGCCACATTAAAATAAGCAGAACTGAAGTAAAGAACAGAGTATTGCAAAAAGGATGAGAAAGACATGGGGATGCCTCATCACTGTTATGCTATTTTTTTCATATACCATAATGAAACAATCTTCCTATCAGAAAAGCTAGGCAAGAAGTCACTGTTGCCAAATAAGAACTGTGATGTTATCTTGCTATCTAAAATGTTGGAAGAAAAGAGACTGGGACAAAAGAATGTCTAGCAACCAACTCTGAATCTCATCAATGATTAACAGCTCTTGCAATTACTGTAACTAACAAGTGAGTATTCATTGTGTGTATACACTTAGTCTTCAGACAGGCGCTGCTAATAAAAGAGACAGGATCATTTGTGATTTCAGAAGAACAGAAGGAGGTAAACCCAAAAGGGGCAGCCGTAGAAAAGGTGAGAGAAAGCTACTAGAAGGCTATATGAGAAGTGGAAGATAAGCTCATGTATCTCTTCTTTCCATAAACCAGGCTGAGGAGGAATTGAGTCAGCAAATAACAATCCAAGGCCTTAGGAATTCACAACTGATAAAATAACTTCAAATACTAACATGAAGGGACTCCACAAGCAGTACGTATGGCAGTGACAGCTCATGTCCCTGATGCCTAGGGAAAAGTGCAAGGAGTGGCTGGCTTATCTGCGTTTTGGATTGTCCTTTCCCTACTACACGACCAATGGATGAAATATTTCAGATGGCTGTCAGTCTGTGTTTTCTGTGCCTTTAACAATCTAACTGAACCTAGCGTGAAGGAGAGAAAAGTTCTTCCCATTGGAGTCCAGTTGCACTTCAGTCTTCCCAAAGACAAATGCAATGGATATAAATGTACAGGAAAACACTAGACTCTAACAGAAATTTACATTCTCAAAAATATCTTAAATAAAAATAATTTGCTGTACAATCTGTAAGGTGAAGTTACAGGTCTTGTTTCCCACTGTAACACAAAGAATCACTGGGTTTCTGCAAGATCTACACAAACTTCCCATATGTTCTCATTTTTGGGGCTGGGTTAGGTTCACAGAAAATATTACCAGAAGTAAGGAAGACTCAGTGAGACTGGTGTTAGCTCATCCTTCCCTGTCTTTCAGTGAGCCTCTCTGTCCACCACACAAGCTCAATAAAGACAAAAGCTGCTGTTTTGACAGCTTTATGTTTGAACATGCCGACAAGACTGCAGTGGTCACAGCTGGGAAGTACTGGGACTACAGAAGACAGTTCCATCCCAGTGTACGTTCTCTGACAGACTTCTTTGTATCCACTTCTGCACAGATCAGAACAGTTACAGAGCTTTTATACCAGCCAGACTGAGAGGAGTAAGTGTGTTTTATTTTGCAACTCAGATAAAATTCAACAATCAACAGAGAAGGCAATTGCTGAATGAGTGGCCGTAGCATAAAACAATTTCCCATAACTCTTTTGTTGACAAAAGTTACAAAGTGTTCTGAATGCTTTCTTGCAGAAAGAGCAAAAAATAAATTAACTAGTGGTAACTATGCTGAGGGAAACATATCCTCAACAACTCATGCTCATTTGGCTATGGCTTTGCACTCAAAATTATTTTGGTTTACTTTGTGCTTTTACCTACAAACAGTTTTGCAATGTGACTGCAGTTCAAAATGCCCTTTCAACAATCAATGAAGATAACAAAAAGCACACTTCATTATAAAATGTTCCAGAATAAGATAAAAAAAGCCTTGGGTGACAGCATCATGTAGGACATCTCCCAATCTCTTATTTCTACTCTGCCACTTTCACACGTGTGAAAGCCAAAATGTACCAAATACCGGAAACGAAAGGTAAAATGCAAAGCCATGTCTCACGGGCACATTTTACTGCTGAAAAGGCTCAACTGCTGGTAACAACACACTGATACTAGCAGCAGCAGCCCTATTTGAGGAAATCACTACCTACCTACATCATATGCACACAGCAAAAGAAAAGCAGTATTCAAATTCTGTAAGGAACAAAAATCTGTGCCCACGGGATTCACCTGGGTATGATGCAGTGAGACTGCTCCTAAGGGCTCAAGTGTTCCATGCCAACACTGAATCAATGTAATATTTCCTATGTGTGATTCTTTCCACATGCAAAAAAACCCAGCAGTTCTTCAGACTGATTTATTTATTTTAGCTTAGAGGAGGGAAATATATCCTCAACAACTCATACTCACTTGACTGTGGCCTAAAAAACCCAAATCACTCTGCCACAGAAGACAGAATGAAACCTGGATTCCTATAGATTTGTGACTCATGATTGGATTCTCGGCTTTCTGATCCATTGTGAACTAACGCCTGTTAACGCTTGCCCTCTTAGAGGGCACATAGAACAACTTTCTCATGTGTGCATTCTCTGGCGTCTAATAAAGTTGGCACTCATTCTGCAGGCTTCCTCTAAGGGAAGCAGGATCTGTGTCCACTACGCAGTCACATCTTCAGTTTTATTTCTGTCCCTGCAGAATTCATTAAAATGTAAATTATGTTCTACTGAAAAGACACAAGACTGTTAATGGAATTTCATCCATTGCACTATGCAGATATCCAAAACAGACAACCACTTTGAGCAAGTCACAATATACAGTGAAAGTTAGCCTCAAAGGTCATCTCGTAAACACACTAGGTTTGATTTTTTTTCAGGTGCTATTTGTTTGGTTTATGGACACAGGCTTGACTCAAAAACTTAACAGATGGAAGGAATTAAATCCTTCAAGTGCAGCCTAAAAATACCTCCCATTTCCCTACCTCTAATTCTTTACTCACAAGTTAACTGCCCCTTGAGCAGTTTTTTCCTCCCATTTCTGCAGGTCACTTTTAAGTAATTTATCAAGAAACCAAACATCTTAGGTACAGAGTAGGCTGCTCTTTTAGTAAGTCCAGAACATAGTCTCCCATAATCTCTTTGGCTCACCTGTTACTCAGAACAAGCTACCTGATGCACTTATCCTGGTGTCAGAAATAGTTAATGGTTAACCACTGAGAAGAAAACCAACAAATTATGGTCATAGACAATGACTTATGAACCCCTATTTTAAATATATTTATTCCAAACAAAGGATTCATCACCCTTCTTGCTATCTCAGCCAACTTTGCTATGAAAAAACCTCAACTGATAAGAACCTAACACGGTATTACCCAGTAGCCCCTCTTTACATCTACAAGCACAACTGTAATATTACATTACTTCAGTTTTTACCGAAGTCAACTGCCTTAGTTGTCAAGCTACGAATACATTCTGTAGCTATGGAATTGTTTAGACTCACACCTGCTAACGGCAAATGTGACTTCATATTTTCATACTCTAATAATGAGACTCAAATGGAACTACTTGGTTACAAAAATTATATCCATGATGAAGAGAAATACACACATTTTGAAGGTATTCCTCAGCAAAAAGCCTCACTATCCTGAAGCTAAACTTCTAAATTTAGGGCAGTATTGCCTTCAAGAGGGAGCTGACTCAAGAACCAAAACCGAAGAACTAAACAAACCTCTTACAGAAGTCTCACTCCACTGCATGGAAAGCTTCAGCAACTTCCACAGGAGACCTCAATTCAAATCCCTACTGTTGGCAACACGGTTAGCATTTCTCTGTCCTATAATTTTACGTATTGCCTAAGGCACTCTAGTTAAAAGTCTCATCATCCTGGGCTGCCTGTATAGAGAAACATGCGCACCTTCAGAAAAAGACTTATGCCACCTAGAAGTAGTGTTCATTTTGGATATGCAGAAAGTGGATAACAGCATCCTATATAGCCCACAAGCAGAGACAGAGATGATTCAGATACACAAGTTTTGTTGTCTTTAAATTAAAGTTGTGGCATAAAACTACAAAGCTATATTGCAAAACATGTACCAGGTGGAACTAGAATTGGAACACACCCCACTTCAGAATCCATGCTGATCTAGATGCTGAAGGCAATCTGTATTACACCTCTAGAAGAGGTATTTTCTTTCTCTAATTACAATATCCTTGTGAGGAAAACCAAACAATTAAAGCACCAGAATAAATCAGAGAAAAGCTTAGAAACAAAAATAGAATACACAGAGTACGAAATAAGAAAAGCCCCTCCATCTTACCACCCCACACATTAAACTTTTTTGTGTGCATTTTTTGTGCTTTTTTTTCTACTTGTACGACACTTTTGCAGTGTCTACAAACTTTTAGTGTAGAATCCCTCAAGAGGTAAGCCGTATCTCTAGTTTCAGTTATGCTAGTTACCTTCATGAGCCTTACACTGGGAATCATCTCAGAGGACCACTCCTCACTGAGAACAATTTCTGAGCGGCAATCTTTCACTCCCTGGATTTTCCTGATGGTTCTTTTCTCAGTACCATTTTGTGTTTCTGTATTTTGGCCCATTGTTTCCATGGCTTAAACTGATGCTCAACACTAGCTATCAAGAGTCATTCTAGCAAGGTAATTCCTTGATACCAATGCTGGTTTCACTGGCTTTACACAAGGACAGATACATGCAAGCCATGTGCATGGCTGAGGCCTGTAGAGCCATGAAAAGTCTCTAAAATGAAGTAACACATAACTAAAGGCTCCTAAATCTGTATTTTTGAGTTTAAAACACAAAGGAAAGAACACTCTTCATCAGAATTAAGTTTTCCATTTTTCTTGAGAAAACCCCAAACCATTTCAGGCTAAACTCATCCTAAGCCTGGATCCACCACCAACATTTTTCCTTTGATGTATATTTTTGCCAAGAATGGTGTTTCTCCCTTATGAAGTCAGTGGGAATGCACACCTGTATACAGTCTTCAAAAACACCTAGTCTTTTACGAAAAATAGCAAAGTTTACTGCTGTGAAGGAAGCATGCTTACTTGTCTTTATTGGTTGCCACAAGATACCTCAGTGTACATGTTACAGGACTAGTGGATTCTCTGGAAGGTGACAACTCGTAACACCCACTATGTGGAAAAGTATTTGTTTATACAGCTCTACATGACAACAAATGATGGAGCTGTCAACATCAGGTTTTGAACACTCTATGTCTTAAGGTATATATCCTTCTATGCTTTTAGCAATTGACTTGCATAGCACAAATTCAGCTGTCCAGAAATGGCAATTTCCAGAGTCAGAGGTTTATTGATCTTCAACTTCTCACGGTTTTGTCTCTGGGCTTCCTTTCTAGTCTTCCTTCCAAGCCTGGTATACCTGGAATGTCCTTTCCCACATGGCTTTGCCAAGTCATCAGCCTTTATGCATTACAGCCCATCTGGATGGACCTTGGGTTGTGCTGAGACTGCTCATTTACTATATACAGACCTGAGGATCATCTATGATTATGCACAGACAACATACTCAACAAGGCACAAAGATGAATCACAGAATCAGAGACCAGTTGAGGTTGTAAGGGACCTCTGGAGGTGATCTGGTCCAACCCCACTGCTCAAATGGGGCCACCTAGATTCAGTTGCCCAGGACCATATCCAGGCAGCTTTTGAATATCTCCAAGGATGGAGACTTCACAAGCTCTCTGGGCAACTTGTTCCAGCGCTTGGCCACCCTCACAGTGAAAAAGTGTTTCCTGATGTTCAGTTTTTGCCCATTGCCTCTTGTACTGTCACAGGGCACCACTGAAAAGAGCTTGGCTCAGTCTTCTTTGCATCCTCCCTTAAGGTATTTATATACATCGATTAAATCCCTGAGCCTTCTCTTCTCCAAGCTAAAGAGTTCTGGCTCTCTTAGCCTTTCCTCATATGATAGATGCTTCATCATCTTAGTGGCCTTTCATTTGACTCTCTCCACTACGTCCATAGCTCTCGTACTGGGAAGCCCAGAACTCCAGGTGTGGCCCCACCAGTGCTGAATAAAGGGGCAGGGCCACCTTCCCTTGACCTGCTGGCAACACTCCTCCTAATGCAGCCCAGGATACCATTAGCCTTCTTTGCAGCAAGGGCACATTGCTGGCTCCTATTCAACCTGGCATCCACCAGGATTCCCAGGTCCTCTTCTGCCAAGCTGCTTTCCAGCCAGGTGGCCCTCAGCATGTACTGGTGCATGGGGTTCCTCCTCATGCGCAGGACTTTGCAATTCCCCTTGTTGAACTTCATGAGGTTCCTATCAGCCCATGAAAACCACCTCCACATCATGATTATATTTTGGTTGAAGCAGAAGGAACTCCCCTGAAGCTACACTGGTGCTCTCTGTAGCTAAAAGCACAAGCTCTTATATTTTGAGCTAAACCGTAAGGGCCACCAAATGGGCCCTAAGCAACTTGTTCTTCCTCCGAGGGCACACAGAGACGGGTCTTTTACTCATATGCAATCACTCTAATGGCTTATGCAGCCCATGAAGAGTTCATAATCTGGCAAGCATATGAAGGCAGAAGACAGAAGGAAGAGCTGCCAGGAGCCACATCTGAAAGCTCAAGCAACACATAAACAAAATCTCCAAATCTGTGAGAATGGCAGTGTTTAAACAAACTGAGAAAAGCAGTTCTAGCTATATCAAAGGGATGTGTCATTCAACCCATATGCTGGGATTGGTTACCTTCTTACACAGTCAGGATATCCTGTTATTGCATGTGAATCTTGAGTTTCCTTTACTAGTTGCGTAGAATTCATAATAAAGCTCCAGTTGCTGACTTTAAATCTGTGCAGTGTAATCTGCCTGCATTAGACTGCTTGTCATGATAAAATCTTTCTGGGGACATTTTCTTATATGACACCTCAGTCCTGACTTGCCTCACACAAGATATCTGACTGGAAAATATAGCTAATCCTAAACTGCAAGCTGTGCTATAGATTTTAATACAAACACGGATTACATGAACACATTGACTAAAATAATCTTCCAGCAGAGAGGCAGCCATGGGATTTTGACCTTTCCAGTCTCTATCCAGAAAGCTTTCCAAAAATTCTTCCCGTTCCACAAGTTAAAATAGCTTTGGCTTCAGCTGGAACACCCAAAACCACAACCCTTGCTCACCCACCTTCCTATATGCTTCCATCTCTTTCGCTACATAGATGAAAGAGAAGCTACAGTGGCCTTCAGTTATTGTTACCAAGTGTAAAATCCATCCAGCAAGACCTTAAAGTCAGGAAAGACTTACCTAATTCCCAAATTGACTTTATATGTGCTGACGCATTTCTCCAATTATCCTCTGACCTCATACACATTACAAAAATACAGAAACCTAAGGAGTGATTGCTTTGCCGTTCACAATGCATGTCTGACTGGGGCTCGAGCCCTGTGCCTTGCCCTCATGAACTCCTAGCTCATGCTTTTCTGTACAAATTAGGATACAACTGAACACACCGCTCAGCTATAAAATGGAAGGCAATAAAAAAACGAAGTTGGTGCTAGGTTGTGAATAGTCCTCTACTCCTGTGTAGAGTCAAAGCGCTTAGCTCAAACCACCTGTATTTAAGTTTACTGTTGGTATTTGCAGCAGGCCTGATCTGAGGACAAGCAAGTAAATTCTGCAGCAGCAACTAACATCATTACATCCACAGATTAGCAGCTGGTTATTCTTGCATGGCTTCATATCTACCTTGCATTTAAAAGGTAGTTCAGCCACCTGCAAGAGGCACAACTCTTGTCTGTCCATCCGCTGAATGGGGAGCAGAGTGCTCAACAATATATGTTAAAAAGACTCGCATATCTGTGCTCTAGGCACGAAGTCTAGCTTTGCTTACTCTGAATTTAAGACTCTGAATGGCACGTGGATCGCAGCAATGACAGCTGGAGGGAGATGTCACCACTCTCCCCAGATGTGGAAAAGGAACCCGCTGCTATTTCTACTAGGAACCTTTTGAAGTGACCTCTGCTCTGAAAAATGCTTTTCTAATGTGTCAGGGTCAATGCAGATCGACTTAAGTTACTGCTATTTAAACCACCAACTTCAATCATAATTTAAATCAAAAGTAAGAAACTTTGAAAAAGTCATGGATTTTAACTCCGCATTGCTTTTGTATCCTTCACTCAGCTTCCTTCTGTAGATATTTAATGCATCTTTTTTCAGGCCAGAAGAGAATCTATGTTTATACACTTAGTCATCTTTTGTTGTTGTTACTATGTTAGAAAGCAGTGAATGATATGTTTTTATTTCCTTGGTTTTTTTTATTCACGGTAACTGAATTTTGGTAGAAATTGGAATTCAATTGAAAGCCACAATACAACATTTCAAAATTATACATGACTAGTTAGTTACACAGTACTATGTCTAGTGTGCTGTATGGATAAGAAACCAGGAGAACTGCCAAACTACAGTTTTAATGTTAAATGGATTTATTTAACAGTGGCAGTATTACCTGTAGTTAACGAACTGAACATTTCTGATGACCAAACTCTTTAAAGACGTAGAAACTGTAGCTTTTATACACTAATACCTCTTTATGTGTTCAAAAATACAAAGCAAGTTTGTCTGCTTTTTCAGCTACCAGTTTTTCAGTACTGAATGAACTAGATGTTGAGAAGAACTAAACAAATAATCTGAAATGAAAGTTGCTGCTGTCGAAAACTGGCTTAGGCTTTCAGTCAGCTTCGCTTCCAGCTTCCAAGACTTCTACCAGTTTTTTTGCTTGCCTTCTTTGCAGAAGTTGACAGCAAGTATCCACTCCTTGAATATTTTTATTTAACATGCATTTTCAGAGATTATAGTAATAAAATGGGTTGTCAAGATTTCAAACAGGTTTAGTTTTTCAAAAGGAGTTAAGTGGAGTTAAATTGAAAGGTCTCTTTTATTTTTATTCCTCCAGCATAGAACGCAGACTGTTAACAACTAGCAAAAACTGGAGAGGACTCTCTCACCAAAGCATGAAGGAATTCTAGTAATTCTTTATGTTGTCCTTATTCTTTCAAGTTCTTCTCCTTTTCAAAGAGTAAAAACTATTTTCACTTTCTTCTTTATTTTAAAAAAGCCCATCTCCAGTGGTAGTTGTGCTGGAAGGGCACAAAGAGAACTGATCAGATGCTACAAGGATTCACACTGCAGTGGGAATGGAACAATCTCTCTTCATACCACGGTCAAAATAGCAGCATGAAATGAATATCGCATGCAAATTCACTCAGCTATAACAAACAAGGAAAAATATTTCCATAAAAAGCAGCAACCTGGGAATAAGAGGAAAGACATTAGTCCATGCTGGTTCTCTAGGCACCTAGGTCTATTAGGCTCCTCTCTCACTGTTAGAACAGCACTGTTTCAGTTTGCTCATGTGTTTTTGTCCCAGATATAACTGTGATGATTTTGCAGTCCTACCTCATGAGTTACTGTCTGTCCCTTAAAAATGTAGCCAAAGCAAATGCTCTAGACACACCGTAGCATTTCCACAAGTTAGCATTCAGTTCATTCACCAATCAAGTGAAAGTCCTTCCTTCTTCCCCATAGCGCAAACATTCTCGCTATTGCCATTTTTTCATTTTGTTTATTAATATATCCATTCCAGATCCTGCATTAACCAGGGAGAGTTGCTCCCCATATGCAGATAAACAGGAGCATGAAACACTGTGTTTTACATGCAAAACCATGACTCATTTTGATCACACAGCCTCCGAACCTGAAAAACCTAGTAATAGGGACTACCTGGGTGAGATTTCAGAAGGGAGTACAAAGCTTGTACTTCATAGTGAGAACAAAAATAATGAAAGAAATAATTTGTTGCTTTTGTAGAATTCCTGCATTGGTGTATCATTATTATACATATCATTTTACGAGTTAAGGTATCTCACTTGCTTAATTTACATGTCTGATTTAAATAACTGGCTCTGGCCATGGGAAGCAATATAAAAGCTGTGATTACAGGTATGGTCAGGAACAGAAAGGGAAGAAAATGGAAAACTCCAACTGATGGTTACATTATGCTGTTATTAACCAAGAGAATGCTGTAGATTGAGCTGGCTCAGCATGTCTGAGAAGAAAAAAGGGGCACAGAGATGAAAGACCTTGTGGTTTTTTTGCAAATAAAAAAAAATACAATCAAAGTTGCATAAACAAATCTTCAACACCTAGCTTCGCAAAGCAGCAGTACGTAATTGAAAATGACACTCATTTGTTTCACAGTGTTAATGGAAATTCCTACGGTTTATCAATGTGAAGTGATGATTTTACTTCACAAATTTTTGTGGAATATTTCCTGGAGGCACACATTATTTGATCCTGAGATGCACCACTCCCTTCCCCCAAAAAAGACCATCAGAATCACTCTGGCGTATGTCCAGTACATTTTAGACACTAAATTAAACCTCTGTGATGACCTCTGATACTTTTCTTTCCCTTGTCTGTTTCTCTAAAAGTAGGCAGGGTAAGGCTTGCACCATCCTTAGCACTGAGAGAATGAGAGCAATTTCCCTTTACACGGTTTAAAATAGAAATACAAACCTTGCCAGAATGATTTGAAAGCATTGGCAGATGGATGAAATATTTCTGAATCTGCATCGTGTAACATTTGGCAGCTAGCATGACTGCTGAACAGCTGACTTTTATGCAATGACATTATTAATTATATCTTCCTTGCCAAACAAGCACCGTAACTGAGCCTTTGCAATATTCTTTCATCAAGCAGTTCATGCATGTCTGCTAAACTGATCATACGGTAAGTAATGTAGCTGTCCTGTCCCATGCCTACTAAAAACATCAGTTTGATCCAGCCAAACTACCATCTGACTGCAAGAGCTACTATATATGGGCCAAAGACAGTGCGGTAACCAGAAGGTGGTAAGTTCCACCCGTCTCATCAGACACGGGAAAACAGCCATTCTCAACATCACTCCTGCCTTGCCAAGACCACCAACACCACAGGGCAGTCATTAATGCCTGCTGACTAATTGGCATAAAATTCGCCAGCAGGCTGAAATGTCTTCGTTTTGGAAATTTTCCGTTTAAGTTTTTTTTTTTAAATTGCAATAAGCAGAAAGATCTCAAAAGTCCATGTATGCCTGCAGACATATATTAACTGAGTTCAGATTTGCAGTGTGCAAAATTAACTCAATGAAAAGACAGTACTGTTTTCAGGAAATGGAAAAACTGACAGAAGCCATCATGTCCCTAACCCTTACTGCCTTGAGCCTCAACATTGTGCAAACACGGTGATCCTTCTCACTCCAAGCCAACGTAAGAAGTATTAGATAGATGTATAAGTGTCTGCAATACTAAATTCCAACAAAATACTCAAATATCCTCTGTCCCAAATCCCAACAGCCACTCATACACAGCAGTCATGTTCACCTATCCCTTTGGTTTCCCTGTATCACTCATCCAAGCTCTCAGCAGTTCTGCTGAGTTCTGGAACCCCTTTCCTGGTGTTTGACACTATTTGCTTCACACAGAAATTCCTGGGGGATGTCCTTCATACTTTGGCTTGAATCTGATGGTCTCCCTTCACTTCCATGCTAATTCCCTCCTAAGTAGTCGAAAAACAGGTGAGAGGCAGCACAAACTTGGTTTCTCCTCAGGGAGCAGAAGCTCCTAGCCAGCCATTTGCCTTGAGATCCTTTGGGTAACGCTTAACCACAGTGGGATTTTTGCTGTCCTCCCAACAGACCTCCTAGTGTGAGAAGATCCAGCACATTCAATTACGTCAAACTTTGTGAGCAGTTCCACAACTCCGTACGCTTGACTAATTCTGACAGCAGCTTACTGCACGAGGCAAATTAAGAGAATTGGATTGACGCCATCTTCACAGGTGCCTGAAGTCATCAAAAAGGCGCTGCATCAGTTCAATTTGCTTTGGAGTAGACCATAAACAAGCATATTTAGATGAATGATAACGTACAGGTATGAAGAATGCCACAAAGCATCGTTGCTGCCATCACGTCTATGCTTAAACATGGAAAATACACAGTATTGTTCTCACTTTCCAAAGCTACAGATGGAACCTGTACTGAATATCCAGCACAGTGTTGACTGCCACCATGGGGTCACTCATCTTCCTCTCACTCTGCAAATTTATCCTACTTCATCAATGGATTTCTTTATTTGTTTATAATTATAATCAAGTACATGATAGTGTATTTGAGTTCACAAGCTCTCTATTCCATGTGTTTCATGGGTCATTCCCAGTACTATATGGTAGCTTTAGCTCTATCATCATAATGTTAAAAATTAAAGCTGTATTAGGAACCAATATTAAACAGAAAATTAGAGCAGTATCTTGCACAACAGCAGGGGATAGCACACATGGATTTCTGCCACTGATAAGCCAGTTGTTACTGCTCCTGTATCTTCACAAAGAGAAACTACCTGCACATCACAAAGAAGGGTCTATCTTCTATTTCCAGAGGACAAGAGGAAACAGTAAGAAGCACAGATACAATGGCGGGACTCCGGGGATGCCAGTTCTTTGCCACAACATTGGCACTGACCAAACCAGCAAGAAATGATCATCGTATGTTGTGATCAAGGCTCCAGAGCCACCCCCCCAAGATGAGGTTTGCATGCATCTTTGAATAAAAAGACCATCCACGTAGCAGAAAGCACCAGAAAACGGGTGGAAAGAATGCACAGTGACTTCAGTGACTTCTTACTTTTTTGTTTATGTAAAAGGTGAAAAATTGGAAATTCTGCAATACCCAAAGTGACAATCCAGGACAAAGGAGTGGACAGGAGTGCTAAAGCAACACTTACTTCACGGAGTCTGTCCAATAGGCCCTCCATTCTGAAACTGAAATGTCACTACGGATATGTCAAAGGCATGAATAATGGATCATATGGAAGCTGTTAAACCATTCATTTCTGGGAAGAAGCCTCTGTGAAACGGACAACACTCTTTAAGAGGCTGAACTGATGGAAGTTGCGCTGAATTAAGACACTACACTGATGGCTAATTATGTCCCTTAACTCCACTGTATAGTTCAGCAGGGTCTTGACTTCCCATGTTCAAAAGATTTGCCTAGGAAAGTTACATTGCCCTAGCTGTTGAAATTGTGTACTTTATTATCATGATGATAAACTTTATCATCAAGATTCCTCTTTGTATGGGGCTGAGAAGAACTAGACTAGCCTCTGACAATGGATTTGCTGTGTTATGGTTCTGGTTTTGATTTGCTATTTGGAAATTACATTCACCTGCTGTTGTAAATGGCTTTGAAAAATGCTGAAGAAAAGCAGCAGGATAGTTCTAAACAGAATTCTTATTGCTTGGGTCCTTGTCAAATACGTGGCTTCACTTCTGGAATTACTAACCTCAGTTTCACTTTAGAAAGGTGGAACAGAGTAATCCCAGAATGATTGAAATGAATGAATGAACGAACAAATGAATGAATGAATGAAAATACTATATTGCAGTTAAATCTCCACCCAGTTGCAAAGAAGCAACTATTTAGTCTCAGCTAAAGCAGTCCCCTGTTTTGTTTTTCTCTGGGAATATGTTAGAAACCAAACCTAAAAGAACTCTGATTCCAACTGTAGGGGGAAAAAAAAGAGGCAGACAATATTTAATCCTGCCAATGTTGCAGCATTTTTATACAACACAAAGTAGTCCTAAAATAGGAAGGCTGTACCAGATCTACACAACCCTTTCGGGGTGGGAGGGGGGGCAAAGGGGGAAGCATTAACATAAACTTGGTAATTATTATTACCATTAACTATAAATCATTAGAGTATAATATAGAAGACTCTGCTTTCAAACCTCAAGAAAAAAAAGGTTACTAAACAAGGCCTTGAATATATCTGAAGACAGCATGTTAATGACTGCTTTAGCAGCTTCTTTTCATTATCCAAATGAAAATTTAAGAGTCACAAATAAAAACAGCATGCTCCCTGCTGCAGTTCTTTTCCTTGCTCATATAAAAAGTGAAAATGAGAAGACTGTGTCTTTCTTCCCGGAAAAAAAATCTGTTAGCACAGCCTGCTGGTTTTCATCAAAACTGCAAATAAAAACCTTAAAATTTTCTTTCTGAAATCTTTTTTCTTCTGAGGGTCTCTCTTCTTGAATATTCTTGACTGATAAAGTCATACAACATGTGACCAACAAAGCTCAATTTTTAACTTACTCATCTTCAGCGAAGGCTGCAATCAGTGTTGGAAACTACTGCGATAGGCATAGTACTCACACTACTCTGGACCCAAAGTTGTACTTCAGAAATACATTTTGGTGACATTTGGATCCATCTCCCACTCAAAGCAAACCCAGCAGAAACCAAGTAACTAATGGCCTTGTCAAGTTACAAATATATCCAAGGATGGAGAGTCCCATTTGAAAGTTTAACTTCCCTCAAACCAAAAATTTTTTTCCTAATAACTACTCATAATTTCCCTTGTTCCACTTTGCATCTGTTGCCTCTTGTCCCATCACTGTTCACCTCCAAGAAGAGACTAGCTCCATCTCCTCTACGTCCTCACATGAAATAGCGGAAGACAGCAATGAGACCATCTCCTCCACCCTCTTAAATTCTCTTCTTCTAACTAATCCAGTTTTCTCAAATTCTCCTTGTAGGTGATGCATCCCAGTCTCCCAAACGGTCCTGATGGATTCAGTACACCCATGTTTTTCTTCCACTGGGGAACCCAAAACTGGGTACAGTAGTCCAGGTGCCGTACCAAATAAAATGGAATAACCATGTCTCTTGACCTGCGGTCTTTTTAAAAAAATAGGCATTAAACAGTATTGACCGCAGTATCAATCCCCAAGAAATAGTAAACTCGCTGCCAGTTAGTCTGAACAGCTGATCATAACCCTTTAAGCCCAGCACTCCAGCCAGTTATTCACCCACCGTATCTTCCAGTTATCCAAACCATACCTCAACCGTTGGGCTACAAGGTTACTATGGGAAACGGTGGCAAAGAGCTTGCTTAAGTCCAGGTGAACAACACTCACTGCTCTCCGCTCATTCAAGTGAGTAGTTGTCTCACTGTAGAAAGCCTGCAGGCTGGTTGGGCATCATTGGCCCTTGGTAGATCTGTGCTGTCTTTTCCCAACCAGTTTCCTGTCCTTCATACAGCTGGAAGTAGTTTTTGTGAGGATTTGCTCTGTGATCTTCCAGGGGGTGGAGATTCGCTGATTAGCCTGTAGTTCTCCAGGGGCTCTTTCTTGCCTTTCGGGGCAGATGGCCGGGGGTGGGGGGGTGCCATCTGCCTCTTCAAATCATCAGGAACCTCCCCTGCTCACTATGACCTCTCAAAGATGACCACAGCTTTGCAGTGACTTTGGTCAGCTCCCTCAGCACCTCTGGCCGCATTTCAGGTGGACCCACGGACTTGTGTATGTCCAGCTTGCCTTTCGGTCCCCGGCGTAGTCTTGCTCTGCTGTGGGTAATGCTCCACATCATTGCCAGATCGTGCCACTAAGCTCAGACACCTAAGGCCTAAGAGTAGATTTTACGCGAGTAAATGCCAAGGCAAGGAAGGCACCGTGTATGTCCTTTGTCACCAGGTCCCCTGCCCCATTTGGCAGAGGGTCCACTTTTTCTTAGGCTCCCTTCTACTGCCTATGTATTCATGGAAGTCCTTCATATTGCTTTCCATGTTCCTCACTAGTTGCAACTCCAGATGAGCTTTGGGCTTTCCAGATTCCACCCCACCACACTCAGGCAACAGGTCTATTCCTCCAGAGCAGCCCGGCCCCACTTCTGCCCTCTGTGCACTTCCTTTGCACTGTCAACCTCAGTCAGGAGTTCTCTGTTCAGCCATGCTGGCCTTCTGCCGGGCCTGCTAGACTTCCCACACACCAGATAGACACTTCTCGTGCTTTGAGGAGGTTGTATTTGAAGACTGACCAGCTCTCCTGGACCCCTCTGCCCTCCAGGGCGACTCCCATGGGATACTGCCTACCAGAGTCCCTCAAGAAGCCAAAGCCTGCTTTCCTCAAGTTCAGGGCTGTAATCTTGCTACAGCTCTCACTCATGTCTGGGTGGAGGCTGGACCTACACTGCAGCCCTGTTGGCAGTCCTGCCCCTGTGCCAGAGAGCGGTGAGGGCTGCTCCGCCGGGGAAGGCCAGTCCAGAGCGGAACGCAGTAACAAAGCAGGCGCAAGCAGGGGTCTCACCAAGAAGGAGCCAGGATGCAGAAGGGCAAGTCCGGGTCAGGATGAGGGCCAGAGTCTGTGGGTCACATGCAGCCCGGCGATCCCCCAGCAAGGCCATAGTGGCGAGGCAGAGCCAAGGTCAGCCAAGAAGCTGAACCGGTGGGTCTGGGTCAAGGTCCAGACTGTGCAGGTACAAGATCAGCCTCAAACAGAGCTGCTACACAGCTGCAATGTAACACAGGCAGGAGCCAGCAGCAAGGCCTCTGCTTAAAAACAGCTCCCAAGGGGAAGGAGGGACAGGCCCTTGGCGCCAGCTTTCTTCCCAACAGCTCTTACCAGCGAAGGAGCCGGACTTGGACTCAGCCACCTAAACTCTAACTTAGCCAACTCCACTCGTAGAGGAGGGATGCCCTCTGGGCCCTGACAAGCTGACCCCATCTCCCTCTCCTCCGGACTGGACTCTCTGGCTGGACCATGACCCAAAGGCACTTCCTTCCCGCTCCCTGCACCTTCCTTTCTCTTCAGGCGCTGGTCACCATCCCTTGATGAACCTAGGCTTAAGCCCTCCTAGCTAGGCTGGAAAGCCTGTTGGGAAGCATCCTCTTGCCCCACCCCTGTGTGGCATCCTGTGTCTCCCCAGCACTCCCGTTCCTCAAAGAGGGGGCCCATGGCCACCAAAGCCAAAGCTCTGCCTGCAATGCTGGTGGTGCAGTCATGTGTTAACCTGCAGGTTGGGTGCCCTCCTACCCAAGCCTTTCCTCTCCACCGGCAGGACCGAGGAGAACAGCACCTGGGCCCCAGTGCCCCGTAGCCACTCTTGGTTTGTTAAAGTCTCCCTTGACAGTATCATTGGTGCACACATGGATGAGCGGGCCAGGGGTAGCTGGCCAAAGTCCAGACATGCCTTAGTGCTCTCTGCAACAGCCCCAGTCTGACCTCCCTGCAAGCAACAGAACATGTGAGGTAGCGAGTACGGTCAGTAGACGGGAGCCTCTGTACCCTGTAGAAGGAGGTCTCCAGCTGGTGTCACACGCCCCTCCTCTCTGCGCTGGTTCAGGTGTGGTTCAGACTCATCTGGCTATGATGCATCCCTTCAGCTTGTATGGAAATACACATCCACTGGTCATTCAAATGCAGTCTCAGAGTTGTCCCTCTTTTCTTGCATTGCAGGGCTTAGTCTCTTGCCTCTGTAGGAGTGCTGCAAAGATCCTGTCAATCTCCTGTTTGTCTGCCCGTATGGCAGTCTGTGCATATCCCTCACATCTCCTTTTGCGGTGACTTAGTGACTCAACCATGACCGCAACCCTGACATGCAACACTGTGTTGCACGCAGGCACTCTGTTGTCCAAGGCCTGGAATTGTGTCCGCTTTCAGCAACTCTGTTCTGCAGACTCCGGTATGTCAGTGTAGTTGCTCCAGGCAGTGCCTTGGAATGTGTCTTATTGTACAGAGTCCATTGCTGCACAACTCTAGAGAGTCTCATGGTGTCTTGAGCAGAGTTTTTATCCCTCTTTGCATCCTTTTAGAATCATAGAATATCTTGAGTTGGAAGGGATTCGTAAGGATCAAGCCCAACTCCCTGCTCCTCGCAGGAGTACCTAAAACTAAACCATATGACTAAGAGCATCGTCCAGACACTCCTTGAAGTCTGACAGGCTTGGTGCTGTGACTGCTTCCCTGGGGACCCGGTTCCAGTGACGACCACCTTCTCAGTGAAGAAACTTTTCCTCATGTTCAGTCTGAATTTCCCCTGACGCAGCTTCATTCCATTTCCTCCTGTCCTGTCGCTGGTCACCAGAGAGAGGAGATCAGCACCTTCCCCTCTGCTGCCCCCCTTGAGGAAGCTGTAGACTGCGATGGGGTCCCCCCTCAGTCTTCTCTTCTCCAAGCTGAATAAGTGACCTCAGCTGCTCCTTGTAAGCCTTGCCCTCAAGGCCTTTCACCATCTTGGTCTCCCTCCTCTGGACACACTCTAATAGTCCGGTGTCCTTATATTGAGGCGCCCAAAACTGCTCACAGTACTCGAGGTGGGGCTGCACCAGTGCAGGGTAGCGTGGGACAATGACCTCCCTTGACCGGCTAGCTATGCTGTGCTTGATGCACCCCAGGGCAAGGTTGGCCCTTTTGGCTGCCAGGGCACACTGCTGACTCATATTCAACTTGCCATCAACTCAAACTGGAGGTCTTTCTTAGTCACGTTGTCATTCTTGCTCTGACCACTTTTAAGCAACACAAAAAGAACAACGTAATTGCTGCAAAGAAATGCAACCCAAATGTCATGGTAGAGGCTATATAGCAATTACGTCAGGCACACGGCATTCTTAGATTCAACTTGTAATTTGTCTCCTGACATGTCATATGACCTCAGACTACTCAGTTCACAATGTGAGCTAGATGTCTTGCCTTCTTTGACCTGTAAAACTAGAAGATCTTTCAACTAGCGAAGCATCTTCGTTATCACTCTATAAGCATGTTAACTTCCTCAAACAATCTCTTGCCCCAAAGCTGTACAAAACCAAAGTACAGGTGTGGATAGGCACATAAGTGGCAGGCCATTCAGTCAAGGACAGTCACATTTGGTTTATTCCTCATTCACCTCCTCTGACCCCACACCAGAAGAAAGTTCAAGATACTTTTCAGTACACTGGTTGTACAACGATAGCACAGTCTAGGCAAGCTAACTCTGGAACTGGGTGCACGCGGCACCTCTGTCCTAAATTCAGAAGAGGCAGCTGAAAAGCTAGGCTGACTCGAGGCATGAGCCAGGAGGGCTGTGCTATGTTTTCAGCAGACTTAGTGGCTCAGACCAACATCAACTCAGAGGTCTTCTGGTTCTGCTTTATTGACCTGCGTAGCCAGCCTGCTGGAAAATCCTCAAGAAGGACAACTTGTTAAACACAGAGCCACATTTTTGTGCAGTAATAATGGTTTTTCTGCCTTGCCACTCTGAACCAAACATTTTCTATGCTGTTTTCTAAAGCGATTTTAAAGATTTCTCCATTCATTCTCAGCCCAACTAAACCACTTGCCCGCGGACGTACAAACAAGTTTGAACTGAACCACCAGATACAGCTCTCCCATTTTTTCTTTAACCTCTGCAAAAAAGGTAGAAACTAAAAATGGCCACTAAGAATTCAAATTGAACAGCTGACGCTACATAAAACATTGAAGGAACAGGGAGGTCAGAAATGAAGCAGGGGTAGCGAGCATAAATTAAATGTGCTGGGATTCTTTGTTTATGCATCACTTGCTTTGTGCCTGACAAGAGTTAGAGCTGTCCAAGTACATTTATAAGGAGGCAGCTCAGGATTAATTTCTGGCTAAACGAATCCTTTCTTGGTGACAAGCAGTATGTGGCAATTCCTCTGCTGCAGCAGCAAAATTTTCAAAGGCTATTTACTCCATAAATTCCAGAGAAGTTTCTAGGGCAGGATGGTTTCTTAGTTCATTTTCTAACAGTCCTTGTAAGAAGGTGAAATGTTTGAAGAAGCTTAAATATTTCTTTGATAAAGGGGGCAGTAGCTCCCACTTAACATTGATGCAGTCATTTCACTGATTTTGAAAATGGCAAAAAGCCGTAAGGAATACTTTTGTTAGGAAAAGACTAGTGTCCTTAAAAATACAGATTATAAATCACTTTCCAAATAGTTTTTAGGTTAAACTTTCAGATCAAATTAAGGCTTGGCTCACCCAATCCAGAGATCAGATGTGTTTTGTGTGGGGAAAGCTGGCAGAAGTTCATTTTAGGAAGGTACTACATTCAAATCCATTGTTCTAAACTTATTTCTGAACCCGTCTTTTTGATCTCGTTGTCATTGCCATATATGCATGTGTGTAAAAATCTGTTGTATGTATCTGAAATGTCTAGGCCAGGAAAATAAGCTAGACAGATGACAAAGTCTTCAAAATATTCCATCCATGTCTATCTCAATTTCCTCATAAAGAACAAGACACTGACCCATCGTTTCCTGAAGAGCAACAAACTAGAAGTAGAACATTTAGCTGTGACTATAATGGGAAAGTTAAGTAGCAAAAGAGTCTGAGCAGAAGCTGTTTTCTTAAACAGAAAGGATAAAATTCCGGCTGCAGTGAAATCAATAGCATAGCTTCTGCTGACTTCAGCAGGGTCACAGGAAGGAGGGAAGGAGGCAGCCCTCCACACCCTCCTCACACTACATTTTTCATAATGCAAAGATACATAACAGAAAACTCGAAGAAATCAGAGTAGAAAAAGGAGGTGATAAGAGGGGGAAGGACGCCAGCTTACTGCTGACAAGTAAGCGCTGGCAGCAGGATCCAAGGAATGCCACTGCCCCATTTCTGAACACGCAGCCAGGTCCCTGGCATTTCCAGCCCCAGAAGCCCCTGCTAGTTCACCAACCCCCATAGCCTGGGATTCAAATGACTCAGTTGGACACAGACTGAGTTCAGGAACTGCTTGAGAGAACGCCGCAGGTTGGCCACTCCTACTGCTGAAGCCCGCAGGTTGAGGACAGGAGTAAACCTCCACGAGCTGAAAACAGTACGCCAGTCCACAGGAAGAAAATGTTACCGGAAAGCTTGTGGTACCCAGGGTGCAAGAAAGCAAGGTCACGTCTTTAGATCTAAGATTCTCCAGTTATTGTATCAATTCCCAACTAAATGAAGGTGCATACTGAAAAAAATTAGTTACTTGAAGATTGACCTGGCTACTGCCTTTGAGAGTCGTTCTCATGCAAATGATCTTAGTCCTGTTCAAAGACTGAACACAGATGACAATAGCAACAATTTTTTCCAACTCGGATCATTCTGCACATCTCAGGTGTTGAAATACAGTTTGTTAAAGGACTAAGAATGTATGTGAAATTCTCACCACATTAGCTGAACTGCTGTTTTTCAAGGAATACATTAACTGCTGCTCACCACTTTTGGGAAAACATTTTTGAGGAGCCATAAAAAAAGATACAGAAAATGACTCAGCTTCAAAAATGTAGTTATCTATTTTCTTCGCATTTTAGAGACTAGTGAGCTGAAGGACCTTGCTTCTTCGAGGATTTTTTGGCAAAAAAGACCAAGCTGGAAATGGAATAATGTGTTCCAAGATCTTGGTCTAATCTTCACTTAGCACGCTCCTGACACCTACCAAAGGGGAAAAGTTACAACACTTTTTTAGTGCAACAATTACAAGCTGGACAAAAGCAAAAGCAGCTAAACCCAGACATCTCAAACACAGAAACACAGCCAGAGTACAGAATTGCTGATCTACATAACATGGGTTTGCTGTAATATGGGTGCTTAGTGGCACTCGGAGAATTTCAAACACTTTTGAAGTATGAAGCATTGCCAAATATTAGCTCAGATGGGTTAAATACATTGTCAGGTGGCTGTACCCTGGTTAAATACAACAGAAAATGACCACCTATTCCTACAGCTTGTAG
Organism: Gavia stellata; assembly: GCF_030936135.1. Classification (NCBI taxonomy): domain Eukaryota; kingdom Metazoa; phylum Chordata; class Aves; order Gaviiformes; family Gaviidae; genus Gavia; species Gavia stellata. The sequence continues at coordinate 85,187,548 of NC_082597.1, read as the reverse complement.
CTTTGCAACAAGAATATAGAAAGAATGAACTTTATGCTACGCAGCTGACAGAGGAGGGCACCAATTGTTCCACTTAGAAAGTGTAACTGAAAGCACAAAACCACATATCTGATCTACATTTGTTCCTTTTAGGCTTCGCAGTAGAATTAAAAGCTACTGTAAGCAATGCAGAAAGCTATTCTGCTATACACAAGGATAATCACAGAATCACACAGAATCACTAAGGTTGGAAAAGACCTGTAAGATCATCAAGTCCAACCATCAACCAAAAAACCACCACCATGCCCATTAAACCATGTCCCACAATGCCGCGTCCACATGTTCCTTGAACACCTCCAGGGAGGGTGACTCCACCACCTCCCTGGGCAGCCTGTTCCAATGCTTCACCACTCTCTCCGTAAAGAAATTTTTCCTAATATCCAGTCTGAACCTCCCCTGGCACAACTTGAGGCCATTTCCTCTTGTCCTGTCACTCATCACTTGGGAGAAGAGACCAACACCCACCTCACCACAACCCCCTTTCAGGTAGTTGGAGAGAGCGATGAGGTCTCCCCTCAGCCTCCTCTTCTCCAGACTGAACAACCCCAGTTCCCTCCGCCGCTCCTCATCAGACTTGTGCTCCAGACACCAGCTCCGTCGCCCTTCTCTGGACACACTCCAGCACCTCAATGTTCTTCTTGTATTGAGGGCTCACTTCTTCCCAAGGATACTGGGCTCCCCGGTGACAGCTATAGGAGTATTTTGTTGGTGGGTATGGTACGCATGCCAGCTGGTTTTGCAGGTGCAGCATACTGCCTTTCCTGTGGTTGTTTTGCCAGGTTTAGCGCTGGCGAAGAAAATAACTCAGGAAGATTTTACTTAGGTGATCACCTGTAAAGTTCTAGTGGGAATAGACCCAAGTGTCTCCAGTGAAAAAGTCAATCCCCCATGCTTACTTTCTTGCTAAGAAAGAAAATATATCAAGGCTGCTACAGAAGTGTTATTGCTCAGAACTATGCGAGAACATTTAAGACCTTGGAAGTTACTGACATGTGCAGCTTAAGAAAAAGAACAACAAAATAATCAAATTCAAGTAGATCACAGATATACCTTCCTGGGAAGAGACTCATCCTTGCATGCGGCAGCAAACTGGGGAACCATGCAGAAAACAACTTTCTCATTTCAGCACGCTAACAACCCATATATAAATATTCAAAACCAGCTGATTAAAAGGAAAGGAAACTGGGAATTCTCATATACTGCTTTATGAAGTAGAAGTCTGACCTTATCCTGAGTTAGCAGAACCTCACCCATACCAGCCAGTCAGCTGCTGATTTCTAGGTATGAGGGCATGAGCAATTGCCAATGAGCCTATTAAGCAGAAGAAAAAGAGACTGTTTCCCTATTACAGGAACAAAGACATCCCCAAGAATCAATAGCTTTTAGTCATCTACCCCATTTTTTCAAAGAGAGATAATACACAATGTTCCATCCTCAAGTACTCTGATGTACCTTTCATATACTCCACTGGGGTCAAGAATGTTTACAACAGCAGAATTCAGCCAGAAAAATTAACTGGCCTGAGTTACACAACTGTTCGGAGACTAATCCAAGAACAATGAGCAAAAAGGGCAGAGTTTCAACCCATTCTCCAGGTGCTGTGCATATATCTGAGTTTATTTCTTCACCCCAGCCCATCAAGCCTCTCCCTCCCCCCAAAAAAGAAGCATTTTTACTTGTGTAACTAACTTCTCCCTCTCAGGGCAGCTGATACCCTTCCATTCCCAATGTGGCTGTTTGGAATATTCAGGGAATCAAATTAAAATAGATAGATACTCACATCAATAGTTTGGATTTTCTGGCCCCAAATGCTAGTCCCTGCCTAGAGGTGCTAAGATTGGTACAAGATTTGAGAAGAACTTATTTGCAGTTTCCTAATTTTAGATCTTCCCTGTGGACTATACAAGCAGCCAAGAGAGAGGTAGACTGTCTTTGGCCATGCCCTAGGCGGGCTGGATTTCCAAGTGACCCAAACCTATGGCTCTTGCATTGGGCAAAGTTGTGCAAAGCAGCCCCAGAAAGACCTTAAAAGCAAATTCTCTTTTTTCTGCCAGCTAGCTAAGAGAATGAAGATGTTCCACACAGCTATTCACAAAAAATTCCCAAATGGTTTCTAATCCCAAATGAATTTTTAATAACAACCCAATATCTACATGAAGAATCAATCAATGAATGGAAACCAGAAAGAACAACAGCCTCTTGTTCACTTAGTAAGCATTACAGATTGCTTCCAGGCAAATTATATTAACTTTTTTCTCACTTAATAAATGACATATATACAACAAAAGCCCAGAGGGAGTATACCATCTGAGACTTCCATGTTATCAACACCCATAAATCACAACTCGTACCTAATGGTAACACCGTATCTATTATAATATTCCGTGTCACAGTATGGATTTGATGAGAACTAGATTACCTCATTTCTGGACAAGCGGTCCAGAATCTTCACCACTTCTCACGTACCTTTCTACTCTTTTCAACAGGAATTACAGCACGTGCATATAAATGCCACCCATCTCTGGTGTAAACACTTCCAATATTCAACCATTTACAGAAAAAACACAGTAGCTTCATAAAGGGAACACAGCCTTCCACGTCAAAATACAGGCTGCTGCGGGCATTTTCGCTAAGCTGGGCTTCACTTTTTTTAAATATTGGGCATTCAGAACTTTGGTTGAAATCAAAAGAAACTGAAGGCAATCAGCTCCTTGGTAAATCAGGCCTGAGGTGTTAGTGGATGCATGAACAGGAGAATAGTTTGACTCTCAAGACCTAGATCCTGTCCTCAACATGATGCTGGTCTGCTGGAGGGCCTGCAAGGAGTGATTTCATTGCCTGTGACTTGGTTTCTCCCTTAATAAAATTGGCCTAAGGGTAATTAGCCCTTTTGAAAAGCGCTTTTTGATCTGCTGATGAAAACCATTACAAAAATCAGTCCTGCTCATTTCCTGATTCTGTATTTGTACAGTAAGAACCTAACGAGGACTCAAGGGTTCTACACCAATGAAAACCAAAGTAAGTATAATGATAGCAATCACCAGGAAGAGAATGAGGACAGTCAAAAGGATCATCAAAAAGCAAACCCCAACCACCTGAAATCTAGTAGTCCCTGTGTAGGTTTACCTTATTTCACAGCACTAAGTGAAACATGCTCTTTACAGAATCAATCCATCCCCTTCCTATAATAGCCAAGTTCTTCTACGTGATCAGTCATCCGCACAGCCATCATGTCCAAACCTGCTTAGTTGCTCCATATAATGAAAGTGAAGTTGTCAATATCCTGTTTTTCAATGGGAATTGGGCTGGCTCCTCACCAAGTCTTTATACACAGAGGCAGCTATAAATTAGATGGCAACAGAGCTGATGCTAACAACCTGGGCTGGATTTGAAACTGTGACCTCCTGTACGATGCTTTATATCTCAGTCAGATGAGCAGTTCCCCTCTTCCTGTGTCTCAAATGTAAAAGGAAGTATTATGGTGGTATTCCTTCATCGTAATATTTTTTTTTCTTGAATCTTACCTCATTACATGGACATACATTGCCCTTCACTACCATACCCTCAGCCAGATGGCTGTCTCTATAAAAACACTCTGGAGACAGCATCTAGCCAAGACACATATTGATAGTGGACAATTTGTATGTGTATAATCAGATCATATTAAAGGGAAAAAAACCCACAACTAAGTAGTATGTGGATACTTTTAAGTCTCTAAATACTAGTAGAGGACTAACAAACTGCCCTGTCAGCTTATTACTGGTCTTCATTTTGCATTACTGGATGAAAAGCCCCTTATAACGCACTATACACAGATGCTGCACTCTCTTAATCCAGTATACCTCTTGCACTCTACACGACAGCAGTTATCTCAAGAATCCCTGCAGACCCACGGATTTCTTTTTTGGAGTAGAAGGTCCTCACAAATTCATGCATGCTATATAACAATCAACATACAACTATGAATGAATCCTTACCCCTTAGGAGGCTACAAACCAAAAAACCAGTCAGCAAGTCACTACCCCACACATCAGCACACAGATCCCCTCAGGACAACTTGGAATATCTCCTAGCAAATGCAAGAAGGTGGTTCTGGAGAATTTTTGGAAATTAAAAAAGGAAATTCAGGACCAAATCTACTCAATTTTCAGTGAAGTTTAGTGGTACATATACCTTCTGGAAAATGCTGTACACAGCCAGACTAAGGGAGATTCTTCAGTGTAGACTTAGAGTAAATAACATGTAGACCAGACTCAATAATGTAATTTACTAACTTCCCCAGTTCTAAACCTGGCCACATACTGCATCTCAATGAAGCTGGTATTTAGCCTTACTTTTAAGCATCCTTATTTCATCCACCAGCTATTCCTGTACAATAATAAGCAAAGTATTTTTCAGTCTTCTTGCAATGACAGATGACTGAAGTGCATACGTGCAACCTTCTCCGTAAAATTTAGGGAAATGCAGAAATGTCTGTGGGTTAGAACAGAAACATTATTGCAACAGGATAGTCCAAACACAGGTCAAGAAAAAACAACCAGCTGGTGTCCTTTTTCCGTCTCCTCTTTCACCCCTCTCTCCACACAGGCATATGCATACGTAACGAGTAAGCCATATGCTTTGTCAAAAGCAACAACAAAAAATTAATCTATCCCTGCGTCTGTTCTGTGTATGCGCAAGCAATGTGTGTGCACATAATTAAAAAGTGATATTACACTTTCTGTTTCAGTATATTCACAGGGATGGCAGAAGATGGCCATTGCAAAGGTCAACGAAATTCTTAGCCATAGATCTAAGAACATTTCAATGTCTAACCATTATTTCCTTTTGTTAACATCTGCTTAACAAATTCATTGTAAAAGGGCTGAGGAAAAGCTCCCTTTTCTAATAGCTCCACATTTTCTCATCAGCCAAGGAGAAAGTCAGAAAATTCCAGCATTTTCAAAGACAATCAGCAATAGCAAGCAACATCAGAGTCATCAGAGTCTTAGTTTGTCAAAAGTTAATGTCAAGACATTTCTTTTTAAGAAGGAAAAATAATCCCGATTTTTCACTTTCCACCTATACAATAAAGAACGGAAGACAAGAGCAAAAAACATTTTTTTTAACTTTGTCAGCCTCTCTGAATTCCTGCAGCTAAAGCTGCTTTTACTATATTCTCTATATACACTTACTGATTAAAAGTAAGTTACGCGATGGAAGTGATGCCCACTAGCTTTTAAGATCCTACAAAACTGAAGGATCCAGTGCAAGAATGCAAGGATTTTTCTTCCTAATCACCTTAGCGTCATTCTTCCTTTTATGAAATGATTAATTGCTGGCTCTTCTGTGAAGGTACCATCCTTACAATCCCACGTGTGTTCACAGTGGTTTCAGTATCTGCATCTACAGCTCGCTCGATTGGTATCTTGCTAGTATGTTGTTAATTCTGTTCCTCAAATGTTTAGTTTGCGCTAGTCTCGCCACAAAGATTAAAGCTCCTTAGCTCACCCCCCCCTTAGGGAACAGCCTGTTCTTACTGCTCCCTGACATGCGTAAGTCCCACAAGAGTCCCGCAAGAGAGACAAAGGTTCCAAATTATTTACAGTGGGACTTGGGAGCCCAAGTTCTGTTAACTAACCAGTCTTGCAGTCATGAAGAAAGATTATTTTTGAAGACTGTAACTATTATTTGCAACTTTCTTAGGGTCCTGTGTAGCTAGCAGCATTCAGGTCAGAGCAAAGCGACTACATAAGAACCTAAAAAGCTAGAGATGATGAAGGATAAACATAGACATAAATAATTTTTTTTTTGCTATTTAATAAAGAAAAGTTAGCACATAAAAAATGCCACAAGAAATGAAGAGCAAGAACAAAAAATTTCATTGTGCTTGCACTCTCTGCATTTCAATAGGGAGAAGAACAAGAGAAATCCTCAAAGCGACTGTACTTTATTCAGTATTCTTTTCCACTGCACTTTAGTAGTAAAACCTCTGGGCCATGCTTTCTCACAAAGGTATTCAAATGATACTTATTCCCTCATGTTCTATTAAGATCCCTCTTAATTAGTGTTATTTTAAAATATACACACAGGACCATTTTATAAATGCAAGAGGACATCACGAGGCAAGCGCATGCTGCTGTGAAAGCACTGCTTCATAGCTGGTAGGAGAATTCTGCTCCAAATGTCACCTTCGTTTCTCCCTGGTTAAAGGACACCAACGTTGTAGCATGACAGTACCTTAGTGAGCCATGGCATTCTTCCTGTGACAGATAATTCTACGCCACTGGAGCTGCACTACCACTACTTGTAAGAAGGTTAATGGAAGGAGGCTTAGTCTAGATTGCCCCTAACAGCAATTGCTGGTGCCTAAGAAAACAAGAGCCTTTCCCCCGTTAATATCAACAGCACAGGACTTAGGCATGATCAGTGACTGAAGTATTTTGAAACTACCCCATAGAGGTTGGGCAACTCCAAGTAGGATCAGAAGGTACCAGGACATGAAGTGATGCCATGTGGCAATGTGAAAGCATGGATTAAATTGTCAATCATATTTCTTATTCCAAGTTCAGTACCGCAATTTCTAGGGTCCTGCTACAGAAGAACTGCTGTACTAGATCAAATGTTAAGTCCCCACCACTCCACTAGCTTACCTTTGACAACGTGTGAAAACCAGACACATCCAAAGGAAGCCCAATAACCAGAACGCACCCATGAAAGTTAATTTAAGAATGCCAGCTGACTCCCTACAGACAAAGATCAGATTAAGTCACAAAGCAAGTGAGATTTTCTTTTCCTCTGATATTTGACCAGTGGGTAGTCTTATCATAGAGAAGCCTGAATTGTCTTTGAATCCTCTGGTGTTGATAGCATCTTATAGCAGTGAGTTGCACAGCCAAAGCATGCACTGCGAGAGCAGCATTTGGGAACTATTGGGGTTTCAAGTGTTTTGCATATTAATTTGCCACATGCTGCGGAACAAGATGAAGAAAAACTACAGATTCCCTTCTCTATCAAGTTTCACTATTCTGCATTCTGTGACAGTGTTATTTATTCAACTCATGTTATTTCATTATTCAACCCATCTCTAAGACGAACAGTAGCAGTCTTCCCAGGCTCTTCATATGTGTCTCTGAAGCAAAGAACAGAGCAAGCTTTCTCCTTCAATGCCAAAAGCATCTTCGAAAAGAAGCAGGATCCTCCCTTCACCCAGGAAGCGAGAGTCTTTTATCCATCCTGTTCCACGTACAGATAAAGCTCGAGCATTACACGGCACAGTACAAAGACCAACGAATCAGCTATGACACATTCCCAGTTAACCATGAGCAATTACAACTGCAATGCCAATAACCTCTGTGATTCGCCACTCCAAAAGAGTCAAAGACAATGCATTTGTTTTGAGCATAGACAAGTGATCGTTATCAGTTTTTAAAGGCCAGCAGCTTAAAAAACAAACCAGAAAGCCAATTATTAGGTTTATCCATATCAAAATGGTATCACAGATTGTTTCCTGCTCTTTTCATGAAGTAAAGCTGCTTGGCTTCATTTGCTGATGCTCACTGAAAATACAGAGACCTTTTAGAAGGAATTGGACAGTTTTATACCAAGGTCATGGGAGTGCCCCCCCACTGAAGCCCATATATCAAAGCTGGCAGCTGCTGGCTTGAGAGCGGAGCACAGCATCTATTTTCACATAGGAGTTACTGTGTCGCTTGGCAGAATTCTGTTCTATATTCAGTGGGTGACATAAACCACAGCATCGAATCCTGGAAGCTGAGTCTCTTTCCTCCCTGCACTGCACTCTGAGGTGAAATGCCAGCAAACCGAAACCTGTCCCGTGCCAGGGAAGCGTATGCTGAACAAGCATTCTCTCTGTCTTTCTTGGTCCTTTACTCCAACACGGAAAGGCTGCGCTCAGCTTCATTAATAATTAAAATTAGAAATGCAGAAATTATGTTCATGGCAACAACGGAGAGGTTAAGCTGACCAAAGTGAGAAATAATCCTCTAGCAATACGTATTTCAAAATGCCATACTGAAAAAATACTGCTCTGTGCTAACATACCGTATGCTACTGATTAAGCATTCTGTCTGTCTGAGCTACAAACTTTTAAAAAGATTAAAACAATTTTCTTTCTCAATTCTAAACTGGCACGAGCCGGAGTGGGAAAAAAAAAAAGTCAGAAAAATTATGCTGCAGAAAGAATAAGACAAAGCTCTCTGGCGGGAGCCGTGTTCACTCACTCCATCTCAGAGCTGAATATTTTTTTCAAAGAAAACAGAGGTTTTGGTTTTGGTAATTTAAAAAATTACACCCATCTCATAAGATGCAGCTTTAAAATTGGGATATTGCCAAGGAGCTTAGGCTTAACATTCAATCTAGTAATAAAACTGACAGATTGAAGAAGAGGACAGAAATGAATTAAAGTGAACTACAATAAAGACAAATGGGAAGCGATTCACAGTGATTATTCCTTTCTGATGCACAAAACCAGAACAGGGGTTAACTGGCTTGGCAGCTGTTCCACATGGACGGATCTCGTTGGTCCAACTGGGCAGTAAATTGAATACTGAATTTGAATGCCAAGATGATAATCTTCCCAAAATGGAAAACGGCAGCGTGGCACAGCAGTCTCAGCTGATGACACATGCACAGAGAGTTACTTTACTTATTTATTTATTTAAACATAAATCAATGTCTCAGGCTGGCCTGGTTTTTTAAAGCTTAAGGCAAATGCGTGGCAAATTGGTTTTCATTCCCTCTTTAGCCACCAAAAGGCAGAGGGCCTCATGTTCTGACGTACTGCTCACTAGCCAACGTAAGCTGGGGCTGCAGGCTGGCAGCTTGGCTTCCCGAATCCTGGAGCTGAGGTGCCTCACTAGGCACCCGTGCCTGGAAACCGCAGCCAATATTTTACTTGAAAAATTCCTGGACATGAAAATCAATTCAGCAGTGCAACTAAACTTACACTTATTTATCGCATGAGTCTCTTTATATTGCTTTTTCCCTGACCTGTCCTAACTATTTATGTATTATTTACTTTCTAGTCTTCATGTTTCACCTTCGTTCATGAAATGTGGCAAAAGCACTGCGTTAAGAAATTAATATTTTTTATTTCTTCTTCCTTAAGCAAGTCTCTCTTTAAATTAAGCTAACTCTACGCTTTGTGATGAGTAATGCCAGTGAATGTGGGGTTACAACACAACAAATTTAGAAAGGAGACATGACATATGCACAGCTGAGTGGTCTACTCAGAACGTGGAAGGCTTGCTAAAAAAGAGAAAGGAAAATCTCATTTACCCATTAGTCAATAGAAACAGAATTAGGAATCCAGTTTGATCCGGCTGCTGCGGAGAGGTTAAATGTAAGATGTATTTTGTCCTATGGAGGTGAAGAAAATGGAAATACCAGAGATTTCTATCAAAGAAATGGTAGACAATGAGTGCTGGAAAACTACAGAGCCACGATGACCTCGGTGACCTGAGGGTGAAGGAATTCTGTCATTCTGCGAAATGGAGGGAGGAAGTGAGGATTATCAGTGCGTAACTGAGCTTGAACGCTGGGCACATTTTGAGACTTCTGTTTCTTCTTAGAATGGTATTGGTATTTTTTTCATAGATGACAGACAAAAAAACCCCAACCAACCAAACCCTAAGCTAAGAATCCAGGATGCAAAAAACCCCAAAGAATCAGGAGGACTGGGAGTGTGTGGCCTTTTGGTCATACTCTATCGTCCTTGTACATCCTCTGCTTCATAGCACACAGTTACCTTTTAGCCAAAATTCAAGTGCTCACCCAACACATCTTCCCAAGCAAGCAGCCAAACTCTTCGCCGACCCCACCGCCTGCTCTGGTCACCAGGGAGGAGAAAGAGGGAGAAAGACACAATGGCAGAGGACTCTGTACCAGACTGTCTCCCATTTCCTCACCCTACGGGTGTCTCACCCTTATCTCAGTGTGGTAGGCACTGTTAATTCAAAAAAGAGAGGGGGGCGAGCGAAAAAAGCAGCTTTCAATCTTTCTATAAACAGCCTGTACAAGCCATTCCTTTCAACTTTGTCACAGGATTGTCTTTCACTTCCCAAAGCCCATTTCTGATGGTCTTGAGGTTAGCGCTGATGTTTTACTGGATTTGTGGCTGCGCCGTCACATGTGAAAAGCTACCAGCTGACTCTGACATTTCAGCTTCTCCTCCGTCCCCGCTGTTGGAACAAGACCGCCTGCACGGCTGCCCCATTTAACAGTCACAGTGGAAAACACTCTGCTGAAGCGCTTCTTCACCTGAAGTTTCCCGTCCTTCCAGGGTTATAATGCTGCCCAACAGGCAGAGACCACGCTCCATGTTTTGCCGGGGCTTGGATTGTTTGTTCACCCCCAAGGAGTGTCGATATCTATACCAATGACCTCAGTTAAACCTTTCTAACAGCTCCGTAGGCCACAACGTTATCATCCGCTTTGTAAAAATTCAGTCCAATTGGTTTCTTTTTGCACCACCAAACAGCTGCCTTTCAGCACAGACGCTTTAGAAGAGCTTAACTATAGGGTTTAAATTACAGAGGAATTATTCACAATGAGCAGCAATGACGCTAAGAAAGCATCCAAGTCCCTTGCAGACCCTTTTTCTTCCACGAAGTGAGTAAAAGGGACATGCCTTAATAAAGAGAGCTTTCCCAGTGAAATCCCTGTGAATTATTAATGCTGCTCTCAAATGTTTAGGTATATGTCCAATCATTAGATCACACACACGGGCTATCAGCAAGAAATGGAGAATCATTCCTGCAGGGAACTGGAATTACAGCAGAGTCTAGCCAAGAAGAAAATGTAGAGCGAGACAGCTACTGCTCTCCCCTCCTCAAGTGTTCCCATGTTCGGAGTTTGCCTGCAATACCGAATACAGTTTGTATAAAGCAGAATTTATACGCATGCTTGTATTCATAATTCGACACTTAAAATCACACTAGACATATGAACACACACTCTCTGTGCACAAAGCCCTTTCTTTTATGCAAACAACCTTGCTTTCTTAAAAAAAACAGGCATTCTACATTTGACTGGTCCTTTTTCCAGTCATTTTGAATAAGAAGGTGGTACTAACGATGTGTTAAGCAATACATTTATGTTCCACTGAAAGAGAAGTAAATGTTAAGTCCTTCTGTCTGCGTGTCTGACTTGGACTAAGGCAGAAACACAGTCTTCCTCTATACATGCATCAACAGCATTGGCACAGCAAGTCTAACTCATGGTGTTCAGCCATTATACCAAAATACCACATAATTCGTATTAAACCCTACAGGTGAACACTGGCTGATAGGACTGTAAAAGGAAACAGCAAGTGCAGAGAGTTCAGAATTGAAGAAGGAAGGAGGGAGAGAGCAGCTAAAGGAAAGACTGGGAATAGGCAAAGCTCTTCTCTCAGGCTGCAACGGGCTTGACACAAGAAAAGAACAACCAAGTCTGGCTACTTCAAGGCAGTAAGCATACCAAATTGTGAACAAAACAGTTAACTACAGGTGACAGCACACAGACACAGGTGCAGGGAAACAGATCACTGACAAACGCACAGCTTTTAGAAGTGCCAGAGCTCAGCACCTGAAAGGGAGAACCAGCTGATAAAATGGTTGGGGGCTTGGAGCAGAGCTGCGAGACACCAGAGTTGTGAAGCTAACCTCGGTCACAACCCAGCAATCACTCCCCCCGCCCCAGCTTTTCAAATCAAAAGACAACCAGAGGCTGAAATGAAGATTGTCGGTGTATTTAAACCATCAAACTAATGAATCCAGCAGCAAGGATGCTGGATGCAGCTATAGGGCATGATGGGGTTTGTTTTCTTATCAAGCTTTATGGAGGGAAAAAAATGATGTGTGTTTGATGTTTCCAGTTAGAAAATGTAACCTAAAGACATGCCAGCTAAATGCAAGCTAAAGGTCTGATAGCTGAATTATTTCCTGGAGGAGCAACTTGAAGAAAACAATGGGAAAAGGAAGATGTTGACCCCTTCCCTTTGCCTTCCATGTTCTCAGCCTCTTCCCAACCCCATTCTCTTCTTCCTCATATTTTCCCTCCTCTTTTCTTTTAAACCACTCAAATCTTCTGTTTCTCCCCTGCAGTTCTCCTGCTACCCCATTATTCTGTTTTTTACTGCTCTGTTGCCGTCAACTTTTTCCATTTCCCTTCTTGAATACTTCACTACAAGCATGTTGCCTCACGGCTCCATCCCTTCAACACACATTATGTGACTGGTTTGCATGAGAGAATGAAACGGCCTGTCTTTGACGTAGGCCATTAGCTAGTGCACAGAAACATGAGCTGTCACCAATTCTAAGACAGGCAGAGGAGATCCCAAGTGCCAGGTCGAGGAGACGGAAGGGAACTGCCATTAGGGAGTTAACAACTCTAGCCTCGACAGAAAGGCAGGCTGTGGCGACATCATCCCGCCCTTGTGTCCCTCACCACAGACCTGGAGTTCATTCGGAGAGCTACTGAATACACCCCTGCTCTTGCCATAGTCACCCGTGCTCTTGCCATAGTAACGGTGAGTGCTCTATACTGCATTTATGCAGTGGAGTCAGGCCAACGTGTCGCAACAGCTGCACTGGTAGAATAACCAGAACATAAATATTGTCACTGTTTAGCAAGGATGAAATTAAACCACCTTGGACTACCAGAGCTGAAGTGGAGTTCTACACACATACCGAATCATGAAAACTATTTAATTCTGAAGTGTGACATACCACAGAGGGATATTTTCTCTCATGTTTTGCGTTCTCTGTAGGGCAAAGCAGTAACGGCTTTTCCCCAAAATGGAAGTTTTGAAAAGCAGCCAAACCAGACCTGAGCTACACTGTTCCCCTCCAGCCCTTTTGCTTCCCCCCCGCCATCCATTGTCTTTCCTCTACTCAGAATCCTGTGCTTATTCTGGAAGAAACTAGATAATTTTTCATGTTATCTTTCATAGAAACTTTTTGAGATACTGAAGTTGAAACATACTGCAACAACAAAGTCAGGAAATAAGCACTGTAAGGAAAAGCAGTGGGATACTTCCTGTAATTACTAGAGGAAGAATTAAAAATGTTTAATTCCACTCCACAAATTCATAAATAATACCATTTTGAAGGTATCATGAAGTGGGTGACCAAAATGTAAGACTTATTTTAGACACACAAGATGGATTTGTTTCTACCCCATCACTTCAATTTCATTTTGTCATAAAAAGCTAACTATTAATACAGAAAGCAAGCTTCACTTATATCATATAATGCTAATTATTTTTCTGGTACCCAATTGTGTAATAGGCACTTAACAATGCCACTGAAAAGACCAGGAGTAACACCCCCGATGCCGCCACGCCCATTTGGAGTACCCCCTTCAGCTACTTCAGAGTCACTGGAAATCACAGAATCACAGAATCACTAAGGTTGGAAAAGACCTGTAAGATCATCAAGTCCAACCACCAACCCAACCCCACCATGCCCACTAAACCATGTCCCGCAGTGCCACGTCCACACGTTCCTTGAACACCTCCAGGGATGGTGACTCCACCACCTCCCTGGGCAGCCTCTTCCAGTGTTTCACCACTCTCTCAGTGAAGAAATTTTTCCTAATATGCAGCCTGAACCTCCCCTGGTGCAACTTGAGGCCATTTCCTCTTGTTCTATCACTTGTCACTTGGGAGAAGAGACCAACACCCACCTCACCACAACCCCCTTTTAGGTAGTTGTAGAGAGCGATGAGGTCTCCCCTCAGCCTCCTCTTCTCCAGACTGAACAACCCCAGCTCCCTCAGCCGCTCCTCATCAGACTTGTGCTCCAGACCCCTCACCAGCTTCGTCGCCCTTCTCTGGATATGCTATCAAATCAACTAGAGCTACACCAGTGAATTCCTACAAAAATTCTTTGCGCCATGGCAAGCTTATTATGTAACTGTAATCACACAGATTTGTGGAATGGAAAGTCCTATCTAATGTCCTCGGTTATATTTAATGTAAGGTTCTCTTGCCAAAATTAAATTAATTACTCTGTATTTATTTTCGATATGTAAATAAATAGTAGAAGCCAGTTTTGTAGAGGCAGAAGTCTTTAGGTTGTTTTCTCATATTGAAATTTCATTGGAAATGATACATTAACTAGCAAAAAAAACCCCCACACCCACAAAGACATAGTCTGAAACCTTATCTCTACAGTCTTTTACACACAGATGATGTTGAACAAGAACTTCCCATACCAGTAGGAGGAAAGGGGCAAAACACCTAGAAAGCTATTGCATACTGTCATGAGTCACTGAAAAAATATCTGCCACAAATATAAAAAATAACAAATTTCTTTTATGTTTCTGTATAAAGACATTTGATATGCTTCTCTTTCCTCAGTCTTTTCTATCACCGTTCTATGGCACCAAAAGCTGCAAAAAAATGAAGCTGGAAAAAAAGCCCAAGCTGACAATCTAGTGAGGGCTATGAAACAGGGGTAAGAGGTCCATATGGAACCTGTAACTTTTATAGCTCATGATCTTCTCAGGTTTGGAATTCCAACCTGCAAAGAACACATTCACAGTTCATAAACATGATTAAAAAGATTTTTTGCAAAATTCATAGCTGTCACAGATGGCAACGGTTATACCTTTCGGCACAACTGCAACAGCTGGCTGCGTGAACTACAACCAGCTGGGTGGAATCCACTTTCAAGGCAAGCAGTAAAAACTACAGACAACCATACTACCTCTACTACTTTCATATCTGAGAATTAAAAAGAATGTGGAGGAAAACATAAATCAGAACAAAACACAACTGACCTAATTCAACATCTACCTTCTGAAGAGCTTCAGTCTATTATCTCAAAAATATACCATAAAATAGTATTATAGAGAAGACAGAAACAGACTTGTGCTAGCCATACAGCACTAGTGTGTTCACGTACGTACCTGTGAGAAAGATCAGTCAGAATAAACTATATCTTGGTCCATCACGCTCAGCAAGAGTTATAGACCTCGATAAGATTTAATCTTACTTTAAGAAGGTGTATTTGCTATAATTGATTATATTCTTTTAATGTATTTGGCTCCTGTCCTAACATCTAACAAATCAGATTTCAAAATCAAACTAGTTCTAACATCGGTTCAACTTGGTTACTAATATTCATGACAGGACATGAGGGAATGGCCTCAAATTGCACCAGGGGAGGTTCAGGCTGGATATTAGGAAAAATTTCTTTAGTTAGAGAGTGGTGAAACAACAGGCTGCCCAGGGAGGTGGTGGCGTCACCATCCCTGGAGGTGTTCAAGGAACGTGAGGATGTGGCACCGTGGGACATGGTTTAGTGGGCATGGTGGGGTTGGGTTGATGGTTGGACTTGATGATCTTACAAGTGTTTTCCAACCGTAGTGATTCTGTGACTCCTTTAGCCATTAAAGATAACAACTCATTACACCACGCAACAGAAGCATGCTCACCAGGTTATTAAAAAATCAGTGTGTCATACATCTCATATGACCACATCCGATGTAAGTTAAGTACTGCAATCACAAGGCAAGAAGAGAGCTGAAGTGAAATTCATCCAGTACCTTCTGTGACCCTCAGCTTTTCTTCACTGTTTCCTAACCGCTGAATTTCAATAAATACGTAAGTAAATAAATAACCACTGCAAATGTAATGTACCTGGCTTTCGTGCACTGGAAAAAGCGTGCATGAATTTCTCACACTCCTCTGCTTCCGTTAAAAGCAGGATTTGTCCTAAGTTATCAGATCATTATTCGGCCATCAAATTCAATTGCCTCTGGAAACGCCGAGCATATCTAGTTGAATATGAGTAAAACCCTTACTGTGCAAAAATATCCCCAGCGTAAAACAGCGTAGTTGTTAGAAAATGTGCATTTAACAAGAAGACTCCAAACTCCTTTACCTTTTAAGGACGTTCATTAATAAATTTCAGAAGATTCCTCTTATCAAAGGAAGATAGTGTCTGACCTGTCTAAGCCCAAAAGAAGGAATCTTGTCCTGTACATCCTTACTCACAATAATAAAGCCTTTGGGTTCAGCGGGATAACATCTGCCAATAAAGGCTCCTCAGACAAATGCAGGAATAAGCCCCACGCTCAGAATTCATGTATTTTGTACTCATAGGAGTGAACTTCACAAGAAGGTCACAAAAAATCCTCGCTAGGTCTACAGGCAGGTGGATTTCCGGAACGCCGGGGCCGCACCAGCTGTTAACTCTGGACAACATTACGGCAGTACCAACTGTGAAGTGAATGCCCTCTTCGTGCGTTAAAAAGAGAGCAGTTTACTTTGTTTGTCTCCCTTGCAGTGCAGACTGCTTTCACGCTTGTTAGACCCCAGAATCCTTTGTCCAAAAAGGATTTCTAGGGTACTAGGCTATCTCCGTACGTTGAGCCTTAGCAGGACAGACTGCATCGTACCTAAAAAATGCTTGATGCTTCCCACATGACACTGACAAGGGGTATTTACAGGGAGAAGTAAAGAGTAAAATACGCACAGTAGCAGGGGCTGAGCCCCTTCCATTCTGGTGGTAGAATAAGTGATGATGATAACATTAAACAAATACCACTTCTTTGAAAGCTTCCATAAACTATTAAGATTTTATTTAGCTTCAACTAAAAAATTATGTCTGTTGGAGTAATTGTGGTGTTTTTTTCTAACCTGCAGCTGAAATAAATGGGAAGACTTATAAAAGACACATTTCACACTCTGTCAATCCATCAGCCAGCCAACTCCACAGGTAAGAAACAAAAGGCTTTTAAGTCTTTTAAAGTTTTTTTAAGTACATTAATAGCAAGAGGAGGTCCAAGGAAAGCATTGGACTAATACTTCTTGAAGATGGTCACCTGACAAATAGGGTTGAAGAAAAAGCAGAGGCATTCAATGCTTTTTCTGCCTCAGACTTTAATAATACTGATAGACCTTGGGCTGCCTGGTCCTCTGAGTTGGAGGACCACGACTGTGGGAACAATGACCTTCTATTTGTGGACACTGAAATTGTAAGGGACCAGCTGTATCAGCTGAGTATTCACAAGTCCATGGAACCTGATGGGATTCATGCCAGAGTACTGAAGGAGCTTCGTGGAGTCACCATCCCTGGAGGTGTTTAAGGAACGTGTGGACGAGGCATTGTGGGACATGGTTTAATGGGCATGGTGGTGTTGGTTGGTTGATGGTTGGACTTGATGATCTTACAGGTCTTTTCCAACCTTAGTGATTCTGTGGTTCTGTGATTCTGAGCTGGTGGATGTTATGGCAGGATCCCTCTCGATCATCTACCAAAGGTCTTGGGAGTCTGTGGAGGTCCCTGCTGACTGGAAGCGAGCCAATGTCATTCCAATTAACATGAAGGGCGTAAGGGAAGACCCAGGAAACTACAGACCTGGTACTCTGACCTCAGAAGCTGGAAAAATGATGGAGGAGATCATACTGGGTGCTATTGAAAGGCATTTGAAGAACAATGCAATCATCATCAAGCACAGTCAATATGGGTTCACAAAGGAAAAGTCCCATCTAAATAATTTGATACCCTTCTATGATAATGTCACCCACCTAGTGGGTGAAGGGAAGGCGGTGGATGTTGTTTTTCTGGGGTTTAGTAAGGCTTTTGATCCTGTCCCTCACAGCATCCTTCTGGGCAAGGCGTCCAGCTGTGAGATGAGCAGGTTCACGGTGCGCTGGGTGAAGAACTGGCTGAAGGGCAGAGCTCAAAGTGTTGTAGTGAGTGGGGCTATATCTGGCTGGCGACCCGTCACCAGCCCTGTTCCTCAGGGCTCAGTCCTAGGGCCAGCGCTGCTCAATATTTCTATCCCTGATCTGGGTGCAGGAGTGGAATGCACCATGAGCAAGTTTGCTGATGATACTAAACTGGGAAATGCTGTTGACTCTCTGGAGGGACAAGAGGCCTCACAGAGGGATCTGGAGAGATTGAAGCATTGGCCAATCATTCACGGCATGAAATTTAACAAGAACCAATGCCGGATTCTGCACCTGGGACGGAATAATGCGAGACACAAGTATACATTGAGAGAGGAGTGGCTGGAGAGCAGCCCTGCAGAAAGGGACCTGGGGTGCTGGTGGGCAGCAGCCTCACCAGGAGCCAGCAGCGTGCCCTGGCAGCCGAGAGGGCAAACCACATCCTGGGACAGGATGATCATTGTAGGTCCATCCCAACTGGAACTATTCTGTTCTAGCCTATTCTATGCCAAACCAAACCAATGCAGTAACTGTCCTTTGGAAACAAAGGAATAGCATTTTAAGTGAAATGTATGATCCTTCTGCCTAGCACCCACACATGCAAAGATCGTTTTGATCCATAGCATCATGGGTGGAACTAGCCATGATGTGACCGCCTGGTGAGAAACACGAGGTGAAGCTCTGTGCTTTCATGCATCCAGGAGAACATGCAAGGCACGGGGAGGTGCTAATGGAGGCACTCTACGCACAGCAGTCACACCTTTGCACAGTTTCATAGTGTAATGAATGATAATGGTAATATCATAATAATGAATGGTAATATCAGTCTGTATTTCTACCACTACTGGTATTCTGGAGACAGTGAATTCTGCACCAACATTAACAGCTGCCTTAGCCCTACTCCTCATACAGGTGTGTCCTCACATGACAGAAACCATCTGCTCCCAAATCAGGAGAAGCAGAATTGTAGTTGATGCACTGACTGCGGTCCTAAGCCTGCTTCTTCTCCCATTTGTACCCATCAGTTGTGCCTCATTTCTCATTTTGAAGTTACCCCCCCCCCGAGCAGAACCAATAATACATCTGAAGGCGGTGTGATGGAAGATGCACCACACCTCCAAAGGGCTACTAATAGGTCTGCTGTCCCTGCTCCCAGGCTACTAAGCCTCAGGTCCAGGCAGCTCCATGTTTCCTGAGTGCACCTGAGGTGTGCAATAACCTGAAACATGGGAAGTCCCCAAATACAGAAAAGCACTTAAAGGACTCGTAACTTCAAAGTGACTGAGCTCAGGCCTAAGTCTCACATGCCTTTAGAGTGTTACTTTCTGTTTCATAACACGGAATTTAACTTCACATTTTACAAGTTTGTCAGGCATAGGATTAAAACTTCCTTTTCCCAGATGATGCTTCAGAACAGTAAAGCTAGGCTATAAACTAAATATGTATGCTAGAAGTAATGTATGGTATGAAAGGTGCCAAATAAAATTACCATTCCAAATAAATCACTTCAGATACAACACGCAAGATATCCTGCTCACTGAATAGCACAAGTCTGACTGAGCAAAAATTATGCCACTGTTCTTATCCAAATCAGAAGCACAATCATTTAAGCCATTTATTGTCAGCCCATTAGCTTGCCTTTAATTAATATGGGTATGCTCATAATTTTACAAGTGATTATTTTACATTGATTATGCAATCAATGAAAGTTTTCTTGTGACTCAGATTAATAAAAAACCCCCAGAATCTACAGTCGAAGGAAAAGCCAGAAACTCAGAGGAGATGGACACACAGATAAAAGGACTACATTTGGCAAAGATCTGTTTATACCTCAGTGTATATGACACACAAAAATACTAATCAAAATCATGTCTGATGAACAGAAATACTGAAACTGGTTTTATGTGCAGAATTAATGATTAAGTAGGTCTTGAAATGCACATACCAAGTAAAATTAGCACTACTTACTATGGCACTCTAAAAGGCATTAGTAAACTACCCAAGGAATATTTGTCCGTCGTTACAATCACTGTATTTTAAGAAGACTATTGCTGCAGAAGAAAGCAATTTAGATGACTGCATTTTGGGGGTCTGAGCTGAGAAAGTTGATTATTCAGACATGGTATTTACAGGTCTGACAAAGAGAAACCAGCAAGACGTTGAAGACGAAACAGACTGAAAAGAATGGAACAGATTGACACCAATAATCAATTTCACATGGTACCTAATTTAATCATAAACTGAAATACAGTCAATAGTTCTGAACTCCAGAAATAAATACACCTGTAAACTTCACCTGCTTTTGCCCAAGATCCTTTCTCTTCCCCATCACAAAAAAATATTTCTTTTTTTATAAGGTCGCATGTTGTAAAACTAGATGACTAACAGACACAATGATAACAAAAAACCATAGGGATGATCCCAGCTTGCGGAGAAGCCAGCAATGACTCTGGAGATAGCTTCCTTGCTTCATCTTCTCAACTATTAACCACTTAAAATCGCTAAGGCTTTCATTTTCAAATTCCGGCACCACGAATTCAAACAGAAATAATTTCAGTATTGCAACTTTGACAGTCCTGCAGCAACAGTGTGTTTAAACAGTTAAGCCTCAGTACCTTCATGACACGGGTACCACTGCACCTTCCCACGAAGACAAGGAAATCAGGACAGACTATGCAGTCCAGCTAAAACAGCGCAGCAAGTCAACAGCAGTCCCTGAAACAGAGGGCTGGTGAGTCACGTCTCAGTTGTCCGCCCCAGCCAGTAAAGAATGAATGTAATGCAATTTCTTTTAAAATTTATTTTCAAAGGCAGACAAATGAGCAAGGCACCCAACTTCCACTAAGAGGCAGCTAGACTTGGTATGGGCAGGAGAGGGGAGCCAGATCTCACTTAGGTCTTTTAAAATCCCTCCCCCAAAGACCTTCAAGTACCTCAGCCAATCACAGAATCACAGAATCATTCAGGTTGGAAAAGACCTGTAAGATCATCAAGTCCAGCCATGAACTAACACCACCATGCCCACTAAATCATATCCCGCAGTGCCATGTCCACACGTTCCTTGAACATCTCCTACTGATGGTGACTATACCACCTCCCTGGGCAGCCTGGTCCAATGCTTCACCACTCTCTCAGGAAAGAAATTTTTCTTAATATCCACTCTAAACCTCTCCTGGTGCAACTTGAGGCCATTCCCTCTTGTCCTGTCGCTAGTCACTTGGGAGAAGAGACCAACACCCACCTCACCACAACCCCCTTTCAGGCAGTTGTAGAGAGCGAGAAGGTCTCCCCTCAGCCTCCTCTTCTCCAGACTGAACAACCCCAGCTCCCTCAGCCGCTCCTCAGCAGACTTGTGCTCCAGACCCCTCACCAGCTCCGTCGCCCTTCTCTGGACACGCTCCAGCACCTCAATGTCCTTCTTGGAGTGAGGGGCCCAAAACTGGACACAGCATTCGAGGTGCGGCCTCACCAGTGCCGAGTACAGGGGCACGATCACCTCCCTGCTCCTGCTGCCCACACTGTTTCTGATACAGGCCAGGATGCCGTTGGCCTTCTTGGCCACCTGGGCACACTGCTGGCTCATATTCAGCCGGCTGTCGACCAGCACCCCCAGCTCAGGCAAAAAGCACTTAAAGCTGAGAGAAATTTCGTAAGTAAGTGAGATTAAGCTGCTAATTGTTGGGAGCTCATTGAAAACCTTAATGGATAACAGATACCATATAAACTAACCATTAATTAATTGTATCGAGCACACCAACGGGGGGATGCTCATGCCAGGCCAGGAGGGAGCCAGCAGGCCGTTCCCAGCAGGGCTCCACACCGAGCCACCGGAGGGGCAGGGAGCTGGCAGAGGAGCAGCGGGGTGAGTGCAGGTCTGCGCAGAGGGGCTGCGGGGCAGCCGGCTGCCCAGTTACACAGGACAACCCTGCGCGGCAAGAAGGACCTGAGGCAGTCAGCTTTATTAAAACTCAGTGGTTAAACTGGCATTTCACAATGAACTCTGCCAACATGCCACTTGTTCAGTAATTATCATTTGTTGAAAAGAGACAAAGGTAAGAACATAGACATAAAACTAGCTTTTTAAATAAGTAATGAGGAAGAGGGAAGATCACAGAATCACAAAGGTTGGAAAAGACCTGTAAGATCATCAAGTCCAACCATCACCCCAACACCACCATGCCCACTAAACCATGTCCCACAGTGCCTCGTCCACACGTTCCTTGAACACCTCCAGGGATGGTGACTCCACCACCTCCCTGGGCAGCTTATTCTAGTGTCTCACCACTCTCTCAGGAAAGAAATTTTTCCTAATATCCAGCCTAAACCTCCCCGGTGCAACTTGAGGCCATTGCCTCTTGACCTGTGATTTCTGGGCAGTCTGCTCTCCCAAGAAGGTGCACAACCTAAGTTTGTTTTTTCAATTTTACCGCATGCAATTCCACGCAATAAAATTACCCTGATTAACTACCCTAACGTTAACTAACCTAATCTGCGTGTTGCACGTCTGGTGTGTTCAGTCAGATGATCCCCCATTCCTCATTAAATTACACGTTAAACTAGCTCAGTAATTCCTTTCTCATCCTCTGCAGTGCTTAAGGTCTCAGGCTAGTTGAACAAAAAAAGGAGGGCAGGAAGGCAGAAGAAATGAAGAGTAAATGATGGACTTTTAAGCGTAGAGATGGTGTCAGCACTGGCAAAAGAGACGCCTGAGGAACAGATGGGTCTTTCAAGCCCCCGCTCACAGGTGACAGACGGAAGTACCCAAGAACATCAAAGAAACCTGATGGCATCTTTCAAACAGAGTAAAACAAAAAGTTCCTGATGAGTTTATTATTCAGACTTCTTTCTTTTTCCTTTTTTTTAAAATGATAAAAATTACAGTTAAAAAGCAGGAATCCTTCTGCTGATTCAGTGGTCTTTCAATCATTCCCCCACAGCTGCCTGAAGTACAGCAGGAAGAAATGAAGCCACACTCCATTCAGAACACCGGCATTCACGTGTTCTCCCACAATTCTTATCTCGCTTTCAGGGGTTTTTTAATGTCCCTGCACAATTTGCCGTTTTAAAGTGTGTTTACTATTTGTCACTTCTTATTCTCAGTTCAGAAGTTTTGCTGAGGCAATGTTTCAGTTGGTAATTTAAGAGTAAAAGATCTCTGGGTCGACAGCATGCCGTTATTTACACAGGAAGATGCACATTCTCCTCAATGCCATTATTTACACAGAAAGATGCACATTCTCAAAAAGATTACTAATTTTCCATTGCGAATCAAGCTCCCCTTCCTCCCACACCTACCAAAAGTGTCAATGACTTAATTTGAGACATCTTAGCTCTATTAGAATTATCAATAAACTCTCCCTCCTTACATTCCTTTCTCTCCTTTGAACTAACACAGGAGCATAAAATGGGGATTACGCCTTTGAAAGGAAAAGCAATCATTATTGACTGGCCCACTTTGGATTCTGCTCTGTGTTTCCCTGCATACTATTAGAGATGGGAAGCTGGAAAGTCAGGCAGAATGGCTTTCTAGGCGAGATCCAACCCATGGACTGTAGGCTAGACACTCCACAACAGACAAAGAAAACAAAGGAAAATAAAGTACTCTCCGTTTTGCAGAAAGAGAAGCAAGAAAAAATGAGACTAAAATGTCTCCCATAACATTATCCCAAAGGTGTGCAGCAGAATCAAGAACTCAGCAAAGGTATTTCCAAGCCCCACCCGAATTATTCCTGACCTCTTCCAACACAATTCAAACCTGAAATAAAATTCAGTACTAGGGGAAGAGATTGCACATCAACTGTGAAGACCATGCTGAAATTTCAGTTTATTTGGGGAACAAGAGGCAACTCATTCCATGGCGGAAGTCACATACTTAACGAATAAGTTGTTACTATTTTTTATCTCTGCATTTGGAACGCTCTTCAAGACCTCCCAAACTTCACTGCTTCTAGAAATTGTGACATCCCAGGGAAAGGACTGGGATATCAGATCATGTCCTAGAAGAAAAAGCAGATGGAATAGCAAAGCAATAAATGTATTTTCATGGATATGGTTCACACAGTCATAGGGGAACAAACTGCATAGATACTGAGAATATATAACCAGCTAACGAAAAACATTTTCTCTGAACAGGATGCTTTCCAAAATTTTCCTGGGAAACAGGTATCCTCAGCTGTCCAGGGTCACTGAACAGGCTGTCACTGCAACAATGTCGTTAACAAGCACCTACAACATACCAAGAGAATGTCATCATTTATAGCATAAGAGCAATATTGCTGCTGCTGATCTGGGATGCAAAGCCTGCCTTCTGTAACCTTCAATACCAACTTACCCAGCTCCACACCTAGAGAGAAAAAGTAGCAATGGGTTTAGGACAGATTTAGCATTTTTAAATGATCCTATTCTGTCCATTTTACAGTCCCATCTGGCTGGCAGAATGCCACTAGAGCATGCAATTTAATACAGTCATAGCTGTCACAAGACATACTAGATTGCTCTATCCATGGACTGTCTTCTATATATAACTGATAAGAGCTTGCATAATTAAGGTTGCATTTAGAAGTCTCAGCTATGTAACTAATGGCTCTTTGCAGAGAGCTTTCATTATATATGGAACACAAGTTTTCCTCACAAGAGTCATTTTTCTTCTCCAAAAATGCCTCACATTTTTTTATGTTGTATTTACAATAATCTTCAATGTTAACAAGGGCTCTAATTTTAAAACCTGGTGCAATTCCTTTGAACTTTCAATATTAAACTGCTTTTTCTTCGTATAGAAGAGAAACTGAATTTTGTATGAGTGTTAAACAAGGACAAGTCTGCATTCTTACACACAGGATTGTGAAACAACTGGAGACTCCCTTTCCTGAGACTCATCAAGGAGTCCATCTCCCTGCCTACACAGCACAACAAGAAGCCGTCAAAAGCAGGAATACCTGGAAAGCTGCCAGCATTATTTGTTCCTCTATTATTTCTAAGACGTTGGCAATAAGGACCCAAAATACCCTGAAAATAAGCACTGGGTCTTCTAACAAACTTTTATAGCTACTGGAACAGAATTCAGTTCACCAGTTCTGCTGTACGGAGCATCAAAGTTAGGCAAAGGCTTCACTTGCTCTCAGAGGTTTTCAGGACAATTTTGGGACAGGCTCTATTTTGCTCAATTTTAAATAACGGAGTGGTCTATTAACTTCCGAGAAGTGTGGATCATTTTGATCCTATACATATTCAAAGCAGTTGAAAATCACATGTATTGAATTCTCCATTATGCATATCTATCTATCGTCCAAGACAAAGAGAGAGAAAGTCTCACCTCCTTCTTTCGCCTCCTCCCCCTGCCCCCAGGGGTAGATATGCACTTTGAGTCTACAGTAATAATCCCTATATGAAAATTGTGACTGTTGTCCAAACCCCTTACTTCCACATCCTATGGCATAAATCCTTGACGTCACAGAAAGTCAAATACTCAATCCTTAGAATAATATTAGAAACACACACACCACACTCTGTACCTTATAGCTCACCATCAACACCTGCGCATGCTGAGATGTAAAAAAGATGCTACATCGAGACATCTGTTGTGAGAACCCAGGTAACCTCATCTGTAAGTAGTATAATTTGCATTTATTTGTCTATCTAGATACTTATATGGCTCGCTCACTGTTTTACTAAGGCATTTCACAGGCAGTAATGAAGTTCTCTAGGAAACAACCATTGCAAAATAAGCATGATTATCTCCAGCTGAGAGGTAAAGAACAGATATACACAGGAACGGAGTGCGCTGCTGAAGGTCACACTGAAAGTCACCATAATCAGACCAGAAGTCTCCCAAAATCACAGGTTGGCTGTGACTCCTTCCTCCCATGCTGTCTTGGCTGAGCAGAAAGTCAAAACGCAGCAGTAACGTGACCTTTTGCTTCCCAAGTTTGAGACAAAACTATTACCTCTAACCGAAATAATCTTAAAATGTTAAGAACGCTAAGATTTTCTGTATCATGCCACCGCAAACACCTTAGTACGCATTTATGCCTAATATTCTTAGCAAAATGCTTCTATTGTAATTGTCCATCAGTCACTACTGTTAGTGGTAGCTGTGTCAGAGCTGAGTAACAGCGGCTATTTTCATCAGGCAGAAATAATTCTGCAGCAGCTCATACCGAGTTTTAGGAGCAAAGACGACATCAGTCTACCATTCAGGAGTTTTTTAGAGTCCTCATCCTGAATGATCAATTTTCATTAACATTAAATCCAAGATGGGTATATGTCAAGCCTGGCTGCTTCCTAGTAAAATCTATGGAGGTGATTTGAAGAAGTGTAGGGATGAGAGGGATTCAAACCTAACAAAGAAGTTTATGCCTGAAATCATCCTGGTTTTTTTGGGGGGTATCAATTGGTATAATAAAAGAAATGCTTCCCTACGAACTATGGCTTGCTTACAGCCGCTGAACTTCACCACGCCATAATGCCAACCTGTCTCGATTTTCATCCTAGACCACTGGGAAAAAACTCCATGTTCATATTAGAAACCCCTCACCGCAAACAGCCCAATAACACTGGGAATGACACTGGTAAGCAAGAGTATTCACAGCTTGGTTTTGATGGGCATTCTGCTTCTTTGGGAATATAAAACACAGACTTCATGGGTTTGTAGTGCTCCTAGCACTGAGAAACTACCAAGAAGCTTACTGGTGCGAATTGACTACGAAAGCAAAGCAAACAGAAGCACAGATTTAGGCTCCGAAAGGCGCTTTCCCTGAAGCAGGAATTATAGGATCCATGGGGGTGATTTGCTTACTCTGTAGCACTGTCCACCCACAAGGATCACCTGGTCATTTCTGACTAACAACTTCCGTACTACTGTACAGACATAGAAGTCCAGTACTTTCCTGCAGCTTGTGACAGCTTTTTGTTATTTTTCATCTTTTGTGCAAAAGACATTTAGTTTGTTTCAATCTACCAGAGTGGTTTCTGCCTTACACATGTGGAGGGCAGGTCTCTGGATGGGTGTTCAACAAGCCTTTCTGCACCACGCACGTAGCACGTGTTGCCTGCCTGAACACGTCTGATGGACTTGATCTGTCCTGAGTTCTTATCCAACCAGCAAGCCTGAGAACGTGCCTGAAGTGGGCTCACCCTGTCCATACCAAATCTGTCATCAGAAGGACTGCAGACACAGCACCAAACAGACGTCTAATATAACTTGGAGGATGAAGAAATCAGCATGTGATTTAAAAATCTGTGAGCTTTCGGCATGATACCCAAAGCCTAACTGCACGCAGTACTTCTCAGGTGCACCACCTCTCTTAAAGTAGCTTATTAATGATCAGAGGCACACTTAATGAGTTTGAAACAGCATGGGTTGGGCATGATGTAAGTCCGGCTATCCCAAGGAAGACACAGATTCAACCAGCAGCTGAATGACTCCCCGTTTCCCCATCAGACAGACCATCTTGCAAAAAATGCTAATTCATAATGGCAGAAAACCATCAGGATACCCAATTCATACCAAAAAGAAATCAGCTTATGCAGGAACTGCACAGTCAACGTGCAATCCTTTCACACCCCTGACAGTAATGTAACCAGCCATCAAGTGGAGTGGCCAACCCTTCCCAATACATCACAAATCAGCATCGCAATTCAAACATCTATTGCTGAGACAGCACGTGTAACAAATGGCAGAGCTGAGATTAGAACCTGGTACCATTCCCTGGGTCTTTCCTGTGCCAGAGATGGCTTAAAGGCACAAACCCCCTGAATAAAAACTGCACAGATCTAAAAAGGACTTCATTTTACAGTGATGACAATAAAACTTCGGCTTGAAAATACGGCAGCTGTAAGCAAAACCCACACATCATCCCAGCAAACTTCTCACCAGAAGCTTGTGTCTTACTGCGGTTCAGCATACTTAACTATTTCTGAATGGGAACACAGAGCATCATCTGCTGATTCCTGCAGCAAACAGCCTCCCTTTAGGATCACCTAGTCTAGTCTTCACCATGCCCAGCTCTAGCATAGATTGCAAGACCAGCTCAGCTCACCATGGTGTGATACAAGACTGTCAGACTCCACCATCTGGTGTGACAGGAAACTGGTTTTCTTTAAAATTTTAGAAATTTATTGAGTGCATTTGCTTCAGTGCATATTTTCCCATGAAAGGTCTCTATATTGTTAAAGACCCCAAGGGTCCTCGAGTCGTTCATTCCAACCACTTCCCCTAGCAACTCTTCACCCTCATCTTCCTCTTCGTTATGCATCTAGAACAGATGCCAGCCGTAAAGGATCTTCTTTTATCTTCCTCTGACACTTTTCTACACAGAGCATTTCATCCACAGCATCCCTATATCCCTACAGTTAAGGTCAGCGTGTATGTCTGTATGCAATTCTTTATTTCGTCTCGCAATCACTTCTCTGCAATGTCAAACCATCAAAGCCGTACAAGCCACCCCGCCATGTTTCTAACAGTATCACAGTTAGGGTAAGATGAGTTTTCACCAGTATTTATCAACTCAGTGTCACCTTCAGCCTCTGCCCCTGCAACAGATTAATCACTTATTGCATTCCTCAGGAGAACTGAGCATCCTGGACCCATTCCTTTCTTCCCATCACCAGCTGTGGAGAAACATTCACGAGCAGTAGACATTTCAGGTTTTTTAAATGTTCATGAATTTACAACATTTGGGCACAACAAGAGTGATGGCACCAGACAGAGACCCTGTCTTTGCATCCCTTTTTTGCTTCCTTTCTCATACAGGAACTCACCTAAAAGATAGAAGTGCTTCTATCCCCTATGATGTCCATCCTTTAATTAAAGAATGTGCGTCTCCCTTGAACTTCTTATGGCACTCCACACATCCTTTTGATGCACTAGTGGATCACTACTACCATTTTACTAATACACCCCGGGAAACCTTAAAATGCTACAAAATAGGATGATGCCATACTTATGACGTAGATAGAGTGTTACAGTTCCTTCCTTCACAAAGGTGGCTGCCTCCATGCACTGCATACTCACATGAACTTTTTTATATCCTTCATCTTCTCCTTCCACAACGACAGGCTCACTGTGTTTCCTCATTAAAGCCCATGGGTTTTCTCACGCGTAAAATATATTAAACGTACGATAACTTTAGCAGGACAATATAAGACTTACAGCAAGTTAGCTTCAAGTCAGTACTTCCATTCTCAGCTTCTGGCTTTAGTTCTTAAGTCTACCACTAAGTGTCAACACTTGCACCCAGCTCTGGTGTTGCCATTCAATGGCCAACTTGCCATGTGACCCTGGCCATCATTTCAATTATGTTCCTCATCTTTGTTTCTTGTAAAGAGCTCATAATTCTCAGACAGAGGAAGCCACTCATTCCAAATGCCAAATATTCTTACAGTAAGCATGCCAAAATCCCATGACAAAAGGCTCTGTAGAAGTGTAAAGTGATAGTAAAATGTTATTATTAATGTGTATATGAAGATATTGTCACTTGAACTTCCAAGCAGCTTTTCACCCCTGGAGAGGACATCAGAACCAAGAAACAGTGCTGCAAGAAAACTAGCAATTACATGAAGGCTACAATAGCAATCATGGAAATTTTTTTCTCAGATCAAGACAGAACCCTTTTATTTCTTCCCCAAGTGTTGATACACAACATTAATGACATTTTTACAGCTCCTGGAATCAATCAATATTAGGAATAACAAGCAAGGTGTTTTTCCTCCAACTGAATGAGACCGAAGAGAGAAAGAAATTCTAGCAGGGAAAAAAAAGTAGTAAAATGCTGACATCCTGACTTAGCGCTAAGGTTATACATTTGACATTCATATTCTTAACTTCCTATTCATCTATGGAGAAAATTCCTTTATTTTTATAACAAAATAATTTGAGTTGCTGTGCAGCATAATTTCAATCTAATATTAAAGTCATACTACACATACATGCGCACACATGGCCAAACTGAGAAATTAACTCACAGAGCTATAAAGTAACTTCAATTTCTAACATTTTCGCAAAGTCGAGGTGTGTAGATACACAGCTGGGCAAATTGATTTTGGAATCGGGCCAAACCTAAAATTAAATGCTTTGTGACAGCTGTCACCATTTGTCCGTCATGCATCAGAGAACATCAGGCCATACTATGACATCAGCTGAAGAACATATATCCTTTTGTCTAAGCTACTGCCTAGTTCCGTGCTCTCGTGGCAACTCATGTGCACATTTCACAGAATCACAGAACCGTTAAGGTTGGAAAAGACCTGTAAGATCATTAAGTCCAACCATCAACCCAACACCACCATGCCCACTAAACCATGTCCTTTAACTGATACCTGGCAGATGATTACCAGTGAAATTCCACTTGCACCACTCCCTTGCCTCTCTCCTATCAGAAGTACAAACACTTGTAGGGACTCAGTCAACTTTTAGCCTTGCCGAGTAAAATGCAACAGTACAATTCAGAAGCAACCTCCAATCACTCAGCACCTACTCCAGAGGCCTTCCACCACCTCTGTGGATTTGCAACTACCCTTCTTTATTACTCTTCTCTACCCATGGAAGCTCCACAAGCACCTTCAGAGAAAGTGAGACGTAACAGCACGTTCTCATTGCTTGCACCCTAAACCTTCTCCAATACGCGCACTAGGCAACTGAAAGAGAACCCCTTTAGTGGAAAATACTTCAAGTACATGTATCAAATTAATTTCCCAAGTCACTGCTGACAGTCACAGAAATCAAACGACTGCGCGCACTTACTTTGTTTCTTACAGGGGGAGCGGACGCTCTCCATTAGACTGAGCAACTCGCTTTGTTAGTAGCCAATGCGCCAATCGTCAGGAGGGTTCGAAGTGTGTTAGTGTAGGTACACCAAACACAACTCATCATATTTGTCCACAACAGAGCTGCAAAAATAGCAAACAGGAGGAAGAGAGGGCCAAACTGTAAAGATACCACAGAGTGCAAAACATAACATCCTAAGAAGTCTCAACGTGACCGAAGATTTTATACTTTGGAACAGATGAGGCAGCAGATACTTGGTGACAGGCTCCTGAAAAACTGCATCCGGAGGACAGATAAGCAGCATACCTGTTCTAAACAGAATGCTGTTGCAAGATGGTTAATCAAGATAGCTCAGCCTGATGTTTTTCATCCCTCTTTCCATAAAGAGGAACTTTAAAAGTCTAAAAACCTATACTGTAAAAATTTGTTCAAATTAGCTTGGAAACGGACATGGAATTTTGCTGTAATCGCTTGTGTTTGTGCCAAGTATTGCTGCTATAGTACATTTCTCTTGTTAATGTCTTTAAACTACGAGCACACCGCAATAACTCGGCATTGATTTTCAAAGTACACTTAGCACAATAATGTCTCCAATTTGTAAGCAAAACAGTAGCACTATAAATCAAACTGTTAAAGTCACTATTTGAGCCAAACATGAGCAAATTAATAGAAGAAGTATGGAGATCTGCCTTTAGATTTCTATATATTAAAACTGTGGACTTTAGCACCCACCACATTGTGCTCTAGGTCATTCACACGGCATAGGAGGGGAATTGCTGAATGACAGAATCACAGAATCACAGAATCACTAAGGTTGGAAAAGACCTGTAAGATCATCAAGTCCAACCACCACCCCAACCCCACCATGCCCACTAAACCGTGTCCCACAGTGCCACATCCACACATTACTTGAACCCCTCCAGGGATGGTGACTCCACCACCTCCCTGGGCAGCCTGTTCCAATGCTTCACCACTCTCTCAGTAAAGAACTTTTTCCTAATATCCAGCCTAAACCTCCCCTGGCGCAACTTGAGGCCATTTCCTCTTGTCCTGTCACGAGTCACTTGGGAGAAGAGACCAACACCCACCTCACCACAACCCCCTTTCAGGTAGTTGTAGAGAGCGATAAGGTCTCCCCTCAGCCTCCTCTTCTCCAGACTGAACAACCCCAGCTCCCTCAGCTGCTCCTCGTCAGACTTGTAGCTTTATTGCTGTGTCCCTCACTGTTAGTTAACGTACAGAGAACTGAAGGTGACTTGCAGGTTCTTCCTTCTGCAAGGTTGAGAAGTGCAGATGCAGGAAAGCCATTTGCTCGACATTACAAGCCTTTCACAGACGGCCTTACAGTGGAAATGGGATTAAAATCTCCAACCCTGTGCCATGAAAGTATGACAGAGGAGCAGGATGTTGAACGAGCAAGTGATAATTACTTGATGTAAGATTTATTAGGTTAATCTCTCTGTATGATGTAACAAAGCACTTTATAACAGCAGAGATCAAGACTCCAGTGCACTGTCAGTGCAACGGAACTAGAGAAATACATTATATTGAGTAGTTTCTGGCTCAGAAGACTGGAGATATTTTATGGTTAAACTTGTGATGCTCACAACAGCATATATCTGAGAAATAGGCAGCAAAGTAAAAAAAAAAGACTCCCATTAAAATTAGGCTCTGACACCTTTTCATCCATACCTGAGCAAATGTCTCAAGCACACAAATGAAAGGCTTATTTTTAATCCTGCCAGCTTCCAAGATGACACCACGGCTCTTAAGAGATGTGCTAAACTTCCTGATTTTTGCCTTATCCCTAACAGAGACGCCAACAATTCCCTTGTCGGTGTGTCACACAGCTGAACATAACCCCAGCACCGCACTGGATCCGCCTGGACTCCGCCGGCACTGAAAGGCAGCAGAGGTGCTCGGGACAGCAAAGGCTGTGGCCAACGCACAGCCATGGCTGGGGGCAGATGCAGCTGCTCAGCCAAACCCCTGCTCCGAGGGAAGAACACACACAGCTGCTTTCTGAGTCCCAAAAGGGGAGTCTTGAAGTGTATTAGGTATACTGGAGAGGGAGGGAATGTCTTCTTCAACAGTCCTAGTAGACGGACAGAGAAAGCTGTCCGCCAGAAATGCAGGAGCCAAGATCCCACAACAACAACAACAAAAAAAAGACGCATTTCCTCTGACTGTCATTTTAGTACCAGAATAAGAAGCTGCTGTTGCTGCACTCTAACCAGGCAATGACTGCAAAGCACTTCATTTTCCCATTAATTAGATCCTACTCTAAATGTAGAAGTAACTGATGTGTCAACACAGGCAAATGAAACAACTCTCACAGAATCGCAGAATCACTAAGGTTGGTAATGACCTGTAAGATCATCAAGTCCAACCATCAGCCAACCCCACCATGCCCATTAAACCATGTCCCACAGTGCCACGTCCACACGTTCCTTGAACACCTCCAGGGATGGTGACTCCACCGCTTCCCTGAGCAGCTTATTCCAGTGTTTCACCACCCTCTCAGTAAAGACATTTTTCCTAACATCCAGCCTGAACCTTCCCCTGGCACAACTTGAGGCCATTTCCTCAACACAAGGCCATTTCCTCTCAACATAAAAGGAAGAGAGTTGCTCCTACCACTTGGTACTGGATGACGGATTCTGTTTTTTTTGTAAAGAATTGCTTCTGTGAGAAGCAATGCCACTGCAGCTCAGCAGCCATGCAGCAGCATAGTTATTCTATAAGGTACCTTCACATCATCCCACACATCTACTGGCAACACATCCCTACAAAACCCACCACCTCTCTACTTCAGCTGGAAAAACTCCTTTATCATGTTTTGAACATGTATGGGTCACCTAAGCATTCACTGACACCTTCATCTTCCAAACACGATGTGGTTTCTCCTTTGGCAAACACTGCGTGGAATCAATTCAATGCTTAAAATTTTAAAGATCGATGCCTGATCTTCTTTTAAAATCTCTCACAAAAATAGCAGCCAACTGCCCCCAGTTAGATTGACTGTCACCAACCAAGACTTAAAACACTAAGAACCTAATGCACACCGGCGAACTTGCTACTTGCCATTAATTTCACTTTTTGGTTGGGCATCAACCATCGCACTCAATCAAATTTCATAACTACAGTCGTTAAGGGCCAAGTGACTAGTGACAGGACTAGAGGAAATGGCCTCAAGTTGTGCCAGGGGAGGTTCAGGCTAGATATTAGGAAAAAGTTCTTTACTGAGAGAGTAGTGAAACATTGGAATAGGCTGCCCAGGGAGGTGGTAGAGTCACCCTCCCTGGAGGTATTCAAGGAGCGTGTGGATGTGGCATTGTGGGATGTGGCTTGATGGGCATGGTGCTGTGTAGTGTTGGGTGGGTTGGTTTTTGGTGTGTTGTAGTTGTTTTTTGTGGTTTTTTTTTTGTTTTTTTGTTTTTTTTTTTTTTTAGGGTTGGACTTGATGATCTTACAGGTCTTTTCCAACCTTAGTGATTCTGTGATTCTGTGATTCTGTGAAGGGCTGTCTCCTTTGCCTGCACTTGTAGTGACCACTACAATGGGGGACTTACTGGGTTCTATCAAACCTTACTGAAGTAACAAACCTGGTAGAGTTACGGGGAAGCTAAAGCAGGTGTTAGCTGGGAAGCTTACGGAACGTCAGAGCAATTCTTCCCTGTCTTTTTTGTTCTGTAAACACGCACACGTGCATGTGCGCACACACACACACAGAGTTAGCAAGCACTATCAAGAATTGTTATAAGCCTTTTTGCAATGCTAGCCTCGGGTTTTTTCAATCTATCTAAATTACTGGGTAGGAAACTTTGACTAGTCTACTTCTAAAACGCATGCTGGGAAGTTGCAAACTCACTGTCCGTTGAGGCAATTCAAACAAAAATACTCACCAACCCTTCACTTGAGCCATGCAGCTGTTACAGGACACTGTCAATGTGCTGTACAATACTTCAGTTTGGAATACCTGCGTTCCTACAGTTCCACTACCTTGCTCATACCTCACTCCTGATCTTCCTTTAAAAGAAAAATGCATTAACAAGATGCCAGAAATTCAGTTATAACTGGGGGAGACAGGCTTCATATAAGTTTAAATGAGGTTCTTAAGAAAGTCACTTAACAAATGTCTTTTAGTGCATGCAGCCATGAAACCAAGGGACTGTCCAGTCTCTCAGCATTTAAACTATAAATGCAAACGTGCAGGGATGGGAAGGGGCCAGATGGCTCCAGGGATGACAGGCTGGTCAAGAGATATTCTGTCTTTCACCTTATCTAGGTCAACAGTTTGAAACAGACTGAAAAAATTAGCAGCTGACGGGAAAGGACCTGCTGGCCCATCCCAGTCCTCAATTGCCCACAGCAACCGGCAGCTTTTCCACCATCTAATCAGCAATATCAGGGGATGGACAGACCAGAGATGACCTCAACCAGTTCCCTCTGGAATACCATCTGGGTGCAGAGTCGGATGTACCAGTGTAGGAGACTTGCTTGACAGACCCCAAACTCCGTTCTGCAGCCAAAAACCTGCTCACACTAAGGCTAGCAGACAGTTAACTTTTCACCGATAATGAAGGCTTCAACACAGAAGAACAGAAGGGATTTTCCACTTCAAGAAGGTAGAAAAAGTAGCTCAGCCCCTGCCCCTGCCAACACCGTCTTACTCAATTGTTTTCCAAACTCTAGCACACAGCACCTGAGACAGATGAAAAGCTGATTCAAGTCAGTTCTTATTTCAACTCATTGTGAAATTGTCTAAAAGCTCATCCACCTCTGAAGTTGTTTAAACATTACTTTAGCCCTGTGAAATCTTGGCTGAAGGACCATCACACATCCAAATTCCGGCACATACATGGCTTTGACTCCCCTCTGTGCGTACATCGGATACAGGAGGGGTTACGCAATGGCTGTTACAAACTCATCTGATTAGAAACCCCTTCTCTGGGCGTATATCACAGCAGTCATAAATGAGTATGAAAGAGCGCAAATTCCATAAGAATCCATTCCTACAACGCTTGGGGAAAAGTTTGTTCCTTCCCTGCTTCACCAGCAGTTCTGAAACAGCCCTTGCTGCAGAATAGCCAAGCTTCATAACCCTACGAGCTGCAAAATTGCAGTTTCTGACTTTAGGGGAGCACTACAGACCCAGAGCAGAGCGCTGGGCCAGGGGGTGGGCAGGGGAGGAGGCGAAACCGATAGAGGCTGGGACCCAGCTCACAGGTGGGAGAGCAGAAGGCAAAGGAGCAGCGGCAGCTTTCCCGAGCCCACTACTCTAACACACAATGTGCTCGGCTCTGCAGGTAGAGGTACCCCATAACTTCCAGATGTCGGATTCAGCAGCCCCCCAAATACTCTAGCTTGCTCCCTTCTGCAGCTGGGGACCGGGCGACCCAGCACCCTGCTCCTGGCCACGTGATGAAATCCCAGGCAGTGGCTGATCTTGAAGTATTTCAGAGCTACGAAGTAGTTATCCTGAAGCGTATGCTTTAGATAGCGGGCAGCTGAGTTCCTTCCTAATAATAGAAAGAGAAAGTCTTCCAGAGAGAGCAGTAACAGACACATCTTATTTAGTTAAGTATACAACGAGCAACTGTGGCTTGTAACAAATTTTATGTCCCTGTTAATTCAGGTCTGTTCAAAGGTGCGTATAATCGGAGACAGCAGTTAAAGCAGCTTATGATATGGCTGAACATAAACCCCC
The DNA here is from genome assembly GCF_030936135.1 of Gavia stellata. NCBI lineage: Eukaryota > Metazoa > Chordata > Aves > Gaviiformes > Gaviidae > Gavia > Gavia stellata. The sequence goes on along the minus strand of NC_082597.1, from coordinate 85,151,371 downwards.
ATGAAAATAGTCAGAAATGTTTTTAAAATGTAATCTCTGTTTAGAGACTTTCATTTCAAGATGCTGCTAACGCGTATGACAGACGAGCACTACATCTGGTAATTCTCCAGTGTTCTCTGTACATCTCTATTCTATATACATCTACAGATACTCTCTATACATCTATCTCTATACATTACCTATTCTACACATCTCTGGTATTCTCTAGTCTATACATCTCTATACATCTACAGATATTCTCTATACATCTATCTCTATACATTACCTATTCTACACATCTCTGGTATTCTCTAGTCTATACATCTCTATTCTCTATACATCCACACATATTCTCTATACATCTGTAGATATTCTCTATACCTCTACCTCTATACATTACCTATTCTACACATCTCAGGTATTCTCTAGTCTATACATCTCTAGTCTCTGGTATTCTCTTAGTCAGCATGGACGGTGCTGACTAAGCATTTGCTCTTTTTGTGCAAGAGATTTCAAAAGTAAGACGGCGCAGGGGCTGGCTTGTTTAAAAATCGAACCCAGCCTACGCCAGGGTCCTGCAAGGAATTCTGGCATGTGGGGAGAAGGAGGAAACAAGTTCTGCTTCGCGGGCATTGCTGGCTGGCTGCATGCAGCAGCACCCGTGACAGGCAAAGCACTGTTCTAATGCACGAGGAGGCAGAACTGTTGCCCCCAAAACCTCCACGCGAAACCAGCACTGCAATTTCAAATCCCAGAACGACTAGTAAGAATTGGGAAGTAGTTCAGTTCAGATGAAATCTGCTTTGGAGTATATTGCTTTGCTGCCTCCTCCGCAGCTAAAACTCGCTCCTCGCCATTACAAGCAGGAACAATTTCACTGTCCTCTGGAGTTCTTCATTTGCTTTTTTGTATTAACTAACTCCCTCGCTCTGAACACCCCTTTCAGCGCTCTCGATAAATGGATCGATTTGAACCGACGACAGCAAAGTGCTGAGTTGTCACTCGACTCTCACTGAAAATACAAGGAGCTGAGCATCATCAGTCAATGGGAGGACTTACTCCTATATGTCATCTAGTGTAAGTTACTATAAGAGAAGACACTTTCACTTCCAACTTCATGCCAATTCCTGTTATTAAACGGCCTGACTTCCCAAATGCACACTTCCCCTTTAACTCTTTACTCCCTTTGTTTACAGTAAAAATTAACAGTCAAGTCCCTCTAAAATTTATGTTTAAGAGATTTTTTTTAAAAAAAAAACCAAAACCAGAAAGCAAAACACAGTAAATTTTTATTAAGTAATATATTCTGGCTCACCATCAGAGTCAACAACCCTGGAGGTGTTCAAGGAACGTGTGGACGAGGCATTGTGGAACATGGTTTAATGGGCATGGTGGTGGTGGGTTGATGGTTGGACTTGATGATCTTACAGGTCTTTTCCAACCTTAGTGATTCTGTGATTCTGGGTTATTTTTCTGTCTTTATTTTTCCTCCTATACCTTTTGACTCACGTTTTCAAGCTTTTCTCCAAAACTGCCAGGGCTAATGCTTTGTCTAGATTTTTGGTTTGGTTTCTTTCCAGCCAGTATTTTAAATAACCACACGACTCGGGGATCAAGACCTTAAGATAACTCTTGAACGACTGCAGAGTCAAAGTCATGATATTTGGCAATATTGAAATCTTTCAAATTCTAACTGCTACATTGCTATCTTATCATTTGCCAGTAAAGTCATCCCATTCATCTTACTGGTTTCAAATGGAGCTTTATTTCAGCCAAGGAAGGCATCACCATTAGATGTCTTGTATCTACTCATACAGTGCCAGCACACATAATAAAAATGAGCTACTACCCAAAGAGAAGGAATTTATCTTGGCTCAAGAAGGCAGAACAGCAAAGCCAAATCAGGTTAATGCTGATAAAACAAACAGCTCAAAATGAGAGTGCATTACTGCAAGGCTTTAATAGAACTTGATTTTTTTTTTCATAACTTTGAGAGAGTCTTCATTGCTTAATTTAGTCAGAACGCTACGAGCAGGGTCAAAACCCAACCAGCCAGACCCCCCTATTTATAAGAAGCCATCTCTCCTCCTCTTTTTCCACTCCCTGCATCTCTGCTCACCGAGCGAAGCTACACTATGCATTACAACACAATATATCCTTCCAAAAGTTTAAAGTTTAACATTTGCACAACACAAACAAGTGGAAAGTTGTCCTCTTGAGTGGTCACGTTCTGCTGTTCAGTAATGGGGTAACTCAGGAATCAGAACTCAGGACGAGAACCATAAAAAACCAAAACCAGAGTCTGAGTAGCTGAAGCAGTGAAAAATATGCTGGTTTGCCTCTCATCCAAAGGAGATCAACCCATCATCTGCTGGGATGGCTCCTCTCTGTAAGGAGAACATAGTTAGATAAAACCTAAAAGTTACTTTCACTCAGCCAGCAGTCAAAAAATAAATGTAGACCTGTGCATTTTGTCAGGGGTTTGGTTTTCGATGATATAAAGAGCCCTAAGGAAAACGTGCTGAGCTCTCCTAATTCAGCACAAGTACCGCAATGAGTAAAGAACTATTCTGTTCCTCAGGCTAGGCTACTTCAAACGTCACTGTGCTCCCGTAGGTACGGGGGCCATGAGAAGCCAGTGGGGGAGAGATCTTCCACCTACCTCACCGGTGGGCCACGTGCAGGCCAGTTGCTGCGGTTTGCACAAAATGACTGGCCAAACCCCTTTGCTTTTGCTACTTGGTTGCTAAAAGACAAGCAACCAGTAAGTTCTGCAGGGAATGACTGAATGAAAAATCCACTTTTTCAGGGCTAATTTTTACATAAACGAGCATCATAAAAAGTAACCCTACTCTAGGACACGAACATAAAGGGCAGATGTGTTTATGGCAAGTGTTCCCCTGTATCACAAACAACTAGGGAGCTCTCCACAGTCGCTGGAAGAGAGCCGTTTCGCAGGCAGGTGGTTTGGCGAACAATCCAGGGGTCTCTTCTCAGGGCTTTTCCAGTCGGAGGATATTCCTCTCAAAGTTGCAACACTACTCTGAAGCTAAGAGCCCTTTTCTCCTCGCTTTCAAAGGCAGAGGCCAACACGCAGAAAGCTGACCCACCTAAGCTGCTCAAAAAGCTCTGTAACATTTCCATCAGTGGCAGGATAGCTGCGCTGAGCACAGCGATCACCAGGTACACGAGCTGCTCCATCCCAGCACCATTCCACCCCACGTGCACACAGGACGCTCAGTGGAAAATGAATGAAGAGGCCAAGGTGGGACTATGTGTATTCCCCAAAGCATCTTAAATGTAAGCTCTGGAACAAAGTACCATTGCCTCTTTTGTGTCCACAGACACTCACGCAGCAGCCTTCCACGCTCACCCCAAGCCGCGCAGAACTGGGTACCAGGAACCCAGACCCAGAGGCCACACAGAGAGAATGAGTGCCAGCTCGTTCCACAGTAGGAAAAACGGGTGCTGATGATCACACCGAGTTTTGCCCGGCAAGTTTCTTCCCTTGTTCTCATCAGCTGCTTGCTTGAACACCAGCTTTCACAACCTGCTAATCTCAGCTCTGCTCTACCCGGTTCCCTATCTTCTTTGGCCTAGAGGCTCAGGAAGTCCCATCTCTTCCACATTTCTTCTCCTTCCTGTAACTTGTGAATTAACTCACCACCTTCAGAATGAATTCCACTCCTGTTCCGCCAGCAAAACTTCTACCTGTCACCCCATCATTCAGTCTACTTGCACCCCTTTATCCCTTCACCTGCCTCATCTTCCAAGAGTCTGATGTCCCAAAACAGGCCCTGCCTATGAGTCTGCATTTACACAACACCTTGCACAACCAAGCCCAGGTCTCTATTAGTGTCTAGACGTTGTTCTGACGTTTATATTAAGGCTTTTTTCTCCAGGTATGTTATTTGGTCAACTAAAGATATCATCTCTTCCTACAAACCTCAACACAATAGTAAGAGGACAATAATAACGATGGTAAAAGCAATAGCAGTAGCACTGTGTAAGATCCACATAATCAGCACAAGGTACAGCAGAGAAAATACCTAACTGTGATACGGCGTTTGGGACATGAATTGCAGAATAGCCTGCCCACTCAGACACCATGTGGAATTTAAGAAGGCAGCGCATAATTACCGGAGCTGGTCTTGGCTAGGATGCCAGGGTTAGCACTCCAGCACTCCTGAAAAGTGGCCAGGAAGGATGTTTTGCCTCTCATCCAAAGGAAATAAACCCATCATCTGCTAGACGGCTCCTAAACACTATGTCAGCCATCACTTTTACATAGATTTTAGAAAAATGCCCTTACTGATCTGCCTGAATGTCTTTCAGCATCAATGCATCCCTTAGCAGCGCACTGGACCAGTATCAACCCAGAAAACCAAGTGCTCTTCCCTGGTTCACCAAAAACATACTCTTTGCTACCTCCATTTTTCTGTACATTCTCAGCATGAAGACATTAAAGGAAACAGTGACCTAATTTTGACACTGTAGTTTCATAATGTAAAGATAACCTAATTCTTCACCAGTCCCAAAACTCATCTTCCTGATAAACGACCTTCTCTCTAGAGTATTTAGTATTACTTTTGGCAATAAGAGGACTGAACAAAATATGCAAACTGGAAATTAAAAAGCCTTGCTTTGCCTTGAGATCAATTAGGATGAGGTGCACAAGCACAGAAAAAGTATATGAAATACATTAATGTGCAGCTCTGCATCCTAAGATACGGGCAATGAAATCTCTTGCTTCAGTAAGGACTGAGATCAGGGGTCATGAAGGAAAGTTGTTTTCCCCCCATGGTACAACACTGCTTAATTGCTTTGATGCATAGAAGCTTTCTTTAATTTTCTTCAGCGACAACAAGTATTGGCCCTAAATAGGGTCAAGAAAGGTTTTGGTACAACAGTTCCGATTAGAGTGAGAAAGTGAGTATAGCCAAAGACATTTGGCAAATAAAAATACAACAGATTCCTACCATATTATTAATTGGATCAAAAAGGGTTTATATAAATAAGTAAAAAAAAATCTTGGCCACTAAGAAACAATTTTAGCAGAAAACTGCATTGATAAGCAAATAATAGACAAATCAACCAGGAAACAGATCAGCTTAGCATGACTTACCCTTACACATAGCTCGAAAGAGTGGAGGAGGGTAAGATGGGGAATGGTCACGGACTTCTCAGGGAACAGGCTAACTGTATGTGCTCGTTAACCACAGGTAAAGTGGAGAAGAGCTTCTATGCAGCATGACGCTGGGTGTGAAGTACCAGCACTCTCAGAGGAATGCCATTACTTCAGTAAGGAAGTGCAACAGATGAAGGTAAGTTTTACCTTCCATCACTCCTGCATTATTAGGAATGCCAGTGAAAAAGGGCTAACTTGTCTTAGAGCAGTATCTTGTAACTATTACGCCACTGTACACAGAATCTTCTCACACACACACACACACACACTCATGTAGCTATTTACAGCCATCATTAAAATAATTGCATTATTTAATTTTATTTCATAAAAACACTAAAGATAATGCTAACAAATACTTTATTAAAATGATGGCTATCTGCATTTTGGGATTACTTTCTAGCCAGAACACTTGCTCAGCATTCACTCTGGGTGGGTGTGTTGATCTGCTCGAGGGTAGGAAGGCTCTGCAGAGGGATCAGGACAGGCTGGATCGATGGGCCCAGGCCAATTGTATGAGGTTCAACAAGGCCAAGGGCCGGGTCCTGCACTTGGGTCACAACAACCCCATGCAACGCTACAGGCTTGAGGACGAGTGGCTGGAAAGCTGCCCAGCAGAAAAGGAGTTGGGGGTGTTGATTGACAGCCGGCTGAAGGTGAGCCAGCAGTGTGCCCAGGTGGCCAAGAAGGCCAACGCCATCCTGGCCTGTATCAGAAATGGTGTGGCCAGCAGGAGTAGGGAGGTGATCATGCCCCTGTACTCGGCGCTGGTGAGGCCGCACCTCGAACGCTGTGTTCAGTTTTGGGCCCCTCACTACAAGAAGGACATTGAGGTGCTGGAGCGTGTCCAGAGAAGGACAATGAAGCTGGTGAGGGGTCTGGAGCACAAGTCTGATGAGGAGCGGCTGAGGGAACTGGGGTTGTTCAGTCTGGAGAAGAGGAGGCTGAGGGGAGACCTTCTCGCTCTCTAGAACTACCTGAAAGGGGGTTGTGGTGAGGTGGGTGTTGGTCTCTTCTCCCAAGTGACTAGCGACACAACGAGAGGAAATGGCCTCAAGTTGTGCCAGGGGAGGTTCAGGCTGGATATTAGGAGAAATGTCTTTACTGGGAGAGTAGTGAAACACTGGAATAAGTTGCCCAGGGAGGTGGTGGAGTCACCATCCCTGGAGGTGTTCAAGGAACGTGTGGACGTGGCACTGTGGGACATGGTTTAATGGGCATGGTGGGGTTGGGTTGATGATTGGACTTGATGATCTTACAGGCCTTTTCCAACCTTAGTGATTCTTCACTTCCGCAATCTTCATCCCTTTAGAAGGCCACATGTGTGCATGACAGCCTCATGTTACAGTATCTGTGACTTTCATTGCACAAAACTCAGTGCACTTCCTTTGAAAAGTACTATTCGTGACTTCCCAAGACTTCTTTCCGACGACATCAACGGCATACACACCCACGGAGCGTAAAAGCAGCGAGGTAAGTCCTCCACCCTGGCCTAAGAACCTCAAACAAAATGTTTTTTGACGTGGAAAGACTGCATGTGCTGAACAAAATGCCAGGCTTCACCACGAAGACTTTGGTCAGCTTGGAGAACCGCCATTATTGGAAAGCAAGCAAATGGAAACTTCCTTTCATAAGGACAACTCAGCTACTAAGAGCGATAGGACGAAACATCCAAAATCCTCCTGGCTAACACCTATTACTCTCGTACCAGTGAGCGTCATCCTCACTGAAAGGTACACACTATATCCTTTCTCTCTCCCTCGCAACTACTCCCCTCTAACAGATGGTCAGTTTACATGTGGTAAAGCCCCACTGTAATTAAAAACTCCTTTCTCATTAGCCATCCTCCAAGAATACGACAGCGCTGGCTCACTTCTGATGAGTATGATGTGCTTCATTTCATGGTAAACAGCAGCCGGGAAAACAAAAAATACAGCCGATTTCTACAGTGGGGTTGTGTGGAGGGGCTGGATTGCAGATCCCCAGGAGACAGCCAGAGAGACCATTCAGTAAGGCTGGGACCCATAGGAGCCTGGGGGTCAGGACAGACCCTGGTAATCAGCATGTGAAGTTCCTCTGTCTTCTGGAAGGATTCACAGAGTGTGATTCATATTCCCTTCACCTTTCGATTACTGTTCTCATTTCAAGACCTCCCACCATATTTACAATCAACCGCTTTACATTTATTTTTGGAACACAAACTAGAAAGACATTAGCAGGACTCTGGCTTTGTAAAGCCAAAGATTTACTGCTTCTCCCTTCCTGCAATTCCTCTCCTCCTCTCCAGTTGGAAAAGTCAGAGGGACAACACAGAGATCAATCACCTTTTCCAAGAGTCATTTACCTTCCGCAGAGTCTACAGACCATTCTGGATTCGGCGTCACTTCAGAATGGAGACACTGTAGACTATTGGAAGTGTCTGCAGAGTTACTGCCTTCAAAAATCTCTGACATCCTAGAAAGACCATCGTCATCTAGAGGTCCTAAGGGGAGGAAGAACAGTATTGCAGTCAAGACCTTTAATCAAACCTCTGGAGACACAGGTTCAATTCTCAGCTCTTTCATAAATCGCTCTCTAACTTTATATTCCAGCTCACCATCTGTAAACGTACATGGAGAAGTATTTCCCATTTCAGATCACAAACTCTCAGCTGCTGGGAGCACCTTTTACTATCTTTTCATTCAGAATCTCCTCAAGCAGAACCTCAGCTGCTGAGTGGTACCCTGAGATGGTACTTTCTGCACATGGCAACAAAGGCAGAGCCCCACTGCGCTCCACTCCAGGTTACCCGCAGGGTCCCAAGAGGGGTAGTAGACTCACATAGACAGATACAAAAATAGAAGGTAAAGCTTCCTCCCAGGACAGACTTCTTGGCTGGCAGGTACATACTATAGACTGGGGCTTATGTTGGTTCTGGGCTTCTCATTGCAGCTCACCTATCAATTTTTCACTTACTTCAAACTTCCCATGAGCCTAGCAAAAACCTGACTACAACAACCTGTCTCAGATCGTTCTGAAGCTGAGTATTTGTGACCCATAAGCAAGCCAGTAAAAAGCAGCTATTTTCTACTGCCAAGTCTGACTCCTAGACAGAAGATGATAATTATCAAGACAAGATTATTTTATGTGGCAGTGATGACACACAATCCTTCTCACAAGGAGCTCTCTTCTCCATTTCAAGCAAATAGATTTTCTGGCCTGAGCATCAAAAATTTAAACCGCTCACATTCCCCAGTGTTTTGCATTGAGCATGGCTCTCTTCCAAAAGGCAACGTCAAAAAGCAGCAGGGAGGTCCAGTGTTACATTACATCACAACTTTTTTGCGTCATTTGTGTTCGGTTTGCAGTTATCAAATACAGTTTTGTGGGGGTTTTGTTTTGCTGACTCTGATCCCTGAAATATCAGCCTTGGCTTTTAGAGACAAGCTGAGCTATTTTCTTCTGTCACACTTTCACTAATAGCAATGCGTTCACAGGCAAGTTCTGTTCTTCGCGAAGTTGGTGCAGTTCTGCTGCGCAGGGTCTCATCAACTCAGCAAAGCCACTATTTCTGTGAAACATGCAGATCTGCTTCTGGGCTGGATAAGCACTAAAAGAATGAGAAGTGAAAAGCTCTCCAAGCTACCTCAGTCACCAAAGCCAACAGGCATGACTACATACCCCACACATGGCCAGCTTACAGCATTTGGGCCACGTATGGCTTGAATCCTTTGAGTGCAGATGACACTCATGGGCCAGCCCTATCCAACTGCATACCCAGGTTAGTCTCATGCAGCAACAAAGCAAAGGGACCTATAAGACGTTGTTGCACCTCACACTCCCGAATTACTTATAGAAACCCCCTTCCCCAGAGCTCTCCTAAGCATGAGGTAGGCACCCTGTGGCATTCCACTGCAGAGAAGTTTAATTCAAGTCTCACAGGGGTGCAAGAGCCGGACACCAATAAGATACAAATGGCTGCATTAAGCGCCACTTTTATACAGCTCTCAGACCACAAGCAAGACAGCAAATAAAATGTCATCTCATCTGCTTGCTATTCCAGACATTGTTACAACTACATAAAAAGGGGAAGATCTGCCTGGTCTATAGCAGACAGGGGACCTGAGCAGAAGGGAAGAGAAGCACACAGCACTACTCTCAGGTCTGCCATGTCCTCCTACACGACCCTGGTTAAGACAGTCAAACCCTCTGTGTCTCAGGTGCCTGCCTTGTAATCCTTGATAAAGGGCTTTGAAATTGGAAGATGAAAGGTGTCTTAATGCTCCTTGCCCCTATCTTCATATTGGATTCTTTGCTAGTTTTCCTTTCAGGAGGCTTAGCACAGGAGAAGTACTAAGCTACTCCTGAGTCTTCACAGTATCACAGAATCACTGCGGTTGGAAAAGACCTGTAAGATCATCAAGTCCAACCACCAACCCAACCCCACCATGCCCACTAAACCATGTCCCACAGTGCCACGTCCACACGTTCCTTGAACACCTCCAGGGATGGTGACTCCACCACCTCCCTGGGCAGCCTGTGCCAGTGCTTCACCACTCTCTCAGGAAAGACATTTTTGCTAATATCCAGCCTGAACCTCCCCTGGCGCAACTTGAGGCCATTTCCTCTTGTCCTGTCACTTGTCGCTTGGGAGAAGAGACCAACACCCACCTCACCACAACCCCCTTTCAGGTAGTTGTAGAGAGCGATGAGGTCTCCCCTCAGCCTCCTCTTCTCCAGACTGAACAACCCCAGCTCCCTCAGCCGCTCCTCATCAGACTTGTGCTCCAGACCCCTCACCAGCTTCGTCGCCCTTCTCTGGACATGCTCCAGCACCTCAATGTCCTTCTTGTAGTGAGGGGTCTTGACTTTATTTATTTATTTATTTGACTCATGCTCATGAAAAGCAGCAGTAGAAAGCAACGTGCACATAACCACAAAGCAAACCTGGTATCTCCCAGGTCTTTGGGCTTTTCTCACTTTTGACCCCCAGTTTTTGCTTAGGAAATGACAAAACTACAAGGTCCTTCATCTATAGCACAGATAACCACTATATAAGACACTCTCATGCTTCCCTCTGCCCGTGTCTCCCAAACCTATTTGGAAGGCATCATCACCAGGCATCTTTTTGTGAGCAAATCTATCAAAGCAAACCTCTGTAAAGAAATTGCCTCGAGGCTACAGTTCGGTGGTAGCTATGGCAGTGCTCCTGTGCTGTTGGCTTCCACTCACTGTGGAAAGTCCCCGTGAAGTCATGAATAAATGGAGCTCTTTATGCTTTTGCCATGGGATCACATGGGCCTATCAGTCCAGAATGAGCAGGAATCTCTTTTACAAAACCACACTATTCTGAAGATGGAAGAATGGATTCATTTAAGCAGGTCTTCCCAATTCAGTACCTTTGAATAAGAACTGTTAAGTAAAAGCTCATGTCATTTGTCAGCTGAAACGTATTTTCTATCCCTGGTGCTATATTTGAATGACTAGGCTCTGAAAACAACTTTTAGAAGTCTCCTCCTAATTAATAACTTAAACAGAGATAACTTGGAGTCATGTGACTTAACAGCAACTAAATCGAGGTGAGAGTTTTTGCTTAATGCCAAAGATACTTTAAATTAAGTCTCCCACTAAATGACGGACAACTCTCTTCATAGAAAAGAAAAGAAAACCAACAACAACAACAACAAAAAACAGTACAAAAAAGCTAGAACAAATCCATGTGCCCTGGGAGTCTGCCAATGGAAACATCTTTGTCATTAATCACTCAGACACAGTGATGCTAAACTGAATATTCAAGCTAAGATCCATCTCACTTTGCTTTAGCCATCTACAAAGCAACAATTTAGAAGCTTTTGTGATCATGTTTACCTGTCTGAGCTGAAGCACCTACATTAGAATGTGTTTAACCATAGTCTCTCTGTCAACTACAAAGGGAACTTTGGGGGAATCTCTCAGCTACAGCATCCATAGCATAGACCTCCATAGCAGACATCTCTTAGCATTGATAGATAATTAAGGCAAGATGACCCCTGTCCAAGGAGCTGGAAAGACAACAGAATTTTCAAGACACAAAGAACTCTGTCACAAGCTGTTGAGAGCAAGCTTAACAAATCCTCAGGTGCTAGCATCTGGCCAGTCCCTGAATAGGGTACCAGGCACTCAGGAGTTTGAAAACCGGCCATCAACCCATTCTTCTTTCAGAGAGCTGACTTCAGCGGCAGCAAAGCCCAGTCAGTTGATGAAAGCTTTCAAAAATCCTACTTTTGATTATGGATGTGTGAGTTGGGAACTTCCTTTGAAGTTGGTGGTTTGGTGGGTTTTTTGGTTGTCCGTTTCGTTGGGGTTTTTTTCAATTGATGGCTCAGGTATCATTTTCTAAAAATGGATCTCAGGTAGGACTAGAGAATAAGGCTTGATTTTCCAAGCACCTGC